>NC_142468.1:76947500-77572500 GCF_049115385.1 Moschus berezovskii
TCGGTTGCTGCTTAGAAAATGGAGGATAGAAGGGCAAAAGTAGAAGCAAGCTGTGTTAGAATGCTGCTGCAGAAGTCTAAGGAAGAAAGGATGGTAATTTGAACTTGAGAGACAGCAGTTAAGACAAAGGAGTGCATGATACAAGCCATACTTTAGAAACAGAAGAATCCTGCTAATGAATTGGATGTGAGGGGTAAAAGAAGAGATGTAACAATGAAATAGACTATACCCGAAAAAGTAAGTTCTTCAACATTAACTAAGCTATTTAAAGTGCTGAAAATATTTGAGATGATAAAGTGATTAACACACATAAAAATAACCTTTTAGAAGGTTATTTCTTTAAATCATAAGGCTGAGCACAAGACTCAAAACTCATATAAGATAAAGATTGCTGTAAATTACATGCATTAAAATGTTCTCCTAAACCAAATTTGATGACAGTTTTCTTTATAATTTCTGGAATACTTTCCCTTGAAAGTAAAAAATTTCTGATATAAGCTCCTACTCTGAAAAAAGCAATACGGCCAGGAAGACAACTATGCAGTCTTATATGACAAAAATAAAAGAGAGAGAAGTCATTAAAATGCAGCATATAGCTCATTCCCTAGGCTCTGGTAAATAGCGACCTTCCCATTAGAAAAGAATGTTGACAATTGGGGCTTTCACATGCTATCAGTAGCAGTGATAAATAGTGCAATAATGATGGAACACTGTTGAACTTATCTACTGAAGGTAAAGATACACATGCCCTTATGATCTAGCCTACAGAAATGCATGCATGTGTGAACCAGGAAAAGAGAACTGTATTCATAGTACCATTACTCCTAACAGCCCCAAACTAGAAATAGCCAAAATAGTCATCTATAGTACAATGGTTTAATAAGTGGTGGTTTATTTGTAGAGTATAGTGGAGTGTAAATGGACACACTATAGATGATTGTAACAACATGAATGTAAAAAACCTTACTGTTGAACAAAAGAAGCCATCCAAATACTACATATACTGTGATTTCAATTATGTAAAATAAAAAACAAGCAAAACTAAAAAAAAATATGTTTCAGAATGCATCAGTTCAGTTCAGTCACTCAGTCGTGTCCGACTCTCCGCGACCCCATGAATCACAGCACGCCAGGCCTCCCTGTCCATCACCAACTCCCGCATTTCACTCAAACTCATGTCCACAGAGTCGTTGATGCCATCCAGCCATCTCATTCTCCGTCGTCCCCTTCTCCTCCCGCCCCCAACCTTTCCCAGCATCAGAGTCTTTTCCAGTGAGTCAGCTCGTCGCATGAGGTGGCCAAAGTATTGCAGTTTCAGCTTTAGCATCAGTCCCTCCAATGAACATCCAGGATTGATCTCCTTTAGAATGGACTGGTTGGATCTCCTTGCAGTATAAGGGACTCTCAAGAGTCTTCTCCAACACCACAGTTCAAAAGCATCGATTCTTCGGCGATCAGCTTTCTTTACAGTCCAACTCTCACATCCATACATGACCACGGGAAAAACCATTGCCTTGACTAGACGGACTTTGGTTGGCAAAGTAATGTCTCTGCTTTTTAATATACTATCAAGGTTGGTCATAACTTTCCTTCCAAGGAGCAAGCGTCTTTTAATTTCATGGCTGCAGTCAGTATCTGCAGTGATTTTGGAGCCCAAAAAAATAAAGTCTGACACTGTTTCCACTGTTTTTCCATCTATTTCCCATGAAGTGATGGGAACAAATGCCATGATCTTCGTTTTCTGAATGTTGAGCTTCAAGCCAACCTTTTCACTCTCCTCTTTCACTTTCATCAAGAGGCTTTTGAGTTCCTCTTCACTTTCTGCCATAAGGGTAGTGTCATCTGCATATCTGAGGTTATTGATATTTCTCCTAGCAATCTTGATTCCAGCTTGTGCTTCTTCCAGCCCAGCATTCTTCATGATGTACTCTGCATATAAGTTAAATAAGCAAGGTGACAATATACAACCTTGACGAACACCTTTTCCTATTTGGAACCAGTCTGTTTACTTAGCTATTAAAATAAAGAAAAATAGGGAGGTGATTACCATTAGGAAAGGAGAGCGTTAACAATTGAAGGGGCTAAGAGGCAGAGGATAGTCATCCTCTTATTGGAATGGAGCATAAGAGGAGATTCTAGGGTACAAGTGATCCTCTATTTCTCAACTTCAGTGATAGTTACTGCAGAATTTTAGATATCAAGATTTAAATGTTGAACATGTTTCCATATATTTCACAATAAGTAAATATCTCTATATATACTGATATTCATTAACTTGTGTTTTTATAATCCAACTGCTAAACTAGGACAGTAATTCAGGATTAGAGTAAAACAGTAACTATTGATACATAAATGTCTATTTCATTCCCCAGAGTGGCTTCAATTCATATCTGGGTTCTCACCTGTCTTTACAGTTATTCAATAATGTGATTTTGTTTTCACAGCTCGCAGACTCATGAAAATCTCCAACACCCCCAACACCTCCAGCACCATCACTGGCTTCATCCTCCTGGGCTTCCCTTGCCCCAGGGAGAGGCAGAGTCTCCTCTTTGTGCTCTTCTCTGCTGTCTACCTCCTGACCCTCATGGGCAACAGTTCGATCATCTGTGCTGTGTGCTGGGATCAGAGACTCCACACCCCCATGTACATCCTGCTCGCCAACTTCTCCTTCCTGGAGATCTGGTATGTCACTTCCACTGTCCCCAACATGTTGGCCAACTTCCTCTCTGACAACAAGCTCATCTCCTTCTCTGGGTGCTTTCTCCAGTTCTACTTTTTCTTCTCCTTGGGTTCTACAGAATGTTTTTTCTTGGCTATTATGGCATTTGATCGATACCTTGCCATCTGCTGGCCTCTACATTACTCCACTCTCATGACTGGACGTCTCTGCACCAATCTTGTGATCAGCTGCTGGGCACTTGGTTTCCTCTGGTTCCCTGTCCCCATCATCATCATCTCCCAAATGTCCTTCTGTGGATCCAGGATCATTGACCACTTCCTGTGTGACCCAGGTCCCTTGTTGGCCCTCACCTGCACTAGAGTCCCTGTAACAGAGTTAACTAGCTCTACCTTAAGTTCTCTCCTCTTATTTATCCCTTTTCTCTTCATCATGGTGTCCTATGCTCTGTCCTACAAACTGTGCTGAAGGTCCCTTCAGCAGCTGGACGAAGAAAAGCTTTCTCCACCTGTGTGTCCCATCTGACTGTGGTTTCTCTTTTTAACGGATCAGTGATGGCCATGTATGTGAGCCCAACATCTGAACATGATGCTGGAATGCAGAAGATAGTGACTTTGTTTTATTCTGTAGTTACTCCACTCATTAATCCTGTAATATACAGTCTAAGAAACAAAGATATGAAACATGCTATGAAGAAATTATTAGGAACATAAAAAGTAAGGGTCTTGATTTAAAATATTTGGGGGGACAGAAGCTGTTTTTAATTTCTTGGTTAAAAAGAAGACTAACTGACTTTAGGACTATAAGCCATCTCAAAGATGTACTGCATATCCCCAGTTTTGCAAATGATAGAGCCACAGATTGAAAAACTGAGTTTAGTTTGCTGGGAAATATAATTAAATATAAATTTCCTGCCAATCTAGAAAACCTCTCCACAGTGGTGGAAGAGAATAAAGTAGTTTTATTATTTATTATCTATGGGTGTGAAAGTGGGACCATAAAGAAAGCTGAGAGTAGAAGAATTGATGCTTTTGAACTGTGGTGTTGGTGAAGACTCTTGAGAGTCCCTTGGACTGCAAAGAGATCAAACAGTCAATCCTAAAGGAAATCAGTCCTGAATATTCATTGGCCGGACTGAAGCTCCAATACTTTGGCCACCTGATGTGAAGAACTGACCCATTGAAAAAAACCCTGATGCTGAGAAAGATTGAAGGCAGGAGGAGAAGGGGATGACAGAGGATGAGATGGTTGAATGGCATCACTGACTCGATGGGCATGAGTTGGAGCAAATTCAGGGAGTAGGTGATGAACAGGGAAGCCTGGCATGCTTCAGTCCCTGGGGTCACAAAGAGTCAGACATGACTGAGCGACTGAACTGAACTCACTGATTATTGAATAAGCATTAAAGCAGGAGACTATGGGCATCTCAGGCAACCCACTGAGAAATGGCAAAGACTGAAAGAAATTTTATCCTTTTATAGTCAAGCAAATACAACCCATTACATACAGGTTTTCAAGATAAAAACTAATCCTCAAAAAGACTTGACCATTTTATCAGACATAGTCAATTCATCCTGGGTTCACCTGGTAATTGGACTGGCCATCTGTGTTTGCTAATTGGCTTCGCACAAAGAAGAAAAGACATTTCTATATAATAAGAGGTAGTTTTCAACTTTGAAATTAGGCCACCAATGTTATGCGCCTATCTTCCCACAGGAAATGGAAGATTGGGGCCTTTCTATCTTGATTATTACATTCCAGAGTCTTCCCAGGTCCTTGACAAAGACATTCCTAGGTCATAAATCTGGCAAGGGTATTGAAAAACCTGTCAAGATTTAAAACTTTTAAATTTTACATTCATTTCAATGACCGAGAAACAAGTACAAGTTTTTTAAAGTAAGAGTTCTGAAAATAGGAAGAGGGGAAAGTTTCTTCCTCTATCTTCAGCATGGATACTTACACCTCTTTTTTTGTGTGTGTGTGTTTGCTCTTACAAATTGTACAATCCTGGGGCAAAACTTGTCTCCTATTACTCTTCCGACACCAGCAAACTCTTTACTTTTCTGGTAGTGCTTTTATTTCTGTCTTCTAAAACATCTAATCATGATAACATGAATTTTAATATTATATATCTTCAGGTCAATATGAAAAATAGCATCAGCAAAATAAAAAGTCATAAATAAATGAAAAAAGTAAATAACAAAGGAAAGGCTTTTAAATATCTAAAAAGACATTCTATTTTGTTCAGAATTAGAGAAGTACAAAGAAAGCTATAATAAATATATGTCTTTTCCCCCAAAATTGACAAAGATCAAAAATAATGTTGAGAAAAACAGCAATCTCTTCCCTTACTGGTAGAGCATAAATTGGTACAATATCTATGGAGGACATTTTGCCAAAATACTATCAGAATTTATTTTTTTTAATTTATTTATTTTAATTGAAGACTAATTACTTTACAATATTGTATTGGTTTTGTCATACATTGACATGAATCTGCCCCGGGTGTACATACGTTCCCCATCTTGAACCCTCCTCCCCCCGCCCTCCCCATCCCATCCCTCTGGTTCATCCCAGTGCACCAGCCCCAAGCATCCTGTATCATGCATCGAACCTGGACTGGCGATTCATTTCACATACAATAATGCACAAGTTTCAATGCCATTCTCCCAAATCATCCCACCCTCGCCCTCTCCCACAAAAAACTGGAAATAGAACTGCCATACAACCCAGCAATCGCACTCCTAGGCATACACACCGAGGAAATAACTATCAGAATTTAAAGCGCATTCCCACTGACTCAGCAATTCCACTCTTAGGTATTTATCTGAGGAGTATACTCACAAATAAGAAAAATGACATGTGTACAAGAATATTGACTACTGTTTCTAATAGTAAAAGATTGGAACAATCCAAATCCCATTAATTAAGGACTAATTAGATAAATTATTGTATATACGTAGGGTGGAATATACTATATAACTGTTAAAAATGAAGATCTGTACATGTTGATATAAAAGTACCCTCAAAGTTAAAAAAAAAGTGAGATGAAAGAGATCTGTCTTGGGCCATCTTTCATATGAAGAAAGATTACATAAATATCTACATATTTATGTTCATAAACACACTGTGTATCTCTGAAAGAAGAAACTAAGAACAGTGATGCTTTTGAGAAACAACTGGGTATCTAGGGACAAGGAGAGAAGGAAACATTTTCTCTGTACGTACAAGCCTTTGTATATTTTGAATTTTTCCATATGCATGTATTTCATTTAAACAACATTTATTATTATCATCTAAAAATAAAATTTGAAACTATTTTACTATGAAATTGGAACCAAAGTAACATTTTTTCATAATTCTGTGATTCTTTGAGAAACTAAAAAGAAGACTGTTTCTCAGAGGAAAATTAAAAAAAAAAAAAGAAACTGACAACCTCTTCATGTCATCTCACTAAAATTCTTTTGTTCAGCCAGAACAAAGTAAGAAATGTCTTCCTCTTCTGAGGACCTATGAGAGTAATAAACTATGAAAAAGTGAAAGCAGCTTTTTTAAAATAATTGTTGTATCATCTTCCTCCATAGTCACTTATTCACTAAAACAAACACATTCAATATGTTAGGCACTGAACTGGAAGGGACAAGCCATATACAGAAGCAAATAAGACACATTTCCTTCTCTTCTGGAGATCATGAACAAGTAGTAAATGAAGCAAGATGATCTGTAAACAAGGGAATTTTAAGTTGCTATGGAAGCAGGTAAAGGAAGGCACGGATAAAAACCCATGAGTATGAAGGGGTAAGAAATCATGGCAAGTTCCGAAAAATGCATATACCCATTCCCAGACCACTATCTATTTACTAGTGTACTACAATATACAGAATAGAAGTATTCCTCAAATAGATGTCCATGTAGCATTTACCACCCATCATGACTTATAATTGGCCAAACCTATTAATATATTAATGAGCATCCTTAATCGAAATAAATACAATTTCAAGATGGAATATAATTCACAATTCATCAAACAGATATAGACAGAAAAATGGCTGATTCATGCTGATGTTTGGTAGAAACCAAAGCAATACTATAAAGCAATTATCCTTCAATTAAAAATAAAGAAAGGCCCCAAAAAAGACAGAAATAAAGAAGCACATCATTGGGATATAGGTATTAAAATATAAAACTCAATCTTCAGATGCCATCACAGTACAAATATTACTGATATTTATTATTAGTATTTGTTTCCAGGGAACTCAACCTACAAGACCATGTCACTTAGAAAGAAAATAACACTTGAGTGCTTAAGTAAATCAATGAGCCAAAAAAGACACATCAACCTACCTCAGATCTTTCAAGAGAATGAAGTATTTCAGTGAGCGGCAGATGGCCAAGGGCTGATCATTTTCCATGACAAAGTAGAACTGTGCAGTTGTTCTGGGGGAAAAAAGTAGAATCAAGTGATGCAACCGAAATAGGAAATGGTCTTGGCTTTCGAAAGCAATTTGTCCTATATGTTGGACTTAAAAGTTGTGAAGTAATTTTAAAAGTCACGATAGCTACACTAGCTAACTCTCAATGTGCCTAAAATGAACTTCCACTATAGCCATTCAAGTAATGTACAACCTCAAGCATACCATTCATATCTTCATTTTATAGATGAGGGAACTAAAGCCTAGATTGAATAAGCAAGTTGCCTGAACAGTTAATGAGTGTTGGAACCAACTATGACTCCAAAAACCATACTATAAAGTGTTATGCTATGGCACCTCTTAATGTTAGGTTATCACATGTGAGCTCCCGAGCTAAGCATTTTGTATACAATCTCTCTTTTAATCCTCATTACATTATAAGAGCCATTACCATTTTACATGTTTTACAGAGTAGAAAACTAAGGCCTGGAGAGAATAGGTAACAATTTACCAGTAATAGTTTAATAGTAACTAGGAAAGCAGGGATTCAATCAGGTCTCTCTGAGTCCAAACTCATATTCATCATCACTATTTATTTGTCATAGCAGACTTACATATATTGTTTAAAAGCAGGGAAAATTCTCCATGTGCCTCTAAAGATGAAATAATATCCAACTATTATTGTTTGGGTAAATGGTTGATAAAAACTTAATGAATAAGTATAGCATACTATTATAAATACAATATGACACATGTGCAGAAAAATTAAAATCTGGTCTTTAGAAAAAAATACAAAGGGAAGCATTTCAAAATATTTGAAATGGCAATGTTTGGGCAGTAATATGGAGGTTTTGGAGGTCTTTTTTTTTTTTTCTATTTTGGGTTTTTTTTTTTCCCCACTTGTATGCTTTATTTTCAAATGTTTCAATACCAAGTACAGATAGTCCCCAACTTACTATTTAACCAGTTTTCAACTTTACAGCTGTGAGAAAATAATACACATTTGGTAAAAACCATACTTTGAATTTTTATATTTTTCTGGCCTGTTGATAAGTAGTATGATACTCTCTCACAATGCTAGGTTCAGCTCTGAGCCACAGCTTCCAGTCAGTCACATGATCATGAGGGTAAACAACCTATACACTTATACCATTCAGTACCCATGCAGCCATTCTGTTTATCATTTTCTGTACAGTACTCAATAAATCAACAATAATATTTATTATGAAAATTCAGCTATTATGAAATAAGCTTTATGTCAGATGACTTTAGCTCAAAAGTAAGCTAATACATGTTCTTGGAACATTTAAGGTAAACTAGGCTAAACTGTGATATTCGGTAAGTTAGGTGTAATAAATGCATTTTTAAGGCTCAAGAGGGAGGAGATATACGTATAATTATGGCTGATTCGTGTTGTTGTACTGCAGAAACCAACACAACATTGTAAACCAATTTTCCTCCAATTAAAAAATTGAAAAATTTTAGAGCATTTATTTACTTATCATATTTTCAATTTTAAAGGTTTTATTAGGATGTAAACCTATTTCAGGTCAAGGAAGATATGTAATAGTATATAAAGAATACTTTGAATCTCCAGTAAGTTATTTTGTAAATAATGATAATGATAAATCTAGCTCAGTTTCCCAGTTTAAAAGAACTAGCATATCCTAAGGATGCTCGTCTATATAAAACCTCACTAACCATTTGTCCCTTATTTTTTCTAACAAAACTAATATTTGTAACTTCAAAACTGTATTTTGTTAATTTTCTCTGAATTAAGTTAAGAGATGCCACAAGGTACCCTGAGGGAATGGGAGCCGGAGTTGAAGATAGAAAAGTGAGCCCTTAGTATTGGACAGAAGGGAAGAGGTCCGTTAGCCCATCCAGCTTCTCATCAGTCAGTTTCACTGGTACCATGCAGAAGAGGGGAAGTTTCTCAACTTTGATATATCAACTGATAATGTATAAAGGAAGGTGAAATCATGCTAGCAACATTTCAAACTGAAGACTGTTATCAATCATATGGCATACTTTCTAGTTCTGAATTAATATGTCCCTACCTGAAAAGAGTTGGCCACAGTTTACATTTCACTACTATTTAAATTGATATTTCTCATAAGTACAAATGAATTTCTAGAATAAAGTAAACAGGTCTGCAAAATTTAATACAAATCACAATTTACAACCCTGTTTATTTATAAATATGGATAGATGCATACTTAAGTATATACATATAAACATATTTGAGAAGATATGGAAAATAATTCTAAAGAAATATAGCTGAAGACAACTTACCTAAATGATTTAGTGTGTATTTTCTATAATTAAAAATATTTTCTCACATAACCTCGCATAATTATCAAAGTTAAGAAATCTATGCTGCTATAATACCATTATGCAATATAAAGACCTTATTCTGTAATTTCCCAAATTATACTGCTCATATCTTTTATAGCAAAAGGTGAAGAGAGATTTTATTTTTCTGGCCCATGATCCAATCAAGTTTAGATATTGATCATTTTTTAAAATAAAATGAGCCTTTTTGTGTTAGTAAATTGGTGAAAACCTCAAAGTTCTAAAACAGACTTTTAAAAGCAAAGTCAATTCTTGGGAAAATATTTTTATTCAAAATTAAATTTTCTTATTTGAAACTGTAAGTAACTCTTTCTAAATGATAAATGCTTATCAGAGTCAACACAAGATTTCTATTTTTTCTACAGAAAAAGGCCATGATAGTCTGGGGGAAAGAGTGATTGCACAGCTTCATTACTCCCTAAAACCAGTCTCCTCTGTCTGATAGCAAGACAAGCACCTGTCCCCAGGACCCACAGTTGACAACAACTTATCAGAAGACCAAAGAACAAACTCCAGCAAGACGAACACCTTGGCTTGGGCTTTGTTTGACAGAATCTCCCCTGATCATATGAGAAGTATTCTGAACAGATTTGGTGAGTGACTGATGAACCTGTCGATTGAATCTCTGGCCATCTCTAAGAGACTAAAACTAAGGAAAAGATATTACTTCCTCCATCACTGGGGAAAATAAAAGCAATAATGAAGGCACCACTGTCTCCAGAGGAGATAGGAAGTGAACAAGGGAATAACTAGCATAGACGTGTCTCCTGGCACAGTCCTTCTAGAGTAAATGATTCCTCAAGGAGGACGGGACAAGCTGTGCTTATCATCCATGGATCCTAAAGCACATACATTCACTGATCCCCATCCAACCTACTCTTCACACCTTCTCTCCCAGCTGGTTACTACAAAGACAACTGCTTCTACTCAGAAAAGTCTGTAAAAAACTGAGAAGCTTCAGTTGAGAATCCCTTTCTTACTTCAGGAAAGAAGGTAATTCAGTTTATTTTTTGTTTGTTTTTTGTTTTCAAAAACAATTTTAGGAATCTTTACTTAAAAACAAACTTATCTTAAAATGGAATAACTTTGGTTTTACGAGCAGCGAGCAAAATACAGAAACAAAAATTCATTCAGTTCAGTTCAGTCGCTCAGTCGTGTTCAACTCTCTGCGACCCCATGAATCACAGCACGCCAGGCCTCCCTGTCCGTCACCAACTCCTGGAGTTCACTCAAACTCATGGCCACAGAGTCGGTGATGCCATCCAGCCATCTCATTCTCTGTCATCCCCTTCTCCTCCCGCCTCTAACCTTTCCTAGCACCAGAGTCTTTTCCAGTGAGTCAACTCGTCGCATGAGGTGGCCAAAGTATTGCAGTTTCAGCTTCAGCATCAGTCCTTCCAATGCATTTACAGGAGCATTAAGTTCTACATTAGGTCACAGCGTCTAATCTGAAATCACACCCATAATATCATTTTTCAGGATATCTGGGAAATAGTTATTTCCCAGGATGTCTGAACCATAGCTACTCTATTCTGACTTTTAATTGTTAAAAAAAAAAAAAAATTAATAGCTAAAGCAGATTTCACCATTAATGACGTCAGTGTTTTTCTAGGTATGAGAAGATGCAAGAATTGGAACTCATAAAACCTTTTGCTGAAAAGATCTAACTATCTGAAGGCCTGTTCTGCCAGTTTTTTGTTTTTTTCAGAGCACAGAGTGCCTCATTCCTGATTTTCACCCTGAACTTCTTTCAGGGGGTGTTGAAGGTCAGCAGCTTGCAATGGTCATGATGTAATCTTTATAGAGGCAGCTGGCAAGTACCAACTTCCAGTCAGCAGGGTCCCTTCATAGCCACATATCTGACCATGTGACACCATTTCATGGCCATCGTGTCTGCTAATTCAGTTTGTAGAAGAGAAAAATATTAAAATATAGATGGAGAATCTACATCTCTGGAGAAAAATGTCTCCTGTTAACTCTGCCACAGTTTTACCCAAAACATCTAATATTTACCACATGTCAGATATTGAGAAGCTGCTTCCACCTTGTCAATTTATTATTCCATTCAATAGTTTTCATAACAACCCTCTGGGGAAGGTGTTATCATCTCCATCTGACATCTGAGGAAACTAAGAGTCAAAAAATAACTGGCTTATAGAATTTGCCATGACAATGCAATGTTTAGGTGTTGGAATTCAAATCCTGGGCTCTTGTATCCAAATTCAGTACAATTTCTAGCATAACATAATTGCCTGCCACTCATCAGTAGTGGATAAATACACTTTGCTTTGCGGCTTTTGAAAAAGTTTAAACAATAGGATATATATATATACACCCTATGTATATTGCTAGGCATTTTAAAACTATTCTTTCTGTAATCTTCAAAATGCCGTCTGAAGTTGTATTCATTTCACCTTACAGAAAAGGACACCAAACCATGGAGAGGTTAATACTTGGTCTAGCATCCATGGCTATAATGTGGTGGAGGCAGGATTCAGACTCAGGTGGTCCAGTTCTGGAAGCTGTGCTTCTGAATGGAGTAGCCTGTCCAGGCCAGCAAGGCAAAGGACTGTGCTCACAGGGGAATCGTCTGGGCTGGCTGCTGAGAGAAGTCAGTGAGGATACCAGGACTCCACTCCACTGTAGAAAACAGAACTCTATTGTTTTCAGGCTTGGAATCTATTTCTTCCAAAATATGTTTTATGTATAGATATTGTTAAGGAAGCTTTTATTCTCTTCATTATAATGCATACATTTTCCAAAATTTCAATAATAACCAAACTTTATAATCAGAAAAATAATTTTGAAAAAAAGCAATCAATAAAACAATTAAAACTATTCTGTGCCACAATTTTAATAAAACAATGAACCCAACAGACAAGGTTCTTGCCCTCATTTGGCTGGCAAAGATACACACATAAGAAACAAAAGAATTTTAGACTTTGATAGGAATTTACAAACAAAAGAATGACAAGAGATACATAAGGTGTTCAGAAGAACAGAATAATTAGGCTGGAAAGTGAAAAATGGGCTCCAGATACATTTCCAGGCGAAGAGAACATTTAAAGCAAAGAACCCAGTCAGTAAAGAAGTTGTGTATTCCAGGATACAAAGAAAGCCTGTGTAAATGAAGAAGGGGGAATAGGAAAAGACAGATCAGAAAAGGGAAAAGGGAAGAAAATGGTAAAATAGGTGGAAGCCAGATCATTCAGGGGCCCATGGATCATAAAAGGGAACTTGGATTTTATTCTAGGTTGAGTTGTGGAATGTTTTTGCATAAGGAAATTGCATGATCTTATTTACACTCTTAAAAGGTCAGTCTGTCTGCTGTGTAGAGAACTGATTGTATAGAAGCAAAGGCAGGAAGCAGAGAAATCATTTGGGAGACCTTTGCAGTAATTTAGAGAAATAATATGGGTAACTTAAAACTATTAGGGTGCTGGGGAAAGAGAGAAGCAGATGCATCAGGGCTCAAGGTGTATTTTAGAAATAAACATAACTACAGCTGAACTGTGTACAAAGGATAGCAGAAAGAGAGATGTGCTATTAAAACATAATGAAAGTTTTAATTCAGCATTCACTTCAGCAAAATGAATCAGCTATAGACATACATATATCCCTTTTTTTGGATTTCCTTCCCATTTAGTTCACCACAGAGCACTGAGTAGAGTCCCCTATGCTATACAGTAGGTTCTCATTAGTTACCTAGTTTATCCATAGAAGTGTAGTCTCTCAGTTCATCCCAACTCCTCCTTCCCCTTCTTGGTATCCATACATTTGTTTTCTATGTCTGTATCTCTATTTCTGCTTTGCAAATAAGTTCATTGGTATCATTTTTCTAGATTTCACATAAAATTGATATAATATTTGTTTTTATCTTTATGATTTACTTCACTATGTGCAACAGTCTCTAGATCCATCCATGTATCTGCAAATGGTACAATTTTGCTCCTTTTTATGGCTGAGTAATTTTCCATTGTACCACATCTTCTTTATCCATTCACCCATCAATGGACATTTAGGTTGCTTCCATGTCCTGGCTATTGTAAATAGTGCAGCAATGAACATTGATGTGCAATGTATCTTTTTGAATTATGGTTTTCTCCTGGTATATGCCCAAGAGAGGGATTGCTGGGTCATATGGTAGCTCTAATTTGAGTTTTTTAAGGAACTTCCATACTGTTCTCGATAGTGACTATATCAATTTACATTCCCACCAACAGTGTACGGGGGTTCCCTTTTCTCCACACCTTCTCCAGAATTTACTGTTTGTAGATTTTTTGATGATGATCATTCTGACTGGTGTAAGGGGATACCTCATTGTAGTTTTGATTTGCATTTCTGTAATAGTGAGCAATGTTGAGCATCTTTCATGTGTTGGTTGGCCATATGTATGTCCTCTTTGGAGAAATTTCTGTTTAAGTCTTCTCCCCATGTTTTGATTGGGTTGTATGTTTTTTGAAATTGAGCTGCATGAGCTGACAGATAAATTAACAAGCTGAGCAAAAGCATATAGAAGCTGGAACACATAATGCAGTCATCTTCTCCCCTCCCAATCTCACTCTAGCTGAAGCCAGCAAGGCATTGAGGTAATGCACATTAAGATAGAAATGGACAGAATCATGGGAGTTCTTATTGAACACATGAGTGAGTACCCCTTGACCTGAGAATCAAGTAATACTGATTTTGACCGAGAAGAATGGGTTCCAAAGTGCTGTGCACAGCACTGCATTTTTATCACAGAGAATAGACAGAACTCTTTCAACATGGTCATATTATTGATATATTAATTTTATTATTCAAGAAATCTATTTAGATGGCCTCTTTCTTGGTGCTATTTTTTCAGGAAATTTTCCCCATCAACGTTGATTGATTTACTTATGAAATTGTCAGATAATGATACTAGAGAGAATGAATCAACAATTTA
The DNA here is from genome assembly GCF_049115385.1 of Moschus berezovskii. Taxonomy (NCBI): domain Eukaryota; kingdom Metazoa; phylum Chordata; class Mammalia; order Artiodactyla; family Moschidae; genus Moschus; species Moschus berezovskii. The sequence goes on from NC_142468.1 coordinate 76,961,872, forward strand.
GGTTGGAAGATAGCCAAATGTCAACTTTTAAATGGCATCAAAAGTCACACATGTTTTCCTGCTTCAAAATTACATGATCCAACAAGGTACCTGCCTACAAGCAGCTACATTAGGTGACAACTCAAGGAGTACATTGGAAATGCAGTTTTCCACTTATTATAAGGAAATTATAGAAACCCTTCTAAATGCAAGATCATGTACACCCCCAGTCATCACCATGACACTACTGTTTGACATAGCAATAACTTCAGCCTACCCTTAAGAAGCAGTTTGCCAAGAAGAACAATAACTCAATGTATTTAATTCAAAAGGAGAATTACACATTTCATTCTCCTACTGGGATAAGCTCCATGAGGTATGGGTTTTAATCTCTTGTGTTCATTGCTGTATCCCCAATATTTAAACGTAAACACTCAATTATAATGAATTAATAACAAGTAAATAAATCTCAGCTTCATGTTGGGACAAAGAAAATGAAGCTCCTATGCTATTCCAGGGATGTTCAGTAATTATGACCTTTCACAGCTTGCAGACTCATGAAAATCTCCAACACCCCCAACACCTCCAGCACCATCACTGGCTTCATCCTCCTGGGCTTCCCTTGCCCCAGGGAGGGGCAGATTCTCCTCTTTGTGCTCTTCTCTGCTGTCTACCTCCTGACCCTCATGGGCAACGGTTCGATCATCTGTGCTGTGTGCTGGGATCAGAGACTCCACACCCCCATGTACATCCTGCTGGCCAACTTCTCCTTCCTGGAGATCTGGTATGTCACCTCCACTGTCCCCAACATGTTGGCCAACTTCCTCTCTGACAACAAGCTCATCTCCTTCTCTGGGTGCTTTCTTCAGTTCTACTTTTTCTTCTCCTTGGGTTCTACAGAATGTTTTTTCTTGGCTATTATGGCATTTGATCGATACCTTGTCATCTGCTGGCCTCTACATTACTCCACTCTCATGACTGGACTTCTCTGCACCAAACTTGTGATCAGCTGCTGGGCACTTGGTTTCCTCTGGTTCCCAGTCCCCATCATCATGATCTCCCAAATGTCCTTCTGTGGATCCAGGATCATTGACCACTTCCTGTGTGACCCAGGTCCTCTTCTAGCACTCACCTGTGCTAGAACCTCAGTAATGGAATTTTTTGGGGCAGTCATAAGTTCTCTCCTCTTATTTAATCCTTTCCTCTGCATCATGGGGTCCTATGCTCTGGTCTTGAGAGCTGTATTGAAAGTCCCTTCAGCAGCTGGACAAAGGAAAGCTTTCTCTACCTGTGGGTCTCATTTGGCTGTGGTCTCACTCTTCTATGGTTCAGTGATGGTCATGTATCTGAGCCCAACATCTGAGCATGATGCTGGAATACAGAAGCTTGTGACTCTGTTTTATTCAGTGGGAACCCCACTCATTAATCCTGTAATCTATAGTCTGAGGAACAAAGATATAAAATATGCCCTGCAGAAATTTCTGGAAATACAAAAATAAGAAATTTGGTCAAAAAACAAAAGGGGAAATCTTTGGGCAACTGGGCTATCTTTATACTTTTCCAGGTTAAAAAATCTTCAGTAAATAGCGAGTACCAACTCAATGTACATGAGTTGAGGAAACTCCAGGAGTTGGTGATAGACAGGGAGGCCTGGCATGCAGCAGTCCATGGGGTTGCAAAGAGTAGGACATGACTGAGTGACTGAACTGAAACTGAACACTTCGAGAGTTGTTCATCCTATTGTTGAACCTATTCATCATGGCTATTTGTACTTTTCCCAAAATTTTAGGAGAAAGGACTCAGAGACTTTATCCAACTCCCTCATTCTGCAGATCAAGAAGCTGAAGAATGGAAAATTTGAGTGATTTGCTCTGGTAATAACTTTAAAATGTTTAGAAAAATCTTCTTTATACTTCTCATTCTACTCATAAAGAGAGAAATACATAATAAACTATAAGAAAATATTGAAGGGTTTGGCATTCTGGTGTACAACCATCAAATATTCTTTCATCTAAGAGGGGAAAGCATGCATTACTGATAAAAGTCTAAACTGATGCAACTTCTACTTAGGCCATTGCAAGCAATTTCAGAAAATTTAAAATTCACATATCCATTATCCCAGCAATTGTACTCACTCCTAGATACACAATCTACACATATAATCATACATATGTGAAAAATGCATTTTTAGAAACCACTCAAATGCCTATTTATTGAGACATATTTCAATATGTATGACATTCATGCAATGGAATATGATGTAGCATTTCTTAAATGGGAGAATTTTAGATATACAGATATGGAACTACCTCCAACTTATATTTGTTATTAAGTGAATAAATGATACATAGTATGAAAGTTGTCATTTATTGATGAGATTATAAATTTGACCTTGTGGTTTAAAAAAAGGAATATCTTTCATAGGATAAATAAGAAACCTAACCATGGTTGCATTTGGCAAGAGGATGTCTTGAAGAAGGAAGAAAGACTTATTTTCACTCTTTGGTATCTTTGAAACAAAATTCTATAGATAATAATGATAGCTCTACTGGTAAGTTTTATGAGAACTGGAGCCTAAGAAACAGTCGCCCACAATTCCTGGGTTTCTTGGGGAATCTATGGCAAGGCACAGGCTGTTTCCAAGGCAAACAAAGGAGCCGGGATCCAAACACCCACAAACATCATTTCATTCAGACTTCTTGGTTCTGGAGAGAAAATATAGGAAATTATTTTGTTCTCTGAAGATGTTTTCCAATTTCAAAATTGGGAAAGGAGTACATCAAGGCTATATATTGTCACCCTGCTTATATAACTTATGTGCAGAGTACATCATGCAAAATGCCAGGCTGGATGAAGCACAAGCTGAAATCAAGACTGCAGGGAGAAACATCAATAACCTCAGATATGCAGATGACACCACCCTTAAGGCAGAAAGCTAAGAAGAACTAAAGAGCCTCTTGATGAAAGTGAAAGACAGCAGTGAAAAAGATTACTTAAAACTCAACATTCAAAGAAAGAAGATCATGGCATCTGGTCCCATCACTTCATGGGAAATAGATGGGGAAACAATGGAAATTTTGACAGACTATTTTGGGGGACTCCAAAATCACTGCAGATGGTGCAGCCATGAAATTAAAAGACACTTGCTCCTTGTAAGAAAAGCTATGACAAACCTAAACAGCATATTAGAAAGCAGAGACATTACTTCACCAACAAAGGTCCATCTAGTCAAGGCTATGGTTTTCCTAGTTGTCATGTATGGAAGTGAGAATTGCACCATAAGGAAGGCTGAGCGAAAAAGAATTGATTCTTTTGAACTGTGGTGTTGGAGAAGACTCTTGAGAGTCCCTTGGACTGCAAGGAGATCCAACCATTCAATTCAAAAGGAAATCACTCCTGAATATTCATTGGAAGAACTGATGCTGCAGCTGAAGCTCCAATACTTTGGCCACCTGATGCGAAGAACTAACTCATTTAAAAAGACCCTGATGCTGGGAAAGATTGAAGGCGGGAGAAGGGGATGACAGAGGATGAGATGGTTGGGTGGCATCACTGACTCAATGGACATGAGGCTGAGCAAGCTCCGGGAGATGCTGATGGACAGGAAATCTGGGCATGCTGCAGTCCGTGCGGTCGCAGAGTCAGACACAACTGAGCAACCAGCTGAAGATGTGCGGGAGGAAGTAAAGTTTGTTAAAGTGTTTGTTAAAGTGTTCACCTAGTCCCACCAGGTGGCTCTAATGGTAAAGAGCCCGCCTGCCAATGTAGGAGACCTGGGTTCAATCCCTGGGTGTGGAAGATCTTCTGGAGGAGGGCATGGCAACTCACTCCAGTATTCTTGCCTGGAGAATCCCATGGACAAAGGAGCCTGTCCCTGGTGGGTACAGTTCACAGGGTCGCAAAGAGTCGGACACAACTGAAACGACTTAGCATGCATGTAAAGTGTTAATTGGTCTAGTTTCAGGGCTATTACATTTGCATTCCTTATTGTTCACTAATTCATTAAAAGCATTTAGTGAATACTTGTAATACATCAAGTATATGTCTAGGAAATAAATCAGATAAGTCAGTAAGTCACATTTCAGTCCCTCAAGGAGTTGACAGTGTAGGATGAGAAAAAATTAAAACTGTGAGATGTGCTATGACCAAAAGAGAGATTAGTTGTTACAGGAGTCAACTGGGGAACAGTATATGCAAACAATGGAAAGGTAAGTGGTGAGATAGCAGGAGAATGAAGTATTTCACACAGATAACTATAGCTCATGGACTACAGGGTAAAGGTAAAGATCAGGTGTGTCCCTGATAGACATTCATAGAAAGGGTCTCTGAATCTCTTAAAGAACACCTGTCTCATGGTTTACAGTTTACTGCTACTACAAGCAAAAGAAATCTGACTGTATTATATGACAAAATAATTATTTTATCATATAAAATATGATATAATAATGGTATATTATATGGTTTCCCTGAGGGTAGGAAGCAAGGAAGCTGAAAATTGCTTCAGCTCTTTGCACAGCAGCTTACATTCAGCATTTTATCTCAAATGCATTTGTAACATAGTAATTGTTTGATAATAAATATTCTAATTCTCTTTCTTATTTACATAATACTTGTTTATTTTAAACATTTTTAATGTATTTTTTAATTGAAGGATAATTTCTTTACAGAATTTTCTTGTTTTCTGTCAAACCTCAACATGAATCAGTCATAGGTATACATATATCCTCTTCCCTTTGAAACTCCCTCCCATCTCCTGCCCCATCTCACCCCTCTAGGTTGACACAGAGCCCGTGTTTGAGTTTCCTGAGTCATTCAGCAAATTCCCATTGGCTATTTATTTCACTTACAGTAATGTAAGTTTCCATGTTACTCTTTCCACGCATCTCACCCTCTCCTCCCCTCTCCCCATGTTCATAAGCCTATTCTCTATGTCTGCTTCTCCACTGCTGCCCTGTAAACAAACTCTTCAGTACCATTTTTTTAGATTCTGTATATATGTGTTCAGTTCTCTTTATGGCTCACTTCAGTCTGCATCATAGTTTCTAAGTTCATCCACCTCATCAGAACTGACACATTTGAGTTCCTTTTTATGGCTGAGTAATATTCCATTGTATATATGTACCACAACTTCATCCATTCAACTGTCAGTGGACATCTAGGTTGCTTCCACGTTCTAGCTATCATAAATAGTGCTGCAATGAGCAGCACTGTTTCCTACATATGGGATACATGTGTCTTTTCAATTTTGGTTTCCTTAGGGTATATGCCTAGGAGTAGGGTTGCTGGGTCATATGGTGGTTTTATTTCTAGTTTTTAGAGGAATCTCCATACTGTCTTCCACAGTGGTTGTATCAGTTTAAATTCCCACCAACAGTGCAAGAGCATTCCCTTTTCTCCACATCCTCTCCAGCACTTATGGCATTTTAAACATTTTTTAAATAGTAAAGTATAAATGTATTTCAGTCACCTCAATTCCACTGTCCAGGGTTCCATATCATTACATTTTAGTTATTCATCTCTTTAGATGTATTTATGTGCATATGTATAATATAGACAGAGTATAAAATTTACATTAATGCATATGATTTACATACATATGATTGTAAACATACACACATATAATTTTACATATATGATCACAACAGACAAGCTGTCTCTCTGCAGGCCATCTTCATTTTTTCTTAATTTTAAAAAATTTATTAATTTATTTTTATTGGAGGCTAATTACAATATTGTAGAGGTTTTTGCCATATATTGACATGGATCAGCCATGGGTGTACATGGGTGTACATGTACATGATCTTTTCCTCTCTTGTTACCTTTATTCTTTCCCTACTTCTGTCCACAATTACCTCACAACTAGTTAAATAATCAATATGAATAATCTAATGTGTATCCTTCCATATTAATCTTAATGCACATGTAATTGTATGCTTATACACACAATCACATGACTCTTTGTGACCCCCATGGACTGTAGCTTGCCAGGCTCCTCTGTCCATGGGGATTCTCCTTGCAAGAATACTGGAGTGGGTTGCCATGCCCTCCTCCAGGGTATCTTCCCAATTCAGGGATCCAACCCAGGTCTGCCACATTGCGTGCAGGTTCTTTACCATCTGAGCCACCAGGGAAGCCCTTATTCTAAACTCCTTATACCTTTATTTTGTAGGATAAATTTCTAGGAATGTATTGATATTTTTGGATCAAAGATCAGTACACTTAATATTTAGATATTGTTAGATTGCTTTCACTCAAGGCTATGCACAACGATGTTTCCACTATAAGTACCCATTCACCCTTAGGAGCTAAAAAAATTACTTTAAATTTTGCCAGTTTGGTGGGTTAAAAGAGACAGTCCACTTCTTTTACTAGTGATAGTTGAGCATTTTTTCCCTTATGACATTGGCCAGTGGATTTTCTCTATTTTTTGCTTGTTAACATCTTTATCCATTTTTAATTTTTCACATTTTGCTCAAAAAAATATTTTATTTATTTTAGATATTAACACTTTACCTGTCAAACGCATTGCAAATATTTTTCTCTACCATTTCATTTTGTGCTTATGGTATCTTTACTAAAATTTTATTACACATACTGAATATTTTTCCTTGTACTAATAACTAGACATTTATAAAGAATAAAAATAAGTCAATTTGGATTGTCAAAAGAGGTTATTTTCCCATAAAACAGAAAAAACTGGCCTTAGCTACAGGGCTATCCAAAGACAATTCATGAGCTCTGATTAATTCTCATTCCACAAAGATCTGTAAGATCCAGATTATTGTTGAGTAGGTTAGAGATTACAGGGTTTGAGACTGATTTTACTACAGAATATACCAATATCATGATGTGATTATTGTCTGCATTTTAACTGAACTCCTAGAAGTAGAACTCAAGGAATGAAATATGTAATTTATGACTGGAATGAGGGTACAGGACAGAACATCGGTGGGTCCATGTCACAAAGAAAGTGATAAATAATGTTAGGGAGAAATGAAAACTAAGCACATAAGGACATGAATGAGCAAACACAAGAATACTGGAATACGCAGAGCCACCCATGCTGGGATAGTGCAGCAGATGTTCAGGAACGAGTCATTAGCATAGAAAGAGAGCCAGTACCACTCAGTTGTGTGTAAGGAAATGAAGCAGAAGTGAGAAAAGAAGCCAGAGAAGGACAGAGTGTTGGATTGAATATTGATAAATATGTTGTGAACTGTGCAGGCAACACACAAGAATGCAGTCATTGCCCCCAACAACTCATTGACTCAGGCTCAAAGAGCAATGGACCCAAACACCCATGATCTAGATTTGAATTCTAGTTTTGTCTTTTACTAGCTGTGCATTGTCAAAAAGTGATTAAAATCCTCTGAGCCTCAGCCCCCTCTATGTAAAAAGTAAAATTAAATCTAACATTTCTAAAATCCACAAGCTATTCTAATTACTGTTAAATCCTAAACAATCAGCATTTATTTTTATAAAGATTATTCTATATTTTTGCTTAGGGAGGGAATGAAGGAGAAGTTACACCAGAGGGGTTTATGGGCAGTCTTTAACTCAAAATTCAACAAATCTAAAAAGGGAGTGTTTTACTTATTAAGCTCATTTACTCATTAAACTTATTTACTTATTAAGTTTATTTATAAATTAACTTCCTTTGAATCATTGGATGAAGATAAAGTGATAAACAAAAGATAGGACTATCAACAGGCAATCCAAAGCTTCCTCAAATAATTAAAACTACAAGTACCATATGATCCAAGAATCCCTCTTCTGACTACTTATCCAAAGAAATTGGAATCAATACCTTGAAGAGACATCTGCACTACCGTGTTCATTGTAACTCTGTTCTCAATAGCTAAGATATGAAAACAACTTAAATGTCCATCAACAGATGTATGCAAAAAGAAAATATATATAAATATATATTATGTATGTATGTTTGGAAGAAGGAAGGCTTCCCTGGTAGCTCAGCTGGTAAATAATCCAACTGGAATGCAGAAGACCCCCGTTCCATTCCTGGATCGGGAAGATCCCCTGCAGAAGGTATAAGTTACCCACTTCAGTATTCTTGGGCTTCCCTGGTGGCTCACACAGTAAAGAATCTGCCTGCAATGAGGGAGACCTGGATTCGATCCCTGGATTGGGAAGATCCCCTGGGGGAGAGCATGGCAACCCTCTCCAGTATTCTGGTTTGGAGAATCCCCATGGACAGAGGAGCCTGATGGGCTACAGTCCATGGGGTCACAAAGATTAGGATACTGAGCAACTAAGCACACAGCATGGAAAGTGGAAGTGAAAGTCTCTCAGTCGTGTCCAACTCTTTGCCACATCATGGACCATACAGTTCATGAAATTTTCCAGGCCAGAATACTAGAGTGGGTAGCCTTTCCCTTCTCCAGGGGATCTTCCCAACCCAGGGATTGAACCCAGGTCTCCCACATTGCAGGCAGATTCCTTACCAGTTGAGCCACAAGGGAAGCCCGCAGAGCATGGAAGAAGGCACGAGAAGAGGGGAGACAGTGAGGCAGTGAGGAAAAAGAGAAAGAGGGACAGGGAGGGAGGAAGAGAACAAGAGGGGGAAGGAGGGAAACAGAGAAAGGGAAAGGGAAGAGGAAAGGGGAAAAAAGAATGAAGAAAACGAGGAAAAGATTTACTCAAACCAACCGTGTGTGTGTGTGTGTGCTCAGTAGTGTCCAACTCTTTGCAACCCCATGGAGTATAGCCCGCCAGGCTCCTCCAACCAACCATAATCGGATTTAAAACCAGAAAATGATGATGGGTAACCTGACACCAGACAGGAGTATGAAAAAAATAGTGGTATCATTCTGTAATTGTTTATAGCATTGAATTAACCAGGGTACAGACATTCTAGGAAAATGGTCTATAACAACATGACTTGAAAGCGCTTCAGAAACCAAATGGCTTGGCTACAGAATGAAGTAATCTCTACTGCACATGCTCTACAAGAAAATGGTTCTATACTTCAGACATCCGCCACTGAGTCATACAGCAATCTTTTGGGCTCTCTAAGAGGCAACAGCATTATGCTCACAGGGGTGTGTTAATCAAGCTGTGTCTTCAGTGGAATACTATCTTCTGAAACTTCTCTTATAAGAAAGCTTATTGCTAATAATCAATTAAGAGAAAAAAATCAGTGACCTGTCACATGAATCCATTATTCCTTTACCTGGAAAATCTACGTGCATGCTCCATCTTCCACAGTAAAAAGGCCTGACTGCAGATAGGTGGTGTTTTGATGAGAGTACTCTTTTTTTTTTAGATTAATTTTAGGATCTATTTTTTTAATTGAGGCAAAATTCATTAAACTTATAATCAGCCATCTTAAAGTATACAATTTAGTGGCATTTAGTGCATTCACAGTATGGTGCAGTCATCACTCTTCTGTAATTTCAAAGCTTGTTCATAACCCCAGAATAACACCTTATATCCGTTACAGTAGGTCACTTCCCATTCTCACCCCCCTACATTACCTGGCAGCCACTAATCTGCTCCCTGTCTCTATGGCTTTGCCTATTCTGGACGGCCCATATGAAGAAATCATACAACATGGGACTTTCTGTGACTGCCTTCTTTTACTAAGCCTAAAGTTCTCAAAGTCGCCCAAGTTGTAGCATGTTTCAGTACATCATTCCTTTTTGTGACTGAGTTAAACATTTTTATATAATGATTAATCTGTTTGATGATAATACTCTTAAAGGAACCATTATAACAAATAGCACCCACCTGACAATATAAATATTTAAGCTGTTAAAAAGCTTAATGGAGGTGAGACGCCCGGCTCCGGCGGCGCAGGCGCGGGGGACGCCCGGCTCCGGCGCAACCGACCACGTGTAGAATCGTGGCTGAGATGAGCTACCCCGCGCCCAGGGTTAGGGCGGTGGCCGAGAGGAGCTGTACCACGTCCAGGAGGCGGTGGCTGCTTGGGCACCGGAGGGCCGAGAGGAGCTGATCCACGTTCAAAGCAGGAGGGGCGGCCTTGAGGAGATACCCCTCGTCCAAGGTAAGGTACAGCAGCTGCACCTTGCTGGAGCAGATGGGAAGAGATACTCCACGACCAAGTGGAATATAAGAATCCAGTGTTCTGGGGAGGAAGGAACAAGATGGCGGAGGGATAAGATGGCATGACCACTTTCTCCCCCACAAATTCATCAAAAGAACATTTGAACGTGGAGTAAAGTCCACAAAACAACTTCTGAATACTGGCAGAGGACATCAGGCTCCCAGAAAAGCAGCCCATTGTCTTCTAAAGGAGAGAGAAGAAATCCAGCTCCACCCACCAGAACACCGACACAAGTTGTAGCATATTTCAGTACATCATTCCTTTTTGTGACTGAGTTAAACATTTTTTTATAATGATTAATCTGTTTGATGATAGTACTCTTAAAGGAACCATTATAACAAATAGCACCCACCTGACAATATAAATATTTAAGCTGTTAAAAAGCTTAATGGAAAAAAAATTTTAATTTGTTTGAAACTGGATACAAACTTGATTATCTAAAAGTGTCACAAATGGTGGCTAGACCAAATATACCAGCCCCTATGTCTTTCTTGGTCTCCCCAAAAATAAATCCTGAGACAAAGATTCAAATGCAGAGTTCATTTAGGTAATGAAGGGAAGACTGATAGAGAAAAGCCAAATAAGGAAGAGAAGTCTTCCAACAAAGGGTAAATAGTCAAAGCAACTCCCATTGGGAGCAAATGCAGCTAATCCCTCTGGAGGATCCCAAGGTAGGCAATTAGACATTCCAGACTTATCCAAATACTTTGCTAAAGGAGCTGGGATACTGAAACTCCAATTCCAATCTGTCCATAGTTGAGGGTTTCAGGAAGTGCGGAGGTCATTAACTTCCAGCCTGGAAGAAAGAAAAATGGGCAGCCAAAGCAGGTTTCCCAGTTATGAAAAAACTCTTAGGAAAACAAATGTAGAAGCTTGCAGTTGCACTGAAGTGGAAAGGAGGAGAAAATACAAAGGGAATATGGACCGGCAACCGATGAGCTCTGTTACAATGCACTAATACCACCTTCAAGAATTCTGTGAGAAAATATTTTGAGCTGGGGGAAACAATGACAGGAGAGGCTACAAAAAAAGAAAAGGAAAGAAAGAAAGCAAAGAGAACATTTCATAAGTTATCTCCCTTCTGCATGATTAAGTTAATCTCCTGGGATCCTCACTCCACAGGGCTGAATTCTCCCACTGGTAGTCATCAATTCACACTGTTTTTGTCTGCATTTCAGAGGGTAAAATTATTCACCCCACCGAAATATACAATATTCCACTGTGTGTCTAAGCAATTTAATCCAACTGTGACACAAGGACTTCTGTAAGAAATAGTGGGGAAATGTTTAAAAATATAAAATATGGACCTACTCTTTAGCACAGGAGACTCTGCTCAATATTATGTGGCAGCCTGGATGGGAAGGGACTTTGGGGAAGACTGGATATGGGTATATGCATAGCTTGATTTCTTTGCTGCCCATCTGAAACTATCACAACATTTTTAATCAGTTGTACTTCAATATAATAAAAAAGTTATATATATATATATTTTTTAACTTTAACAACAAGGGTAACAATAGTTACAGCTGAATTGCAACGGTCCTTGTTTGCCAATTTCAAATCTCATGTTGTAAACAGAGGGAAACATCAAAGCAGTTCAAACAAGGAAGTTAAATGACCTGATAAGTCATTGACATGAAACTCCTTCACAAATGGGACAGAGGGACAAGAAATGGGTTGTGCTAAAATACCTGTACCTCTGTCAAGATCAGAAAATCTTAGATCCAACTCCCTGATGCAACCCTGAGTAGAGCTAAGGAATGTTCAGCTCTGGCTTCTCTTGGACCTAAGTTAACCATCAAGACACCTGCTTGAGACACCAGTTTGAGACTCACAGGGCTCAACCACAAATGAGAAAGGGTAGATCTATAATACAAACAGGGAGGTCCTGGAAGGGGATTGGTTCTTGGAGTAACTGCGCAGCCCTCTATGACTGAAGTCACATCATACCTCCAAGCCATCTCTTTCTTCAGGAGAATCAGAGAAGACTTTGTTCCCAAAACCCATAATTGACAGCACTCACTAGAGGCCCACCGCCTATTGGATGTGGGGCAGCTTCTCTTGGCCGCCGGCCCTGGCCTCAGGCGTCGGGTAGCTCCTAACGGCCGCTCCTCTTTGCGGCGCAGACACCAGAGACACTGGACCCGCCCCGGCGGCACAGACGCGGGAGACGCCGGCCCCGCCCCGGCGCCGCAGACGCGGGAGACGCCGGCCCCGCCCCGGCGCCGCAGACGCGGGAAACGCCGGGCTCCGGCGGCGCAAACGCCAGAGAGCTGCCCCACGTTCAATAGGCAGTGGCTGCGCGGGCGCAGGAGGGTCAGAGGAGCTACTCCACGTTCAAGGTCAGGAGGGGCGGCCTTGAGGAGATACCCCTCATCCAAGGGAAGGTGCAGCCGCTGTGCTTTCTTGGAGCAGCTGTGAAGAGATATCCCACGCTCAAGGTAAGAGAAACCCAAATAAGACGGTAGGTATTGCGAGGGGGCATCAGAGGGCTGCTGCTGCTGCTAAGTCACTTTAGTTGTGTCTGAGGCTGTGTGACCACATAGATGGCAGCCCACCAGGCTCCCCCGTCCCTGGGGTTCTCCAGGCAAGAGTACTGGAGTGGCTTGCCATTGCCTTCTCCCCATCAGCGGGAAGACACGCTGAAATCATAACCATAGGAAACTAGTCAATCTGATCACATGGACCAGAGCGGAATGTGGTCCACTGGAGAAGGGAATGGCAAACCACTTCAGTATACTTGGCCTTGAGAACCCCATGAACAGTATCAAAGGGCAAAATGATAGGGTACTGAATGAGGAATTCCTCAGGTCGGTAGGTGCCCAGTATGCTACTGGAGATCAGTAGAGAAATAACTCTGGAAGGAATAAAGGGATGGAGCAAAAGCAAAATCAATACCCAGTTGTGGATGTGACTGGTGAAAGAAGCAAGGTCTGGTGCTGTAAAGAGCAATAATGCATAGGAATCTGGGATGTTAGGTCCATGAATCAAGGCAAATTGGAAATGGTCAAACAGGAGATGGCAAGAGTGAACATAGACATTCTAGGAATCATTGAATTAAAATGGACTGGAATGGGTGAATTTAACTCAGATGACCATTATATCTACTACTGTGGGCAGGAATCCCTTAGAAGAAATGGAGTAGACATCATGGTCAACAAAAGAGTCCGAAATGCAGTACTTGGATGCAATCTTAAAAACGACAGAATGATTTCTGTTCATTTCCAAGGCAAACCATTCAATATTACAGTAATCCAGGCCTATGCCCCAACCAGTAACACTGAAGAAGCCGAAGTTGAATGGTTCTATGAAGACCTACAAGACCTTTTAGAACTAACACCCAAAAAAGATGTCCTTTTCATTATAGGGGACTGGAATGCAAAAGTAGAAAGTCAGGAAACACCTGGAATACCAGGCAAATTTGGCCTTGGAGCACAGAATGAAGCAGGGCAAAGGCTAATAGAGTTTTGTCAAGAGAACGCACTGGTCATAGCAAACACCCTCTTCCAACAACACAAGAGAAGACTCTACACATGGACATCACCAGATGGTCAACACCGAAATCAGATGGATTATATTCTTTGCAGCCAATGATGGAGAAGCTGTATACAGTTAGCAAAAACAAGACCAGGAGCTGACTGTGGCTCAGATCATGAACTCCTTATTGCCAAATTCAGACTTACATTGAAGAAAGTAGGGAAAACCACTAGACCATTCAGATATGACCTAAATCAAATCCCTTATGATTATACAGTGGAAGTAAGAAATAGATTTAAGGGACTAGATCTGATAGAGTGCCTGATGAACTCTGGACGGAGGTTCATGACATTGTACAGGAGACAGGGACCAAGACCATCCCCATGGAAAAGAAATGCTAAAAGGCAAAATGGCTGTCTGAGGAGGCCTTACAAATAGCTGTGAAAAGAAGAGAAGCGAAAAGCAAAGGAGAAAAGGAAAGATATAAGCATCTGAATACAGAGTTCCAAAGAATAGCAAGGAGAGATCAGAAAGCCTTTCTCAGTGATCAATGCCAAGAAATAGAGGAAAACAACAGAATAGGAAAAACAAGAGATCTCTTCAAGAAAATTAGAGATTTCAAGGGAACATTTCATGCAAAGACGGGCTCGATAAAGGACAGAAATAGTATGGACCTAACAGAAGCAGAAGATATTAAGAAGAGGTGGCAAGAATACACAGAAGAACTGTACAAAAAAGATCTTCACGACTAAGATAGTCATGATAACGTGATCACTGACCTAGAGCCAGACATCTTGGAATGTGAAGTCAAGTGGGCCTTAGACAGCATCACTACGAACAAAGCTAGTGGAGGTGATGGAATTCCAATTGAGCTATTTCAAATCCTGAAAGATGATGCTGTGAAAGTGCTGCACTCAATATGCCAGCAAATTTGGAAAACTCAGCAGTGGCAACAGGACTGGAAAAGGTCAGTCTTCATTCCAATCCCAAAGAATGCTCAAACTACCGCACAGTTGCACTCATCTCACACGCTAGTAAAGTCATGCTCAAAATTCTCCAAGCCAGGCTTCAGCAATATGTAAACCGTGAACTCCCAGATGTTCAAGCAGGTTTTAGAAAAGGCAGAGGCACCAGAGATCAAATTGCCAACATCCGCTAGATCATGGAGAAAGCAAGAGAGTTCCAGAAAAACATCTATTTCTGCTTCATTGACTATGCCAAAGCCTTTGACTGTGTGGATCACAATAAACTGTGGAACATTCTGAAAGAGATGGGAATCCCAGATCACCTGACCTGCCTCTTGAGAAACCTGTATGCAGGTCAGGAAGCAACAGTCAGAACTGTATATGGAACAACAGACTGGTTCCAAATAGGAAAAGGAGTACGTCAAGGCTGTATATTGTCACCTTGCTTATTTAACTTATATGCAGAGTACATCATGAGGAACGCTGGGCTGGAAGAAGCATAAGGTGGAATCACGATTGCTGAGACAAATATCAATAACCTCAGATATGCAGATGACACTACCCTTATGGCAGAAAGTGAAGAGGAACTCGAAAGCCTCTTGATGAAAGTGAAAGAGGAGAGTGAAAAGTTTGGCTTGAAGCTCAACATTCAGAAAACAAAGATCATGGCATCTGGTCCCATCACTTCATGGGAAATAGATGGGGAAACAGTGGAAACAGTGTCAGACTTTATTTTTTTGGGCTCCAAAATCACTGCCGATGCTGATTGCAGCCATGAAATTAAAAGACGCTTACTCCTTGGAAGGAAAGTTATGACCAACTTTGATAATATATTAAAAAGCAGACACATTACTTTGCCAACCAAGGTCCGTCTAGTCAAGGCAATGGTTTTTCCCGTGGTCATGTATGGATGTGAGAGTTGGACTGTGAAGAAAGCTGATCGCCGAAGAATCGATGCTTTTGAACTGTGGTGTTGGAGAAGACTCTTGAGAGTCTCTTGTACTGCAAGGAGATCCAACCGGTCCATTCTAAGGGAGATCAATCCTGGGTGTTCATTGGAAGGACTGATGCTAAAGCTGAAACTGCAATACTTTGGCCACCTCATGCATCGAGTTGACTCACTGGAAAAGACTCTGATGCTCTGTGGACTAGCCTTGGGGGCGGGTGGAGAAGGGGACGACCGAGAATGAGATGGCTGGATGGCATCGCTGACTCTGTGGACATGAGTTTGAGTGAACTCCGGGAGTTGGTGATGGACAGAGAGGCCTGGTGTGCTGTGATTCATGCGGTCACGGAGAGTCGAACATGACTGAGCAACGGAAATGAAGTGAACTGAACTGAACTAGAGGCCCAGGAACATCTTCTATATAACAGCCACCACACTGTTTTTTTTAATAGACTTTCCCTTGAACAACACCCTGAGTTGGCTCATATTGGCAAAAGATTGATGAAATCTCATGCCATCACTGCGAAGTTTGGAACTGGAAAAAGTAATGTTTTCTACTCTACTGGGAGACAAAGGTAGAAGGACCACAGTCTCCTGAGAAGACAGGTCCCAGAGGAAGGGAATAACTAGTAAGAACAGTCTCCTAACACAGAGATCCTTCTGGAAGTGGTAAATAGATCCTCATGGATTCTCACTCTCTGGAGTCTCTGCTTATAATTTTCGCATCCTTCAGCAAGCACAGAAAGATATTCACCCAGTTTCTACTCCTTCACCCCTGATGGTTTCCAGGAAGACCAGAACACTCAGAGAAACTTCAGGTCTGGATAGTCCTCTTGTTCAAGAAAGCAAATGATATAATGCTTAGAGGAGAAATAAATATAAAAGAGTGAGAAAACTACTATCCTTTAAGTAAAGCTTCATTTTACTTTGCTTCAGCTGTATATTATACAGCTAAAAATTCCTGTGGATTACAGTGTGTCAGGCCCTAGACAAGGTTCCACATGTTTTATCATTCAGAATCCTCAGTACTTTGGTGAAAGTACTTTGCTGAAAGTACTACTGTACCCATTTTACAGTTGGAAGAACTAGAAATAGTTTATATATTGTATATCATACCCTCAACTACTTACTCCAAATCCTTTGCTCTTCTATTATGCTTTAACTGCCTGCCACTTCTCAGAAATGAGAGCTTTTCTTGTTTTCAAAAGCATTGCAGAAATGAGACAGCTGTGACATCTCCTGACCAAACCAAATGAAGCAGATGGATGTGCTATTGTGAGAGCAGGGCATGATGCTTCTACCCCGTTGTGCCTCTGTGGACTAGCCCTGGGGGAAAAGCAAATTTTCAGAGAAATATCTTCCCTTCATCTTATATATTACATCTGAAAATCTGACTAATCTAGATTGGGTTTAACCCAACCTTTCCAAGACAGCATGGAGGTGAGGGAGTAGTTTATCTTGCTTGGCTTTGTTAATAAACTCAGTCCAGACATCCTGCTTACATAACACAACTTTGACACCACCGTATTCATATTTCCATTCCCTCTGTCTCAGAACTTTCTGCAGCTGATTCAGGGGAACTGTCCTGCCTCTCTGAACAGCTCCAGCTTCCCCTTGTGTCAAGTGAACACCACAGCTCTTCTGTACAAAGGAGTGAAGTAATAAAAGGTGAGTAACAAATGATATGTTTTATTCAAAATATCTGTTTTCACCCACTGACAATTTATAGTTAGGTTGACCATGAAATGGTGATGACACACAGAGAATCATTTTTCACACTTTCCTTATTTTCTAGAGCATCTTTTCAGACTCTCAAAGTAGGAGAATTGCCCTAAAGGGAATCACCTGGATATTTTTGCCTCATGTAAACGTGACAGACTGTTGTCACCCCACTTCTTAATCCAATAATATATAGTCTTAGGAACAAAGATATAAGAAATTTCTGAGACTATAAAAACTATTAACCAAAAAGACTCTTTAGCAAGTAGAGCCCAAATTTTTATTTACTAATTTGCAAACATTTCTAAATATTCTATTTATTTTCAGGTTAAAAACAACATTATTCAGAAAATATTTCAGTATATGTGAGCACGTTATCTGTTGATTTTTTCTTCTCGTGGTTCTTGACTGTTTGTCCTCTTTCTTCATATACTTTCATATTTTTAATTGAATGCTGCACATTATATTTTTAACATCGTAAAGACAATGGATATAGTAATGCAACAAAGGTTAAATTTCCCTCAAGTAGCAGATAGAGTAAAAGCAGATCAGTTTGATCCCATTTAAGGATTCATGTTGTAAAAACAACCTTAATCACTTTTGCTCTTATTTCTGGGATGTGACTCTTACTCGGGAATATGACCTTTCTGAGATCTCAGCTGCAAACCTGGACTGTTTTTAGGATACCTCCACCTTAGCAATCCCTGAATTCCTATTTTTGTACTCTGAAAATCATGACTCCTAAAACATCTGCTCCGTGCTTTAGACTCTCAGTTTCTGCTTTCTGCTAGAGTTTTTTGAAATCTTATCTTGTATGTGAATGGCTGGCTGAGAAATCAAAAATGCCTTGAAAGGAGATTATATTGCCCTTTGATCCTCCTTTTCTGTGGTCCTCCTTTTCTAGACTTTGTTTCTCAAACCCCAAGTGCCTTACTGGCCATAGGCACAAAACCTTTATATCCTCAGTTCAGTCTGAGGAGAATCTACTGCTTTTTGCTGAGACAGTATTCTTCCTTCACCCCAATCTTTCCCATATGCCTTCCTATCTACATATTCCTGCCCTACTGATTGCTATTCCTCAGGGGAAAAGCCCCAATGTGAATGTGAAACTCATTTCCTTGTTCCTCCCTTCTTGGAATTTTATCCCCTGAAGTTTTTTCTGTGTTAACTGCTTTCTAGTGCCTTAGAATATTCCTTTTATGTATTTTGTCAAGGTTTTATAGTTATTTTTTGTAGAATGGTTAGTTTAATGCAAGCTGTTT
Organism: Moschus berezovskii; assembly: GCF_049115385.1. Taxonomy (NCBI): domain Eukaryota; kingdom Metazoa; phylum Chordata; class Mammalia; order Artiodactyla; family Moschidae; genus Moschus; species Moschus berezovskii. The sequence continues at coordinate 76,980,304 of NC_142468.1, forward strand.
AGTCATGACCATAGTCAGAGATTCTTGTCCTTTATATCTAAATTACAGACATTCTCACTACTATTCTCGCTTTCAGAAGAAGAACTTATGCCATAAATATGCAAAAACCCACAAAGCAAAGGACAGTGAATACAGAGACTGGTATAAATGCAAATCTAGGAAGTAGATCTGCTTTTTTTCAATGCAAGAAGCTCCAGATTCCTGTAGGGGGCGGGGTAGGGAAGGGGAGTTTACTTATAGTAAGACATGAAAAAGCAGAACCACAGAGAACAGATTCAGGCCACTTTTTCATTGGTATATAGTTGATTTGCAATCTTATATCAGTTTCAGGTGTACAGCATAGTAATTCAGTATTTTTATAGATTACACTATAAAACTACTGCACATTTCACTCATTCAAACTCCTGCACAACTGCACTCATTTCACATGCTAGCAGAGTAATGCTCAAAATTCTCCAAGTCAGGCTTCAACAGTCCATGAATCGAGAACTTTCAGATGTTCAAGCTGGGTTTAGAAAAGGCAGAGGAACTAGAGATCAAATTGACAACATACATTAGATCACAGAAAAAGCAAGTGAATTCCAGAAGAACACCTACTTCTGCTTCATTGACTACTCCAAAGCCTTTGACTGTGTGGATCACAACAAACTCTGGAAAATTCTTAAACAGATGGGAATACCAGACCACCTGACCTGCCTCCTGCAAAACCCGTATGTAGGTCCAGATGCAACAGTTAGAACTGGGTATGGAACAGACTTGTTCCAAATTGGGAAAGGAGTACAGCAAGATATATATTGTCACCCTGCTTATTTAACTTATGTGCAGAGTACATCATGTGAAATGCTGTGCTGGATGGAGTAAAAGCTGGAATCGAGATTGCCAGGAGAAATATCAATAACCTCAGATATGCAGATGACACCACCCTTACAGCAGAAAGTGAAGAGGAGCTGAGGAGCCTCTTGATGAAAGTAAAAGAGGAGAGTGAAAAAGATGGCTTAAAAGTCAACATTCAGAAAACTAAGACAATGGCATCTGGTCCCATCACTTCATGGCAAATAGATGGAGAAACAATGGAAATAGGGAAAGACTTTATTTTGGGGGGGCTCCAAAATCAATACAGATGGTGACTGCAGCCATGAAATCAAAAGATGCTTGTTCTTTGGAAGCAAAGCTCTGACAAACCTAGGCAGCATATTACAAAGCAGAGATATTACTTTACCAACAAAAGTCCAGATAGTCAAAGCTATGGTTTTTCCAGTAGTCATGTATGAATGTGAGAGTTGGACTATTAAAAAGGCTGAGCACCAAAGAATTGATGTTTTTGAACTGTGCTGTTGGAGAAGACTCTTGAGAGTCCCTTGGACGGCAAGGAGATCAAACCAATCAGTCCTAAAGGAAATCTATCCTGATTATTCATTGCAAGGACTGATGCTGAGGCTGAAACTCCAATACTTTAGCCACCTGATGCAAAGAGCTGACTTATTAGAAAAGACCCTGATTCTTGGAAAGATTGAAGGCAAGAGGAGAAAGGGACGACAGAGGACGAGATGGTTGGATGGTGTCACTGACACAATGGACATGAGTTTGAGCAAGCTCCGAGAAATGGTGAAGGACAGGGAGGCCTGGCGTGCTGCAGTCCATGGGGTCTCAAGGAGTCAGACATGACTGAGCGACTGAACAACAGCAACACAGATTACACTCCATTATAGGTTAATACAAGATAATGGTGATAATAATACTTGTACCAAAAGCACAAGCAACAAAAGAAAAAAATCAACAAATGGGACAACATAAAATTCATATCTTCTGCAAAACAAAAAAAACAACAAAATGAGAAAACACCCTAGTGAATGGAAGAAAATACTTCAAACCATGTAACAGATAAGGGGTTAATATCCAAATAAAGAAATAAGTCACCTGAACAATAAAAAATAGAAAACTTGGTTAAAAATGGGAAAGACATGAATAAATATTTTTCTAATTAAGTCATACAGTTGGCCAATAGGACATGAAAAGATGTTCAACTTACATAATCCTCAGAGAAATGCAAATCAAAACCACAGTGAGATACCACCTCACACTGGTCAGAATGGCTATCATCAAAAAGATAATAAATAATCAGTGTTGGCCAGGACATGGGAACACTTGTACACTGTTGGTAGGAATAGAAACTGGTGCAACCACTATAGAAAACAGTATGGAGGGGGTCTCAAAAGCTAAAAATAGAACTACCATATGATCTTGCAGTTCTACTCCTGGGTGTTTATCTGAAGAAAATGAAAACACTAATTCAAAAAGATAAATTCACCCAAATGTTTTTAGCAGCAATATTTACATGAGTCATGATATGGTACCTAAGTGTTTATGATGTGCAGATGAATGAATAAAGAAGATAAGGTGTGTGTGTGTTTGTATACAGTGGAATACTATTCAGCTAAAAATAGAATGAAATTTTGTCATTTGTAACAATATAGATGGACCTGGAGGATATTATGCGTAATAACTCAGAGAAAGACAAATACTGAGTATTATCATATATATCTGAAATCCAAAAACTAAAACAAATGAATATTTTGAATAAATGTAAAAAAGCGGAAACACATTCATGCATTTGGAGAACAAACTAGTGGTTACCAGTGAGGAGAGGGAAGGGGGAGGGTATTAATAGGTACAAAAACTACTATATAAAATAAATAATCTACAAGAATACAAGTACAACACCAGGAGTATAGCCAATATTTTATAACAAGTTTATATGGAGTATATTATATTCAAAATACTCAATCATGATGTTGTACACCTGAAACTAATATTATATTATAAGTCAACAGTACATCAACTTTTAAAAATGGGATGGGAAGGGCAAAAAAAGAAAATGACTTGACTCTCATAGCCAGAACCAGAAAAAAAGTAGCTGGATATTTTCTCAATATATAATAAATGTTTATTATTACAATTATCAAACAAGAGAAAAAGTATAAAAATATTTAAAATTAAAAGTTATCTAAACCCATCACCCTCAGGTAAACACCATTAATGTTTAAGTGAACAATCTTTCATGTATTATTTTATACACATACACACACTCATATAAGTTGATTTTATACAAGTCGGATATTGTACATGCTGTTTTTATGACAGACTCCTTTATTTTTTTTCCTTACCACTCCCTATTACCATCACTCCACCCACAATCTAATTTTCACACATCCCGTCTCTACTAGATCAACAGTAATAACAACCTAGTATGTATGCTTCATACTATTCTCCAAGATCCTAATTATATAAAAATATTTAATTATATATAAGGATTTTTTTGTTATCTTTCAAATATCAAATCATTATTATATAGGTTTCTGTACAAAGTGCTTTTACATTTAGCCTTATAATATGCAGTTATCTCCAAGTTTGATACCTGGGTCAGAAAGATCTCCTAGGGAAGGAAATGGCAACCCACTCCAATATTCTTACCTGGGAAATTCCAAGGAGAGAAGAGTCTGGTGAGCTAGAGTCCATGGGCTCACAAAGTAGTCAGACAAGACTTAGTGACTAAACAACAGCATTAAGTATACCACATATGTTCATTTTCTATAGTAGACTAGAGATATATAATTAATAAAACTAGTCTTCCGCAGGACGTTTCTGTAGGAAGAACTATTCATGAGTTAGTTTTGGTTAATACTCATTCTATAAAAGACACGACTGAGAACAAGTTTCATATTCTTACTGAGAGGGTTTTCACTGAGGAAACTGAAGATTAGAGTCTTTATAGAGATATCGTGATAATCAAGTAAATTATTGTCTGCATTTCTACTAAATCCAGCTAACTTGCAATGTGCCTGATATGAACTTCCACTTTAGCCATTCAAGAATTGTACAGACTCAAGTACACCATCAGTATCTTTTTACAAATGAGGTTACTAATCCTTGACTGGGGCGTCCCTGGTGGTTCAGAGGTTAAAGCGTGTGCCTCCAATGCGGGAAACCCGGGTTTGATCCCTGGGTCGGGAAGATCCCCTGGAGAAGGAACCGGTAACCCACTCCAGTATTCTTGCCTGGAGAATCCATGGACGGAGAAGCCTGGTAGGCTACAGTCCACGGGGTCGCAAAGAGTCGGACACGACTGAGCGACGGAACGGAATGGAAGACTTGATTAAGTAAGTTGCCCAAACTGTTAGAAATGTTGGAACCAGGTTGAATTAAAGAACTATGACTCCAGAAACCATACTGTAAACTGTTATGCTATGGTGTCTCCTGATGTTAGGTTATCATATGTAAGCTTCCAAGTTAAGCATTTTATATACACTATCTTTTTTGGTCTTCATTATGACATTATATGAGCCATTACTATTTCACGTGTTTCACAGAATAGAAAACTAAGGCCTAGAGAGAACAGATAACAATTTGCCAGCAATGCAGTCTAATAACAACTCAGAAAGCAGGGATTCAAACAAGTCTCTCTAGTCCAAAAGTCACATTCTTCATCATTATTAATTTGTTGTAACAGAGTTTTGTGTATATACATATATATGCTATTGAGTGAAAGGGGGGAAAATTCCCCTTGTGCCTCTAAAGCTGAATAATATCCAGCTTTTAGGAAGAGTTTATGGGAAAAGGAAAAAAGAAAAGGAAAAAGCCTCTAAAGCTGAATAATATCCAACTATTAGGAAGAGTTTATGGGAAAAGGGAAAAAGTTTATGGGAAGTGAAAAGCAAAGGAGAAAAGGAAAGATATACCCATTTGAATGCAGAGTTCCAAAGAATAGCAAGGAGAGATAAGAAAGCCTTCCTCAGAGATCAATGCAAAGAAATAGAGGAAAACAACAGAATAGGAAAGACTAGAGATCTCTTCAAGAACATTAGAGATACCAAGGGAACATTTCATGCAAAGATGGGCTCAATAAAGGACAGAAATGGTAGGGAACTAACAGAAGCAGAAGATATTAAGAAGAGGTGGCAATAATACACAGAAGAACTGTAGAAAAAAGATCTTCATGACCCAGATAATCACGATGGTGTGATCACTCACCAAGAGCCAGACATCCTGGAATGTGAAGTCACGTGGCCCTTAGGAAGCATCACTAGTGGAGGTGATGGAATTCCAGGTGAGGTATTACAAATCCTGAAAGATGATGCTGTGAAAGTGCTGCATTCAATATGCCAACAAATTTGGAAAACTCAGCAATGGCCACAGGACTGGAAAAGGTCAGTTTTCATTCCATTCCCAAAGAAAGGCAGTGCCAAAGAATGCTCAAACTACTGCACAATTGCACTCATCTCACACACCAGTAAAGTAATGCTTAAAATTCTCCAAGCCAGGCTTCAGCAATACATGAACCGTGAACTTCCAGATGTTCAAGCAGGTTTTAGAAAAGGCAGAGGAACCAGAGATCAAATTGCCACCATCCGCTGGATCATTGAAAAAGCAAGAGAGGTCCAGAAAAACATCTATTTCTGCTTTATTGACTGCCAAAGACTTTGACTGTGTGCATAACAGTAAACTGGAAAATTCTGAAAGAGATAGGAATACCAGACCACCTGACCTGCCTCTTGAGAAACCTGTATACAGGTCAGGAAGCAACAGTTAGAACTGGACATGGAACAACAGACTGGTTCCAAATAGGAAAAGGAGTACGTCAAGGCTGCATATTGTCACCCTGCTTATTTAACTTATATGCAGAGTACATCATGAGGAACGCTGGGCTGGAAGAAGCACAAGCTGGAATCGATTGCCGGGAGAAATATCAATAACCTCAGATATGCAGATCACACCACCCTCATGGCAGAAAGTGAAGAAAAACTGAAGAGCCTCTTGATGAAAGTGAAAGAGAAGAATGAAAAAGTTGGCTTGAAGCTCAATATTCAGAAAACTAAGATCATGGCATCCGGTCCCATCACTTCATGGCAGATAGATGGGGAAACAGTGGAAACAGTGGCTGAGTTTATTTTTCTGGGCTCCAAAATCACTGCAGATGCTTATTGTAGCCATGAAATTAAAAGACGCTTACTCCTTGGAAGGAAAGTTATGACCAACCTAGACAGCATATTAAAAATCAGAGACATTACTTTGCCAACCAAGGTCCGTCTAGTCAAAGCTATGGGTTTTGCAGTGGTTATGTATGGATGTGAGAGTTGGACTGTGAAGAAAGCTGAGCGCCAAAGAATTGATGCTTTTGAACTGTGGTGCTGGAGAAGACTCTTGAGAGTCCCTTGGACTGCAAGGAGATCCAACCAGTCCATCCTAAAGGAGATCAGTCCTGGGTGTTCATTGGAAGGACTGATGTTGAAGCTGAAACTCCAATACTTTGGTCGGCTGATGAAAAGTGCTGACTCATTGGAAAAGTCCTTGATGCTGGGAAAGATTGAGGGCAAGAGGAGAAGGGGAAGACAGAGGATGAGATGGTTGGATGGATTCATCGACTCTATGGACATGGGTTTGGGTGGACTCTGGGAGTTGGTGATGGACAACCATGCTGTGGTTCATGCGGTCACAAAGAGTTGGACATGACTGAACAACTGAACTGAACTAACGGGAAAAGGCTGATGAGAACTTAGTGAATAAGTATAGTTGTTTAGTCGCTAAGTTGTGTCCAACTCTTTGCAACCCCATGGACTGTAGCCCTCCAGGCTCCTTGTCCATGGGATTTCCCAGGTAAGAATATTGGAGTGGATTGCCATTTCCTTCTACAGGGAATTTTCCTGCATTGGCAGGCTGATTCTTTCCTGCTGAGCCACAATTAAGAAGTGTTTATGGGAAATGACTAACAAGAACTTAGTGAATTAGTATAGTATAATAATGTAAATACAACACATGTGCAGAAAAGTTAAATCCAGTCTTCAGAAAACAATACAAAAAAGTATAAAAATACTTTAAATGGCAATGTTTGAGTAGTAACATGGAGGTCTTTTTTTCTATTTTGTTTTTTCCCCCAATTTTATGCTTTATTGTCAAATGCTGAAATATTAAGTATTGACTGCCCATGGCTTAATGGTAGTTTGACCTTGATTTTTCACTTTACAACTGCATGAATGCAATATTCATTTAGTTGAAACCATATTTTGAATTTTTAATTATGATCTTTTCCCAGGCTAGTGATACACGGTAAGATACTCTGTCATGATGCCAGGCATCATCAGCACGTCACAGCTCCTAGTCAGGCACGTAATCACAAGGGTAAATAACCATGTTGTACTGATACAACCATTCTGTTTTTTCACATTTAATACAGGGAGAAAATTCTTGAAATTTATATGGAAACAGAAAAGTCTATGAGTAGCCAAAGCAATCTTGAGAAAGAATAACAGAGCTGGAGGAATCAGTCTTCTTGACTTCAGACTGGAGTACAAAGCTACAGTAACCAAGACAATAGGGTGCTGGTACAAAAGTAGAAATATAGATCAATGGGACAGGATAGAAAGCCCAGAAATAAATCCACACACCTGTGGTCATTAATTTATGACAAAGGACAAATGACTATATGGTGGAGGAAAGACATTCTTGTCAATAAATGGTGCTGGGGAAACTGGACAGCTACATGTAATAAAAATGAAATTAGAACATTCTTTAACAACATGCAGAAAAATAAATTCAAATGGATTAGAGATCTAAATGTAAGACCAAATACTATAAAACTGTTACAGGAAAACATAGGCAGAACACTCTGACATAAAATGCAGAATATCTTTTTCATACCATCTCCCCGAGTAATGAGAATGAAAACAAAAATAAACTAATGGGACCCAATTAAACTCAAAAGCGTTTGCACAGCAACAGAAACCATAAACAAACTAAAAAAGAAAAAAAACTCACAGAATAGGAGAAAATATTTGCAGATGATGCCAACAACAAAGGATTAGTCATCAAAATTTAAAAGCAGCTCATGCAGCTCAATATCATGGAAAAAAAAAACAATAAAAAAATGGGCAGAGAACATAAATGGATAGATATCTCTACAAAAAAGACACACAAAAGGCCAAGAAGCACATGAAAAGATGTTCAACATTGCTAGTTATTAGAGAAATTTAAATCAAAACTATAATGAGATGTTACCTCATATCAGTCAGTAGGCCATCACCACCAAAAATCCAAAAACAACATATGCTGAAGGAGGTGCAGAGAAAAGGGAACACTCCTACACTGTTGGTGGAATGTAAATTGATACAGCCATCATGGAGAACAGCTACCATATTATCCAGTAATTCTACTCCTGGGCATATATCCAGAGAAAAATATGGCTCAAAAGGATACATGTATACTAATGTTCATTACAGTGCTGCTTACAATAGCCAAGACATGGAAGCAACCTAAATGTCTATTGACAGATGAATGGAGAAAGTAGACATGATATGCATATATAATAGAATATTACTCAGCCATTAAAAAGAAAGGACCAATGCCATCTGTGGAGAAGGCAGTGGCAAGCCACTGCAGCACTCTTGCCTAGAAAATCCCATGGATGGAGGAGCCTAGTAGGCTGCAGTCCGTGGGTTCACTAAGGGTCGGACACGACTGAGGAACTTCACTTTCACTTTTCACTTTCACACATTGGAGAAGAAAATGGCAACCCACTCCAGTGTTCTTGCCTGGAGAATCCCAGGGACGGGGGAGCCTGGTGGGCTGCCATTTCTGGAGTCACACAGAATTGGACACGACTGAAGTGACTTAGCAGCAGCAGCAGCAGCAATGCCATCTGAAGCAACATGGATAAATCTGAAGATTATCATAGTAAGTGAAGTAAGCCTTACAGAGAAAGACAAATATCACAGGATATTGCTTATATGTGAAAATTTTTTTAAATGATACAAATGAACTTATTTACAAAACAGAAACAGATTCACAGACCTAAAGAATGAATTTAAGATTATCAGGGCAAAAGGGTGGCAGGCAGGGATAGACTGGTAGTTTGGGATTAACATGTACACACTGCTATATTTAAAATAGATAACTAACAAGGACCTACTGTATAGCACAGGAAACTCAATATTCTGTAATAACTTATATGGGAAAAGAATTTTTAAAAGAACAGATACATGTATAACTGAATCATTTTGCTGTATACCTGAACAAACACATCATTAACCAAGTATGTTTCAATATAAAATAAAAATTTAAAAAATAATTTTGTGAGAAACTGTCTGAGCTGAGGGGGGAAATGACAGGAAAGGTTTAAAAAAATAAGGCAAAGAGAACATTTAGTAAGTTAGCTCTCTACTTCTTCATGAATAAATAATCTCCTGGGACCCTCACTCCACAGGGCTTAACTCTCACATTAGTAATCATCAACGCAGATGGTTCTTGCCTGCTTTTCAGAGGGTAAGATTATTCACCCAACAAAAATATACGGTCTTCCACTGTGTGTCTAAGCAATTTGATGGGACTGTTGACACAAGGACTTCTACAGGAAATAGTGGAGAAAAGGTAAAAATATAAAAATTTAACAACAACAGTGGTAACAATAGCAATAGGTTAAGGCTCCAGTGCAAAAGCTGTTATTTGGCAATTTTGAATCTCATGTTGTGGACAGAGGGAAACAACAAAGCTGTTCAAACAAGGAAGTGAAATGACCTGGTAAGTCTTTGACATGAAAATCCTTCACGAATTGGAGAGAAAGGGACAAGAAGTGGATTGTGCTAAGACATCTGTACCTCCATCAAGATGAGGAAGCTTAGATCCAACTCCCTGATGTGACCCCTGAGTGGAGCTAAGGGATGTTATGCTCTGGCCTCTCTCAGACCTGACAAGTGGACCCTCAAAACATCTGCTTGACACTCACAGGGCTCAAGCACAAATGAGAAAGGAAAGATCTATAAAACAACCAGAGAGGCCCTGGAAGGGGACGGATTCCTGGGGCAACTAGCTGCGCAGCCCTCTGTGGCTGAGGTCATATCATACCTTCAGCCCATCTATCTCTTCTTTCTAGAAAATCAAAGGCGGCTCTGTTTCCAAAACTCATAATTGATAGCATTTACTAGAGGCCCAGGAACAGTTTCTTACATCATAGCCACCCCACTGTGTTATTTTTATAGACTTTCTTTTAATACCTGATAGGCAATCTGAGTTGTCTTATACATTGATGAAATCTCTTGCCATCCCTGAGAATTCGGGCGCTTTAAAAAGTAATATTTTCAACCCTACTGGGAGTCAGAGGTAAAATAGAAGGATCAGAGTCTCCAGAGAAGGCAGGTCCCAGAGGAAGGGAATAACTAGTAAAGAACATTCTCCTAACACAGACCTTCTTCTGGAAGTGGTAAATTGATCCTCATGGATCCTCACTCCCTGGAGCCTCTGCTTAGAATCTCTCCATCCTTCAGCAAACACAGAAAGATGTTTCACTTTCTGTGAAACTCCTTCACTCCTTGGTGGTTTCTGTAGAGAAGACCAACCTTCCTCTCCAGAAAGACCAGACATTCAGAGAAACTTCAGGTCTGGATTGCCCTCTGTCCATTTGTTTAGAGGAGAAAGTAAATATTAAAAAGTTAGTAAAACTACCCTCTAAATAGAGTTCCTTTACTCTGCTTTAGCTATATATGATACTAGATTGGCCAAAAAGTTCATTCAGGTCTTTCATGGTATATCTTGTGGGTGTGTGTGCACGTGCACACTCAGTTGTGTCTAACTCTGCATCCTCATGGACTGTAGCCTGCCAGGCTCCTCTGTCCATGAGATTCTCCAGACAAGAGTACTGGAGTGGGCTGACATTCCCTTCTCCAGGGTATCTTCCTGATCCAGGAATTAAACTCAGGTCTCCTGCATTGCATGGGACAGGTGTGCTATCTCCTGACCAAACTAAATGAAGTAGATGGAGGTATTATTGTGAGAGCAGGCCAATAATGCTTCCACCCCATTGTGCCTACTTAAACTAGCCCCGAGGAAAAAGTAAAATATCAGAGAAATGTCTTTCCTTCACTTTATATAGTATAGCTGATGACCTGACTATTCAAGATTGAATTTGACCCAACCTTTCCAAGATATAATGCAGGTGAGTGTGTAGTTTACCTTGTTTGGCTTTGTTAATGACTCAGTCCAAACATCCTGTATACATCACACAGCTTTGACACCACTATTTGCATATTCCCACTCTTTCTGCCACAGGACCTTCTGCAGCTAATTCAGGGGACACTTCCCACCTCTCTGGACAGCTCCAACATCCCCTTTGTGCCAGGTGAAACCACAGCTACTCTGTACAGAGGAGGAAATTAATTAAGGGTAAGTAACAAACAATACAATCTTGTTAGAAATATCTTTTTTTTCATCCATAGTCAATTTAGTTAAGTTGAGCATGAAATGATGATGGCACACACAGAATCATTTTTCACTTCATTCTTATTTTCTAGGGCATATTGTCAGACTCTCAAAGTTAAACTGCCCTGAGCGGGAACTGACCTGGATCTTTTCCCTTCTTGTAGAAGTGAAAATATATCCTACTGATTTTCTCATGCAAGCGACAGATGTTAACTACAATATCACTTCTAGATCTTATAGATCTCACAGCCTTGATATCATGTGTACTTGCAGTATACTTGGAATAGTAGTAAGCATGCTATAATGAAAAGTAATTAAAAATCATATGGTACTATTCCTTTCTCATGTAAAGAAAAGAAAGCTAAAAGAACAGAGTTGTAGTTGCCAAGGGGGAAGAGGGAGAGAGAGGGATGGACAGGATGTTTGGGGTTAGTAGATACAAACTATTACATTTAGAATGAGTCAACAATACGGAACAAATTTTTCAAGCAACAGAAAAACAGTAAAGTCCTATTGTGTAGTATAGGGAACTATATCCAATCTCCTCGATAAACCATAATGGAAAAGAAGATTAAAGAGAACGTATGTATGTGTATAACTGATTGACTTTGCTGTACAGCAGAAATTAGCACAATACTGTAAATCAACTATACTTCAATTAAAAATAGAGAATAAAAATTTTAAAAATTAAGAAAACATAGCTCATAGACAATAGAAGACTCCACTAGAGCCAACAAGCTACTTTGCTATGAGGCTGAACCTAGAATTTCCATCCCATCTTCCTTCTCTCCTACTTTGACATCCACAACTGGGGGACCATAGTTTTCTCCAGAAACAGAGAGTAAGCCACTTGTGGTGAGACATATTCTTCCACACAGAGCATTTGCTTCCATTACTTCTTTGAATGGATTCATCTCAAGACTGGGCCAGCACTCTCATTACCTAGATCATTTTATAGATCCTAGAGCCTTTTCCTGTCTAATTCATTTCCTAAGATTTCATCTCACAAGTTATTTGAAGCTCAAATGAAGTAATTGGTAAATGTTTCTATATTATCTGTCTATATTCTCTACATTGTTCACAATGTAGACAGTCATTTCTTTAAAAAAATGTTTACAAAGTACATACCCTCTTCCTCATAGTGTGCTGAGCAGTCAGAATTAAGAGTGACCATGAAGGCCAACAAGAACAAAGACACTTAGTCAGGAAAGTATTTAACTGCTTCTAGAAACTGAAAGAAGGCCAATGTTACATTACTGAAGTATTGTGTGGTGGAAAGAAGCAGTGCGTGTGTGTGTGTGTGTGTGTGTGTGTGTAAAGCAACAAAAAGAGAAAGGCAATCCTGATGACTTTGGAAACTGAATTTTTGTAATTAAACTGGTCCCAAAAAATCTGTGAGTGCAGAACAGGCTGATTCCAGCTGCCCTCTAGAGGTCTCCTCCATTTCTAATAAGGTCACACAATGGACCAAAGAGTTTCCATTGTTCTACAGTAAAATGAATGTCTTTGCTTTCCTGTCTCTATAAATGTATTGACCAGAGCTCAGCAAATTATGGCAGTAGGTCAAACATGGCCTGCTTTTGTATAGCCAGTGAGCTAAAATTTTTACTTTTTAATTTAAATTAAAAAATCCATAGAAGACTAATGTTTTGTAATATATCAGAGTTACATGGAATTCAAATTTCTGTGGACATAAATCAAGTTTTATGAGAATACAACCATGTGCATTCATTTAGGTTTTGTGTCTATGGCTACTTTCATACAACAGCAGAAATGAACAGTTATCATAAAGACTATGTGGCTACAAGACACAAGATATTTGTTGACCCCTGGTGCAGAGTATTACAAAGTGAGTCCCCTCTACTGTTATGCGGCCTAGCATAGGTATTATAGTCCAAACGCAGGCAGCTTGCAGTAGGATCAGTAGAGCACAGGGTGTGGAATACATCCTGCTACCCCACTGTTTGTTGAACCCTGTTTTATATTTGCAGTGTGTATGTTAGTAGAGGGTGTGTGTATCTCCCTTACACACAGAGTGTGTGTTTCTGTGTGTATGAGTGTGCATGAGAGACACAGAAAAACTATATTTGACTAACAGAATCATGAGGAGAGTTTGGAGATATGAAAAAGGGTCAGTTCAAAGACCCTAGTTTGAAAATTTGTTTGATCCTAAGTGCATTGGGAAGCTATTTGAAATTTGTGTGATCAGATTTTCTTTTTTTTTAAGAGTTACTCTGGCCATGGTCGGAGAAGGCAATGGCACCCCACTCCAGTACTCTTGCCTGGAAAATCCCATGGACGGAGGAGCCTGGTAGGCTACAGTCCATGGGGTCACTAAGAGTCGGACACGACTGAGCAACTTCACTTTCACTTTTCACTTTCATGCATTGGAGAAGGAAATGGCAACCCACTCCAGTGTTCTTGCCTGGAGAATCCCAGGGATGGGGCAGCCTGGTGGGCTGCCGTCTATGGGGTCACACAGAGTCGGACACGACTGACGCAACTTAGCAGCAGCAGCAGCAGCAGCTGGCCATGGTATGGATCACAAATTGTAGAGAGACAGGGATGAGAAGCAAGAAACCCAGTTAGGACAGTATCACAGTGGTCCAGAAAAGAAAAGAAGATGATGGCTTGAATTAGAGGTGAATGGACATCAGACTTATTTTAGAGAGAGACTAACAGAAATTGCTGATGAATTAGATGTGAAGGTAAAGGAAAGGGAAGAAATACTACACTGAAATGTTTTATCACAAATAAATAAAAACAATTCTTAAATATTCAGTCTGAAAGGTCATTTATTAAATTAAACAGATGCTTACCCCTAAATGAAATTTTAGGAACCCCAGCAGAACAACCCTGGTCAAAAAGACCTAAGCATTATAAGTAGCAATTGTTTTTAATTGATCATTAAAAAGCTACCTTCCTCTGAATTAGTACTGGACTTACAATCATTTTTTTGAAACCATAAAGGACCTTTATATGCAGCAGAATTATTCTTTTCTGTCCCTATTTTTCTGAGAAACTAGACAGGCAGTAGGATGGTATGTAGGTAGTTAGATAGACAGTCAGACAGATTCTCCATTAAGAACAAAGTCTAATATTCAAATACCTCTACCACACTTTCCTTCAAGAGTTTACCAATTCTGATCAAATATTTTCTTAAATCCATGATGAAAATGTGAATGAGAATAGTTAACCCAGTTTACAAGGAAAAAAAAATGGCTATTAATATATAAATCTCTATTTACTCTTCCAAGATGATTTAAATATAAAACTGGGTCCTCATATCTCAATACAAACTCATTTGATATTTGCTGGTTCTTTCACAGCTCGCAGACTCATGAAAATATCCAAGACTCCCAACACCTCCAGCACCATCACCGGCTTCATCCTCCTGGGCTTCCCTTGCCCCAGGGAGGGGCAGATTCTCCTCTTTGTGCTCTTCTCTGCTGTCTACCTCCTGACCCTTATGGGCAACGGTTTGATCATCTGTGCTGTGCGCTGGGATCACAGCCTCCACACCCCCATGTACATCCTGCTGGCCAACTTCTCCTTCCTGGAGATCTGGTATGTCACCTCCACTGTCCCCAACATGTTGGCCAACTTCCTCTCTGACAACAAGCTCATCTCCTTCTCTGGGTGCTTTCTCCAGTTCTACTTTTTCTTCTCCTTGGGTTCTACAGAATGTTTTTTCTTGGCTGTTATGGCATTTGATCGATACCTTGCCATTTGCTGGCCTCTACACTACCCCACTCTCATGACTGGATGTCTCTGTGCCAATCTCATAATCAGCTGCTGGGTATTTGGTTTCCTCTGGTTCTTGATTCCCATCATCATCATCTCCCAAATGTCCTTCTGTGGATCTGGGATCATTGACCACTTCCTGTGTGACCCAGGTCCTCTTCTAGCACTCACCTGCCAAAAAGCTCCTGTGATAGAGCTTGTCTTCTCCACCTTAAGTCCTTTGCCCCTAATCATTCCTTTTCTCTTCATCATGGGGTCTTATGCTCTGGTCCTGAGAGCTGTATTGATAGTACCTTCAGCAGCTGGGCGAAAAAAGGCTTTCTCCACCTGTGGGTCTCATCTGGCTGTGGTTTCACTGTTTTATGGCTCAGTCCTCGTAATGTATGGGAGTCCAACATCTGAGCATGAAGCTGGAATGCAGAAGATCGTGACTCTGTTTTATTCTGTTGTGACGCTACTTCTTAACCCTGTAATATATAGTCTTAGAAACAAAGATATGAAAAAAGCCCTGCAGAAATTTCTCAGACTATAAAAATATTAATCAAAGAGTTCTTGAGCAACTAGAGACCTAAATTGTGTTTACCTCATTTTCAGATTTAAAAAAAACAAATGTGTTTTGTTTTTTTCAGATAATTGTTCATCCTAAGATTGACTAAAATTTCAGTCACCAGTGAACATGTATCTGTTGCTTATTTGTTCTCCTGGTTCTTGCTCATTTGTCCTGTTCCTTTTTTTTTTTTTTTTTGGTCTTGTTTCTTATATACTTCATTTTTTACCAAATGCTGAACATTATATTTTAAAATTTTTTAAATAATGTAGTAAAGAAAGTTTTCTTTTACCAGAAGATAGTAAAGCTGATCACTTTGATCTCATTTAAGGAGTATTTATTTTAAGGTGTAATAAAAATAGTCTAAAACAGCTTTGCTCTTATTTCTGGGATGTGATCCTTAGTCAGGAACATGACCATTCTGAGATGTCAGTTGCACACCTGAACTGTTTCCAGGACACCTCCACCTCAGAGAGCCCTGACTTTCTCTTCCTATATTCTGAAACCCACGACTCCTAAGACCTCTGCTCAGCTCTTTAAACTCCCAGTTTCTTCTTTCTGCTAGACTTCTTGAAATCTCATCTTGCACATGAATGACTGAGAAATGGAAAAATGCCTGCAAAGGAAACTACGTCATGTTTTGACCCTCACTTCTCTGTGGTCCTCCTGTCTCCAGTATTTTTCTCAAACACCAGTTTCTCTGGCAGCCACAGACACCAAATCCCTTATATCCTTAGTTCAGTGAAACGACTGCTTTCTGGTGAGACTTTATTCTTCCTCCCTGCTGTTCTTTCTCAGATCCCTCCATGTCCCCAGACTCCCCAACCCAGTGACTGTCATCCTAGGGGAGAAACACTCAAGGTAACTGTGGAGCTCCTCTTATTCCTCCCTTCCCTGGAATTGCAGCCCCTGAAGTCATGTCTGTGTTGACTGCTCTCTAGTGCCTTCAAAGGCTTGATTTATGTGATTTCTCCAGATTTGGGAGTTACTTTTAGTAGAAGGGTAAGTTTAATCCAAGCTGATTAGTCATGACTATAACCAAAAGTTATTTTCTATTACATCTAAGTTCCATACTTTCTCACTTCTCCCCTCACTTTCAGGAGATGATCTTGTAGCATAATCATGCAAAACCACAAATCAGAGACAAGTGAATACAGGGACTGGTATAAACATGCAAAGGCCTGATTTTCTTTTCACTGCAAGCACCTCCACATTCCTGAGTGTTCTACCCTGCAAACAAGGTGGGCAGGGAGAAGGGGTTGATTTCAATAAAATAAGGAAAACCAGTAACCCAGAGACAAATTTAGGCCTAATTCTTTTAAGGGAGAGGTGATCAGGAATTGTTCAGTTCAGTTCAGTCGCTCAGTCGTGTCTGACACTTTGCGACGCCATGGACTACAGCACGCCAGTCCTCCCTGTCCATCACCAACTCTTGGAGTTTACTCAGACTCATGTCCATTGAGTCGGTGATGCCATCCAACCATCTCATTCTCTCTCGTCTCCTTCTCCTCTTGCCTTCATCTTTCCCAGAATCAGGGTCTTTTGAAATGAGTCAGTTCTTTGCATCTAGAAGCCAAAGGATTGGAGTTTCAGCTTTAGCATCAGTCCTTCCAATGAATATTCAGGACTTATTTCCTTTAGGATGGACTGATTGGATCTCCTTGCAGTCCAAGGGACTCTCAAGAGTCTTCTGCAACACCACAGTTCAAAAGCATCAATTCTTCGGTGATCAGCTTTCTTCACAGTCCAACTCTCACATCCATACATGACTACTGGAAAAACCATAGTTTTGACTAGGCAGACCTTGGTTGGCAAAGTAATGTCTCTGCTTTTTAATATGCTATCTAGGTTGGTCATAACTTTCCTTCCAAGGAGCAAGCGTCTTTTAGTTGCAAGGCTGCAGTCACCATCTGCAGTGATTTTGGAGCCCCCAAAAATAAAGTCTGTCACTGTTTGCACTGTTTCCCCATATGTTTGCCATGAAGTGATGGGACCAGATGACATGATCTTCATTTTTTGAATGTTGAGTTTTAAGCCAATTTTTCACTCTCCTCTTTCACTTTCATCAAGAGGCTCTTTAGTTCTTTGCTTTTTGCCATAGGGTGGTATTATCTGCATATCTGAGGTTATTGATATTTCTCCCAGTAAACTTGATTCCAGCTTGTGCTTCCTCCAACCCAGCGTTTCTCATGATATATTCTGCATATAAGTTAAATAAACAGGGTGACAATACACAGCCTTGATGTACTTCTTTCCCTATTTGGAACCAGTCTGTTGTTGCATGTCCAGTTCTAACTGTTGCTTCCTGACCTGAATACAGATTTCTCAGGAGGCAGGTAAGGTGGTCTGATATTCCCATCTCTTGAAGAATTTTCCACAGTTTGTTGTGATCCACATAGTCAAAGACTTTGGCATAGTCAATAAAGCAGAAGTAGGTGTTTTTCTGGAATTCTCTTGCTTATTCCATGATCCAGCGGATGTTGGCAATTTGATCTCTGGTTCCTCTGCCTTTTCTAAATCTAGCTTGAACATCTGGAATTTCATGGTTCACATACTGTTGAAGCCTGGCTTGGAGAATTTTGAGCATTACTCTGCTAGCAAGTGAGATGAGTGCAATTGTGTGGTAGTTTGAGCATTCTTTGGCATTGTCTTTCTTTGGGATTGGAATGAAGACTGTCCTGTGGCCACTGCTGAGTTTTCCAAATTTGCTGGCGTATTGAGTGCAGCACTTTCACAGCATCATCTTTTAGGAGTTGAAATAGCTCCACTGGAATTCCATCACCTCCACTAGCTTTGTTCGTAGTGATGTTTCCTGAGGCCCACTTGACTTCGCATTCCAGGATGTCTGGCTCTAGGTGAGTGATCGCACCATCGTGGTTATCTGGGTCATGAAGAACTTTTTTGTATAGTTCTTCTGTGTATTCTTGCCACCTCTTCTTAATATCTTCTGCTTCTGTTAGGTCCATAATGTTTCTGTCCTTTATTGTGCCCATCTTTGCATGAAATGTTTGCTTGTATCTCTAATTTTGCTGAAGAGATCTCTAGTCTTTCCCATTCTGTTGTTTACCTCTATTTCTTTGCATTGATCACTGAGGAAGGTTTTCTTATCTCTCCTTGCTATTCTTTGGAACTCTGCATTCAGATGGGTATATCTTTCGTCCTCTGCTCTTCCTTTTGCTTCTCTTCTTTTCACAGCTATTTGTAAGGCCTCCTCAGACAACCATTTTGCCTTTTTGCATTTCTTTTTCTTAGGGATGGTCTTGATCACTGTTTCCTGGTACAGTGTCACGAATCTCCGTCCAATAGCTCATCAGGTGTAAGATCTAATCCCTTGAATCTATTTGTCACTTCCACTGTATAATCATAAGGAATTTGATTTAGATCATACCAGAATGGTCTAGTGGTTTTCCCTACATTCTTCAATTTCAGTCTGAATTTGGCAATAAGGAGTTCATGATCTGAGCCACAGTCAGCTCCCAGTCTTGTTTTTGCTGACTGTATAGAGCTTCTCCATCTTTTGGTGCAAAGAATATAATCAGCCTGATTTTGGTATTGACCATCTGGTGATGTCCATGTGTAGAGTCTTCTCTTGTGTTGTTGGAAAGGGTGTTTGCTATGACCAGTGTGTTGTCCTGGCAAGACTTTATTAAACTTTGCCTTGCTTCATTCTGTACTCCAAGGTCAAATTTGCGTGTTACTCCGGGTATTTCTTTATCGTACTTTTGCATTCCAGTTCCCTATACTGAAAAGTAATTATAGATCAGTAAAATTGTTTACTCAGGATTTTTGTTAATAACTTGGACTAACTCACCTTGAAGTACCTCCTAGACCCTGAAAGAAAAGTTATCCTATTATTGTATATATTTATCAATTCAGCTACCTGATTCTGCAAATGAAGAAAATGAGAACCGGGTATCAGGAGTGATTTTCTAAGGATAATATTTTAATGGTAAAAAAATAAAAATGTCCTATCCACCACCTTTTTCATCTGCCTTTTCTTTTCAGTAAACAATCGTATATTTTTAACTTTCAGTTCAGTTCAGTTCAGTCACTCAGTCATGTCCGACTCTTTGCAACCCCATGAATCACAGCACGCCAGGCCTCCCTGTCCATCACCAACTCCCAGAGTTCACTAAAACTCATGTTCATCAAGTCGGTGATGCCATCCAGCCATCTCATTCTCTGTCGTCCCCTTCTCCCGCCCCCAATCCTTCACATTTAGAACTTCACAATTATTTCCCCTTCAATAATCTCAATGATTTGCCACTTATATATTTTTTCCTTAATATATATAAAGCTCTATAAACAGTAAGAGAACAGAACAACATCGTAATAGGAAAATAAGCAAAAAGATACAAACAAATAACATATAGAAAAGATTCTTAAACATATAGAAATATCACTAATTCATTCATAAAAAGATAAGAGAGAATATCATGAGACAGTATCTCATGTTTAACCTGGGGAGTGACAAAGATCAAGAAGTTTGATAACACACTATATGGTTGAGAATCTGAAATGGGTTCTCTCACATAGGTGGGAGTATAAGTTTTACACTGTATTTAAGACAGTCAAAATTTAGAAGGCCTATGCCCTGGAACCCAGCAATGCAGCTTCTAAGGTGCTTAGCTTATGGCTTTTTTCACACATATAGGAAATTATGAAAGTTTAAAAATGTTTATTGTATCATTGTTGTGATAGCAAAATGTTGAGAAAAATGTCAGTTCCCATTAATGGAAAGCTAATTAAATAAGCTATAGTTTAGTCATACAGTGGAATACTATATCTTCAATTTCATAAAATATGAAGTAGCTCTATAAGTAATGTTACATAATTACTTCAAGATACATCGTTGAGTAAAAAAAAAAGTGAGCTGAGGGAGGGAGATTCAAGAGGGATGAGACATATGTACAGTTGTCTTTAAACAGAGGATATGTTTCTAGAGGAATAGTTTTTAGCAACAGAGACATCAATGATTAATGGCTGGGGCAGCTTTTATGTCTGAAGCAAGACCCAGGGGTGACACCATTATGTGTCAGGATATGATGGCCGTCTTCACTCTGCAGAGGAGTATTCTTTGTTGTTGTTCAGTCGATCGGTCATGTCCACTCTTTGTGACCCCGTGTACTGCAGCACACCAGGGCTCTCTGTCCTTCGTCTTGCACACTTTGTTCAAACTGATGTCCACTGAGTTAGCGATGCCATCCAACCATTTCATCCTCTGTCATCCCCGTCTCCTCCTGCCTTCAGTCTTTCCAGAATCAGGATCTTTTCCAATGAGTCCACATTTCACATCAGGTAGCCAAAGTATTGTAGCTTCAGCTTCAGCATCAGTCCTTCCAATGAATATTCAGGATTGATCTCCTTTAGGATTGACTGGTTGGATCTCCTTGCAGTCCAAGGGACTCTCAAGAGTCTTCTTCAACACCACAGTTTGAAAGCATCAGTTCCTTGGTGTTCAGCCTTCTTTATGGTCCAACTCTCACATCCATACATAACTACTGGAAAAACCATAGCCTTGACTATACGGACCTTTGTCGGCACAGTAATGTCTCTGGTTTTTAATATGCTGTCTGGGTTTGCTATCATTTTTCTTCCCAGGAGCAAGTGTCTTAATTTCATGGCTGCAGTCACCATCCGCATTGATTTCAGAGCTCAAGAAAATAAAGGCTCTCATTGTTTCCATTGTTTCCCCATCTATTGGCCATGAAGTGATGGGACCAGATGCCACGATCTTCATTTTTTGAATGTTGAGTTTTAATCCAACTTTTTCAGTCTCCTCTTTCACTTTCATCAAGAGACTTTTGAGTTCTTCGCTTTCTTCCAGAAGAGTGGTGTCATCTGCATATCCGAGGTTATGGATAGTTCTCCTTGCAATCTTCATTCCAGCTTGTACTTCATCCAGCCTGGCATTTTCCATAATGTACTGCATATAAGTTAAATAAGCAAGGTGACAATATACAGCTTTGATGTACTCCTTTCCCAATTTGGAACCAGTCCATTGTTCCATGGCTGGTTCTAATTGTTGCTTCTTGACCTGCATACAGGTTTCACAGAAGGCAGGTAAGGCGGTCTGGTATTCCCATCTCTTTAAGAATTTTCCACAGTTTGTTGTGATCCACACAAAGGCTTTAACATAATCAGTGAAGCAGATGTAGATGTTTTTCTGGAATTCTCTTGCTTTTTATCCAATGGATGTTGGCAGTTTGATCTCTGGGTTATTATAAAAGCAAACAGCAAAAACTGTCAAGAATCTGGAGAAACTGGAGTACTTGTACATTGCTGGTGGGGATATAAATTGGTTAAGCCTCTGTGGAAAATAGTACAGCAGTTCCTAAAAGCCATGGATCACCAGTGATTCAGCAATTCCACTCTGGGTATATATACAAAAGAACTGAATGCAAGGAATCGAGCAGATATTTTACACTCATAATCACAGCAGCAATATTCACAATAGTGAAATGGTGAAAGCAACCAAAGTATTCTTCAGATATGAATAGATAAATAAAATTTTATATACACAAATAATGCAACCTTTGGAAGGAAATTCTAACATGTTCTAAAACATGAATAAACCTTGAAAACAATATGATAGGTGAAATAAGCCAATCACAGAGGACAAATTTTGTGTGAGTCCACTTATATGTTTCCTAGAGTAATAAAATTCAAAGATAAAAATTCTAATAGTTGCCAGGGGCTAGGAGAAAATGGAATGGGAAGTTATTATTTAATGCGTATTGGAATTTCAGTTTGGGATAATGAAAAAGTTCTGGAGATAAAGGCTGGTGATGGATGCATAACAATATGAATGTAATTAATGTCCAGAACTATATACACTTAAAGTGGTTAAGATGATAATTTTTATGATATATACATATTACCACAATAAAAATAGTTTAAATTCATAAAAATGTAGGAGAATAAAATAATAAAAGTACTTAAATAATCTAAAGGAAAACAAAAAGGGAGAAATAAAGGAACAAAGAACAGACAGAACAAATGGGAAAGTAATAGTCTGTCGGTGATTAAGGACTGGAAACAGAAATTTATAATTGTAAAGTATGTGAAGAAAATACACTCTCATAGAATATAAACAATATACGTTGTGAATATTCTTTATATTTCATAGAGAAACAAATGTTTCCTGAAAACAAAAGGAAATTCTCTGTAAATCTGCACAGACAACAGCATTGCCTTAAAGACATTACTCCTGTCTTCACTCTGGGAGCCAAATTAACCTAAACTATATGAAAACCTCGGATAAGAAAAGGATGTTTCACCAGAGTCTTGAGGGAGTCACAAACCAGCCCAAGAGGACTCTGGAGACGTCACAGGAATCTCTGAGATGAAACTGTAATTGCACGCTGGGGCGTCTCAGCATCACCCCCCCCCTTCATTCACCTGCACCCTCCGTTATCGAAATCTCCTCAGGAGGTTTGTACCCCATTTCTTTCAATTACTCTACAGCAAAAGTAACCAAAATACAAAGCTCTGTTGAATCGTCTCTTCTGGGTGAGGCGAGTGAAAGATCTGGCTGCCTTGGGTCAACTTAGGTCTCTTATGTAGCTCTTGATGCAAATATCAGTGTGTCAAATAAGGCCCACATCTCCATGACTGATTATAGGGCTGTAATTCTTTTCACTGGCTATCACATTGTCCAGCAGAAGCGCCCTGTTGCTATAACTGTTTCTTTTGAGTAATTCAGGAAGGGAGGAAAGGGAGTTTCAGCATTTAACTTTGTATATTGTAGGATGCTCAGGATCAGGCCCCTGGATTTTGATTCTATGTAAAGGAAAAAACATCAGTGAGAAGATACAGACTCAGTATTTATTCCCAGCTTTGTCCATAATTAGTCTTATCATGAAGGGTAAGTAACTTTTCTTCCTGTCTTGTCATCACTGTATTTTTTCTAAGCCACCTACAAATTGATCCTAGCTACAGTGGAATTACATTTGAATATTAATATACTTTTGCAAACTTTTGTGGCTTTATGTTTCTGGATATGAAGTTTCAGTCACTAGTAACATAATAAGCTTGTTATATGAAATGTTGACTCTAGTGTCCAGCTATTCATCTCCCTCGGTTTAACAATCCCTGAAACTTTTTTTCCCCTGAAACTTTTTTGCTTAGTGATTCATAAAAGAATGCTTCATTATTCAGAAATTTAGTAAAGTTTAATTTGGTCTGAGAAGACTATTGAGAGTTGTACTAAGGAACTCATGGGCTTCCCAGGTGGCGCAGTGGTAGAGAACCTGCCTGCAAATGCAGGAGACATAAGAGATTTGGGTTAAATTCTTGGGTCAGGAAGATCCCGTAGAGGAGGACATGGCAACCCACTCCAGGATTCTTGCCTGGAGAACCCCACGGACAGAGAAGCCTGGGAGGTGACATTTCATGGGGTTGCAAAGAGTTGGACATGACTGAAGCGACTTAGCACACAGTAACTCATTTTCTACAGTGCCCCCAACTAAAGATAACATTCCCACTTACTCTCATGCACATCACAAGTAATGTAACACTCCCTTTATTTTCTGTTCCTTGAATCACAATGTTTCAATATCTTCTTCCTTTATATCATACCAAACTGTATGTTTTTAAGTGCCAGAATATTCAAGGACGTCAGTAAAATCAATCTGAGCAACCAAAGAGAGTTGCCCATAGCTTTACTGTGTGATATGTTGGAGCTGAGTAACTTTTTAATCACTAAGGCTTTTAAATAATTATGCTAAAAAGTTTATACTATGTAATCATGTTTGTTGATAGTACTGTTATTAACAACAACAGCTATGAATTTTTTTAGGTCCAATTATATTCTAGGAACTGTACTTAGCATATATTAAATATACTCAACAGCATTTTCACAGGAACTCTGAAAAATAGGTGTTAACTTGCCCAAGAACACACAGTATGTCATGCTATTTGAACACAAATCAAGGATACATTGTTTATTTTCCTTAAAGAAGGACCGTTATGACCAACCTAGAATGCATATTAAAAAGCAGAGACATTACTTTGCCCACAAAGGTCTGTCTAGTCAAAACTATTGTTTTTCCAGTAGTCATGTATGGTTGTAAGAGTTGGACTATAAAGAAAGCTGAACACCAAAGAACTGATGCTTCTGTGGTGTTGGAGAAGATTCTTGAGAGTCCCTTGGACTGCAAGGGACTGCATCCCTTAGGATGAAACCAGACCATCCTAAAGGAAATCAGTCCTGAGTGTTCATTGGAAAGACTGATGTTGAAGCTGAAACTCAAATATTTGGCCACCTGATGCAAAGAAATGACTCATTTGAAAAGACCCCGATGCTGGGAAAGATTGAAGGCGGGAGGAGAAAGGGATGATAGAGGATGCAGTGGTTGGATGGCATCACCGACTCAATGGGCATGAGTTAGAGTAAACGCTGGAAGCTGATGATGGACAGGGAGGCCTGACGTGCTGCAGTCCGTGGGGTCGCAAAATGTTGGACACAACTGAGCAACTGAACTGAACTGATGGTGATACAACAGGACTACTGAGTTAAGTATTATTGGATTTAGTCAATCAGTCAATCAGTTGTGAACTTAACCCAGTTGTGGTAAGTCACCACATAGGCTACAGAGTAAATGTTCTGTTTTTTCCTCACCATCCCATGTGAGGATCCATTTTTCTCCTAAAATGTCATTCTTAGCCCTTCCTAAGGAGGCTCATTTTTCTTTTTGAAAAATGTACTTAGCATACTCCACTACTCATCCATCCAAACAGAGAAAGCATTTTTTGCTTTCTAATTGGCCTCCTGTGGAAGAAAGCTGATCGCCAAAGAACTGATGCTTTTGAACTGTGGTGTTGGAGAAGACTCTTGAGAGTCCCTTGGACTGCAAGGAGGTCCAACCAGTCCATCCTAAAGGAGATCAACCCTGGGTGTTCATTGGAAGGACTGATGCTAAAGCTGAAACTCCAATACTTTGGCCACCTCATGTGAAGAGTTGACTCACTAGAAAAGACTCTGATGCTGGGAGGGATTGGGGGCAGAAGGAGAAGGGGACGACAGAGAATGAGATGGCTGGATGGCATCACCGACTCGATGGACATGAGTTTGAGTGATGCAAAGAACTGACTCATTTGAAAATGAGTTGGTGATGGACAGGGAGGCCAGGCATGCTGTGATTCATGGGGTTGCAAAGAGTCAGAGATGACTGAGCAACTGAACTGAACTGAAATGGATTAGTGAATGGAGAGTAAGTAGTTCCATTCATGAGATTTGAATACTAAAGGGAAAAGGAAAAGATGGAATAAGGAGAAGTAGTGATCAACTATACTCCAATAAAAAAAATTAATTTCAAAAGGAGAAGGGCTGAACAGAATGTTAATAATAGGCCTGAAAATATAAAAGAGGGTAAGTAACTCAGTTCAGTTCAGTTCATTCAGTCATGTCTGACTCTTTGCGACCCCACGGACTGCAGCACGCCAAGCCTCCTTGTCCATCACCAACTCTCGGAGTTTACTGAAACTCATGTCCATTGAGTTGGTGATGCCATCCAACCATCTCATCCTCTGTCGTTCCCTTCTCCTGCCTTCATTCTTTCCCAACATCAGGGTCTTTTCAAATGAATCGGTTCTTTGCATCAGGTGGCCAAAGTATTGGAGTTTCAGCTTCAGCATCAGTCCTTCCAATGAATATTGAGGACTGATTTCCTTTAGGATGGACTGGTTGTATCTCCTTGCAGTCCAAGGGACTCTCAAGAGTCTTCTCCAACACCACAGTTCAAAAGCATCAATTCTTCAGTGATCAGCTTTCTTCACAGTCCAACTCTCACATCCATACATGACCACGGGAAAAACCATAGCCTTGACTAGACGGACCTTGGTTGGCAAAGTAATGTCTCTGCTTTTTAATATACTATCTAGAGTGGTCATAACTTTCCTTCCAAGGAGTAAGCGTCTTTTAATTTCATGGCTGCAATGAGCATCTGTAGTGATTTTGGAGCCCAAAAAAATACAGTCTGACACTGTTTCCACTATTTTTCCATCTATTTCCCATGAAGCGATGGGACCAGATGCCATGATCTTTGTTTTCTGAATGTTGAGCTTCAAGCCAACCTTTTCACTCTCCTCTTTCACTTTCATCAAGAGGCTTTTGAGTTCCTCTTCACTTTCTGCCATAAGGGTGGTGTCATCTGCATATCTGAGGTTATTGATATTTCTCCCAGCAATCTTGATTCCAGCTTATGCTTCATCCAGCCCAGTGTTCCTCATGATGTACTCTGCACATAAGTTAAATAAGCAGGGTGACAATATACAGCCTTGACGTACTCCTTTTGCTATTTGGAACCAGTCTGTTGTTTCATGTCCAGTTCTGACTGTTGCTTCCTGACCTGCATACAGGTTTCTCAAGAGGCAGGTCAGGTGGTCTGCTATTCCCATCTCTTTCAGAATTTTCCACAGTTTATTGTGATCCACACAGTCAAAGGCTTTGGCATAGTCAATGAAGCAGAAATAGATGTTTTTCTGGAACTCTCTTGCTCTCTCCATGATCCAGCAGATGTTGGCAATTTGATCTCTGGTTCCTCTGCCTTTTCTAAAACCTGCTTGAACATCTGGGAGTTCTTGGTTCACATATTGCTGAAGCCTGGCTTGGAGAATTTTGAGCATGGCTTCACTAGCGTGTGAGATGAGTGCAATTGTGCGGTAGTTTGAGCATTCTTTGGCATTGCCTTTCTTTGGGATTGGAATGAAGACTGACCTTTTCCAGTCCTGTGGCCACTGCTGAGTTTTCCAAATTTGCTGGCATATTGAGTGCAGCACTTTCACAGCATCATCTTTCAAGATTTGCAGTAGCTCCACTGGAATTCCATCACCTCCACTAGCTTTGTTCGTAGTGATGCTTTCTAAGGCCCACTTGACTTCACATTCCAAGATGTCTGGCTCTAGGTCAGTGATCACATTATTGTGACTATCTTGGTCATGAAGATCTTTTTTGTACAGTTCTTCTGTGTATTCTTGCCACCTCTTCTTAATATCTTCTGCTTCTGTTAGGTCCATACCATTTCTGTCCTTTATCAAACCCATCTTTGCATGAAATGTTCCGTTGGCATCTCTAATTTTCTTGAAGAGATCTCTTGTTTTTCCTATTCTGTTGTTTTTCTCTATTTCTTTGTATTGATTGCTGAGGAAGGCTTTCTTATCTCTCCTTGCTGTTCTTTGGAACTCTGCATTGAGATGCTTATATCTTTCCTTTTCTCCTTTGCTTTTCGC
The DNA here is from genome assembly GCF_049115385.1 of Moschus berezovskii. Classification (NCBI taxonomy): domain Eukaryota; kingdom Metazoa; phylum Chordata; class Mammalia; order Artiodactyla; family Moschidae; genus Moschus; species Moschus berezovskii. The sequence continues at coordinate 77,008,067 of NC_142468.1, forward strand.
TTCTCTTCTTTTCACAGCTATTTGTAAGGCCTCCTCAGACAGCCATTTTGCTTTTTTGCATTTCTTTTCCATGGGGATGGTCTTGGTCCCTGTCTCCTGTACAATGTCACGAACCTCCGTCCAGAGGTCATCAGGCACTCTACCTATCAGATCTAGTCCCTTAAATCTATTTCTCACTTCCATTGTATAATCATAAGGGATTTGATTTAGGTCATATCTGAATGGTCTAGTCCTTAAACCAGTCTTTAATGATCTATACAGTGGTTGTTAAACTTCAGCGTGCAGCAGAATTACATAAAGGTTTGACCAAAGGGGGTTTCTGGGCCCTATACTGAGAGTTTCTGACTTACTAGGTAGGGGTGGGACCTGAGAGTTTGTATTTTAACAGGCTCTCAAGTGATGTTAATACTGCTGGGACGGGAACATTTTTAGACATTGTTCTCTCCTTATACAGCCTCACTCATAAACTCAGTAGTGTTCTCTACTCGAGTTCTTGCTATGATTGAATTCTTCCCCTCAGGTTTTCTGCCTCTTGTTTGTTCTCCTTAACCTGGTATCAATGAAAGAAATCATACTTCCTGCCTCTGAACCATTTCCAGTGCTAAATTTTCATTTTCACTAATATTGCGTTATGTCAGTCAATAGCATTGCACATCCGCTTTACAAAAAACTCAATTTGTTTCAAACAAATGTGTTCAAATTATCCTTAAAATTTAAAAGGGAGATTCTTTCTTGTATGTCAAATATAACAAATTTAAGTAACTTTTTATAGACAAAGACTTTTTTTTTAACTTAAGTCCTTACAGGTTAAATACCAAGACTGAAATGGATGTACTTTGGAGAAAAGATCACAGACACAAACATACATACACACACTCTTAAATACACACACATTCTTTCTTTCTCTTTCTCTCTTTTTTTAAAATCTCCTCTCTTATTAACCTGTCCCACTCTCTACCTCCCTTCTTGCACTCAGATATGTTCTTTAGAGGAAGGTTATCACCACAAAGAAGAAAATTTTCCTGGCTTCTCTTGGATATTTATCCAGACCTCTGTATCTCACTAGTTAAACCACTGGGGAAATACAAACAAATATAGGGAGGATTAGGTGGATGCACAGAGATACATGCACAGGGAACCAGGTGCCTCCCAATGAACACACTAGGGAACTACGGATCCTATTCAAGAGAGGCTTGCAAACTTAATCATCACTGGCATGAAAAACACACTTCATCTTGTTCAGAATACTAAAGGAAACAAGTCTCTGGAGCCGCAAATGCTCCTACCCATCCGTGAATGAACTTTTAAATGGGGTAATGAGGACAATCTTGCGGCTAGAAATTCTCTCACAGCCTCCTCTTGGAGACAGAAACATCGTCAGGTATGGAAGGAGAGTGCCTGCGTCCTCCTGACACCCACTGCTGGGAGAGCACCTTAGTCTTCCGTAAATCTGTTAGCTCTTTGTTCTTTACAGGAGCAGGGTGTTAGGGCCTGCAGTTCTCTCCTCCCAACACACTCCTAAGGAGTTCTTGGGTGAAACATTAACATTAAAGGCTCACTCTGATATCACAGAATTCCCACCAGATAACTCACTTAAGGAAAATAGTGCTGACATGTCTTGGATATTCTGGAGGGAGAATTAACTATCCTTCAGTTAGAATGCAGCCTGAGTCTTGAATCTCTTTCTTTCTAATATTGGTCAGTGAAGTTTTGATTGACAAATAACTTCAGCTAGAGCAATTAAAGCAGGTTGTTACTATTCTTTCAGAATTGTCCGCCAGTGACAAGTGATGAGTAGAAACTGAAAAAAAGTAGGCCAGCAGACTCTTCTGTCCTTTGGATTTATCTATAGGTTAACCTTAAAATATAAATATTTAAAGAAAGAAGAACCTTGCAATTATAATTTTTAAAGTGTCCTCCTCTGAGCAAGGTAGCTTAAATCCTAAGCAAGTGATTGGAGTTATAGAGGAGGACCTGGCTTCCTTATTAGTTCGTACAGAAAGAACTGCCCAGGTTCCTTTTTCCTCCTCTTCTCTCCAACTGTTCATTTGTTGTATCACTTGAGGTGAATAGTAAGAGGTGGATTTAACATTTATCATTTGAGAGACTCCCCTAATGGTCCAGTGGTTAAAACTCTGCACTTCACTGCAGGGAGAACAAGTTTAATCCCTAGTCAGGGGAACTAAAATCCCACATTCCACACAGGGCAGCCAAAATAAATAAATTCATCATTTGAGCTTATAAAAGATATACTTTGGATCTGGAGGCAGTAGAAATGGATGCAGAGATTCCAAATCATCTGTGAAGTTCATTTGTACATGTTTCTCTGATCCAATATTCCACAGTAACTAAAACTTCACTGCAGTACAAACATCAAAAGGTCATAAACATTATGAAGTCAAATGACCAAGTGGGAGTTAAGATTTATGAGGCTCAGTTCCAAGTCAAAAACCATGAATTGAAATTATATTTCTCATCTTGGTGCCAAGAACTTTCCAGTAGATGAATACAGTTAATCAATTCATATCTCATGTCACTGCCTTCTGTCTTAAAAAGCCGAAAATATCTCACTTATGTCAAATAAAATTGGTTATCATGCTACTGCATTCACTATGTAGATTTATCTAAGTTTAGTTCTAACCGTAATAAGTGTCTTTTTTAGGTGCACGGCACATAGTTGGGTATATGGTGAAACACACAGTTGAAGGAAGCTCCAGTCACATACAGTGTGACTATAAAAATGTAAGTGACAATATGGATAGTTACTATAAACCATAAATTCCAAAAAGGGATGAATTTTATTTCCTATGCTTACCATTATTCCAGAATTTGTACACTGCTAGAAATATAATAAAAAGTAAATAAACATTTATGAAACACACAAATGAATAAGTAAAATGGATAACATGCTACTATTTAAATTCATTATTCAACATTTTTTGCTGAAAGCCTAGCAACTATATTTTCCAAGCTAATGACAGTATGTGGCCTGGCAAATATAAGTATAGTTATGGAAAGCATATTTGAAATTATACCTCTCCTATAAGTTTTAATACATATGGTCATTGCAATTGTAGTCCATTGAACTAAACTGCTTGGACAAAATTTAAATTTTCATGTTTATGAGTCATGCTTATAGAGGCAACCTTTGTCATCATAATTCTAAAAATACTGTTAATCAATACAAATATCCAAAGCTACCTTGGCAATAAAACATTTATCCTCTGAGTTTGCTCCAGGTTTGCTGAATTACTGAGAATCAAGCCCTTTGCACTCTGAAGATTGTATAAACTGCAAAAGGATGAAACTTTGTGAGTATATTAACAACGACATTAATAAAATAGCCAATTATCCTATTTTGTAGTTAATATATTATGGATTTAAAATAATGATGGTGGCTTACCCAGTCAAATATTTTGATCTTTAACCAGGAAACTCTAGGACATAGAAATTAACCTATACCAAGAGTTTTAGGAAGGTTTTTAGCAAATTATCCAAGTTTATAGTCCTGTCCCAAATCCTAAATCCGCCAATATGAGAAACATCTTTCTGGTCTTAGCATAACATAAAGTAACCTCTCTATTCATTATTAAATTAGGTAAAAGCAAGATAATGAGCAGACAAGTTATGGTATTTAGGGCTTTCAGTTCAGTTCAGTTCAGTACAGTCACTCAGTCGTGTCCGACTCTTTGCGACCCCATGAACCACAGCACACCAGGCCTCCCTGTCCATCACCAACTCCCGGAGTTCACTCAAACTCATGTCCATCAAGTCGGTGATGCCATCCAGCCAACTCATTCTCTGCCGACCCCCTCTCCTCCTACCCCCAATCCCTCCTAGCATCAGACTTAATTCCTAGTAAAAATGAAGTCATGTGGTTTTACATTCTAGAGAAATTGACATGTCCAGCTGCAAGTTACCTCAAGAGCACAGTTACAATGTGAAATAGTGCAGCTTGGGGGACACATACCAGGAAAATGATGGCTTCCAAGTGAAATCATGTATAGAGGACGTAATAGCTGCCATCAGTTATTTAAGTCCCCACCATCATCATAATGGAAGAGGAATTAAGATTTATTTTGTGTAGCTTCAACAAGGGGCGTCCTAAGTAATAAAGGAGATTTTTTTTTCCCCCAACAAAAAATAGTGCTTTGGGAGAACCAGCTCCTTAGGAGGGGATTGGGCCAAACTATTCAACAAATCCAGAAGCCACATAGCAGAATGTGACCTAGAGAAAAATGGATAGATGGTTTTCAAACCATTTTATAGAATCCTGGGGATCTGCAGCACCTCCCTGAGAGCAGCAAAAGCAAGCAGACTTAAGATTCCCACCCTTCATTTCCACTCTTACCTGCTTTTCAACTGGACTTCTACAGCTATTTGCTTCAGATCTATACTTAACTTTATTTCAAAGCAAAAAAGATGTGTCTAAAGTTTATATTTGTATGTAGGCTATCCAAGGGATAATGATTTAAACATAAAAGATGAAACGTTACTAAGACTCAGGATTATAGCAGTATTTAAAATGAAGTGGGATTTGTTTCAAACCCGTCTCCAAATAAGCCAGTGTATCTAAAAGCTACTGGTTTTTCACATTCAAGTAAACTCGTTAAATCTCTGATATTCCATTTTCTTAATTATTTAAAAGAAAAAAAAGATAAAGCACTCTCCTCCCTACTGCTCAAAGGGGTATTGAAAGTGAAAGCAAAAAATGAAAGTGTTAGTTGCTCAGTTCAGTTCACTTCAGTCGCTCAGTCGTGTCCGACTCTTTGTGACCTCATGAATCACAGCACCCCAGGCCTCCCTGTCCATCACCGACTCCCGGAGCTCACTCAAACCCATGTCCACAGAGTCAGTGACGCCATGCAGCCATCTCATTCTCTGTCGTCCCCTTCTCCTCCTGCCCCCAATCCCTCCCAGCATCAGAGTCTTTTCCAGTGAGTCAACTCTTCACATGAGGTGGCCAAAGTATTGGAGCCTCAGCTTTAGCATCAGTCCTTCCAATGAACACCCAGGACTGATCTCCTCTAGAATGGACTGGTTGGATCTCCTTGCCGTCCAAGGGACTCTAAAGAGTCTTCTCCAACACCACAGTTCAACTCTTTGCAACCCTAAACTTTGTACCTTTCCAAGCTATTTGTTAGCAAAACCTACAAATGTTCATGATTATTCATTGCTCTGTTAACTTCAGTTTCTCTAATAGCTTTGGGATCCCAGAACACAACAATGCATTTTGTGACTGAATTTGTTCTCCTGGGTTTCCCTGGTGAAAGGGAGATGCAGATGTTCTTCTTCTCATTAATCCTGGTGGTCTATCTCCTGACGCTGCTGGAGAATGGGGCTATTGTCTGTGCAGTGAAATGGGACAGGAGGCTTCACACACCCATGTACATCTTCTTGGGAAACTTTGCCTTCCTAGAGATCTGGTATGTTTCCTCCACTGTTCCAAACATGCTGGTCAACATCCTCTCTGATACCAAGACCATCTCCTTCACTGGCTGCTTCATCCAATTCTATTTCTTTTTTTCACTTGGTACAACAGAGTGTTTCTTCCTATCAGTTATGGCCTATGATCGGTACCTGGCCATCTGTTGCCCACTGCATTACCCCTCCATCATGACTGGGAAGTTCTGTGTGGTCCTGGTCTGTGTTTGTTGGGTGAGTGGATTTCTCTGCTATCCAGTCCCCATTGTCCTTATCTCCCAACTTCCCTTCTGTGGACCCAACGTCATCGACCACTTTGTGTGTGACCCAGGCCCATTGTTTGCACTGGCCTGCATCCCTGCTCCTTCCACTGAGCTGATTTGTTACACCTTCAACTCAGTGATTATTTTTGGCCCTTTCCTTTCCATCATGGGATCTTATACCCTGGTACTCAGAACTGTGCTTCGTTTTCCCTCTCATGCGGGTAGAACTAAAGCTTTCTCCACATGTGGGTCCCACCTAATGGTGGTGTCTTTGTTCTACGGAACGCTTATGGTGATGTATGTGAGCCCAACATCAGGAAACCCAGCAGGAATGCAAAAAATCATCACTTTGGTATACTCAGCAGTGACTCCGCTCTTAAATCCACTTATCTACAGTCTCAGAAACAAAGACATGAAAGATGCCCTAAAGAAAGTCCTGGAATTAAGAATTAATCAAAACTGAGACATCTTTAAAAGAGAAGCAGAACTGATTCAAATGTATTCTTTTTAATGGCTGAATAATACTCCATTGTGTATATGTACCAAAGCTTTCTTATCTATTCGTCTGCAGATGGACATCTAGGTTGCTTCCATGTCCTGGCTATTATAAACAGTGCTGCAATGAACATTGGAGTACATGTGTCTCTTTCAATTCTGGTTTCCTCGGTGTGTTATGCCCAGGAGTGCGATTGCTGGATCATATGGCAGTTCTATTTTCAGTTTTTTGAGGAATCTCCATACTGTTCTCCATAGTGGTATACGAGACAGCAAAAGAGACACAGATATATATAGAACAGTCTTTGGGACTCTGTGGGAGAGGGTGAGGGTGGGATGATTTTGGAGAATGGCATTGAAACACGTATGTTGTCATATGTGAAACGAATCACTAGTTCAGGGTCAATGCATGTTATAGGATGCTGGGGGCTGGCGTGCGGGGATGACCCAGAGGGAGGATAGAGGGAGGAGGGAGGTGGGAGGGGGGTTCAGGAGGGGGAACTTATGTGAACCTGGGGCAAATTCATGTCAATGTATGGCAAAACCAACCAATATAATATTGTAAAATAATTTGCCTCCAATAAAAAATAAATTAATTACCAAAAAAAATAGATAAAGGATCGAATTATAAAAAAAAAAAAAAAGAGAACCAGAATTCATCATTTCTGACCTTAACTATTTATAGTAACAATGATAGAGAATGGCTACAATAAGTCATATTTAGGCTCACAATAAAGGTAAAGCCTTGTTTTTCACAGTTCCTTAGCAGTTCAAGTTCAGCTCTTCAATGATAAATGCTGAATAAACATTTTAAACATGTACAACATCACTGAGGAATTATATGGTGTTATTATATATAGATAGATATTTTTTATGTAAGTGTGATGTATCTTTGCTGGTTTAATCTTATCTGGTGAAAGAATCAAATGAATGGGAGCCTTTCACGAATGGGTGCAATCCTCTAAATTCAGAAAATAAGTATTATTAAAGAAAATGGGTCAATAGGCCACCAAATTAAAATACATAATGATGGAAATTACCCATTGTTTGAGGTTATCTTCACACCAAAAACAGTATACTTTATACCTCTATCACTTACAGATAAAGTACAGACGCTTCTTCCTGCCTTCCAAGTGCTCACTCAATAGATATTCCATTGAGTCTTCTCTCTTGCTTATCCACTAAGGCCCTGCACTTCACAATGATCAATCTTCTTATTTCACCTTGAATAATCTTTCCCCCAATTGTGCATTTTTACTCACAGTGCTTCCTCCTAAATCAACTGTGACAACCCCATTACCACTGTGGTATGGAGTAACAATGCCTTAAACATATTTTTGTGCTTCTTAGAAGGCTATCAGACAAAGTCTAAGAAAAATATCTAGAGGAAATTATACCAATAACAAATTCTATTTTTTTGCCCAAACCCTATCCTGTGACAGGAAAGTCAGAAACTAAGAGGCCAATCTACTTAAAATGAGAGAACACCTCCTTAGTTAAGGCCATCCTGGGAGTGAAATTAGGTGTTCATAGGGAGAACAGGGAGATAGGCCTTTGGTGCTCGGTGATGAAATACTCTAGTACAGTGTTTCTCAAACCTTTCCACCACCAAAGCATGGTTGGCACCAGTGGTCAGAGAACATGGGGCATGTAGAGACAGTATTTTTTTTTTAATTAAAAATTTTATCTTAAAAATTATACTTTTTGTTTCATGGCATATACACCTATTTGGCATAATACAAAACTAACTCCTCTGAGTAAAACTGTCCCTTCCTCAGAAGATATTAATTAGGCACTTTTTGTATCCCACAGCACAAAATCACATATACTTGCTTGAAAAACACAGACTTAAGAAGACCACAGTGTCCCCCCAGAGTAGCACGTTATTTCTAATAATCCCTATGAGCCAACCTATCAGAAATGTTAATGAAACCTCCAGGCAAGAAGAAGGAAGGTCCTTAGGGGAAACATGAAAACTTAGAGGATCACACTTAAGAAAGAAATAACTGAGAATTCCCACCAGTGACCAAAATGATGCATACATGAAGACCAGCACATAGTTACAACATACTCTGTAGGAAGCAGGTCACCAGAATCTGTGGTGCAAGAGAAGTGAAAGAAGATATGCATGAAGTTCTCACCCAGGGCTTCCACATTAAGACCAGTGTAAACATATGATATGCTCAAGAGATTGAGTATCAAAGAATATTGGTCTGTCTTTCAGCTTAAGAACCGCCCCCCCCCCAAAAAAAAAAACAAAAAACTCAGAATTTAGATCACCATGGAACTCACATTCTCCAAAATAAGCACACTAAATGGTACCAAAGTCATCTACCTGTCTTCCCCTTTTTAGGAAGTGGCTGGGTCATCAACAATGGTGTGACTTTAATAGATACTTTGAACAAAATAGTATGAAACTGGCTCCATCCACTGGGGCTGAACCCAAGACAAAATAGAAGTGGAGGGCTTTTCTCGGAATCCTCTCTTAGCTTCTCCACCTTTGTCCACCCATCTGCAACTTCAGGAAAAGTAGCATTAAGAAATTCTTCTAATAATAAAATCAAATTAGTGTACATGAAGACTGAGATTCACATAGGGTTTAATGGTGAATATATTAAGTATTGCTTCTCATAATTATGTTGGAAATTATCTGTGAAATTAATTTACAATGCTTTCACTACAGTTGGGTGATAGCTTTTCTGTGAGGTCTTTTTTATTTTTATTTTATGTCAAAAAAAGTGGTGTGTAGCTCAAATACTTTGAAGTTTTTGAGTTATAGTCTGTGACTCAGACTGTGAATTCAAGTCATCTGTTGCTGCTGTTCCAGAGGTAAGTGGCTACTCTTTGTTTCACCACTTTCTTGTATTGTTAGGAATAGTGGACACTAGCTTAAAAAGCACCAGGTTCCAATAGAGGGAGCCATCCTTTCAAATGTCTCACCAAAATGGGCATCAATGCAAGTTAGTTTAGTTCATAATCATCCCAGTTTAAAAAATTAAAAAGAATTTATCTCCATCTTTGAATTTCCTTCTCTTCCTGGTTTCTTGTTCACAGGACTACAAACTGCTCCGACACAACCATCTCAATGGGAAGCTTACATTTGCTTCTAGATGAGGACTGTAGTTCATTTTATGCATTACTAATTTAATGAGGCTGCAACATCTATATCATTATAAATATGCTTATCTTTAAATAAGACATATATATTAAGTATACAGCCTCACTGAATAGAAGGAATTTTTTCTATTTGATTATGTTGAATACTATATTCTGTATATACCACTTCACTTTCATATATCATTTTACCAAAATTATTTTTAAGGAAAATTTCTTCTTATTAGTCAAAAAAACTAAAGATATCTTGTTAAAGATGTCTAGAGATTTCATTATGTTAATGCTATCATTATGATCTTTATTCTGAGTTGTGTTTGCTTCTTAAAAGGATATCTTCTTTGGTGATGATATTCTAAAGGAAATAAGGGCAAATTTTGGAATGTTGGTAAATAATTATTTTTAAAACATCTTCGATTCAATTGTTTTCTGCTATTTTGAAAATTGAAAGATATTGTTTAAATAAAGTGGGACTTTCATGGTGGCCCAGTAGCTGAGATTCTGAGCTACCAATCCAGGTGGCCTGGGTTCAATCACTGGTCAGGGAACTAGACCCCACATGACACAACTAAGAGTCCTCAAGCTGCAACTAAAGACCCTGCATGCCACAACTAAGACCCAGTGCAGCCAAATGAATAAGTATCTTTGCATAAATAAACAGACTAAAATACAGTCTTTCAAACAGTGCATTTTAAGGGAACACGTGACAGCAGTAAGAAGAGCTTTAGAAGAAACTCTCGGTTATTTTAGTGTTGTTTTTTTTTTTGCACTACATCTCGTATGTTATATTCATCCTTCAGTTCAGTCACTCAGTATGTCCAACTCTGCGATCCTGTGGACTGCAGCACGCCAGGCCTCCCTGTCCATCACCATCTCTTGGAGTTTACTCAAACTCATGTCCATTGAGTCGGGGATGCCATCCAACCATCTCATTCTCTGTTGTCCCCTTCTCCTCCTGCCTTTAATCTTTCCCAGCATCAGGGTTTTTTCAAATGAGTCAGTTCTTCGCATCAGTTGGCCAGAGTATTGGAGTTTCAGCTCCAGTATCAGTTCTTCCAAAGAATATTCATCCTTAATGACATATATTTTGTCATTAAGTGTATATGGAACCAGACAAATTAAGCATTAGTCATTCAGTCATGTCTGACTCTGCGACCCCATAGACTGTGGCCCACCCAAGCTCCTTGGTCCATGGGATTTTCCAGGCAAGAATAATGGAGTGGGTTACCATACCTTTCTCCAGGGGATCTTCCTAACCCAGAAACAAACCTGGGTCTCCTGTATTGCAGGCAGACTTTTTACTGTCTGAGCATCCAAGGAAGCCCTGTGATAAATTATCACATGAAATTAATCATAATGAGGTGAGCAATAATGACTTTCACTGCAAAAAATAAAAGATTAAATACCAAGTTGTAAATGAGCCATGGTGCAATATAACTGTCTTTAAATAAGAGATTTCAAAATATATTAAATAATTTATTATCTGAATATTCTTTTTTTTAATTTTCTTCTGGTATCATAGGGGAAAAATGATAGAAAATCTCCTAATGAAAATAGTTCAAAAAAAGAGAGAGAATCTGAAATAATAATGCCAGAGCTAAAATCACTTAAATCTGTAGGAAGTGTCAGATTCAATCTATTTTTTAATGATAGCCTATGTGTCCTCTCATTTTGAACTGAATAACTGAATGGCATTAATTGCCCTTATATATGAAGTTTTTACTAAAAAAAAAAGACATAAGATGAGACAAATAATTTTTATCTCTATTTCAAGATTTCTTTATTTGAAAAACAGATGAAATTTAACAGATTTGGTCCACTGGTAAAGAAAGTTCAAGCAGCCTAGAGTTATACTTTTACAAAGAGTCAGGGCCAAAGGGCTTATTCGGAATAGGACAAGATTTACCCAAAACATGTTTTAGAATATTTGATACGTTTTCCTGAATGAATCAAACTGCCTGCCCTAAGAAAAATTTCAAATGCCTTAGCAGTAAAGTGAGTTGTCTATCTGTCTTCTCTCCACAATCTGGGGACCATGAATAAGTCAGGAATATCTACTGTGACACAGTTTGTCTTGTTGGGCTTTCCTGGTCCCTGGAAAATGCAGATCATCTTCTTCTCAATGATTCTGTTGATCTACATCTTAACTCTAACTGGGAAGATAGCCATCATTTGTGCTGTGAGGTGGGACCACAGACTCCATACTCCTATGTACGTGTTCCTGGCCAACTTCTCCTTCCTAGAGATCTGGTATGTGACCTGCACAGTCCCCAGTATGCTGGTCAACTTTCTTTCCAAAACCAAAACCATATCCTTCTCTGGTTGCTTCACTCAATTCTACTTCTTCTTTTCCCTGGGCACAATTGAATGCTTCTTCCTCTGTGTCATGGCTTATGATCGCTACCTTGCCATATGTCGTCTACTGCACTATCCCACCATCATGACTGGGAAACTCTGTGCCATTTTAGTATTTCTTTGTTGGCTCACTGATTTCTTAGGACATTCAGTTCCTATTCTCTTCATTTCTCAACTACCCTATTGTGGTCCCAACATCATTGATCACTTTCTGTGTGATGTGGACCCACTGATGGCATTGTCCTGTGCCAGATCACCCACTATAGAGCATGTATTCCATTCTGTGAGCTCTCTTATCATCATTCTGACCATTTTGTACATCCTTGGATCCTATACCTTGGTGCTCAGAGCTGTGCTTCGGGTTCCTTCTTCAGCTGGGCGGCAAAAGGCCTTTTCTACCTGTGGATCCCACTTAGTTGTTGTATCTCTGTTCTATGGAACCATTATGGTGATGTATGTGAGCCCACATCTGGCAACTCAGTTGCTATGCATAAAATCATTGCACTGATACACTCTGTAGTGACACCAGTCTTAAATCCCCTCATTTACAGCCTACGCAACAGGGACATGAAATTTGCCCTCCATCAGGTCCTCTGTGCAATGAAAATTATGCAAACTTCATGAAAAGGTTTTGTGAAACTCAGTGACTCTCTTCCTGAAAGTGGTAAAAAAAAACCATTTTCTTCCAATCCAAACTGATTTGGTTCTATTCATAATCATCATGGTACTTTTGTGAACAGCAAGATTTATCACATATTTGATTATATTCCGATGCACTTTTAGTTTCATAAATGTGGTTCCATAGGAAGAGACTGCCACCTGACCATATGGTAAAAATAACTTAAAAATTCTTAATATTTGCTTCCAGGAAGATTTCAACTTTTTCATTGTGAAATCTCTGGCCACACAATTTTAAGAGATACAAATCAAATTGGTTATTTGCTTGCATGTCTGTCTAACACGTTGTTTAAAGGACACATAACACAGGGACTTCTCTGGTGGTCCAGTGGTTAAGACTCTGTGCTCCCAATGCAAGGGACCCAGGTTAGATCCCTGGTCAGGGAACTAGATCCTGCATACTGCAACTAAAGGTCCAGCACAGGGAAACAAAGCTCCCACGTGCCACAACTAAGACCTGGCACACCCATGTAAATTTTTTAAAAGACACATAATTCATAAGATGTCCATTTTCCTGAATTTTTGACAAAACTCCACACATCACTGTTGGATACACTAAGAGATTATTAAGCCAGTGTTACAATTTTTAGTTCATTGTCTTCATCAATAGCATACAAGGGGAGGGCTAGAAATTTCTTAGAAACTATAAGTAAGAATATTGTTGGTGAGATGTCAGTATGCAATCCTCATAGGAAAGTTAAGATTACATTAAGAGATCCACTCAGAGGGCTTGCCCTTGTTCCCTGGAGTTTAAGAGACACATGTTCTGCCCCTAGTTCACAACTGGAAAAAAAAAAATTAAGACTATAGAAGAGCTGACTATGAGAGCAGAGTAGAAAGAACTGGGTTATAACTGGAGGAAACTGAATTTTCACCAATAATATCACAAATACAGAATTTTTTGGCCTAATTGAAACTCGTAGAAGGTAACAAATTTGAAACATTTTGAAAGAGATCCCTCCCAAAAGTAATACTTGGAGAAGTAAGGCAATCCCCAAAGTTAGTCTGTATGGAATGGGTCACTAGAATCCAGAAATGAAAGAAATCATAAGTAGCCAGCCAATGAAGTATTGCCCACATCGGGGAACTGAGTTTAGGGTGCTCCCCTCCTCACCAAAAAAATAAATCCATGAAATGAAAATTAACACACAAGCTTTTGTCAAGCCTGTTATACGACAATACCAGTAAAGGAGAAGCCTTTCTACCATTACTTCTCTCCCCTCTCAAATCTAAAGTAACCAGAGGCTGTATAAACTTGTGGGAAGGGAGAAATGAAAGAGCAGAGAGGAAAGAAGCAGATCAAAAGTAGAAGCCTGAGTCAGGCTGTCTTGAGGAATAAGTTTTAATTTGTACAAAAAATTAAAATTTGGTTTCAGATTCTACCTGAATTTTAAAAATCCATGTATTAATACTAAAAGTAATCAGAAAAACTATCATATTTGTCCAAGATAATACCCACAAGTGGAAACAAAAAAAGTATTTGCAGTAGACATGGTCAGAAAAACTAACATTTCTTTATGTTTATACCCTCCAATATCCGAATCATCCCATTAAATAGTTACAAGTACAAATGTTTAAACATTGCTGTAGTTTAAAAATGGAATAAAACTCTCACCTTAAGACCAAAAGTTATCTCTTTGAAAGTCCTCCTGGGCAACTGGAGAGTACTATGCTTCAAGGGTGGGTAGAGGGATCTAAAAAAAGGTAGGAAAAGGAATCAGAAAATGTGCTTGGAAAGCTACTAAAGACAGCTTGGGATATCCAGCACAGTTCTGCCTTAATTGAGCCCCAATATTTTAATGACTCAGCTGAACTTATTAGCTGAAAAAGGAACAGAAATATTTTGTATAAAACTCAACATGTCACAAGTATCCTACTGTTGCAACTTACTAGATGTTGAATGTGTATTTATATCTTTCATTAAGATTCAACTCACACATCACTTCCACCAGAAAAACCTTTCTGATATCCCAGGTTCAACTATGTGTCCCTCTGTAATGCATCTAGAATACACCAGGTCATATTCCTTCACTGTAGTTGCAGATGCTTTGAGGTAAGTCTATTATGTGTTTGCGTCTTTTTCCTTAGCCTACAAACCCTTTGAAGATAAGGACACTATTTCTCATTTTTATCCCGAGCATCAGCATGCTAACTAACTAGTAAGCAGGTAGTGAAAGCAGCAGTTTCTGGAAATGGATGAGTGAACTAGTTCTTGATCAGTCCTCACTAGATTTAAATGTTTTAGTCACAAAGCTAACTGGTTATTTATATTTTTAATATTTAAGAAATTTTTAAAACTACATTTTGATGTGTGCTTTTATTACAAAGTAATGCACACTTGTCATAAATTTTTCAAATAATACATACAAGTGTAAAATTAAGTGTAAGTGTTCCCATCCTTTTTTCTCACAATCCCATTTCCTACAAATAACAAGTTTAATACTGATCAGTTTCTAACATACATAAGCATGCAAATCCATACATATATAATGGTTTTAATTTCTTTAAACTAATTATATTACATAAATATTTTTAATTCTCTTAAAATTTTATAACTTTCTAATCAAATGAATACAAGGATATATGCCTCATAACTTAATATTGTCTTCTTTGTGAATAAACAGTAGGGCTTTCCTGGTGACTCAGATGGTAAAGAATCTGTGCAATGTGGGAGACCCAGGTTCAGTCCCTGGGTAGGGAAGATCCTCTGGAGAAGGAAATGGCAACCCACTCCAGTATTCTTGCCTGGAGAATTCCATGGACAGAAGAGTCTGGTGGGCTACAGTTACATTAATTTTTCCCCTATTGCTAGATTCATTTTTAAACTGCCTTGTTCTCACATAGGTTCAAGATAAACCAATACAATATTGTAAAGTAAAATTAATTAATTAAAAATAAATAATTTAAAAAATGATGAATAAAAAACGAGACAAAAAATAAGATTCTAGGATGAATCTTGTTAGAGATAATAAATCCTTCCTTCTAGGAAGGATCTTGTTAGAGATAATAAATCTATCACAAATCCATCTTAAAATTATATGATATGCCATGCATACATAAACATCTATGTAATGTATAAAGAATTTTATAAGTTTAAAGAATATGAAATTCAGAAATATCTGTGAATTTCTTTATTCACAGTAGAAAAACATGGACTATTATCAACATTTTATTGGCATCCTATGAGCCTGTCACCAAAATCAATCTCCCTATGCAACAAAGGAGGAAAGAGAATTTTTGTGTTAATTCTCTTGGTTTTCTTTAGCTTTACCACTCATCTCTCAATAAAAATGATAGAGCAGGAAACTCCAAAGAAATATTCCTCTACAGAGAAACTGAAAATACAGGCAAAAAATTATCAGAATCAGCTTTATTAAAATTTGGAAGATATTCAAAAATTTGCAACAGCCAAATGAATACTCATCAAAAAAAAAAAAGGCAAACAAAACATAGTAGGAGAACCTTGTGACATTTTAGCTTACCTTCAGCACTTCCCCTTTGCCCAGATCGTCTCAGTTCAGAAGCATTTTAAAGATAGCAGGCCATATTCCTAGAAGGGATTCCTGGTTCCAGAGGAAACAGAATGGACCTCATTCTCAAAAGTGTCCTGTTTGTTTTGACCTATCTAGGAGTTCCCTAAAACATTTCAACAGAGGGTTTGCCTTCACTTCACCTAACTTAGAATTCTTGCAGAGAAACAGCCACATAGAGGATATTCCTCAGAATCACAAAAAATCAAATTAACCAACCACTGCCACCTAGGGCAAAGGATATCAATTGAGACAAATATTAGACACACTAGGGCTTTCATGGTGGTCTAGTGGTTAAGAATTCACCTTGCAGTGCAGGGGACACCTGTTTGGCCCCTAGTAGGGAAGATTTCAAATGCCGTGGAGCAACTAAGCCCACACTCAGCAACAAGAGAGGCCATCACAATGAGAAGCCCAGGCATCACTAGAGAGTAGCCCCCACTTGCCACAACTAGAGAAAGCCCGTCACAGCAATGAAAACTCAGCACAACCAAAACTAAAATAAATAAATGAATTTTATTTAAAAAAATAATAGCTGAAAACTTCCCAACCTAGGAAAGATATAGTCATCCAGGTACATGAAACCAATAGGTCCCAACAGATTCAACTCAGAGAGGAATTTATCCATTCACCTATTGATGGACATTGGGTTGTTTCCAATTATTGGTCATTAGAAGTAAACTGCTAGAAACATTTGTGTACAAGTCTTTTCGGGGGATATCCATCTTTTCTTTTGGGTAAAAAACTAAGGGTGAAATTGCTTTACCAAATGGGACATGCATGCTTAACTTTGTAAGAAGCTGTCAAACTGATCCAGAAATTTCCTTTATATCTAAAGAAAGCAAAACACTAATTCTAAAAGATTCACGTACAAAAGAGGCAAGAATATTAAATGGAGAAAAGACAATCTCTTTAACAAGTGGTGCTGGGAAAACTGGTCAACCACTTGTAAAAGAATGAAACTAGAACACCCCCTAAAACCATACACAAAAATATACTCAAAGTGGATTAAAGATCTAAATGTAAGACCAGAAACTATAAAAATCCTAGAGAAGAACATAGGCAAAACACTCTCCAACATAAATCACAGCAGGATCCTCTATGACCCACCTCCCAGAATACTGGAAATAAAAGCAAAAATAAACAAATGGGACCTAATTAAAGTTAAAAGCTTCTGCACAGCAAAGGAAACTATGAGCAAGGTGAAAAGACAGCCTTCAGAATATGAGAAAATAATAGCAAATGAAGCAACTGACAAAGAATTAATCTCAAAAATATACAAGCAGCTCCTGCAGCTCAATTCCAGAAAAATAAACGATCCAGTCAAAAAATAGGCCAGAGAACTAAACAGACATTTCTCCAAAGAAGACATACAGATGGCTAACAAACACATGAAAAGATGCTCAACATCACTCATAATCAGTGAAATGCAAATCAAAACCACAATGAGGTACCATTTCACACCAGTCAGAATGGCTGCCATCCAAAAGTCTACAAGCAATAAATGCTGGAGAGGGTGTGGAGAAAAGGGAACCCTCTTACACTGTTGGTGGGAATGCAAACTAGTACAGCCACTATGGAGAACAGTGTGGAGATTCCTTCCAAAACTGGAAATAGAACGGCCATACGGCCCAGCAGTCCCACTGCTAGGCATACACACCAAGGAAACCAGAATTGAAAGAGACACATGTACTCCAATGTTCATCGCTGCACTGTTTATAATAGCCAGGACATGGAAGCAACCTAGATGTCCATCTGCAGACGAATGGATAAGAAAGCTTTGGTGCATATACACAATGGAGTATTACCCAGCCATTAAAAAGAATACATTTGAATCAGTTCTAATGAGGTGGATGAAACTGGAGCCTATTATACAGAGTGAAGTAAGCCAGAAAGAAAAACACCAATACAGTATACTAACGTATATATGGGAGAAGGCAATTGGTAATGGTAACCCTGTATACGAGACAGCAAAAGAGACACAGATGTATTGAACAGTCTTTTGGACTCTGTGGGAGAGGGCGAGGGTGGGATGATTTGGGAGAATGGCACTGAAACGTATATCATCAAATGTGAAACGAATCGCCAGTCCAGGTTTGATGCATGATACAGGATGCTCAGGGCTGGTGCACTGGGATGACCCAGAGGGATGATATGGGGAGGGAGATGGGAGGGGAGTTCAAGATGGGAAACACATGTACACCCGGGGCAGATTCATGTCAATGTATGGCAAAACCAATACAATACTGTAAAGTAAAAAAAAAATCAAATCAAATAAAAAAAAAAGACTCATGTACCCCAATCAGAGCAGCATTATTTACAATAACCAACATACGGAAGCAGACATGAGCACCCATCAACAGATGAATGAATAAAGAAGATGTGATACACACACACATGCACACACGCACGATGAAATACCACCAAGCCACAAAGAAAATGAAATTTTGCCATTTTCAACATCGTGTATGGATCTGGAGGATATTAGGCTTAGTGAAACAAGTCAAGACAGAGAAAGAAATACTATACCTTATCATTTATATGTGAAGCCTAAAAATAAAAGAAAAATGAAGAACACAACAGAAACAGACTCATAAACACATAGAACAAACTACAGTAGTGGTTGTCAGTGAGAGAGGGAAGAGGGGAAGGGCCAGATAGAGGCAGGGCACAAACTTCTGTGTATGAGATAAATAAGCTACAAGGATATATTGTGCAGCACAGCGAATTATAGCCAACATTTTATAATAACTTTAAATGAGGGATAATCTCTTTTACACCTGAAACATAATTTTGTGAATAATTTCTAGACCTCAGTTTTTTTTATTTTTTATTTTATATTGGAGTATAGTTGATTTACAGTGCTGTTAGTTTCAGATATACAGCGAAGTGACTCAGTTATGCATATACATATATCCATTCTTTTTCAGATTCGCTTCCCATACAGGTTATTATAGAACATTGAGTAGAGGTCCCTGTGCTACACAGTAGGTCCTTGTAGATTACCTATTTTATATATAGTAGTGTGTACACACTAATCCAAAATTCCTAATTTATCCCTTCCCCCCCAACCATGTTTCTCCTTTGACAACAATAAGTTTTCAAAGTCTGTAAGTCTGTTACTGTTTTGTAAATAAGTTCATTTGTATCATTTTTTAGATTCCATATAAAAGTGGTATCATATGATATGTCTCTATCTGACTTACTTCACTTAGTATAATAATCTCTACATCTATCCGTGCTGCTGTAAATGGCATTATTTTGTTCTTATTTATGGCTGAGTAACATTCCATTGTGTACATGTACCACGTCTTCTTTATCCATTCCTCTCTTGATGGACATTTATGTTACTTCCATGTCCTGGTTATTGTAAATAGTGCTGCATAGAGCATTGGTTACATGTATCTTTCTGATTTATGGTTTTCTCTGGGTACATTCCCAGGAGTGAGACTGCTGAATCATATGGCGATGGTGGTAGTGGTTTAGTCTCTAAGTTGTATCTGACTCTTGCAAACCCATGGACTGTAGCCTACCAGGCTCCTCTCTCCATGGGATTTCCCAGGCAAGAAAACTGGATTGAGCTGCCATTTCCTTCTCCAAAGGATCTTCCCAATCCAAGGATCAAACTCCGATCTCCTGCATTGCAGGCAGATTCTTTACTGACTGAGCTACCAAGGACGCTGAATCATATAATAGTACTATTTTTAGTTTTTTTTAAGGAACCTCCATACTGTTCTCCATAGTGGTTGTACCAGTTTACATTCCCACCAACAGTGTAAGAAGGTTCCTTTTTCTCCACATCAATACTGGTTTCCAACCCATGAACAAGTTATAGTTTTACAATGATTTATCTTTCATGTCCCACAGCTATGTTTTTGGTTTCCATTGTATAGGTCTTTCATATCTTTTATCAGGTTTACCTTTGTCAATGGAATTTTCCAGGTAAGAATACTCAGGTGGGTTGCAATTTCCTACTCCAAAATTCTTAATTTCTCATAACTATTATTTTTCATATCTTTTATCAAGGTTATCTCTTTAATATTTGTGAAGCCACTGTAAATGGCATTTTAATATAACAATTCTGTTTGTCACTAGTACCTGTATATAGAATACAAGATATTTTTGTATAAGATTCTTTGATCTTAAAATCCTGCAAAATTCTTGTTGACTTGAAATAAATAGACTGCCAGATATTTCTCCACAAAAAAAAAAAAAGGAGTTTATTCAGAATCAGCCTAGAATTGCAATTCAGTGTCTGCAATCATGATGACCCACATCAGCTGCCTACATGGTCAAGGGAAGGAGAAGGCTACAGAAAACAGAGTCCATGATTTTTCATGGGCTGAGTGCTTGCCAGGATAGAAGAGGAGCTTATCTTGTTGCTGGGCTCTACTACTGTGGCAGGGCAAGAAAGTTTCCTTTATGGTTGCCTAACTCTGTTTCATTGAAGTTTATGTTCATTAATAGTTTACACTCACTTATTAATTCTAGTAACCTTTTTTGTAGATTTTATTGAATTTTCTATATAGATTATCATTTCAAAGCCAATGAAAAGCAATATACTTCTATCAATGTAGGTGCCATTTATTTCATTTCTTTGTGTGATTGCACTAACACTCCCAATATATTGTTGAATAGAAGTGATAAAAACAGACATTTTTGCTTTATTTCTGAGTTTATGGGACAAGCTTTCAATTTCACCATTAAGTATTAATATAATGTTAGCTATTAGGTTTTTGAAAATGCTCTTTGAAGGTCAAAGAAGTTTCTGCCTATCCAAGTGTGCTTATTAAGCTTTAACTGCTTATTATCTGACTCTCTGACAAGAAAGACAAAGGCAGGGACCTGATCTTCTACACTGATACAAGCCCGGTGCACATAAGGAGGTAAATAATTGTCTTTAAATGAATGAATGAAATGTATCAACCCCAGATGCCAGATGCCAAGTGATTTTTTTTTAACATTTTCAGTCGGATTTTGTTAAAAAGAAAAAAAAGCAGCAGATCAACATTATGATTCAAGAACCTAATCTAAATATGCACTTGACAATGAAGCACATCTGCACATGGAGTGAAAAAAGTTTTCCAAAAACCCATCAAACATACCATTTCCAAATACTCAAATTATAAATCACTTCTGCAGGCCTTTTGTTGAGTGAAATCATAAACAAAGAACAGAAGATTTATTGCTGTGAAAACAAATCTGTAGTACAATAATATGAATCTTGGGTGTGTAAAGCATAATGAGTTGAATCAAGTTAGGAAGTTGAAACTCTAATTAGAAATTTGTGTGTGTGAGGAAAGCCTGTAAGCCAGTTGACCCACGAACAGCTGAGATATCTAACTTGTTCAGTTAGACCAGACACCACTTTAAATCCCCATTTTTTGAAGGCAATTAAAAATTACAATTCCAACAGCCCACAAACCAAAAAAAAAAAAAAAAAAAAAACTGTAGAAAGCAATTAAAACTACGTTCAAAGAGCCACTTTTTTCAGCTAAATTTCAGCACTCCAAGGGAAAAAAAATCCATGACTATCATAGATGAAAACAGAATGAATGTTGTTGGAATCAGTTATTTTTCCCCACTGAGGTCTAAAATCTACAGAGAAATTTGATACTATATTATAACAAATTGTACTTCTCATAATTCTGTTTTAACTTCCTTTAAATCTTATTTAGTATAGTTTGATTTTTAAATTGTGAAAATGTTTTCATGCTTCTGAATCTGGTTGCAGTTCTTTTTCATTTATTTTTATATCAGTATTTAATATAATGTCTACTAGTTCTAATCAGAAAAAATTCTTAGACATCTCTTCATTATGACAGCACATTCAGCAAGAATCACTGATGTGCAAGCAAACCATAAAAGGTACAGCTCTCTGGAAAGCACAGTCCATAGATTGTTTCAGTCTGAGTATTCTTTATGATGATCCTTGATGAACCACTCTTTCAATCTTGTAAACATCAGTGTGCACAGTCTCGCTACTATGTAGCTGCATGTCCTTGGACAGGAAGGCTGGTTCACATCTAGTAAAAGTGAGGGCAGTCTAAAGTTTTAATGGCTGATATGGTTTTTCCAGTGGTCATGTATGGATGTGAGAGTTGGACTGTGAAGAAAGCTGATCGCCGAAGAATGGCTGCTTTTGAACTGTGGTGCTAGAGAAGACTCTTGAGAGTCCCTTGGACTGCAAGGAGATCCAACCAGTCCATTCTAAAGGAGATCAGTCCTGGGTGTTCATTGGAAGGACTGATGCTAAAGCTCCAATACTTTGGCCAACTCATGCGACGAGCTGACTCACTGGAAAAGAGTCTGATGCTAGGAGGGATTGGGGGTAGGAGGAGACAGGGACGGCAGAGAATGAGATGGCTGGATGGCATCACCGACTCAATGGGCACAAGTTTGAGTGAACTCCGGGAGTTGGTGATGGACAGGGAGGCCTGGCGTGCTGTGATTCATGGGGTCGCGTAGAGTCGGACACGACTGAGCGACTGAACTGAACTGAACTGAACTGAATACTAAGAGTGAATCAGAACTAAAGAAGTTTCTGATTTGTTTTACATTGTAAGTGTAGGTTGTTATTTTTTAATGCTGGGGGTGGTGGTGGTGGGGAGTGAGGGAATGGTCTTTTTCCCATCTTGATGTTTCAATCCTGTCAAGAGAGATCTTAGGGTAATTTCAGCCCTGCTTCTTTACTTACTCCACCCCTGGGTGATCAAGTGACTTATATAGGAAGCTTGAAAAGAATTAAGTGGGCATGTTTGTCTTAACTAATTCTGTTCTCTCCCTTGAGAGTGAGAGTTGGTATCTTCTGTTTCTGTCATCCTGTGTTATTATTAGTTCAGTTATGGACTAGTAATTTCTGGGGTTCAGTTATGGGATCATTTCATTCAAACTGGAGTCTAAGCCAGGGTTAGATCAGTACCAGGGATATTTGGACCTCCATCTTCGCTCTTTTATCTTGTTTCTTAATTAACTCCATTCAGTTCAATTCAGTCACTCAGTCGTGTCCGACTCTTTGCGACCCCATGAATCACAGCACGCCAGGCCTCCCTGCCCATCACCAACCTCCAGAGTTCACTCAAACTCATGTCCATCCAGTCGGTGATGCCATCCAGCCATGTCATTCTCTGTCGTCCCCTTCTCCTCCTGCCTTAAATCTTCCCCAACATCAGGGGCTTTTCAAATGAGTCAGCTCTTTGCATCAAGTGGCCAAAATATCCTTCCTAGCCTCAGACTCTTTTCCAGTGAGTCAACTCGTCGCATGAGGTGGCCAAAGTATTGGAGTTTCAGCTTTAGCATCAGTCCTTCCAATGAACACCCAGGATTGATCTCCACCTAGATGTCATTAAGGTGCTGTACCTGTTGTACTTGCACAAATGCATCATTTGGTGTGTTACCTGGAAACACTGAGAAATAAAAAGAAAGGAGCAGACTTTTTGGAGAGGAAAATGTCCACGTGGGAATGTTTCGGTGCTTCCATGCAAGGTAGTCTTGTGCCTTGGTCTTTAATGTGTGGTGGGATGTTGGGACCTTTGGCTATTTGAAAAATACTTCGGCTTATGCAGTTAACTGCAGAAGTCGAGAAAAGGTTTAATGTATGCTGTGTTAGTTTCCGGTACCTGCTGTAACAAATCAGCATAAACTTGGAGGCTTAACATGATAAAAATGTACCATCCCACAGTTCTAGAGGTCAAAAGTCTGATTTCAAGGTGTCAGTAGGGCTGCACTCCCTAACGGCGTCTCCTGGTCTCTTGAGACGAGGTGCACTCCTTCTCTCTCTGAGCTTCCGTGGTTAGCAGCTTCCTTGGCTTGAGGCCCCATCACTCAGTCTCTGTTTTCACTCCCTGTGTATGTCTGTATTTCTCTTTCATCTGGTCCAAACTGCCCTCTGCCCTTCTTGTTTAATAAGAACAATTGTCATCATATTAAGAACCCACCTGATTAATACAGGATGGGAATCCCATCTCAAGATCCTTAATGAAACTTGCAAAGACCTTTTTTCCAAGTGAGGTAACAGTAGAATTAGAACATGAATATATCCTTTCAGGGGTCATCATCAACCCACTACACCAACAATAAGACTCTGCAGTTGGCTGCAGTTTA
This sequence comes from Moschus berezovskii, assembly GCF_049115385.1. Lineage (NCBI taxonomy): Eukaryota > Metazoa > Chordata > Mammalia > Artiodactyla > Moschidae > Moschus > Moschus berezovskii. Next base: position 77,032,026 of record NC_142468.1, read on the forward strand.
TTGCACGAGAGAGTGGCTGTTTCTGTCAAGCCACTTAAGTAAAGGTCTGGCATAAAGAAAAGGGGCCCTAGGGAATTGCAGGTGGCTGAGCGAATGCCTGGAGCAGAATGAATAGGGCACCTGGAGGGTCTTTAGTATACAGAGAACTTTACCCGGCTCTTAACTTTGGGGTGGGCAGAAGTTTACAGGGCAGGAAATACTCAGGCAGCTGCTCACCTTGGCTTACTCTTCAGGTAGTTTTTTCCCAAGCAGGCTTGACTGAGACAAAGACGTAGTTGTAAGGAAAGTATATTTTACAGAACTTGTCAGCATTGACACATATGGTTACCATAGGCTCAAGTTAATCCCTTTACATGTGGATCCAAGCTGACATGGAATTTGTCAGTTACCGTGGAAAAAGAACTGTTCTCTAAAAGGCAGGCTTCTTTGGTCTATGCAGTTCCATAGCCAGAGGCAGTGAAAATGGCTATCGTGCCATAGGACCATAGAATCTACACATCATAACTGGAGGTATAATGTTACTGGATAGAACCCATAATCAGGTCAGTACTGCAGGGTGAACAAGATCATCAGAGAGGAAGGATAGCTCAAGAGTCTATGCGTGATAGGTGCTCAGGGCTGTGCATTGCACACGGCAAATTCATAGCGACCAATCAACCTTAGGCCAGAAAAGTCCTCCTGGTTCTAAGTTTGCAGGTCAGGAATTTCAGATAAATGGCACAGACTGATGGACATCCTAGTGAGGCTAAAATCAAAGAGACTTTATCTTTCTTTCCAATGCCATTGAGTTTCTGCTATGTTCTTTGATAATTTCTGTACTGGATTCTGGGAATGAAAATGTGCCCAGTTTCATTATTCTTGGAGTGGGGACTGGCTTGCTTTTGAGATTTTTTAAATTGTGGGCATAATGCTGTAATCTCAGATGGAATCTTAGTAACTCTTTAACATCTTTAAAAGCATAGTTCATGAAAGACTTGATAAACTGATAGAACAGCCAAGATCCTGAGAGACCAGGCCAATGTCAGTGACAGAAATCCAAGCTGTAGATATGGAAGGATCCCTCAGGCCACTGAGACACTGAAAACCCGACCACTGAGAATGAATTAAAACATACATTTGGGAGGATTATTTCTGGACATTTAAGGACTTCAGATTTTTTACCTAGCATAACAAGGAAACTTGATTTAAGAAAAAAAGTGAGGTCTTCAACTTTGTTTTTCTTTCACAAGATTGCTTTGGTTATTGAAGGTTCTGTGTGGTTACATATACATTTTAGACTAATTTCTTCTATTTCTGAAAGAATAGGGGATTTTGATAGGTATTGCATTAAAATGTAGATAGCTTTGTGTAATATGGACATGTTAACATATTAAGTCTTCTAATTCGTAAACATGGGATATCGTTCCATTTATGTCTTCCTTAATTTCTTTCAATAACATTTTGTAGTTTTCAGTGTGCAAGTCTTTCATGTCTTTAGTTAAGTTTTTTCATATTTTATTATTTTTGATACTCTTGTAAATGAAATTGTTCTCCTGATTTCTTTTTTAGATTGTTAATTGTTAGTGTACAGAAGTACAAGTAATATGTGTATGCTGGTTTTGTATTCTGCAAATGAACTGCTAAGTTTATTAGTTTTACTAGATATTTTTGTGAAATCTTTAGCATTTTCTGCATCTTTTTTCAGAATGTTCACTTTCAGCCTAGTGTATCCTTAATTCTAGCTGACATTTTCACTTCCATCTTAGGTTTTCATCTTTTAGTAAAATTATTTTACCATTAATTTTTTAATTTGTATGATCATATTTATATTTTGGCTGTTCTGCGTCTTCATTGCTGGGCACGCTTTTCTCTCGTTGTGGCACAGAAGTTACTCTGTCCGCAGTGCGTGGGCTTCTCCCTGCAGTGGTTTTCCTTGGTGTGGAGCACGAGCTCGAGGGCGTGTGGGCTTCAGTCGTTGTGCTGTGTGGGCTCAGTCGTTGTGGCTCAGGGGCTTAGCTGCTTCGTGGCGTGTGGGGTCTTCCCAGACAGGAATCAAACCCAGGTCCCCTGCACTGGCAGGCAGAGTCTTTCCCACCGAGCCACCAGAGAAGCCCCTTAGCCTCTCACCTTCATTCTCAGTGTATTCAGGCTGAGTTGGGGATCTCTCTTGCTCCTCTTCCCTGCACCTGACCATGCCTAGAATAGGAGGTGCCTCTACGAACCTGTGTTGATTTATTTTAAATGACATAAGTGCATGTATATGTTCATTTCCCTCTGGAAAAGGGGGTTCCATTCCATAAGATTCGAACATCAAGTCTTTAAACTTCACTGAACCCATAGATTAATAAATAGTTGCATAATTATCCTCCTCTCAGAGAGTCGGACACGACTGAGCGACTGAACTGAACTGATACCACTCTAAGATAATCACATCGAAGTATGGTTATTAATTGATTGCAAAGAAATAATAGGCAAAGAGAGAGAAATTGCTTCTCAAAAGAAATTCTTCCACCAAAGTAAAGACTAAAGGTCAAAAAGTCAAATTAATGTGGTATTTGTGACTATTCTAAGTGATACAGAACTCTGACAAGAAATACTGCAGCGCTGATTGCTAGTATCATCTTTTCACTCTCCATTACAGTTGTTTATATTATTCTCATGAGGTTTGACTTCAGTTACCAAGATTTTTATAATCATCAAATTAAAAAAACAAAAACCAAAATATCTTGAAATGCCAATACAAAGAAAAATGAGTCAGAACATGAAAAATGTTTTAGACAAGTTGACAACGTATATTCTTTGCTCATTTCTTTTTGAGACAAGTTCCATCTTATTCACACCCACATGTACAATACACTGAATAAAATACAACCAGTCACCCTATGGTGATGAAAAACAAAAGACAGGATGGTTCCAGAAATTTCTTCCGTTTATTCCTAGTATCTCATTGTATCTGGCAAAATAAGCATGTTGAAATGTTCTCCGAATTTTTGTGTTTTATAATAATTTGCTTATTTATCTTAATGTAAATATTAAAAATCTTGAAATATTTTAACAGTTGGTATAAGATATCCCCCACCTATTTTCTCTAATGTTCCCTTTGCCTCCTATAATGATCTTTTAGGATAGCCTGCATATACCACTCACATACTCCCCAGACTCTACAGCCCCATACATGTGCAAAAATAGCTTCTAGGGATGGATTAGAATACATTGGATTGAATTAGGAAGGCTACAGAATACATAGTTTTTCATCTCAATATTTCAAAAATACCTTTGGAAATTTTGCACTCAAGTTTGAGTGCAAATTTCATCGACTTCCAAGTGCATTTCAGGTATACTTAGGTATGTCCAATAAAATGGTGGGCTCTATTACTGGGGGACTATTTAAATGAGCAAGCGAACCGATATCAGCAAAAGGATATACTATAACCAAAAGGCAGATATCATGGGTCAATCAAGCAATCCCAGAAACATATCCACACATATAGGACAGTTAACTTACAAAGCCAGTTTAGAAGAGAAAGGATAATCTTCTTGACAAATGGTGCTGAAAACATAGTACATGGGTAATATCCATAGATATCCATATGCAAGACTATGAGTTTTGATCCCTACCTCACACCATATAAAGAATTAACTAAAAATAGATCAAAACATAAACCTGTTAAACTTGGACAAAATCTGTTTGACCCTGGTTAAGCAAAGTTTCCTAGAGATGACACCAAAAACAAGATCCATAAAAGAAAAAAAAGTGATAAATTAAGTTTCATCTTTGAAAGACATTATTAATCAAAGAAAAGCTGCAGATTGGAAGAAAACATTTTCAAATTATAAATTTGAAAAAAACTTGTATCTGTAACACAAATAGAACTCAAAACTCAGTGACTAGAAAATTTAAAACAAAATGAGCAAAAATATTTAAAAAGAGATCTTGCAAGAAGATGTATGGGTGTCAAACAAGTACATGAAGTTGCTCAATGTAATCAGTTACTAGCTAAAAGGAAAAGCCACAGGACATAGCACTGCACACCTGGTATACGTGCAGTGGCGTGCACACCTGGTATGGCTAAAATTAGAGTCAAGCACACTGAGTACTGGGGAGGCAGTGTAAACATTGGGAGTGTTACACCCTGCTTGTTGCTGCCGTTGTTGTTCAGTCACTAAGTCATGTCCAACTCTTTGTAAACCCATGGACTGTAGCACGACAGGCTACTGTGTCCTCCGCTGTCTCCTGAAATTTGCTCAAATTCATGTCCGTTGAGCCAGTGATGCTGTCTAACCATCTCACTCTCTGCCTCCTTCTCCTTTTGCCCTTAGTCTTTCCCAGCATCACTGGGGGTGGTCTTGATCCCTGTCTCCTGTACAATGCTGCAAACCTCTGTCCACAGTTCTTCAGGCACTCTGTCTATCAGAGCTAATCCCTTGAATCTGTTTGTCACTTCTACTGTATAATCATAAGGGATTTGATTTAGGTCATACCTGAATGGTCTAGTGCTTTTCCCTATTTTCTTCAATTTGAGTCTGATTTTGGCAATAAGGAGTTCACGGTCTGAGCGACAGTCAGCTCCCGGTCTTGTTTGTGCTGACGGTATAGAACTTTTCCATCTTTGGCTGCAAAGAATATAATCAATCTGATTTCAGTATTGACCAGCTGGTAATGTCCATGTATAGAGTCCGGAGATGTCAGGTGAGCAGCAAACTAGAAGGGCCATTACTAGGTGACAGTCTCACCAATGGATTCAGGAAGGCTTTTTCAGCTTTGAGCTCAACACAGAAAGTAAAACACATTTGGGGATTGAATTATTTACCGTGCTTGTCCCTGCTGCTCCTGAGAGGCAACCTCCAGGGACAATATTGGGCCAGAAAGCATGCAAAATAAAAGGAAGAGAGAGTTTCTGGACTCTACTCCATTTTTTAAAAATTATATTTATTTATTTAGCTTTGGCTGTGCTGGGTCTTCACTGCTGCATAGACTTTTGTCTAGTTGCCGCAAGCAGGGACTGCTCTCTAGTGCGGGCTTCTCACTGTGGTGGCCTCTCTTGTTATGTCTCCCAGCTTCAAGAGCACAGGCTCAATAGTTGTGGCACATGGACTGAGTTGCTCCAAAGCAGATGAGATATTCCTGAATCAGGGATCAAACCCATGTCACTGGCAGGTGGATTCCTTACCACTGAGCCACCAGGGAAACCCTCTATCCATTTTTGTATAACAGCTAAAGAGGATCTTCTGTGAAGACCAACCTGTATCAATGCTGCACTAGGAATCCAAAATCTTGGATACCTAAGACTATTTAGAAAGCTTAAGTATATGTGAGAGCCCTTTGACTATCCTGATTCACTGTTCACTTTGTTGTAAATGTTGCTAACAAGAGACCATGAATGTTATTATTTTATCTATAAACATTTTTAATTAAAAATAATTTTGTTGTTTTTAATTAAAAATAATTTTATTCACTTTTAATCCCATTATAAATGTTTCTTTTTTAATTAGTTTTTACTGGAGTATAGTTGATATACAATATTGTGTTAGCTTTTGTAAAGTGGATCTGTGATACATAGACACATATCCACTTACAGAAAAAGAAGTATGAACAATAACACGACATTCTTTTACAAATTCACATACAGTTTGCTTGGCCTTCCAAGAGAATACTGGAAATATTTTCTTGAAAGTCTTGCCAGAGCCATTTTAGCTCCTCTTTGTTTCCTATTATTTTTCAGATAACATGACAAAATTTAGTGAGTTTGGATTGAATCAGAGGATTAGCAACTGAACAACAACAACAAATTAAGATTTTAAATTCCCTGTACCTAAAGAGGAAAACTGAAATTGTATTACCAGGTGAAATGCACAACAAGGCAGAAACAGAATGACTTCAGTATTGAGGGCGTGAGGAGAAGGGGACGACAGAGGATGAGATAGTTGGAGGGCATCATCAACTCAATGAATATGAGTTTGAGAAAATTCCAGGAGATAGTGAAGGACAGGAAAGCCTGGCATGATACAGTCCATGGTCGCAAACAGTCAAACACAACTGAGTGACTGAACAACAAAAACTTCAAAATGATAAACTTAAAACAAGTGAGCAAACTGGTTCTCAAATAAAAAGGAGTCTGTTCTTTAATAGGATCTGAAGGAAAGATAATATCCTCAGACATGGGATCATGTTTCATTCCATAGGAAGGAGACCGGATGCCAGAAATGGAAGGTTTTCAGTGTCATCCAAGTCCACTCAGAGGCCCCTCGTCCAGGGTTCAGCATCCCGATCTGTTTTGGTTACTGTCATTGTTCAGTCACTAACTCAGGTCTGACTTTTTGTGACCCCATGGACTGTAGCAAACCAGAGTCCTCTGTCCTCCACTCTCTCCCAGAGCTTGCTCAAATTCATGTCCATTGAATTGGTCATGCTCTCTAACCATCTCTCAGCCTCTGCTGCCCCCTTCTCCTTCTGCCTTCAATCTTTCCTAGCATCAGGGTCTTTTCCAAATGAGCTGGCTCTTTGTATCAGGTGGTCAAAACATCAGAGCTTCAGCTTCAGTATCAGTCCTTCCAATGAATATTTAGGGTTGATTTTCTTTAGGATTGACTGGTTTGATCTCCCTGCAGTCCAAGGGACTCTCAAGTCTTCTCCAGTACCACAATTCAAAAGCTTCAGTTATTTGGCACTCGGCCTTCTTTATGGTCCATCTCTCACATCTGTACATAACTACATGATACATTATTGATCCTATGTATATAATAGATAACCTAGGCTTCTCAGGTGGCTCAGTGGTAAAGAATCTACCTGCCAACACAGGAGACGCAGGAGATGTGTGTTCAATCCCTAGGTCAGGAAGATCCTTTGAAGTAGGAAATGGCAACCCGCTCCTGTATACTTGCCTGGAAAATTCCATAGACAGAAGAGCCTGGTAGGCTACAGTCCATGGGGTCACAAAGAATTGGACATGATTAAGTAACTGAGCATGCACACACAAATGAGAACTTCTATACAGCTCAAGGAACTCTACTCGGTGCTTTCTGGTGACCTGAACAGGAAGGAAAACCTGTTAAGAGGGGATATTTGTACATGTAGAGTTGATTCACTTTGTTGTACAGTAGAAACTAACACAACATTGCAAAGCAACTATACTCCAATAAAAATTTTTCATAAAAGAAAAACAAAATAAAAAAAAAAAAAGACAAAAATAAAACACCTGGCACAGAAGATTAATTCAACCACTGTCCTGGATATGCTCCTAAAGTAACCTTTCATTTGGCTCCTCCTCCGCCCTGGCACAGTGTGGGAGCTGTTCTGCCTACCCAGGAACCTGGTGGGATGTATGCATATAATGTCATCTAATCTAGGACAAGGGCACCAGGAATATATAATGGGAAAAAGATAGTCTCTTCAATGAAAGGAAAAGGAAAGTTAAGTCGCACAGTCGTGTTCGACTCTTTGCGACCCCATGGACTGCAGCCTCCCAGGCTCCTCCATCCATGGGATTTTCCAGGCAAGAGTATTCTTCGATGAATGGGGTTGAAAAACTGAATATCCACATGCAAAAAACTGAACTGGATTCTTTTATTATTCCATGTATAAAAATCAACTTGAAATGGATTTATGTATATCAGTTCAGATCAGTTCAGTTGCACAGTCATGTCCAATTCTTTGAGACCCCATGGACTGCAGCACGCCAGGCCTCCCTGTCCATCACCAACTCCTGATGATGCCATCCAACCATCCCATCCTCTGTCATCTCCTTCTCCTCCTGCCCTCAATCTTTCCCAGCACCAGGGTCTTTTCAAATGAGTCAGCTCTTCGCATTAGGTGGCCAAAGTATTGAAGTTTCAGCTTCAACATCAGTCCTTCCAATGAACATTCAGGACTGATTGCCTTTAGGATGGACTGGTTGGATCTCCTTGCAGTCCAAGGGACTCTCAAGAGTCTCCTCCAAAACCATAGATCAAAAGCATCAATTTTTCGGAGCTCAGCTTTCTTTATGGTCCAACTCTCACATCCATACATGACTACTGGAAAAATCAAAGCCTTAACTAGATGGACCTTTGTTGACAAAGTAGTGTCTCTGCTTTTTAATATGCTGTCTAGGTTGGTCACATATATATATATATACACATATGACCTGATATTCCTGAAACTGTAAAACATAGAAGACAACATGGGAAATAAGTTCCTTGGCATTGGTCTGCCAATGCTGTACAAAGCAGCAAAAGCAAAAATAAACAAGTGGGACTACATCTAAAATAAAAGCTTCTGTTCTGTAACAAAAAATTAACAAAAAGAAAAGGCAGCCTATGTGATAGAAGAAAATATTTGCCAACCATATACCTGATAATATCTAAAATATGAAAGGAACTCATGTGACTCAAGAAAAAAAATAACAAATTTTAAATAGATATTTATAGATGTATTTCCAAGAAAGGTATAAAAATGGTCAACTGATACATAAAAAGGTGCTCGACATCACTAATAATCAGGGAAAACACAAACCAAAACCAAGAAATATCATCTCACACCTATTAGAACAGCTATCATCAAAAAGACAAAAGATAACAAGTGTTTGGAAGGATGTGGAGAAAAAAGAATCCCTGTGCACTATTAGTGGAATGCAAAGTGGTACAGCCACTATGGAAAACAGTGTGGAGGCTCCTCAAAAAATTAAAAATACAGCTATCATATGATCCAGCAGCCCCACTTCTGGGTATATATTCAAAGAAAATGAAATCATTATCTCCAAGAGATATCTGAACCTCCACGTTCATTGCAGCAATTTTGACAATAGCCAAGAATGGAAACATCTAATTGTCCATCTACAGACCAAGGGATAAAGAAGATATGATATATATATGGTAGAATATCATTCAGCCATGAGAAAGAAAGAAGTCTAGCCATTTGTAGCATCACAGATGGACCTTGAGGGTATTGTGCTTTGTGAAATAAATCAAAGACAAATACTGCATTATATCACTTCCATTTAAAATCTTAAAAAGTTAAACTAAAGAATCGAATGTACATCATAGTGATTATTGTCAACAATTTGAATTATATACTTAAATTTGCTGACAGAGAAGATCTTCAATGTTCTGTCCACCAAAGAAAAACAGTAATTATGTGAGTGGATGGAGGTGTTAGCTAATGTTATAGAGGTAATCATTTTGCAGTTTATAAGTGTATCAAATTAATACACTGTATATTAAAAAGCAGAGACATTACTTTGCCAACAAAGGTCCATCTAGTTAAGGCTATGGTTTTTCCAGTGGTCACGTATGGATGTGAGAGTTGGACTATAAAGAAATCTGAGCACCTAAAAATTGATGCTTTTCAACAGTGGTGTTGGAGAAGACTCTTCAGAGTCCCTTGGACTGCAAGGACATCCAACCAGTCCATCATAAAGGAGATCAGCCCTGCGTATTCATTGGAAGGACTGATGCTAAAGCTGAAACTCCAATACTTTGGCCACCTCATGCGAAGGGCTGACCATTTGAAAAGACCCTGATGCTGGGAAAGATTGAGGGCAGGAGGAGAAGCGGACAACAGAGGATGAGATGGTTGGATGGCATCACCGACTCGATGGACATGGGTTTGGGTGGACTTCGGGAGTTGGTGATGGACAGGGAGGCCTGGTGTGCTGCAGTTCATGGGGTCGCAAGGAGTTGGACACGGCTGAGCGACTGAACTGACTGACACCTTAAACTCATACATTGTAATATGTCAATTATATCTCAATAAATCTGAAAAAGAATTTAAAGAGTACGTGCATGCTAAGTTGCTTTGGTAGTGTCCAATTCTTTGCAACCCTGTGGACTGTAGCCTGCCAGGTTCCTCTATCCATGGGATTCTCTAGGCAAGAAAACAGGAGTGGGTTGCCATGCCCTCATCCAGGGGGGTCTTCCCTGGAGGGAACCCACATTCGTGGGATCGAACCCATGTCTCTTATGTCTCCTTCATTGGCAGGTGGGTTCTTTACCATTATCACCACCTGGGAAGCCCTTAAAGAGTACAGTGAAGTACAGAAGTGCATAAAGATGAAATAGAGACAATAGAACTGGGTGCTAGAAAGTGGTCATCTCTCCAGTTTATGTTACTCCAGCACACTGCCCTCATTGCTCTTCCTCTGACATGCTAAATGTACTCCTATTCTTCTTCCTGGCATTAGCTGTTTCTTCTGTCTGAAAACTCTCTCAATCTCCTCTTGGATTTTTCCCACTTTTTTTTCAAGCTTCTGCTCAAATGTTAAGTTCTCTGATAGGCTTTCTTTTAAACCATATTTAAAAGTACAAGTCCTACCCTGCAGGTGTTAATAGTCAACCACCTGTTGCTCTGGCTAAGCCATGAGAAAATCACCATGGGAAAAGAATAAAAGCTAAATATAGCAATGCAGCATAACCCAAATAAAAGTACATTGGGTTGATTAGTTGGGGTCGTCATACCCCGCTAAGCTAAGGAAAAACATAGTGTGGAACTTGGAACGCTGCATCAGCGCAAGTTCAGAACACTGCTTGTGCACACACTAAGATGTTTTCCTAAGGTATATGCGGGTCTATGACCTCCAGCTAGGTGATAACCCTTGTACAAGAAAATAACAAAGATAGCTTAAAGTAATCAATAAATGGGAAACGTGACTGGGGACACAGGAGGCTGACATCGTTGTAACACAACAGATACTTTCTGCTTGCCAAGACACTAAATAAAAGTGATGAGGCCCCGAAGTGTCCCCCAGTCCCATCTTTAAAACTTTAATTCTGTCTCTAGTTTCTTTTTCCCAAACTGCGCGTGGACCACTTTTAATCCCTACCTGCTGTGCTTGCCGCAGCACTAATCCATTTATAATCCGTCCCATTCCCATGTGTCATTTTTCTCGAATGAAAAGAAAAAGTTATTATTTCAATTATTCACTTACTGATTTTGTTTAGTTTCTGTTGCTCCCCAACCTCAATTGAATTGTTCTAGGTAGGCAGGAAATTTTTTTGATTTTAAAAACAGGCTGTATCCTTCCTGCCTGTTCAGTACTTAATAAACAATTGCTTATTTGAATAACCCTATACCAGTCTTAGCCCTGAAAATGCAACTTTCCAATGACTATTATAAAATAACAGCTGAAACGTCTCTAAACAAAAAATTTGAGAATATTAGTGAGGAAAATTTGTTTTTCTCTTTCTTCAAAAGAGAAAGAGAGTCAAATGGTATATCTTTTTATTGTAACTATTACAGCAAACACTGCTATTATTTAATTATTCCCCAGGAAACTTTTGCAAAACCTGATTTGTGGAAGCTCAAGAGAAGATAAGAACTTACTCCGCAAGTGCGCTATTCCTCAAGGAATAGCAGGGTTGGATTTCATTGTAAATAAAGACAATTCAAAACCCATCTTATCTGCTGAACAAATACTTTCAAAATATCAGGGCATGGCTCCCAAATCTCAAAAGGCCATGACGCAAGGAAATGAATTTAGACAACACCTTCATCTGGGCTTTCATCTAAATATGACCCTTGAAGCTGGGGAGGAAAACCTCTTTTAAAATTCACTCTTTGCTTCTCATGACAGGTTACAAACTGGATCGGCCATCTCATCAGAGGTCCCTCACATGCTATGGGAATATTTTATTTCCCCTCTCTGACTTTTCTTCTTGGCACACATCCAAGGAGTGAGTTAAATTTTTGCATGCCCTATTTCAAATGCTGAGATTTTTGCTTACATGGATTTGCTGACAAGTGTTTACTTCTTGTTCTAATGTTGTAAATATCTGACTACAATAAAATTCAGACAGAGAATTTTAAAATACCAATTTTCTATTATTTTCCTGAGCTTTGGGAAATACACCTAATTTTCTGATTCCTTTAAAATACTAATGGATATTGCTTACAGAGAGACTTGGGGATTTATCTAAAGTTACTCATGAAAGCTCCTAACCTCATAATCTTAATTTACCACACTTCCACCCACTCTCATTACAAAGGAGGACGCAGGAAGCCAAGAGCTACACTGTCTAATATGGTAACCACTAGCTATATGTGGCTACTGAGCACCCGAAATGTGAATCCAAGCTGAAACATGCTGTTAATGTATATAAAATTCACCCCAGTTTGCAGGATGAAGAAAAATGAATGCAAGATATCTGGTTAATAATTTCATATTGACTACATGTTGAAATGATGTTTTAGGCTGATAGATTATTAAAATTAAATTTACTATTTCTTTTTAATGTGGTAACTAGAAAAATGTACCTTATACATGTTGTTTGCGTGTGTGGCCCACCTATTTCTATTGGACAGCTCTGCTTTAGCCTTACGTGTCCTGAGAATAGAAAGAGGAGGTGCTCTCTTCCTCCTTGAACTCATACACATCAAAACTGTGGCTAACAGCGGAGGAGGTTGAATCCAGTTGGCTCAGGTAGGAAGTATTTCTGAGATTCAACACAGGCTCTGCCTGGGATACCTGAAGAGTGGGTAACACTGGGCAGCCTCAGAGAAAATTCTTTCAGGTGTCAAGAGTTTGCACATCTCAGGTGGACTTGACCTTACATACCTATCTCAGATGCAAAATTATTCCTTTCTTTAAAGTTATTCCTGGTCAGTTAGTACAGTGTCTAACAATTATGTGCACAAAGGGTGAAAGAAATTCCTGAGGCGGAAATCTACATTTGGAAGAAGGGGAGAGACTTCCTTGCTCTGTCCTCCAAGTTGCCTTTTTGTTTTACTCTTTGATGACAAAAGGGCACCTTGAAGGACAAAGCACAATTAGAGTTGAGGAGTGGAGATGTAGTCATGATTTCAAGGGAAATATCCTACGCTTTGGGCTTCCCAGGTGAAACTAGTGGTAAAGAACCCTCCTGCCAGTTCAGGAGACATAAAAGAAATGGGTTCAATCCCTGGATCAGGAAAATCCTGTGGAGGAGGGCATGGTAACCCACTCCAGTATTTTCGCCTGGAGAATCCCATGGACAGAGGAGACGGATAGGCTACAGGCATGTATCTGGAGAAAACCCTAACTTGAAAAGATACATGCAGCCCAATAGTCATAGAAGCACTATTTACAACAGCCAAGACAATGGAAACAACCTAAATGTCCATTGACAGATGACTGCATAAAGATGTGATACATGTATACGACGGAATATTACTCAGACATAAAAACAATGAAATAATACCATTTGCAGCAACATAGATGGATCGAGACATCATCATACTAAGTAAGAAAGAGAAAGACAAATACCATATATCATTTATATATGGAATCTAAAAAATTATACAATTGAACTTACCTCTAAAATATAAATAGCTTCACAGACATAGAAAACAAACTTATGGTTACCAAAGGGGTTACTGTACAACATAAAGAACAATATTCAATATCTTATGATAACTTATAATGGAAAAAAATCTGAAAAAAATGGAAAAATCTTTATATATATGTACATATATATATACATGTATACATAACTGAATCACTTTGCTATACATCTAAAACTAATAGCAGTATTGTAAATCAATTGCACTTCAATTAAAAAATAATCTATTATATGATTGGTGCTTTGGTTGACTGATTTGAGGGAGGATCTAAGGAAGTGATGCTCTGCTCCAGATTGTATGTTGTCTATGCAAGGGCAATTCTAAGACTAGGTACCTAGATAAGATTTTATCTACATAGAGGGCAGAGAAGAAGGAGATTAAAGCTGTAATTGGCTTTTTTTTTCTAAGTAGTAGACACTCATTTTAGCCAAGAGAGGAGGATATTTGGTATTTTATGACTGGCACAGTGACGTTGTTTTTTTTATCCTAAGACAAAATCATAAGGTAGCTTTGTTTTGTTTCATGTATATGTCCAATAACAGAATAGCATGACCTAGCTGAGAGTGTCAGAACAGCTTGTAATAACTTTGAGGTCTAGTCAAATCATTTAGGGACATCTGGGGCTGTATTTATTGCCTTCAAGTTTTTTAAAGTCTTCATTGGCCACATGGTATGCACACTTAGGGGAGTTAGAGTTAGATATACTGGTTGATTAATTAATCAAGCAACCAGTTGATTTGTTAACATTTCCTTCTATCTGTAAGAATTTTAAAGAAGGAAAAAGACATCACTTCAACCGCATAGAAAATAAAAACACTGAAATTAAGGAAGATCCCAAGGGAAGTGAATAACAAGCATAGCGATGTCTCTTGACATTGTTTTCCTTCAGCATCAATAAATGGATCCTCAAGGATCAGGAAAAATAGGACTTACTTCCTGGCAGTCTCTGCTTATAACCCCTCCATCCCTCAGCAAACATATTCAAGAATTTTTACCACAACCATTTCCAGCTCTTTCCTCCTCTGTGGTTATTGTTAAGAAGACTATCTCTTCTAAGAGAATAAAAAATAAACTTTTGAGAAGCTCCAGGTTAGAATTCCCTTTGCTGATCCAGGTAATAAGATTATGCACTGTTTGCTGCTGCTGCTGCTAAGTTGCTTCAGTCGTGTCTGACTCTGTGCGACCCCATAGACGGCAGCCAACCAGGCTCCACCGACCAGGCTCCGCCGTCCCTATGCAGTGTTTAGGAGAGCAAAAAACCATAATCTACTGGTTTTTACCCACAGCTCTCTTTGAATTATCACGGTCACATGCATACAACCAATATCACTTAAACTCTTACTGGTCAGGCAACAGTCAAAGTACTTCCGCAGGAATTCATCTCATTCAGTTATCTTTGTAACAGTCCTTTAAAGAAGGCATAACTGTGTGCTTATAATAGCTAAGTATTAATTTCTTATGACAAATAAACAAATAACTCTAAATAATAAATAATAATTTAAATAATTCTAAACAATAATTCTAAATTCAATAATTTTTCTATCGTATACAGCTCCCTACCTGTCATCCTACTCTGGAAAATTATCCTTATTTTTAAGTATCTTCCAGAAACAGATTATCCAATGTTACAGCCCCTCACTGAAACTGTACAAACTAACTAAGGAAGTGAATTGAGTTGTCATGGTTGGGAAGATCTCCTGGAGAAGGAAATGGCAACCCACTCCAATATTCTTGCCTGGAAAATTCCATGGACAGAGGAGCCTGGCAGGGTGAAGTCCATGGGGTCACAAAGAGTTGGGCATGACAGAGCAACTGAGCGCACACACATGAAACATCTCTGGGTGGGTTCTAGAGAGAGAGCCAACAAATGGATACCAAGGCTTCTACTGTCCTGAGTTTTGAGGGAAAATTAAAATATTGGTGAATGTCTTCCTTGTACTGTCTATGGCATGGCCTGGTTCATTCAGACATACTCGATCTCAGTTTTTCCAGGGTTGACTAATTTAACAAGTAAACGAAGAAAACAAGGCGATTGTTGTTAATTAACTCAGTCCAAATGGCCAGGGTACAAATACACAGACATCACTGCACCCATGTTCACAGTACCCTCTGTAATTGATGCAGGGTGAGTTTATTGGTCTTTTGCTGTTTGTTTGGTTGATTGGTTTGGGGAATTTTTTTTGACAGTTTCAGCTCAGACTTGAGGCAGGTAACATCATCAGTCTTCTGTACAGAGGAGCTCAGTAATGAAAAGTGAATAGTGATACAAGCTAATTAAATATGTTAGATTGAGCATAAAATGGTGATGGCAATTCCTGTTTTCTAGAACACCTTCCTGTTTTCTGTAACAGCTCTGTAAGACTTCTTGGCACAGAATTGCTGAGAGGGATAAGTTTTACTTAAAAGTGTAACATGATCAGTTTTTCCATTTTTCAAGGAGTACTCGGTTGCTGCTTAGAAAATGGAGGTTAGAAGGGCAAAAGTAGAAGCAAGCTGTGTTAGAATGCTGCTGCAGAAGTCTAAGGAAGAAAGGATGGTAATTTGAACTTGAGAGACAGCAGTTAAGACAACGGAGAAGGCAATGGCAACCCACTCCAGTGTTCTTGCCTGGAGAATCCCAGGGACGGGGGAGCCTGGTGGGCTTCCGTTTATGGGGTCACACAGAGTTGGACACGACTGAAGTGACTTAGCAGCAGCAGCAGCAGCAGTTAAGACAAAGGAGTGCATGATACAAGCCATACTTTAGAAACAGAAGAATCCTGCTAATGAATTGGATGTGAGGGGTAAAAGAAGAGATGTAACAATGAAATAGACTATACCCGAAAAAGTAAGTTCTTCAACATTAACTAAGCTATTTAAAGTGCTGAAAATATTTGAGATGATAAAGTGATTAACACAATAAAAATAACCTTTTAGAAGGTTATTTCTTTAAATCATAAGGCTGAGCACAAGACTCAAAACTCATATAAGATAAAGACTGCTGTAAATTACATGCATTAAAATGTTCTCCTAAACCAAATTTGAAGACAGTTTTCTTTATAATTTCCGGAATACTTTCCCTTGAAAGTAAAAAATTTCTGATATAAGCTCCTACTCTGAAAAAAGCAATACTGCCAGGAAGACAACTATGCAGTCTTATATGACAAAAATAAAAGACAGAGAAGTCATTACAATGCAGCATATAGCTCATTCCCTAGGCTCTGGTAAATAGAGACCTTCCCATTAGAAAAGAATGTTGACAATTGGGGCTTTCACATGCTATCAGTAGCAGTGATAAATAGTGCAATAATGATGGAACACTGTTGAACTTATCTACTGAAGGTAAAGATACACATGCCCTTATGATCTAGCCTACAGAAATGCATGCATGTGTGAACCAGGAAAAGAGAACTGTATTCATAGTACCATTACTCCTAACAGCCCCAAACTAGAAATAGCCAAAACAGTCATCTATAGTACAATGCTTTAATAAGTGGTGGTTTATTTGTAGAGTATAGTGGAGTGTAAATGGACACACTATAGATGATTGTAACAACATGAATGTAAAAAACCTTACTGTTGAACAAAAGAAGCCATCCAAATACTACATATACTGTGATTTCAATTATGTAAAATAAAAAACAAGCGAAACTAAAAAAAAATATGTTTCAGAATGCATACTTAGCTATTAATATAAAGAAAAATAGGGAGGTGATTACCATTAGGAAAGGAGAGCGTTAACAATTGAAGGGGCTAAGAGGCAGAGGATAGTCATCCTCTTATTGGAATGGAGCATAAGAGGAGATTCTAGGGTACAAGTGATCCTCTATTTCTCAACTTCAGTGATAGTTACTGCAGAATTTTATATATCAAGATTTAAATGTTGAACATGTTTCCATATATTCCACAATAAGTAAATATCTCTATATATATTGATATTCATTAACTTGTGTTTTTATAATCCAACTGCTAAACTAGGACAGTAATTCAGGATTAGACTAAAACAGTAACTATTGATACATAAATGTCTATTTCATTCCCCAGAGTGGCTTCAATTGATATCTGGGTTCTCACCTGTCTTTATAATTATTCAATAATGTGATTTTGTTTTCACAGCTCGCAGACTCATGAAAATCTCCAACACCCCTAACACCTCCAGCACCATCACTGGCTTCATCCTCCTGGGCTTCCCTTGCCCCAGGGAGAGGCAGATTCTCCTCTTTGTGCTCTTCTCTGCTGTCTACCTCCTGACCCTCATGGGCAACGGTTCGATCATCTGTGCTGTGTGCTGGGATCAGAGACTCCACACCCCCATGTACATCCTGCTCGCCAACTTCTCCTTCCTGGAGATCTGGTATGTCACTTCCACTGTCCCCAACATGTTGGCCAACTTCCTCTCTGACAACAAGCTCATCTCCTTCTCTGGGTGCTTTCTCCAGTTCTACTTTTTCTTCTCCTTGGGTTCTACAGAATGTTTTTTCTTGGCTATTATGGCATTTGATCGATACCTTGCCATCTGCTGGCCTCTACATTACTCCACTCTCATGACTGGACGTCTCTGCACCAATCTTGTGATCAGCTGCTGGGCACTTGGTTTCCTCTGGTTCCCTGTCCCCATCATCATCATCTCCCAAATGTCCTTCTGTGGATCCAGGATCATTGACCACTTCCTGTGTGAACCAGGTCCCTTGTTGGCCCTCACCTGCACTAGAGTCCCTGTAATAGAGTTAACTAGCTCTACCTTAAGTTCTCTCCTCTTATTTATCCCTTTTCTCTTCATCATGGTGTCCTATGTTCTGTCCTACAAACTGTGCTGAAGGTCCCTTCAGCAGCTGGACGAAGAAAAGCTTTCTCCACCTGTGTGTCCCATCTGACTGTGGTTTCTCTTTTTAACGGATCAGTGATGGCCATGTATGTGAGCCCAACATCTGAACATGATGCTGGAATGCAGAAGATAGTGACTTTGTTTTATTCTGTAGTTACTCCACTCATTAATCCTGTAATATATAGTCTGAGAAACAAAGATATGAAACATGCTATGAAGAAATTATTAGGAACATAAAAGTAAGGGTCTTGATTTAAAATATTTGGGGGGACAGAAGCTGTTTTTAATTTCTTGGTTAAAAAGAAGACTAACTGACTTTAGGACTATAAGCCATCTCAAAGATGTACTGCATATCCCTAGTTTTGCAAATGATAGAGCCATAGATTGAAAAACTGAGTTTAGTTTGCTGGGAAATATAATTAAATATAAATTTCCTGCCAATCTAGAAAACCTCTCCACAGTGGTGGAAGAGAATAAAGCAGTTTTATTATTTATTATCTATGGGTGTGAAAGTGGGACCATAAAGAAAGCTGAGAGTAGAATTGATGCTTTTGAACTGTGGTGTCGGAGAAGACTCTTGAGAGTCCCTTGGACTGCAAAGAGATCAAACCAGTCAATCCTAAAGGAAATCAGTCCTGAATATTCATTGGCCGGACTGAAGCTCCAATACTTTGGCCACTTGATGTGAAGAACTGACCCATTGAAAAAAACCCTGATGCTGAGAAAGATTGAAGGCAGGAGGAGAAGAGGATGACAGAGGATGAGATGGTTGAATGGCATCACTGAGTCTATGGGCATGAGTTGGAGCAAATTCAGGGAGTTGGTGATGAACAGGGAAGCCTTGCATGCTTCAGTCCCTGGGGTCACAAAGAGTCAGACATGACTGAGCGACTGAACTGAACTCACTGATTATTGAATAAGCATTAAAGCAGGAGACTATGGACATCTCAGGCAACCCACTGAGAAATGGCAAAGACTGAAAGAAATTTTATCCTTTTATAGTCAAGCAAATACAACCCATTACATACAGGTTTTCAAGATTAAAAACTAATCCTCAAAAAGACTTGACCATTTTATCACACATAGTCAATTCATCCTAGGTTCACCTGGTAATTGGACTGGTCATCTGTTTTTGGTAATTGGCTTCACACAAAGAAGAAAAGACATTTCTATATAACAAGAGGTAGTTTTCAACTTGGAAATTAGGCCACCAATGTTATGCGCCTATCTTCCCACAGGAAATGGAAGATTGGGGCCTTTCTATCTTGATTATTACATTCCAGAGTCTTCCCAGGTCCTTGACAAAGACATTCCTAGGTCATAAATCTGGCAAGGGTGTTGAAAAACCTGTCAAGATTTAAAACTTTTAAATTTTACATTCATTTCAATGACAGAGAAACAAGTACAAGTTTTTTAAAGTAAGAGTTCTGAAAATAGGAAGAGGGGAAAGTTTCTTCCTCTATCTTCAGCATGGATACTTACACCTCTTTTTTTGTGTGTGTGTTTGCTCTTACAAATTGTACAATCCTGGGGCAAAACTTGTCTCCTATTACTCTTCCGACACCAGCAAACTCTTTACTTTTCTGGTCGTGCTTTTATTTCTGTCTTCTAAAACATCTAATCATGATAACATCAATTTTAATATTGTATATATCTTCAGATCAATATGAAAAATAGCATCAGCAAAATAAAAAGTCATAAATAAATGAAAAAAAGTAAATAACAAAGGAAAGGCTTTTAAATATCTAAAAAGACATTCTATTTTGTTCAGAATTAGAGAAGAACAAAGAAAGCTATAATAAATATATCTCTTTTCCCCCAAAATTGACAAAGATCAAAAATAATGTTGAGAAAAACAGCAATCTCTTCCCTTACTGGTAGAGCATAAATTGGTACAATATCTATGGAGGACATTTTGCCAAAATACTATCAGAATTTATTTTTTTTTAATTTATTTATTTTAATTGAAGACTAATTACTTTACAATATTGTATTGGTTTTGTCATACATTGACATGAATCTGCCCCGGGTGTACATATGTTCCCCATCTTGAACCCTCCTCCCCCCGCCCTCCCCATCCCATCCCTCTGGTTCATCCCAGTACACCAGCCTCAAACATCCTGTATCATGCATCGAACCTGGACTGGCGATTCATTTCACATACAATAATACACACGTTTCAATGCCATTCTCCCAAATCATCCCACCCTCGCCCTCTCCCACAAAAAACTGGAAATAGAACTGCCATACAACCCAGCAATCGCACTCCTGGGCATACACACCGAGGAAATAACTATCAGAATTTAAAGGGCATTCCCACTGACTCAGCAATTCCACTCTTAGGTATTTATCTGAGGAGTATACTCACAAATAAGAAAAATGACATGTGTACAAGAGAATATTGACTACTGTTTCTAATAGTAAAAGATTAGAACAATCCAAATCCCATTAATTAAGGACTAATTAGATAAATTATTGTATATACGTAGGGTGGAATATACTATATAACTGTTAAAAATGAAGATCTGTACATGTTCATATAAAAGTACCCTCAAAGTTAAAAAAAAGTGAGATGAAAGAGATCTGTCTTGGGCCATCTTTCATATGAAGAAAGATTACATAAATATCTACATATTTATGTTCATAAACACACTGTGTATCTCTGAAAGAAGAAACTAAGAACAGTGATGCTTTTGAGAAACAACTGGGTATCTAGGGACAAGGAGAGAAGGAAACATTTTCTCTGTACATACAAGCCTTTGTATATTTTAAATTTTTCCATATGCATGTATTTCATTTAAACAACATTTATTATTATCATCTAAAAATAAAATTTGAAACTATTTTACTATGAAATTGGAACCAAAGTAACATTTTTTCATAATTCTGTGATTCTTTGAGAAACTAAAAAGAAGACTGTTTCTCAGAGGAAAATTAAAAAAAAAAAAAAGAAACTGACAACCTCTTCATGTCATCTCACTAAAATTCTTTTGTTCAGCCAGAACAAAGTAAGAAATGTCTTCCTCTTCTGAGGACCTATGAGAGTAATAAACTATGAAAAAGTGAAAGCAGCTTTTTTAAAATAATTG
This sequence comes from Moschus berezovskii, assembly GCF_049115385.1. NCBI lineage: Eukaryota > Metazoa > Chordata > Mammalia > Artiodactyla > Moschidae > Moschus > Moschus berezovskii. The sequence continues at coordinate 77,053,189 of NC_142468.1, forward strand.
TTGTATCATCTTCCTCCATAGTCACTTATTCACTAAAACAAACACATTCAATATGTTAGGCACTGAACTGGAAGGGACAAGCCATATACAGAAGCAAATAAGACACATTTCCTTCTCTTCTGGGGATCATGAACAAGTAGTAAATGAAGCAAGATGCTCTGTAAACAAGGGAATTTTAAGTTGCTATGGAAGCAGGTAAAGGAAGGCACGGATAAAAACCCATGAGTATGAAGGGGTAAGAAATCATGGCAAGTTCCGAAAAATGCATATACCCATTCCCAGACCACTATCTATTTACTAGTGTACTACAATATACAGAATAGAAGTATTCCTCAAATAGATGTCCATGTAGCATTTACCACCCATCATGACTTATAATTGGCCAAACCTATTAATATATTAATGAGCATCCTTAATCGAAATAAATACAATTTCAAGATGGAATATAATTCACAATTCATCACACAGATATAGATAGAAAAATGGCTGATTCATGCTGATGTTTGGTAGAAACCAAAGCAATACTATAAAGCAATTATCCTTCAATTAAAAATAAAGAAAGGCCCCAAAAAAGACAGAAATAAAGAAGCACATCATTGGGATATAGGTATTAAAATATAAAACTCAACCTTCAGATGCCATCACAGTACAAATATTACTGATATTTATTATTAGTATTTGTTTCCAGGGAACTCAACCTACAAGACCATGTCACTTAGAAAGAAAATAACACTTGAGTGCTTAAGTAAATCAATGAGCCAAAAAAGACACATCAACCTACCTCAGATCTTTCATGATAATGAAGTATTTCAGTGAGCGGCAGATGGCCAAGGACTGATCATTTTCCATGACAAAGTAGAACTGTGCAGTTGTTCTGGGGGAAAAAAGTAGAATCAAGTGATGCAACCGAAATAGGAAATGGTCTTGGCTTTCGAAAGCAAATTGTCCTATATGTTGGACTTAAAAGTTGTGAAGTAATTTTAAAAGTCACGATAGCTACACTAGCTAACTCTCAATGTGCCTAAAATGAACTTCCACTTTAGCCATTCAAGTAATGTACAGCCTCAAGCATACCATTCATATCTTCATTTTATAGATGAGGGAACTAAAGCCTAGATTGAATAAGTAAGGTGCCTGAACAGTTAATGAGTGTTGGAACCAACTATGACTCCAAAAACCATACTATAAAGTGTTATGCTATGGCACCTCTTAATGTTAGGTTATCACATGTGAGCTCCCGAGCTAAGCATTTTGTATACAATCTCTCTTTTAATCCTCATTACATTATATGAGCCATTACCATTTTACATGTTTTACAGAGTAGAAAACTAAGGCCTGGAGAGAATAGGTAACAATTTACCAGTAATACAGTTTAATAGTAACTAGGAAAGCAGGGATTCAATCAGGTCTCTCTGAGTCCAAACTCATATTCATCATCGCTATTTATTTGTCATAGCAGATTTACATATATTGTTTAAAAGCAGGAAAAATTCTCCATGTGCCTCTAAAGATGAAATAATATCCAACTATTATTGTTTGGGTAAATGGTTGATAAAATCTTAATGAATAAGTATAGCATACTATTATAAATACAATATGACACGTGCAGAAAAATTAAAATCTGGTCTTTAGAAAAAAATACAAAGGGAAGCATTTCAAAATATTTGAAATGGCAACGTTTGGGCAGTAATATGGAGGTTTTGGAAGTCTTTTTTTTTTTTTTCCCCAGTTGTGTGCTTTATTTTCAAATGTTTCAATACCAAGTACAGATAGTCCCCAACTTACTATTTAACCAGTTTTCAACTTTACAGCTGTGAGAAAATAATACACATTTGGTAAAAACCATACTTTGAATTTTTATATTTTTCTGGCCTGTTGATAAGTAGTATGATACTCTCTCACAATGCTAGGTTCAGCTCTGAGCCACAGCTTCCAGTCAGTCACATGATCATGAGGGTAAACAACCTATACACTTATACCATTCAGTACCCATGCAGCCATTCTGTTTATCATTTTCTGTACAGTACTCAATAAATCAACAATAATATTTATTATGAAAATTCAGCAATTTTATTATGAAATAAGCTTTATGTCAGATGACTTTAGCTCAAAAGTAAGCTAATACATGTTCTTGGAACATTTAAGGTAAACTAGGCTAAACTGTGATATTCGGTAAGTTAGGTGTAATAAATGCATTTTTAAGGCTCAAGAGGGAGGAGATATACGTATAATTATGGCTGATTCGTGTTGTTGTACTGCAGAAACCAACACAACATTGTAAACCATTTTCCTCCAATTAAAAAATTGAAAAATTTTAGAGCATTTATTTACTTATCATATTTTCAATTTTAAAGGTTTTATTAGGATGTAAACCTATTTCAGGTCAAGGAAGATATGTAATAGTATATAAAGAATACTTTGAATCTCCAGTAAGTTATTTTGTAAATAATGATAATGATAAATCTAGCTCAGTTTCCCAGTTTAAAAGAACTAGCATATCCTAAGGATGCTCGTCTATATAAAACCTCACTAACCATTTGTCCCTTATTTTTTCTAACAAAACTAATATTTGTAACTTCAAAACTGTATTTTGTTAATTTTCTCTGAATTAAATTAAGAGACAGCCACAAGGTACCCTGAGGGAATGGGAGCCGGAGTTGAAGATAGAAAAGTGAGCCCTTAGTATTGGACAGAAGGGAAGAGGTCCGTTAGCCCATCCAGCTTCTCATCAGTCAGTTTCACTGGTACCATGCAGAAGAGGGGAAGTTTCTCAACTTTGATGTATCAACTGATAATGTATAAAGGAAGGTGAAATCATGCATCAACTGATAATGTATAAAGGAAGGTGAAATCATGCTAGCAACATTTCAAACTGAAGACTGTTATCAATCATATGGCATACTTTCTAGTTTTGAATTAATATGTCCCTACCTGAAAAGAGTTGGCCACAGTTTACATTTCACTACTATTTAAATTGATATTTCTCATAAGTACAAATGAATTTCTAGAATAAATAGGTCTGCAAAATTTAATACAAATCACAATTTACAACCCTGTTTATTTATAAATATGGATAGATGCATACTTAAGTATATACATATAAACATATTTGAGAAGATATGGAAAATAATTCTAAAGAAATATCACAAAGTATAAACTGAAGAAGCTTTTGCATTTTACTTCAGTGAAAAGAGTCATACGAAATATGTTTTGGATACTAATGGACCTTTATATCTAAGACACAGTTCATTTCCTATCCCATGGTCAATGTTCTTTAGTGCTCCAAGTTCTTATCATTAATAATTGTATAAAATATCTGTGGCACTTTTTCGTATTTTTTCTTCTGAAATATTCATGTTAAATTCCCATGATAAATGAGGACAAGTTTTAATGTTCTTTGCATTTCTCTATTTTTCCAATTGTCATATTCATTCACAATCCAGAGGAGTGGCACATACATAGTAAATATTCAGTAATGGATTTCTGGGAGTCATATATTCAGTCAGGTGTAAGCCACAAAAGATATGCAGCAAAAAGCAGAATAAACTTTACTTGCTAATATGTTACTACTGCTGAAATAACTCCCTAAAACCTTTCTCTATATTTTTGCAATTTTTCTTCTTTTTGTTATCTTCTTTAGGACCCAGCTAAATCATAAGAAAAATTGTATTTTGTTTGCAGATGTTTAAAAAGACTAACTGCTTCCAAATAAGACCTTGAGAACCGGGGGCGGGAGGGGGGGAGAAAGGCACATTTGATAAATAAAAGTGAGCTGATTATTTTTATTGTTTTTTATTATCAAACAAAACTTCAGCTTTGCAGAAAAGTTGCAATAATAGTAACGTACAAAATGTCTATATGCCCTTCATCCGGATTTCAAATCATTAAAATTTTACCACAATTTCTTACAGTCTCTCTGTGTCCTTTTACATCTATTACCCTCTCTCTGTCCATATGTCTGACTGTCTCTCTATATATACCTATTAAGTATAAGCTGAAGACAACTTACCTAAATGATTTAGTGTGTATTTTCTAGAATTAAAAATATTTTCTCACATAACCTCGCATAATTATCAACGTTAAGAAATCTATGCTGCTATAATACCATTATGCACTATAAAGACCTTATTCTGTAATTTCCCAAATTATACTGCTCATATCTTTTATAGCAAAAGGTGAAGAGAGATTTTATTTTTCTGGCCCATGATCCAATCAAGTTTAGATATTGATCATTTTTTAAAATAAAATGAGCCTTTTTGTGTTAGTAAATTGCTGAAAACCTCAAAGTTCTAAAACAGACTTTTAAAAGCAAAGTCAATTCTTGGGAAAAAATTTTTATTCAAAATTAAATTTTCTTATTTGAAACTGTAAGTAACTCTTTCTAAATGATAAATGCTTATCAGAGTCAACACAAGATTTCTATTTTTTCTACAGAAAAAGGCCATGATAGTCTGGGGGAAAGAGTGATTGCACAGCTTCGTTACTCCCTAAAACCAGTCTCTGTCTGATAGCAAGACAAGCACCTGTCCCCAGCACCCACAGTTGACAACAACTTATCAGAAGACCAAAGAACAAACTCCAGCAAGACGAACACCTTGGCTTGGGTTTTGTTTGACAGAATCTCCCCTGATCATATGAGAAGTATTCTGAACAGATTTGGTGAGTGACTGATGAACCTGTCGACTGAATCTCTGGCCATCTCTAAGAGACTAAAACTAAGGAAAAGATATTACTTCCTCCATCACTGGGGAAAATAAAAGCAATAATGAAGGCACCACTGTCTCCAGAGGAGATAGGAAGTGAACAAGGGAATAACTAGCATAGACGTGTCTCCTGGCACAGTCCTTCTAGAGTAAATGATTCCTCAAGGAGGACGGGACAAGCTGTGCTTATCATCCATGGATCCTAAAGAACATACATTCACTGATCCCCATCCAATCTACTCTTTACACCTTCTCTCCCAGCTGGTTACTACAAAGACAACTGCTTCTACTCAGAAAAGTCTGTAAAAAACTGAGAAGCTTCAGTTGTGAATCCCTTTCTTACTTCAGGAAAGAAGGTAATTCAGTTTTTTTTTTTTTCAAAAACAATTTTAGGAATCTTTACTTAAAAACAAACTTATCTTAAAATGGAGTAACTTTGGTTTTATGAGCAGCGAGCAAACTACAGAAACAAAAATGCATTCAGTTCAGTTCAGTTCAGTCGCTCAGTCGTGTTCAACTCTCCGCGACCCCATGAATCACAGCACGCCAGGCCCCGTCACCAACTCCCGGAGTTCACTCAAACTCATGTCCACAGAGTCGGTGATGCCATCCAGCCATCTCATTCTCTGTCATCCCCTTCTCCTCCCGCCCCTAACCTTTCCTAGCATCAGAGTCTTTTCCAGTCAGCCAACTCGTCGCATGAGGTGGCCAAAGTATTGCAGTTTCAGCTTCAGCATCAGTCCTTCCAATGCATTTACAGGAGCATTAAGTTCTACATTAGGTCACAGCATCTAATCTGAAATCACACCCATAATATCATTTTTCAGGATATCTGGGAAATAGTTATTTCCCAGGATGTCTGAACCATAGCTACTCTATTTTGACTTTTAGTTGTAAAAAAAAAAAAAAATTTAATAGCTAAAGCAGATTTCACCATTAATGACGTCAGTGTTTTTCTAGGTACGAGAAGATGCAAGAATTGGAACTCATAAAACCTTTTTCTGAAAAGATCTAACTATCTGAAGGCCTGTTCTGTCAGTTTTTTGTTTTTTTCAGAGCACAGAGTGCCTCATTCCTGATTTTCACCCTGAACTTCTTTCAGGGGGTGTTGAAGGTCAGCAGCTTGCAATGGTCATGACGTAATCTTTATAGAGGCAGCTGGCAAGTACCAACTTCCAGTCAGCAGGGTCCCTTCATAGCCACATATCTGACCATGTGACACCATTTCATGGCCATCGTGTCTGCTAATTCAGTTTTTAGAAGAGAAAAATATTAAAATATAGATGGAGAATCTACATCTCTGGAGAAAAATGTCTCCTGTTAACTCCGCCACAGTTTTACCCAAAACATCTAATATTTACCACATGTCAGATATTGAGAAGCTACTTCCACCTTGTCAATTTATTATTCCATTCAATAGTTTTCATAACAACCCTCTGGGGAAGGTGTTATCATCTCCATCTGACATCTGAGGAAACTAAGAGTCAAAAAATAACTGGCTTATAGAATTTGTCACGACAATGCAATGTTTAGGTGTTGGAATTCAAATCCTGGGCTCTTGTATCCAAATTCAGTACAATTTCTAGCATAACATAATTGCCTGCCACTCATCAGTAGTGGATAAATACACTTTGCTTTGGGGCTTTTGAAAAAGTTTAAACAATAGGATATATATATATATATATATATATACACCCTATGTATATTGCTAGGCATTTTAAAACTATTCTTTCTGTAATCTTCAAAATGTCCTCTGAATTTGTATTCACTTCACCTTACAGAAAAGGACACCAAACCATGGAGAGGTTAATACTTGGTCTAGCATCCATGGCTATAATGTGGTGGAGGCAGGATTCAGACTCAGGTGGTCCAGTTCTGGAAGCTGTGCTTCTGAATGGAGTAGCCTGTCCAGGCCAGCAAGGCAAAGGAATGTGCTCACAGGGGAATCGTCCGGGCTGGCTGCTGAGAGAAGTCAGTGAGGATACCAGGACTCCACTCCACTGTAGAAAACAGAACTCTATTGTTTTCAGGCTTGGAATCTATTTCTTCCAAAATATGTTTTATGTATAGATATTGTTAAGGAAGCTTTTATTCTCTTCATTATAATGCATACATTTTCCAAAATTTCAATAATAACCAAACTTTATAATCAGAAAAATAATTTTGAAAAAAAGCAATTAATAAAACAATTAAAACTATTCTGTGCCACAATTTTAATAAAACAATGAACCCAACAGACAAGGTTCTTGCCCTCATTTGGCTGGCAAAGATACACACATAAGAAACAAAAGAATTTCAGACTTTGATAGGAATTTACAAACAAAAGAATGACAGAGATACTTACATAAGGTGTTCAGAAGAACAGAATAATTAGGCTGGAAAGTGAAAAATGGGCTCCAGATACATTTCCAGGCGAAGAGAACATTTAAAGCAAAGAACCCAGTCAGTAAAGAAGTTGTGTATTCCAGGATACAAAGAAAGCCTGTGTAAATGAAGAAGGGGGAATAGGAAGAGACAGATCAGAAAAGGGAAAAGGGAAGAAAATGGTAAAATAGGTGGAAGCCAGATCATTCAGGGGCCCATGGATCATAAAAGGGAACTTGGATTTTATTCTAGGTTGAGTTGTGGAATGTTTTTGCATAAGGAAATTGCATGATCTTATTTACACTCTTAAAAGGTCAGTCTGTCTGCTGTGTAGAGAACTGATTGTATAGAAGCAAAGGCAGGAAGCAGAGAAATCATTTGGGAGACCTTTGCAGTAATTTAGAGAAATAATATGGGTAACTTAAAACTATTAGGGTGCTGGGGAAAGAGAGAAGCAGATGCATCAGGGCTCAAGGCGTATTTTAGAAATAAACATAACTACAGCTGAACTGTGTACAAAGGATAGTAGAAAGAGAGATGTGCTATTAAAACATAATGAAAGTTTTAATTCAGCATTCACTTCAGCAAAGTGAATCAGCTATAGATATACATATATCCCTTTTTTTGGATTTCCTTCCCATTAGGTCACCACAGAGCACTGAGTAGAGTCCCCTATGCTATACAGTAGGTTCTCATTAGTTACCTAGTTTATCCATAGAAGTGTAATCTCTCAGTTCATCCCAACTCCTCCTTCCCCTTCTTGGTATCCATACATTTGTTTTCTATGTCTGTATCTCTATTTCTGCTTTGCAAATAAGTTCATTGGTATCATTTTTCTAGATTTCACATAAAATTGATATAATATTTGTTTTTATCTTTATGATTTACTTCACTATGTGCAACAGTCTCTAGATCCATCCATGTATCTGCAAATGGTACAATTTTGCTCCTTTTTATGGCTGAGTAATTTTCCATTGTACCACATCTTCTTTATCCATTCACCCATCAATGGACATTTAGGTTGCTTCCATGTCCTGGTTATTGTAAATAGTGCAGCAATGAACATTGAGGTGCAATGTATCTTTTTGAATTATGGTTTTCTCCTGGTATATGCCCAAGAGAGGGATTGCTGGGTCATACGGTAGCTCTAATTTTAGTTTTTTAAGGAACTTCCATACTGTTCTCGATAGTGACTATATCAATTTACATTCCCACCAACAGTGTAAGGGGGTTCCCTTTTCTCCACACCTTCTCCAGAATTTACTGTTTGTAGATTTTTCGATGATGATCATTCTGACTGGTGTAAGGGGATACCTCATTGTAGTTTTGATTTGCATTTCTGTAATAGTGAGCAATGTTGAGCATTTTTCATGTGTTGGTTGGCCATATGTATGTCCTCTTTGGAGAAATTTCTGTTTAAGTCTTCTCCCCATGTTTTGATTGGGTTGTATGTTTTTTGAAATCGAGCTGCATGAGCTGACAGATAAATTAACAAGCTGAGCAAAAGCATATAGAAGCTGGAACACATAATGCAGTCATCTTCTCCCCTCCCAATCTCACTCTAGCTGAAGCCAGCAAGGCATTGAGGTAATGCACATTAAGATAGAAATGGACAGAATCATGGGAGTTCTTATTGAACACATGAGTGAGTACCTGAGAACTTGACCTGAGAACCAAGTAATACTGATTTTGACCGAGAAGAATGGGTTCCAAAGTGCTGTGCACAGCACTGCATTTTTATCACAGAGAATAGACAGAACTCTTTCAACATGGTCATATTATTGATATATTAATTTTATTATTCAAGAAATCTATTTAGATGGCCTCTTTCTTGGTGCTATTTTTTCAGGAAATTTTCCCCATCAAAGTTGATTGATTTACTTATGAAATTGTCAGATAATGATACTAGAGAGAATGAATCAACAAGTTAGGTTGGAAGATAGCCAAATGTCAACTTTTAAATGGCATCAAAAGTCACACATGTTTTCCTGCTTCAAAATCACATGATCCAACAAGGTACCTGCCTACAAGCAGCTACATTAGGTGACAACTCAAGGAGTACATAGGAAATGCAGTTTTCCACTTATTATAAGGTAATTATAGAAACCCTTCTAAATGCAAGATCATGTACACCCCCAGTCATCACCATGACACTACTGTTTGACATAGCAATAACTTCAGCCTAACCTTAAGAAGCAGTTTGCCAAGAAGAACAATAACTCAATGTATTTAATTCAAAAGAAGAATTACACATTGCATTCTCCTACTGGGATAAGCTCCATGAGGTATGGGTTTTAATCTCTTGTGTTCATTGCTGTATCCCCAATATTTAAACGTAAACACTCAATTATAATGAATTAATAACAAGTAAATAAATCTCAGCTTCACGTTGGGACAAAGAAAATGAAGCTCCTCTGCTATTCCAGGGATATTCAGTAATTATGACCTTTCACAGCTTGCAGACTCATGAAAATCTCCAACACCCCCAACACCTCTAGCACCATCACTGGCTTCATCCTCCTGGGCTTCCCTTGCCCCAGGGAGGGGCAGATTCTCCTCTTTGTGCTCTTCTCTGCTGTCTACCTCCTGACCCTCATGGGCAACGGTTCGATCATCTGTGCTGTGTGCTGGGATCAGAGACTCCACACCCCCATGTACATCCTGCTGGCCAACTTCTCCTTCCTGGAGATCTGGTATGTCACCTCCACTGTCCCCAACATGTTGGCCAACTTCCTCTCTGACAACAAGCTCATCTCCTTCTCTGGGTGCTTTCTTCAGTTCTACTTTTTCTTCTCCTTGGGTTCTACAGAATGTTTTTTCTTGGCTATTATGGCATTTGATCGATACCTTGCCATCTGCTGGCCTCTACATTACTCCACTCTCATGACTGGACATCTCTGCACCAATCTTGTGATCAGCTGCTGGGCACTTGGTTTCCTCTGGTTCCCAGTCCCCATCATCATCATCTCCCAGATGTCCTTCTGTGGATCCAGGATCACTGACCACTTCCTGTGTGACCCAGGTCCTCTTCTAGCACTCACCTGTGCTAGAACCTCAGTAATGGAATTTTTTGGGCAGTCATAGGTTCTCTCCTCTTCTTTATTCCTTTCCTCTGCATCATGGGGTCCTATGCTCTGGTCTTGAGAGCTGTATTGAAAGTCCCTTCAGCAGCTGGACAAAGGAAAGCTTTCTCTACCTGTGGGTCTCATCTGACTGTGGTCTCACTCTTCTATGGCTCAGTGATGGTCATGTATCTGAGCCCAACATCTGAGCATGATGCTGGAATACAGAAGCTTGTGACTCTGTTTTATTCAGTGGGAACCCCACTCATTAATCCTGTGATCTATAGTCTGAGGAACAAAGATATAAAATATGCCCTGCAGAAATTTCTGGAAATACAAAAATAAGAAACTTGATCAAAAAACAAAAGGGGAAATCTTTGGGCAACTGGGCTATCTTTATACTTTTCCAGGTTAAAAAATCTTCCGTAAATAGCGAGTACCAACTCAATGTACATGAGTTGAGGAAACTCCAGGAGTTGGTGATAGACAGGGAGGCCTGGCATGCGGCAGTCCATGGGGTTGCAAAGAGTAGGACATGACTGAGTGACTGAACTGAAACTGAACACTTCGAGAATTGTTCATCCTATTGTTGAACCTATTCATCATGGCTATTCGTACTTTTCCCAAAATTTTAGGAGAAAGGACTCAGAGACTTTATCCAACTCCCTCATTCTGCAGATCAAGAAGCTGAAGAATGGAAAATTTGAGTGATTTGCTCTGGTAATAACTTTAAAATGTTTAGAAAAATCTTCTTTATACTTCTCATTCTATTCATAAAGAGAGAAATACATAATAAACTATAAGAAAATATTGAAGGGTTTGGCATTCTGGTGTACAACCATCAAATATTCTTTCATCTAAGAGGGAAAAGCATGCATTACTGATAAAAGTCTAAACTGGTGCAACTTCTACTTAGGCCATTGTAAACAATTTCAGAAAATTTAAAATTCACATATCCATTATCCCAGCAATTGTACTCACTCCTAGATACACAGTCTACACATATAATCATACATATGTGAAAAATGCATTTTTAGAAACCACTCAAATGCCTATTTATTGAGACATATTTCAATATGTATGACATTCATGCAATGGAATATGATGTAGCATTTCTTAAATGGGAGAATTTTAGATATACAGATATGGAACTACCTCCAACTTATATTTGTTATTAAGTGAATAAATGATACATAGCATGAAAGTTGTCATTTATTGATGAGATTATAAATTTGACCTTGTGGTTTAAAAAAAGGAATATCTTTCATAGGATAAATAAGAAACCTAACCATGGTTGCATTTGGCAAGAGGATGTCTTGAAGAAGGAAGAAAGACTTATTTTCACTCTTTGGTATCTTTGAAACAAAATTTTATAGATAATAATGATAGCTCTACTGCTAAGTTTTATGAGAACTGGAGCCTAAGAAACAGTCGCCCACAATTCCTGGGTTTCTTGGGGAATCTATGGCAAGGCACAGGCTGTTTCCAAGGCAAACAAAGGAGCCGGGATCCAAAAACCCACAAACATCATTTCATTCAGACTTCTTGGTTCTGGAGAGAAAATATGGGAAATTATTTTGTTCTCTGAAGATGTTTTCCAATTTCAAAATTGGGAAAGGAGTACGTCAAGGCTGTATATTGTCACCCTGCTTATATAACTTATGTGCAGAGTACATCATGCAAAATGCCAGGCTGGATGAAGCACAAGCTGAAATCAAGACTGCAGGGAGAAATATCAATAACCTCAGATATGCAGATGACACCACCCTTATGGCAGAAAGCTAAGAAGAACTAAAGAGCCTCTTGATGAAAGTGAAAGACAGCAGTGAAAAAGATTACTTAAAACTCAACATTCAAAGAAAGAAGATCATGGCATCTGGTCCCATCACTTCATGGGAAATAGATGGGGAAACAATGGAAATTTTGACAGACTATTTTGGGGGACTCCAAAATCACTGCAGATGGTGCAGCCATGAAATTAAAAGACACTTGCTCCTTGTAAGAAAAGCTATGACAAACCTAAACAGCATATTAGAAAGCAGAGACATTACTTCACCAACAAAAGTCCATCTAGTCAAGGCTATGGTTTTCCTAGTTGTCATGTATGGAAGTGAGAATTGGACCATAAGGAAGGCTGAGCGAAAAAGAATTGATTCTTTTGAACTGTGGTGTTGGAGAAGACTCTTGAGAGTCCCTTGGACTGCAAGGAGATCCAACCATTCAATTCAAAAGGAAATCACTCCTGAATATTCATTGGAAGGACTGATGCTGCAGCTGAAGCTCCAATACTTTGGCCACCTGATGCGAAGAACTAACTCATTTAAAAAGACCCTGATGCTGGGAAAGATTGAAGGCGGGAGAAGGGGATGACAGAGGATGAGATGGTTGGGTGGCATCACTGACTCAATGGACATGAGGCTGAGCAAGCTCCGGGAGATGCTGATGGACAGGAAATCTGGGCATGCTGCAGTCCGTGCGGTCGCAGAGTCAGACACAACTGAGCAACCAGCTGAAGATGTGCGGGAGGAAGTAAAGTTTGTTAAAGTGTTTACCTAGTCCCACCAGGTGGCTCTAATGGTAAAGAGCCCGCCTGCCAATGTAGGAGACCTGGGTTCAATCCCTGGCTGTGGAAGATCCTCTGGAGGAGGGCATGGCAACTCACTCCAGTATTCTTGCCTGGAGAATCCCATGGACAAAGGAGCCTGTCCCTGGTGGGTACAGTTCACAGGGTCGCAAAGAGTCGGACACAACTGAAACGACTTAGCATGCATGTAAAGTGTTAATTGGTCTAGTTTCAGGGCTATTACATTTGCATTCCTTATTGTTCACTAATTCATTAAAAGCATTTAGTGAATACTTGTAATACATCAAGTATATGTCTAGGAAATAAATCAGATAAGTCAGTAAGTCACATTTCAGTCCCTCAAGGAGTTGACAGTGTAGGATGAGAAAAAATTAAAACTGTGAGATGTGCTATGACCAAAAGAGAGATTAGTTGTTACAGGAGTCAACTGGGGAACAGTATATGCAAACAATAGAAAGGTAAGTGGTGAGATAGCAGGAGAATGAAGTATTTCACACAGATAACTATAGCTCATGGACTACAGGGCAAAGGTAAAGATCAGGTGTGTCCCTGATAGACATTCATAGAAAGGGTCTCTGAATCTCTTAAAGAAAACCTGTCTCATGGTTTACAGTTTACTGCTACTACAAGCAAAAGAAATCTGACTGTATTATATGACAAAATAATTATTTTATCATATAAAATATGATATAATAATGGTATATTATATGGTTTCCCTGAGGGTAGGAAGCAAGGAAGCTGAAAATTGTTTCAGCTCTTTGCACAGCAACTTACATTCAGCATTTTATCTCAAATGCATTTGTAACATAGTAATTGTTTGATAATAAATATTCTAATTCTCTTTCTTATTTACATAATACTTGTTTATTTTAAACATTTTTAATGTATTTTTTAATTGAAGGATAATTTCTTTACAGAATTTTCTTGTTTTCTGTCAAACCTCAACATGAATCAGTCATAGGTATACATATATCCTCTTCCCTTTAAACTCCCTCCCATCTCCTGCCCCATCTCACCCCTCTAGGTTGACACAGAGCCCCTGTTTGAGTTTCCTGAGTCATTCAGCAAATTCCCATTGGCTATTTATTTTACTTACGGTAATGTAAGTTTCCATGTTACTCTTTCCACGCATCTCACCCTCTCCTCCCCTCTCCCCATGTTCATAAGCCTATTCTCTATGTCTGCTTCTCCACTGCTGCCCTGTAAACAAACTCTTCAGTACCATTTTTTTAGATTCTGTATATATGTGTTCAGTTCTCTTTATGGCTCACTTCAGTCTGCATCATAGGTTCTAAGTTCATCCACCTCATCAGAACTGACACATTTGAGTTCCTTTTTATGGCTGAGTAATATTCCATTGTATATACGTACCACAACTTCATCCATTCAACTGTCAGTGGACATCTAGGTTGCTTCCATGTTCTAGCTATCATAAATAGTGCTGCAATGAGCAGCACTGTTTACTACATATGGGATACATGTGTCTTTTCAATTTTGGTTTCCTTAGGGTATATGCCTAGGAGTAGGGTTGCTGGGTCATATGGTGGTTTTATTTCTAGTTTTTAGAGGAATCTCCATACTGTCTTCCACAGTGGTTGTATCAGTTTAAATTCCCACCAACAGTGCAAGAGCATTCCCTTTTCTCCACATCCTCTCCAGCACTTATGGCATTTTAAACATTTTTTAAATAGTAAAGTATAAATGTATTTCAGTCACCTCAATTCCACTGTCCAGGGTTCCATATCATTACATTTTAGTTATTCATCTCTTTAGATGTATTTATGTGCATATGTATAATATAGATAGAGTATAAAATTTACATTAATGCATATGATTTACATACATATGATTGTAAACATACACACATATAATTTTACATATATGATCACAACAGACAAGCTGTCTCTCTGCACACCATCTTCATTTTTTCTTAATTTTTAAAAATTAATTAATTTATTTTTATTGGAGGCTAATTACAATATTGTAGAGGTTTTTGCCATATATTGACATGGATCAGCCATGGGTATACATGGGTGTACATGTACATGATCTTTTCCTCTCTTGTTACCTTTATTCTTTCCCTACTTCTGTCCACAATTACCTCACAACTAGTTAAATAATCAATATGAATAATCTAATGTGTATCCTTCCATATTAATCTTAATGCACATGTAATTGTATGCTTATACACACAATCACATGACTCTTTGTGACCCCCATGGACTGTAGCTTGCCAGGCTCCTCTGTCCATGGGGATTCTCCTTGCAAGAATACTGGAGTGGGTTGCCATGCCCTCCTCCAGGGTATCTTCCCAATTCAGGGATCCAACCCAGGTCTGCCACATTGCGTGCAGGTTCTTTACCATCTGAGCCACCAGGGAAGCCCTTATTCTAAACTCCTTATACCTTTATTTTTAGGATAAATTTATAGGAATGTATTGATATTTTTGGATCAAAGATCAGTACACTTAATATTTAGATATTGTTAGATTGCTTTCACTCAAGGCTATGCACAATGATGTTTCCACTATAAGTACCCATTCACCCTTAGGAGCTAATAAAATTACTTTAAATTTTGCCAGTTTGGTGGGTTAAAAGAGACAGTCCACTTCTTTTACTAGTGATAGTTGAGCATTTTTTTCCTTATGACATTGGCCAGTGGATTTTCTCTATTTTTTGCTTGTTAACATCTTTATCCATTTTTAATTTTTCACATTTTGCTCAAAAAAATATTTTATTTTAGATATTAACACTTTACCTGTCAAACGCATTGCACATATTTTTCTCTACCATTTCATTTTGTGCTTATGGTATCTTTACTAAAATTTTATTACACATACTGAATATTTTTCCTTGTACTAATAACTAGACATTTATAAAGAATAAAAATAAGTCAATTTGGATTGTCAAAAGAGGTTATTTTCCCATACAACAGAAAAAACTGGCCTTAGCTACAGGGCTATCCAAAGACAATTCATGAGCTCTGATTAATTCTCATTCCACAAAGATCTGTAAGATCCAGATTACTGTTGAGTAGGTTAGAGATTACAGGGTTTGAGACTTATTTTACTACAGAATATACCAATATCATGATGTGATTATTGTCTGCATTTTAACTGAACTCCTAGAAGTAGAACTTAAGGAATGAAATATGTAATTTATGACTGGACTGAGAGTACAGGACAGAACATCGGTGGGTCCATGTCACAAAGAAAGTGATAAATAATGTCAGGGAGAAATGAAAACTAAGCACATAAGGACATGAATGAGCAAACACAAGAATACTGGAATACGCAGAGCCACCCATGCTGGGATAGTGCAGCAGATGTTCAGGAACGAGTCATTAGCATAGAAAGAGAGCCAGTACCACTCAGTTGTGTGTAAGGAAATGAAGCAGAAGTGAGAAAAGAAGCCAGAGAAGGACAGAGTGTTGGATTGAATATTGATAAATATGTTGTGAACTGTGCAGGCAACACACAAGAATGCAGTCATTGCCCCAACAACTCATCGACTCAGGCTCAAAGAGCAATGGACCCAAACACCCATGATCTAGATTTGAATTCTAGTTTTGTCTTTTACTAGCTGTGCATTGTCAAAAAGTGATTAAAATCCTCTGAGCCTCAGCCCCCTCTATGTAAAAAGTAAAATTAAATCTAACATTTCTAAAATCCACAAGCTATTCTAATTACTGTTAAATCCTAAACAATCAGCATTTATTTTTATAAAGATTATTCTATATTTTTGCTTAGGGAGGGAATGAAGGAGAAGTTACACCAGAGGGGTTTATGGGCAGTCTTTAACTCAAAATTCAACAAATCTAAAAAGGGAGTGTTTTACTTATTAAGCTCATTTACTCATTAAACTTATTTACTTATTATTTATAAATTAACTTCCTTTGAATCATTGGATGGAGATAAAGTGATAAACAAAAGATAGGACTACCAACAGGCAATCCAAAGCTTCCTCAAATAATTAAAACTACAAGTACCATATGATCCAAGAATCCCTCTTCTGACTACTTATCCAAAGAAATTGGAATCAATACCTTGAAGAGACATCTGCACTACCGTGTTCATTGTAGCTCTGTTCTCAATAGCTAAGATATGAAAACAACTTAAATGTCCATCAACAGATGTATGCAAAAAGAAAATATATATAAATATATATTATGTATGTATGTTTGGAAGAAGGCAGGCTTCCCTGGTAGCTCAGCTGGTAAATAATCCAACTGCAATGCAGAAGACCCCCGTTCCATTCCTGGATTGGGAAGATCCCCTGCAGAAGGTATAAGCTACCCACTTCAGTATTCTTGGGCTTCCCTGGTGGCTCACACAGTAAAGAATCTGCCTGCAATGAGGGAGACCTGGATTCGATCCCTGGATTGGGAAGATCCCCTGGGGGAGAGCATGGCAACCCTCTCCAGTATTCTGGCTTGGAGAATCCCCATGGACAGAGGAGCCTGATGGGCTACAGTCCATGGGGTCACAAAGATTAGGATACTGAGCAACTAAGCACACAGCATGGAAAGTGGAAGTGAAAGTCTCTCAGTCGTGTCCAACTCTTTGCCACATCATGGACCATACAGTTCATGAAATTTTCCAGGCCAGAATACTAGAGTGGGTAGCCTTTCCCTTCTCCAGGGGATCTTCCCAACCCAGGGATTGAACCCAGGTCTCCCACATTGCAGGCAGATTCCTTACCAGTTGAGCCACAAGGGAAGCCCGCAGAGCATGGAAGAAGGCACGAGAAGAGGGGAGACAGTGAGGCAGTGAGGAAAAAGAGAAAGAGGGACAGGGAGGGAGGAAGAGAACAAGAGGGGGAAGGAGGGAAACAGGGAAAGGGAAAGGGAAGGGGAAAGGGGAAAAAAGAATGAAGAAAACGAGAAAAAGATTTACTCAAACCAACCGTGTGTGTGTGTGCTCAGTAGTGTCCAACTCTTTGCAACCCCATGGAGTATAGCCCGCCAGGCTCCTCCAACCAACCATAATCGGATTTAAAACCAGAAAATGATGATGGGTAACATGACACCAGACAGGAGTATGAAAAAAATAGTGGTATCATTCTGTAATTGTTTACAGTATTGAATTAACCAGGGTACAGACATTCTAGGAAAATGGTCTATAACAACATGACTTGAAAGCGCTTCAGAAACCAAATGGCTTGGCTACAGAATGAAGTAATCTCTACTGCACATGCTCTACAAGAAAATGGTTCTATACTTCAGACATCCGCCACTGAGTCATACAGCAATCTTTTGGGCTCTCTAAGAGGCAACAGCATTATGCTCACAGGGGTTTGTTAATCAAGCTGTGTCTTCAGTGGAATACTATCTTCTGAAACTTCTCTTATAAGAAAGCTTATTGCTAATAACCAATTAAGAGAAAAGAATCAGTGACCTGTCACATGAATCCATTATTCCTTTACCTGGAAAATCTACGTGCATGCTCCATCTTCCACAGTAAAAAGGCCTGACTGCAGATAGGTGGTGTTTTGATGAGAGTACTCTTTTTTTTTAGATTAATTTTAGGATCTAATTTTTTTAATTGAGGCAAAATTCATTTAACTTATAATCAGCCATCTTAAAGTATACAATTTAGTGGCACTTAGTGCATTCACAGTATGGTGCAGTCACCACTCTTCTGTAATTTCAAAGCTTGTTCATAACCCCAGAATAACACCTTATATCCGTTACAGTAGGTCACTTCCCATTCTCACCCCCCTACATTACCTGGCAGCCACTGATCTGCTCCCTGTCTCTATGGCTTTGCCTACTCTGGACGGCCCATATGAAGAAATCATACAACATGTGACTTTCTGTGACTGCCTTCTTTTACTAAGCCTAAAGTTCTCAAAGTCGCCCAAGTTGTAGCATATTTCAGTACATCATTCCTTTTTGTGACTGAGTTAAACATTTTTTTTATAATGATTAATCTGTTTGATGATAGTACTCTTAAAGGAACCATTATAACAAATAGCACCCACCTGACAATATAAATATTTAAGCTGTTAAAAAGCTTAATGGAAAAAAAATTTTAATTTGTTTGAAACTGGATACAAACTTGATTATCTAAAAGTGTCACAAATGGTGGCTAGACCAAATATACCAGCCCCTATGTCTTTCTTGGTCTCCCCAAAAATAAATCCTGAGACAAAGATTCAAATGCAGAGTTCATTTAGGTAATGAAGGGAAGACTGATAGAGAAAAGCCAAATAAGGAAGAGAAGGCTTCCAACAAAGGGTAAATAGTCAAAGCAACTCCCATTGGGAGCAAATGCAGCTAATCCCTCTGGAGGATCCCAAGGTAGGCAATTAGACATTCCAGACTTCTCCAAATATTTTGCTAAAGGAGCTGGGATACTGAAACTCCAATTCCAATCTGTCCATAGTTGAGGGTTTCAGGAAGTGCGGAGGTCATTAACTTCCAGCCTGGAAGAAAGAAAAATGGGCAGCCAAAGCAGGTTTCCCAGTGATGAAAAAACTCTTAGGAAAACAAATGTAGAAGCTTGCAGTTGCACTGAAGTGGAAAGGAGGAGAAAATACAAAGGGAATATGGACCGGCAACCGATGAGCTCTGTTACAAAGCACTAATACCACCTTCAAGAATTCTGTGAGAAAATATTTTGAGCTGGGGGAAACAATGACAGAAGAGGCTACAAAAAAAGAAAAGGAAAGAAAGAAAGCAAAGAGAACATTTCATAAGTTATCTCCCTTCTGCATGATTAAGTTAATCTCCTGGGATCCTCACTCCACAGGGCTGAATTCTCCCACTGGTAGTCATCAATTCACAGTGTTTTTGTCTGCATTTCAGAGGGTAAAATTATTCACCCCACCGAAATATACAATATTCCACTGTGTGTCTAAGCAATTTAATCCAACTGTGACACAAGGACTTCTGTAAGAAATAGTGGGGAAATGTTTAAAAATATAAAATATGGACCTACTCTTTAGCACAGGAGACTCTGCTCAATATTATGTGGCAGCCTGGATGGGAAGGGACTTTGGGGAAGACTGGATATGGGTATATGCATAGCTTGATTTCTTTGCTGCCCATCTGAAACTATCACAACATTTTTAATCAGTTGTACTTCAATATAATAAAAAAGTTATATATATATATATTTTAACTTTAACAACAAGGGTAACAATAGTTACAGCTGAATTGCAACGGTCCTTGTTTGCCAATTTCAAATCTCATATTGTAAACAGAGGGAAACATCAAAGCAGTTCAAACAAGGAAGTTAAATGACCTGATAAGTCATTGATATGAAACTCCTTCACAAATGGGACAGAGGGACAAGAAATGCGTTGTGCTAAAATACCTGTACCTCTGTCAAGATCAGAAAATCTTAGATCCAACTCCCTGATGCAACCCTGAGTAGAGCTAAGGAATGTTCAGCTCTGGCTTCTCTTGGACCTAAGTTAACCATCAAGACACCTGCTTGAGACACCAGTTTGAGACTCACAGGGCTCAACCACAAATGAGAAAGGGTAGATCTATAATACAAACAGGGAGGTCCTGGAAGGGGATTGGTTCTTGGAGTAACTGCGCAGCCCTCTATGACTGAAGTCACATCATACCTCCAACCCATCTCTTTCTTCAGGAGAATGAGAGAAGACATTGTTCCCAAAACCCATAATTGACAGCACTCACTAGAGGCCCACCGCCTATTGGACGTGAGGCAGCTTCTCTTGGCCGCAGGCCCTGGCCTCAGGCGTCGGGTAGCTCCTAACGGCCGCTCCTCTTTGCGGCGCAGACGCCGGAGACACTGGCCCCGCCCCGGCGGCGCAGACGCGGGAGACGCCGGCCCCGCCCCGGCGCCGCAGACGAGGGAGACGCCGGCCCCGCCCCGGCGCCGCAGACGCGGGAGACGCCGGCCCCGCCCCGGCGCCGCAGACGCGGGAGACGCCGGGCTCCGGCGGCGCAAACGCCAGAGAGCTGCCCCACGTTCAATAGGCAGTGGCTGCGCGGGCGCAGGGGGATCAGAGGAGCTACTCCACGTTCAAGGTCAGGAGGGGCGGCCTTGAGGAGATACCCCTCATCCAAGGGAAGGTGCAGCCGCTGTGCTTTCTTGGAGCAGCTGTGAAGAGATATCCCACGCTCAAGGTAAGAGAAACCCAAATAAGACGGTAGGTATTGCAAGGGGGCATCAGAGGGCTGCTGCTGCTGCTGCTGCTAAGTCACTTTAGTTGTGTCTGACGCTGTGTGACCGCATAGATGGCAGCCCACCAGGCTCCTCCGTCCCTGGGGTTCTCCAGGCAAGAGTACTGGAGTGGCTTGCAATTGCCTTCTCCCCATCAGCGGGAAGACACGCTGAAATCATAACCATAGGAAACTAGTCAATCTGATCACATGGACCAGAGCGGAATGTGGTCCACTGGAAAAGGGAATGGCAAACCACTTCAGTATGCTTGCCTTGAGAACCCCATGAACAGTATCAAAGGGCAAAATGATAGGGTACTGAATGAGGAATTCCTCAGGTCGCTAGGTGCCCAGTATGCTACTGGAGATCAGTAGAGAAATAACTCTGGAAGGAATAAAGGGATGGAGCAAAAGCAAAACCAATACCCAGTTGTGGATGTGACTGGTGAAAGAAGCAAGGTCTGGTGCTGTAAAGAGCAATAATGCATAGGAATCTGGGATGTTAGGTCCATGAATCAAGGCAAATTGGAAATGGTCAAACAGGAGATGGCAAGAGTGAACATAGACATTCTAGGAATCAGTGAATTAAAATGGACTGGAATGGGTGAATTTAACTCAGATGACCATTATATCTACTACTGTGGGCAGGAATCCCTTAGAAGAAATGGAGTAGACATCACGGTCAACAAAAGAGTCCGAAATGCAGTACTTGGATGCAATCTTAAAAACGACAGAATGATTTCTGTTCATTTCCAAGGCAAACCATTCAATATTACAGTAATCCAGGCCTATGCCCCAACCAGTAACACTGAAGAAGGCGAAGTTGAATGGTTCTATGAAGACCTGCAAAACCTTTTAGAACTAACACCCAAAAAAGATGTCCTTTTCATTATAGGGGACTGGAATGCAAAAGTAGAAAGTCAGGAAACACCTGGAGTACCAGGCAAATTTGGCCTTGGAGCACAGAATGAAGCAGGGCAAAGGCTAATAGAGTTTTGTCAAGAGAACGCACTGGTCATAGCAAACACCCTCTTCCAACAACACAAGAGAAGACTCTACACATGGACATCACCAGATGGTCAACACCGAAATCAGATGGATTATATTCTTTGCAGCCAATGATGGAGAAGCTGTATACAGTTAGCAAAAACAAGACCAGGAGCTGACTGTGGCTCAGATCATGAACTCCTTATTGCCAAATTCAGACTTACATTGAAGAAAGTAGGGAAAACCACTAGACCATTCAGATATGACCTAAATCAAATCCCTTATGATTATACAGTGGAAGTAAGAAATAGATTTAAGGGACTAGATCTGATAGAGTGCCTGATGAACTCTGGACGGAGGTTCATGACATTGTACAGGAGACAGGGACCAAGACCATCCCCATGGAAAAGAAATGCTAAAAGGCAAAATGGCTGTCTGAGGAGGCGTTACAAATAGCTGTGAAAAGAAGAGAAGCGAAAAGCAAAGGAGAAAAGGAAAGATATAAGCATCTGAATACAGAGTTCCAAAGAATAGCAAGGAGAGATCAGAAAGCCTTTCTCAGTGATCAATGCCAAGAAATAGAGGAAAACAACAGAATAGGAAAAACAAGAGATCTCTTCAAGAAAATTAGAGATTTCAAGGGAACATTTCATGCAAAGACGGGCTCGATAAGGAAAGAAATAGTATGGACCTAACAGAAGCAGAAGATATTAAGAAGAGGTGGCAAGAATACACAGAAGAACTGTACAAAAAAGATCTTCACGACCAAGATAGTCATGATAACGTGATCACTGACCTAGAGCCAGACATCTTGGAATGTGAAGTCAAGTGGGCCTTAGAAAGCATCACTACGAACAAAGCTAGTGGAGGTGATGGAATTCCAATTGAGCTATTTCAAATCCTGAAAGATGATGCTGTGAAAGTGCTGCACTCAATATGCCAGCAAATTTGGAAAACTCAGCAGTGGCCACAGGACTGGAAAAGGTCAGTCTTCATTCCAATCCCAAAGAATGCTCAAACTACCGCACAATTGCACTCATCTCACACGCTAGTAAAGTCATGCTCAAAATTCTCCAAGCCAGGCTTCAGCAAAATGTAAACCGTGAACTCCCAGATGTTCAAGCAGGTTTTAGAAAAGGCAGAGGCACCAGAGATCAAATTGCCAACATCCGCTAGATCATGGAGAAAGCAAGAGAGTTCCAGAAAAACATCTATTTCTGCTTCATTGACTATGCCAAAGCCTTTGACTGTGTGGATCACGATAAACTGTGGAACATTCTAAAAGAGATGGGAATCCAGACCACCTGACCTGCCTCTTGAGAAACCTGTATGCAGGTCAGGAAGCAACAGTCAGAACTGTATATGGAACAACAGACTGGTTCCAAATAGGAAAAGGAGTACGTCAAGGCTGTATATTGTCACCTTGCTTATTTAACTTATATGCAGAGTACATCATGAGGAACGCTGGGCTGGAAGAAGCATAAGCTGGAATCAAGATTGCTGAGACAAATATCAATAACGTCAGATATGCGGATGACACTACCGTTATGGCAGAAAGTAAAGAGGAACTCGAAAGCCTCTTGATGAAAGTGAAAGAGGAGAGTGAAAAGTTTGGCTTGAAGCTCAACATTCAGAAAACAAAGATCATGGCATCTGGTCCCATCACTTCATGGGAAATAGATAGGGAAACAGTGGAAACAGTGTCAGACTTTATTTTTTTGGGCTCCAAAATCACTGCCGATGCTGATTGCAGCCATGAAATTAAAAGACGCTTACTCCTTGGAAGGAAATTTATGACCAACTTTGATAGTATATTAAAAAGCAGAGACATTACTTTGCCAACAAAGGTCCATCTAGTCAAGGCTATGGTTTTTCCAGAGGTCATATATGGATGTGAGAGTTGGACTGTGAAGAAAGCTGATTGCCGAAGAATTGATGCTTTTGAACTGTGCTGTTGGAGAAGACTCTTGAGAGTCCCTTGTACTGCAAGGAGATCCAACCGGTCTATTCTAAGGGAGATCAATCCTGGGTGTTCATTGGAAGGACTGATGCTAAAGCTGAAACTGCAATACTTTGGCCACCTCATGCATCGAGTTGACTCACTGGAAAAGACTCTGATGCTCTGTGGACTAGCCTTGGGGGCGGGAGGAGAAGGGGACGACCGAGAATGAGATGGCTGGATGGCATCACTGACTCTGTGGACATGAGTTTGAGTGAACTCCGGGAGTTGGTGATGGACAGAGAGGCCTGGCGTGCTGTGATTCATGCGGTCACGGAGAGTCGAACATGACTGAGCAACGGAAATGAAGTGAACTGAACTGAACTAGAGGCCCAGGAACATCTTCTATATAACAGCCACCACACTGTTTTTTTTAATAGACTTTCCCTTGAACAGCACCCTGAGTTGGCTCATATTGGCAAAAGATTGATGAAATCTCATGCCATCACTGCGAAGTTTGGAATTGGAAAAAGTAATGTTTTCTACTCTACTGGGAGACAAAGGTAGAAGGACCACAGTCTCCTGAGAAGACAGGTCCCAGAGGAAGGGAATAACTAGTAAGAACAGTCTCCTAACACAGAGATCCTTCTGGAAGTGGTAAATAGATCCTCATGGATTCTCACTCTCTGGAGTCTCTGCTTATAATTTTCGCATCCTTCAGCAAGCACAGAAAGATATTCACCCAGTTTCTACTCCTTCACCCCTGATGGTTTCCAGGAAGACCAGAACACTCAGAGAAACTTCAGGTCTGGATAGTCCTCTTGTTCAAGAAAGCAAATGATGTAATGCTTAGAGGAGAAATAAATATAAAAGAGTGAGAAAACTACTATCCTTTAAGTAAAGCTTCATTTTACTTTGCTTCAGCTGTATATTATACAGCTAAAAATTCCTATGCATTACAGTGTGTCAGGCCCTAGACAAGGTTCCACATGTTTTATCATTCAGAATCCTCAGTACTTTGGTGAAAGTACTTTGCTGAAAGTACTACTGTACCCATTTTACAGTTGGAAGAACTAGAAATAGTTTATATATTGTATATCATACCCTCAACTACTTACTCCAAATCCTTTGCTCTTCTATTATGCTTTAACTGCCTGCCACTTCTCAGAAATGAGAGCTTTTCTTGTTTTCAAAAGCATTGCAGAAATGAGACAGCTGTGACATCTCCTGACCAAACCAAATGAAGCAGATGGATGTGCTATTGTGAGAGCAGGGCATGATGCTTCTACCCCGTTGTGCCTCTGTGGACTAGCCCTGGGGGAAAAGCAAATTTTCAGAGAAATATCTTCCCTTCATCTTATATATTACATCTGAAAATCTGACTAATCTAGATTGGGTTTAACCCAACCTTTCCAAGACAGCATGGAGGTGAGGGAGTAGTTTATCTTGCTTGGCTTTGTTAATAAACTCAGTCCAGACATCCTGCTTACATAACACAACTTTGACACCACCGTATTCATATTTCCATTCCCTCTGTCTCAGAACTTTCTGCAGCTGATTCAGGGGAACTGTCCTGCCTCTCTGAACAGCTCCAGCTTCCCCTTGTGTCAAGTGAACACCACAGCTCTTCTGTACAAAGGAGTGAAGTAATAAAAGGTGAGTAACAAATGATATGTTTTATTCAAAATATCTCTTTTCACCCACTGACAATTTATAGTTAGGTTGAGCATGAAATGGTGCTGACACACAGAGAACCATTTTTCACACTTTCCTTATTTTCTAGAGCATCTTTTCAGACTCTCAAAGTAGGAGAATTGCCCTAAAGGGAATCACCTGGATATTTTTGCCTCATGTAAACGTGACAGACTGTTGTCACCCCACTTCTTAATCCAATAATATATAGTCTTAGGAACAAAGATATAAGAAATTTCTGAGACTATAAAAACTATTAACCAAAAAGACTCTTTAGCAAGTAGAGCCCAAATTTTTATTTACTAATTTGCAAACATTTCTAAATATTCTATTTATTTTCTGGTTAAAAACAACATTATTCAGAAAATATTTCAATATCTTGTGAGCACGTTATCTGTTCATTTTTTCTTCTCGTGGTTCTTGACTGTTTGTCCTCTTTCTTCATATACTTTCATATTTTTAATTGAATGCTGCACATTATATTTTTAACATCGTAAAGACAATGGATATAGTAATGCAACAAAGGTTAAATTTCCCTCAAGTAGCAAATAGAGTAAAAACAGATCAGTTTGATCCCATTTAAGGATTCATGTTGTAAAAACAACCTTAATCACTTTTGCTCTTATTTCTGGGATGTGACTCTGACTCGGGAATATGACCTTTCTGAGATCTCAGCTGCAAACCTGGACTGTTTTTAGGATACCTCCACCTTAGCAATCCCTGAATTCCTATTTTTGTACTCTGAAAATCATGACTCCTAAAACATCTGCTCAGTGCTTTAGACTCTCAGTTTCTGCTTTCTGCTAGAGTTTTTTGAAATCTTATCTTGTATGTGAATGGCTGGCTGAGAAATCAAAAATGCCTTGAAAGGAGATTATATTACCCTTTGATCCTCCTTCTCTGTGGTCCTCCTTTTCTAGACTTTGTTTCTCAAACCCCAAGTGCCTTACTGGCCATAGGCACAAAACCTTTATCTCCTCAGTTCAGTCTGAGGAGAAGCTACCGCTTTTTGCTGAGACAGTATTCTTCCTTCACCCCAATCTTTCCCATATGCCTTCCTATCTACATATTCCTGCCCTACTGATTGCTATTCCTCAGGGGAAAAGCCCCAATGTGAATGTGAAACTCATTTCCTTGTTCCTCCCTTCTTGGAATTTTATCCCCTGAAGTCTTTTCTGTGTTAACTGCTTTCTAGTGCCTTAGAATATTCCTTTTATGTATTTTGTCAAGGTTTTATAGTTATTTTTTGTAGAATGGTTAGTTTAATGCAAGCTGTTTAGTCATGACCATAGTCAGAGATTCTTGTCCTTTATATCTAAATTCCAGACATTCTCACTACTATTCTCACTTTCAGAAGGTGATCTTATGCCATAAATATGCAAAAACCCACAAAGCAAAGAACAGTGAATACAGAGACTGGTATAAATGCAAATCTAGGAAGTACATCTGCTTTTTTTCAATGCAAGAAGCTCCAGATTCCTGTAGGGGGCGGGGTAGGGAAGGGGAGTTTACTTATAGTAAGACATGAAAAAGCAGAACCACAGAGAACAGATTCAGGCCACTTTTTCATTGGTATATAGTTGATTTGCAATCTTATATCAGTTTCAGGTGTACAGCATAGTAATTCAGTATTTTTATAGATTACACTATAAAACGACTGCACATTTCACTCATTCAAACTCCTGCACAACTGCACTCATTTCACATGCTAGCAGAGTAATGCTCAAAATTCTCCAAGTCAGGCTTCAACAGTCCATGAATCGAGAACTTTCAGATGTTCAAGCTGGGTTTAGAAAAGGCAGAGGAACTAGAGATCAAATTGACAACATACATTAGATCACAGAAAAAGCAAGTGAATTCCAGAAGAACACCTACTTCTGCTTCATTGACTACTCCAAAGCCTTTGACTGTGTGGATCACAACAAACTCTGGAAAATTCTTAAACAGATGGGAATACCAGACCACCTGACCTGCCTCCTGCAAAACCCGTATGTAGGTCCAGATGCAACAGTTAGAACTGGGTATGGAACAGACTTGTTCCAAATTGGGAAAGGAGTACAGCAAGATATATATTGTCACCCTGCTTATTTAACTTATGTGCAGAGTACATCATGTGAAATGCTGTGCTGGATGGAGTAAAAGCTGGAATCAAGATTGCCAGGAGAAATATCAATAACCTCAGATATGCAGATGACACCACCCTTACGGCAGAAAGTGAAGAGGAGCTGAGGAGCCTCTTGATGAAAGTAAAAGAGAAGAATGAAAAAGATGACTTAAAAGTCAACATTCAGAAAACTAAGACAATGGCATCTGGTCCCATCACTTCATGGCAAATAGATGGAGAAACAATGGAAATAGGGAAAGACTTTATTTTGGGCGGCTCCAAAATCAATACAGATGGTGACTGCAGCCATGAAATCAAAAGATGCTTGTTCTTTGGAAGCAAAGCTCTGACAAACCTAGGCAGCATATTACAAAGCAGAGATATTACTTTACCAACAAAAGTCCAGATAGTCAAAGCTATGGTTTTTCCAGTAGTCATGTATGAATGTGAGAGTTGCACTATTAAAAAGGCTGAGCACCAAAGAATTGATGTTTTTGAACTGTGCTGTTGGAGAAGACTCTTGAGAGTCCCTTGGACGGCAAGGAGATCAAACCAATCAGTCCTAAAGGAAATCTATCCTGATTATTCATTGCAAGGACTGATGCTGAGGCTGAAACTCCAATACTTTAGCCACCTGATGCAAAGAGCTGACTTATTAGAAAAGACCCTGATTCTTGGAAAGATTGAAGGCAAGAGGAGAAAGGGACGACAGAGGACGAGATGGTTGGATGGTGTCACTGACACAATGGACATGAGTTTGAGCAAGCTCCGAGAAATGGTGAAGGACAGGGAGGCCTGGCGTGCTGCAGTCCATGGGGTCTCAAGGAGTCAGACATGACTGAGCGACTGAACAACAGCAACACAGATTACACTCCATTATAGGTTAATACAAGATAATGGTGATAATAATACTTGTACCAAAAGCACAAGCAACAAAAGAAAAAAATCAACAAATGGGACAACATAAAATTCATATCTTCTGCAAAACAAAAAAAACAACAAAATGAGAAAACACCCTAGTGAATGGAAGAAAATACTTCAAACCATGTAACAGATAAGGGGTTAATATCCAAATAAAGAAATAAGTCACCTGAACAATAAAAAATAGAAAACTTGGTTAAAAATGGGAAAGACATGAATAAATATTTTTCTAATTAAGTCATACAGTTGGCCAATAGGACATGAAAAGATGTTCAACTTGCATAATCCTCAGAGAAATGCAAATCAAAACCACAGTGAGATATCACCTCACACTGGTCAGAATGGCTATCATCAAAAAGATAATAAATAATCAGTGTTGGCCAGGACATGGGAACACTTGTACACTGTTGGTAGGAATATAAACTGGTGCAACCACTATAGAAAACAGTATGGAGGGGGTCTCAAAAGCTAAAAATAGAACTACTATATGATCTTGCAATTCTACTCCTGGGTGTTTATCTGAAGAAAATGAAAACACTAATTCAAAAAGATAAATTCACCCAAATGTTTTTAGCAGCAATATTTACATGAGTCATGATATGGTAGCCTAAGTGTTTATGATGTACAGATGAATGAATAAAGAAGATAAGGTGTGTGTGTGCGCTTGTATACAATGGAATACTATTCAGCTAAAAATAGAATGAAATTTTGTCATTTGTAACAATATAGATGGACCTGGAGGATATTATGCGTAATAACTCAGAGAAAGACATATACTGAGTATTATCATATATATCTGGAATCCAAAAACTAAAACAAATGAATATTTTGAATAAATGTAAAAAAAGCGGAAACACATTCATGCATTTGGAGAACAAACTAGTGGTTACCAGTGAGGAGAGGGAAGGGGGAGGGTATTAATAGGTACAAAAACCACTATGTATAAAATAAATAATCTATAAGAATACAAGTACAACACCAGGAGTATAGCCAATATTTTATAACAAGTTTATATGGAGCATATTATATTCAAAATACTCAATCATGATGTTGTACACCTGAAACTAATATTATATTATAAGTCAACAGTACATCAACTTTTAAAAATGGGATGGGAAGGGCAAAAAAAGAAAATGACTTGACTCTCATAGCCAGAACCAGAAAAAAAGTAGCTGGATATTTTCACAATATATAATAAATGTTTATTATTACAATTATCAAACAAGAGAAAAAGTATAAAAATATTTAAAATTAAAAGTTATCTAAACCCATCACCCTCAGGTAAACACCACTAATGTTTAAGTGAACAATCTTTCATGTATTATTTTATACACATACACACACTCATATAAGTTGATTTTATACAAGTCGGATATTGTACATGCTGTTTTTATGACAGACTCCTTTATTTTTTTTCCTTACCACTCCCTATTACCATCACTCCACCCACAATCTAATTTTCACACATCCCGTCTCTACTAGATCAACAGTAATAACAACCTAGTATGTATGCTTCATACTATTCTCCAAGATCCTAATTATATAAAAATATTTAATTATATATAAGGATTTTTTCGTTATCCTTCAAATATCAAATCATTATTATGTAGGTTTCTGTACAAAGTGCTTTTACATTTAGCCTTATAATATGCAATTATCTCCAAGTTTGACACCTGGGTCAGAAAGATCCCCTAGGGAAGGAAATGGCAACCCACTCCAATATTCTTACCTGGGAAATGCCAAGGAGAGAAGAGTCTGGTGAGCTAGAGTCCATGGGCTCACAAAGTAGTCAGACAAGACTTAGTGACTAAACAACAGCATTAAGTATACCACGTATGTTCATTTTCTATAGTAGACTAGAGATATATAATTAATAAAACTAGTCTTCCGCAGGACGTTTCTGTAGGAAGAACTATTCATGAGTTAGTTTTGGTTAATACTCATTCCATAAAAGACATGACTGAGAACAGGTTTCATATTCTTACTGAGAGGGTTTTCACTGAGGAAACTGAAGATTAGAGTCTTTATAGAGATATCGTGATAATCAAGTAAATTATCGTCTGCATTTCTACTAAATCCAGCTAACTTGCAATGTGCCTGATATGAACTTCCACTTTAGCCCTTCAATAATTGTACAGACTCAAGTACACCATCAGTATCTTTTTACAAATAAGGTTACTAAGCCTTGACTGGGGCTTCTCTGGTGGTTCAGAGGTTAAAGCGTCTGCCTTCAATGCGGGAAACCCGGGTTTGATCCCTGGGTCGGGAAGATCCCCTGGAGAAGGAACCGGTAACCCACTCCAGTATTCTTGCCTGGAGAATCCATGGACGGAGAAGCCTGGTAGGCTACAATCCACGGGGTCGCAAAGAGTCGGACACGACTGAGCGACGGAACGGAATGGAAGCCTTGATTAAGTAAGTTGCCCAAACTGTTAGAAATGTTGGAACCAGGTTGAATTAAAGAACTATGACTCCAGAAACCATACTGTAAACTGTTATGCTATGGTGTCTCCTGATGTTAGGTTATCATATGTAAGCTTCCAAGTTAAGCATTTTATATACACTATCTATTTTAGTCTTCATTATGACATTATATGAGCCATTACTATTTCACGTGTTTCACAGAATAGAAAACTAAGGCCTAGAGAGAACAGATAACAATTTGCCAGCAATGCAGTCTAATAACAACTCAGAAAGCAGAGATTCAAACAAGTCTCTCTAGTCCAAAAGTCACATTCTTCATCATTATTAATTTGTTGTAACAGAATTTTGTGTATATACATATATATGCTATTGAGTGAAAGGGGGGAAAATTCCCCTTGTGCCTCTAAAGCTGAGTAATATCCAGCTTTTAGGAAGAGTTTATGGGAAAAGGAAAAAAGAAAAGGAAAAAGCCTCTAAAGCTGAATAATATCCAACTATTAGGAAGAGTTTATGGGAAAAGGGAAAAAGTTTATGGGAAGTGAAAAGCAAAGGAGAAAAGGAAAGATATACCCATTTGAATGCAGAGTTCCAAAGAATAGCAAGGAGAGATAAGAAAGCCTTCCTCAGAGATCAATGCAAAGAAATAGAGGAAAACAACAGAATAGGAAAGACTAGAGATCTCTTCAAGAACATTAGAGATACCAAGGGAACATTTCATGCAAAGATGGGCTCAATAAAGGACAGAAATGGTAGGGAACTAACAGAAGCAGAAGATATTAAGAAGAGGTGGCAATAATACACAGAAGAACTGTAGAAAAAAGATCTTCATGACCCAGATAATCACGATGGTGTGATCACTCACCGAGAGCCAGACATCCTGGAATGTGAAGTCACGTGGCCCTTAGGAAGCATCACTAGTGGAGGTGATGGAATTCCAGGTGAGGTATTACAAATCCTGAAAGATGATGCTGTGAAAGTGCTGCATTCAATATGCCAACAAATTTGGAAAACTCAGCAGTGGCCACAGGACTGGAAAAGGTCAGTTTTCATTCCATTCCCAAAGAAAGGCAGTGCCAAAGAATGCTCAAACTACTGCACAATTGCACTCATCTCACACACCAGTAAAGTAATGCTTAAAATTCTCCAAGCCAGGCTTCAGCAATACATGAACCGTGAACTTCCAGATGTTCAAGCAGGTTTTAGAAAAGGCAGAGGAACCAGAGATCAAATTGCCACCATCCGCTGGATCATTGAAAAAGCAAGAGAGGTCCAGAAAAACATCTATTTCTGCTTTATTGACTGCCAAAGCCTTTGACTGTGTGCATAACAGTAAACTGGAAAATTCTGAAAGAGATAGGAATACCAGACCACCTGACCTGCCTCTTGAGAAACCTGTATACAGGTCAGGAAGCAACAGTTAGAACTGGACATGGAACAACAGACTGGTTCCAAATAGGAAAAGGAGTACGTCAAGGCTGCATATTGTTACCCTGCTTATTTAACTTATATACAGAGTACATCATGAGGAATGCTGGGCTGGAAGAAGCACAAGCTGGAATCGATTGCCGGGAGAAATATCAATAACCTCAGATATGCAGATCACACCACCCTCATGGCAGAAAGTGAAGAAAAACTGAAGAGCCTCTCGATGAAAGTGAAAGAGAAGAGTGAAAAAGTTGGCTTGAAGCTCAATATTCAGAAAACTAAGATCATGGCATCCGGTCCCATCACTTCATGGCAGATAGATGGGGAAACAGTGGAAACAGTGGCTGAGTT
The DNA here is from genome assembly GCF_049115385.1 of Moschus berezovskii. Classification (NCBI taxonomy): domain Eukaryota; kingdom Metazoa; phylum Chordata; class Mammalia; order Artiodactyla; family Moschidae; genus Moschus; species Moschus berezovskii. The sequence goes on from NC_142468.1 coordinate 77,085,884, forward strand.
TATTTTTCTGGGCTCCAAAATCACTGCAGATGCTGATTGTAGCCATGAAATTAAAAGACGCTTACTCCTTGGAAGGAAAGTTATGACCAATCTAGACAGCATATTAAAAATCAGAGACATTACTTTGCCAACCAAGGTCCGTCTAGTCAAGGCTATGGTTTTTCCAGTGGTCATGTATGGATGTGAGAGTTGGACTATAAAGAAATCTGAAGCCGAAGAATTGATGCTTTTGAACTGTGGTGCTGGAGAAGACTCTTGAGAGTCTCTTGGACTGCAAGGAGATCCAACCAGTCCATCCTAAAGGAGATCAGTCCTGGGTGTTCATTGGAAGGACTGATGTTGAAGCTGAAACTCCAATACTTTGGTCGGCTGATGAAAAGTGCTGACTCATTGGAAAAGTCCTTGATGCTGGGAAAGATTGAGGGCAAGAGGAGAAGGGGAAGACAGAAGATGAGATGGTTGGATGGATTCATCGACTCTATGGACATGGGTTTGGGTGGACTCTGGGAGTTGGTGATGGACAGGGAGGCCTGCCATGCTGTGGTTCATGCGGTCACAAAGAGTTGGACATGACTGAACAACTGAACTGAACTAACGGGAAAAGGCTGATAAGAACTTGGTGAATAAGTATAGTTGTTTAGTCGCTAAGTTGTGTCCAACTCTTTGCAACCCCATGGACTGTAGCCCTCCAGGCTCCTTGTCCATGGGATTTCCCAGGTAAGAATACTGGAGTGGGTTGCCATTTCCTTCTACAGGGAATTTTCCTGCATTGGCAGGCTGATTCTTTCCTGCTGAGCCACAATTAGGAAGTGTTTATGGGAAATGACTAACAAGAACTTAGTGAATTAGTATAGTGTAATAATGTAAATACAACGCATGTGCAGAAAAGTTAAATCCAGTCTTCAGAAAACAATACAAAAAAGTATAAAAATACTTTAAATGGCAATGTTTGAGTAGTAACATGGAGGTCTTTTTTTCTATTTTGTTTTTTCCCCCAATTTTATGCTTTATTGTCAAATGCTGAAATATTAAGTATTGACTGCCCATGGCTTAATGGTAGTTTGACCTTGATTTTTCAACTTTACAACTGCATGAGTGCAATATTCATTTAGTAGAAACCATATTTTGAATTTTTAATTATGATCTTTTCCCAGGCTAGTGATACACGGTAAGATACTCTGTCATGATGCCAGGCATCATCAGCACGTCACAGCTCCCAGTCAGGCATGTAATCACAAGGGTAAATAACCATGTTGTACTGATACAACCATTCTGTTTTTTCACATTTAATACAGGGAGAAAATTCTTGAAATTTATATGGAAACAGAAAAGTCTATGAGTAGCCAAAGCAATCTTGAGAAAGAATAACAGAGCTGGAGGAATCAGACTTCTTGACTTCAGACTGGAGTACAAAGCTACAGTAACCAAGACAATAGGGTGCTGGTACAAAAGTAGAAATATAGATCAATGGGACAGGATAGAAAGCCCAGAAATAAATCCACACACCTATGGTCATTAATTTATGACAAAGGACAAATGACTATATGGTGGAGGAAAGACATTCTTGTCAATAAATGGTGCTGGGGAAACTGGACAGCTACATGTAATAAAAATGAAATTAGAACATTCTTTAACAACATGCAGAAAAATAAATTCAAATGGATTAGAGATCTAAATGTAAGACCAAATACTATAAAACTCTTACAGGAAAACATAGGCAGAACACTCTGACATAAAATGCAGAATATCTTTTTCATACCATCTCCCCGAGTAATGAGAATGAAAACAAAAATAAACTAATGGGACGCAATTAAACTCAAAACCGTTTGCACAGCAACAGAAACCATAAACAAACTAAAAAAGAAAAACAAACTCACAGAATAGGAGAAAATATTTGCAAATGATGCCAACAACAAAGGATTAGTCATCAAAATTTAAAAGCAGCTCATGCAGCTCAATATCATGGAAAAAAAAAACAATAAAAAAATGGGCAGAGACCATAAATGGATAGATATCTCAACAAAAAAGACACACAAAAGGCCAAGAAGCACATGAAAAGATGTTCAACATTGCTAGTTATTAGAGAAATTTAAATCAAAACTATAATGAGATGTTACCTCATATCAGTCAGTAGGCCATCACCACCAGAAATCCATAAACAACATATGCTGAAGGAGGTGCAGAGAAAAGGGAACCCTCCTACACTGTTGGTGGAATGTAAATTGATACAGCCATTATGGAGAACAGCTACCATATTATCCAGTAATTCTACTCCTGGGCATATATCCAGAGAAAAATATGGCTCAAAAAGATACATGTACACCAATGTTCATTACAGTGCTGCTTACAATAGCCAAGACATGGAAGCAACCTAAATGTCTATTGACAGATGAATGGAGAAAGTAGACATGATATGCATATATAATAGAATATTACTCAGCCATTAAAAAGAAAGGACCAATGCCATCTGTGGAGAAGGCAGTGGCAAGCCACTGCAGCACTCTTGCCTAGAAAATCCCATGGATGGAGGAGTCTGGTAGGCTGCAGTCTGTGGGTTCACTAAGGGTCGGACACGACTGAGTGACTTCACTTTCACTTTTCACTTTCACACATTGGAGAAGAAAATGGCAACCCACTGCAGTGTTCTTGCCTGGAGAATCCCAGGGACGGGGGAGCCTGGTGGGCTGCCATTTCTGGAGTCACACAGAATTGGACACGACTGAAGTGACTTAGCAGCAGCAGCAGCAATGCCATCTGAAGCAACATGGATAAATCTGAAGATTATCATAGTAAGTGAAGTAAGCCTTACAGAGAAAGACAAATATCACAGGATATTGCTTATATGTGAAAATTTTTTTAAATGATACAAATGAACTTATTTACAAAACAGAAACAGATTCACAGACCTAGAGAATGAATTTAAGATTATCAGGGCAAAAGGGTGGCAGGCAGGGATAGACTGGGAGTTTGGGATTAACATGTACACACTGCTATATTTAAAATAGATAACTAACAAGGACCTACTGTATAGCACAGGAAACTCAATATTCTATAATAACCTATATGGGAAAAGAATTTTTAAAAGAACAGATACATGTATAACTGAATCATTTTGCTGTATACCTGAGCAAACACATCATTAACCAAGTATGTTTCAATATAAAATAAAAATTTTAAAAATAATTTTGTGAGAAACTGAGCTGAGGGGGGAAATGACAGGAAAGGTTTAAAAAAATAAGGCAAAGAGAACATTTAGTAAGTTAGCTCTCTACTTCTTCATGAATAAATAATCTCCTGGAACCCTCACTTCACAGGGCTTAACTCTCACACTAGTAATCATCAACGCAGATGGTTCTTGCCTGCTTTTCAGAGGGTAAGATTATTCACCCAACAAAAATATACGGTCTTCCACTGTGTGTCTAAGCAATTTGATGGGACTGTTGACACAAGGACTTCTACAGGAAATAGTGGAGAAAAGGTAAAAATATAAAAATTTAACAACAACAGTGGTAACAATAGCAATAGGTTAAGGCTCCAGTGCAAAAGCTGTTATTTGGCCATTTTGAATCTCATGTTGTGGACAGAGGGAAACGACAAAGCTGTTCAAACAAGGAAGTGAAATGACCTGGTAAGTCTTTGACATGAAAATCCTTCACGAATTGGAGAGAAAGGGACAAGAAGTGGATTGTGCTAAGACATCTGTGCCTCCATCAAGATGAGGAAGCTTAGATCCAACTCCCTGATGTGACCCCTGAGTGGAGCTAAGGGATGTTATGCTCTGGCCTCTCTCAGACCTGACGAGTGGACCCTCAGAACATCTGCTTGACACTCACAGGGCTCAAGCACAAATGAGAAAGGAAAGATCTATAAAACAACCAGAGAGGCCCTGGAAGGGGACGGATTCCTGGGGCAACTAGCTGCACAGCCCTCTATGGCTGAGGTCATATCATACCTTCAGCCCATCTAGCTCTTCTTTCTAGAAAATCAAAGGCAGCTCTGTTTCCAAAACTCATAATTGATAGCATTCACTAGAGGCCCAGGAACAGTTTCTTACATCATAGCCACCCCACTGTGTTATTTTTATAGACTTTCTTTTAATACCTGATAGGCAATCTGAGTTGTCTTATACATTGATGAAATCTCTTGCCATCCCTGAGAATTCGGGCGCTTTAAAAAGTAATATTTTCAACCCTACTGGGAGTCAGAGGTAAAATAGAAGGATCAGAGTCTCCAGAGAAGGCAGGTCCCAGAGGAAGGGAATAACTAGTAAAGAACATTCTCCTAACACAGACCTTCTTCTGGAAGTGGTAAATTGATCCTCATGGATCCTCACTCCCCGGAGCCTCTGCTTAGAATCTCTCCATCCTTCAGCAAACACAGAAAGATGTTTCACTTTCTGTGAAACTCCTTCACTCCTTGGTGGTTTCTGTAGAGAAGACCAACCTTCCTCTCCAGAAAGACCAGACATTCAGAGAAACTTCAGGTCTGGATTGCCCTCTGTCCATTTGTTTAGAGGATAAAGTAAATATTAAAAAGTTAGTAAAACTACCCTCTAAATAGAGTTCCTTTACTCTGCTTTAGCTATATATGATACTAGATTGGCCAAAAAGTTCATTCAGGTCTTTCATGGTATATCTTGTGGGTGTGTGTGCACGTGCACACTCAGTTGTGTCTAACTCTGCATCCTCATGGACTGTAGCCTGCCAGGCTCCTCTGTCCATGAGATTCTCCAGACAAGAATACTGGAGTGGGCTGACATTCCCTTCTCCAGGGTATCTTCCTGATCCAGGAATTAAACTCAGGTCTCCTGCATTGCATGGGACAGGTGTGCTATCTCCTGACCAAACTAAATGAAGTAGATGGAGGTATTATTGTGAGAGCAGGCCAATAATGCTTCCACCCCATTGTGCCTACTTAAACTAGCCCCGAGGGAAAAGTAAAATATCAGAGAAATGTCTTTCCTTCACTTTATATAGTATAGCTGATGACCTGACTATTCAAGATTGAGTTTAACCCAAACTTTCCAAGATATAATGCAGGTGAGTGTGTAGTTTACCTTGTTTGGCTTTGTTAATGACTCAGTCCAAACATCACACAGCTTTGACACCACTATTTGCATATTCCCACTCTTTCTGCCACAGCACTTTCTGCAACTAATTCAGGGGACACTTCCCGCCTCTCTGGACAGCTCCAACATCCCCTTTGTGCCAGGTGAAACCACAGCTACTCTGTACAGAGGAGGAAATTAATTAAGGGTAAGTAACAAACAATACAATCTTGTTAGAAATATCTTTTTTTCATCCATAGTCAATTAAGTTGAGCATGAAATGATGATGGCACACACAGAATCATTTTTCACGTCTTTCTTATTTTCTAGGGCATATTGTCAGACTCTCAAAGTTAAACTGCCCTGAGCGGGAACTGACCTGGATCTTTTCCCTTCTTGTAGAAGTGAAAATCTATCCAACTGATTTTCTCATGCAAGAGATAGATGTTAACTACAATATCACTTCTAGATCTTATAGATCTCACAGCCTTGCTATCATGTGTACTTGCAGTATACTTGGAATAGGAGTAAGCATGCTATAATGAAAAGTAATTAAAAATCATACAGTACTATTCCTTTCTCGTATAAAGAAAAGAAAGCTAAAAAGAACAGTTGTAGTTGCCAAGGGGGAAGAGGGAGAGAGAGGGATGGACAAGATGTCTAGGGTTAGTAGATACAAACTATTACATGTAGAATGGGTCAACAATACAGAACAAATTTTTCAAGCAACAGAAAAACAGTAAGGTCCTATTGTGTAGCATAGGGAACTATACCCAATCTCCTCGATAAACCATAATGGAAAAGAAGATTAAAGAGAACGTATGTATGTGTATAACTGACTGACTTTGCTCTATAGCAGAAATTAGCACAATACTGTAAATCAACTATACTTCAATTAAAAATAGAGAATAAAAATTTTAAAAATTAAGAAAACATAGCTTATAGACAATAGAAGACTCCACTAGAGCCAACAAGCTACTTTGCTATGAGACTGAACCTAGAATTTCCATCCCATCTTCCTTCTCTCCTACTTTGACATCCACAACTGGGGGACCATAGTTTTCTCCAGAAACAGAGAGTAAGCCACTTGTGGTGAGACATATTCTTCCACACAGAGCATTTGCTTCCATTACTTCTTTGAATGGATTCATCTCAAGACTGGGCCAGCACTCTCATTGCCTAGATCATTTTATAGATCCTAGAGCCTTTTCCTGTATAATTTATTTCCTAAGATTTCATCTCACAAGTTATTTGAAGCTCAAATGAAGTAATTGGTAAATGTTTCTATGTTATCTGTCTATGTTCTCTACATTGTTCAAAATGTAGACAGTCATTTCTTTAAAAAAATGTTTACAAAGTACATACCATCTTCCTCATAGTGTGCTGAGCAGTCAGAATTAAGAGTGACTATGAAGGCCAACAAGAAAAAAGACACTTAGTCAGGAAAGTATTTAACTGCTTCTAGAAACTGAAAGAAGGCCAATGTTATATTACTGAAGTATTGTGTGGTGGAAAGAAGCAGTGCATGCGTGTGTGTGTGTGTGTGTGTGTGTGTGTGTGTAAAGCAACAAAAAGAGAAAGGCAATCCTGATGACTTTGGAAACTGAATTTTTGTAATTAAACTGGTCCCAAAAAATCTGTGAGCGCAGAACAGGCTGATTCCAGCTGCCCTCTAGAGGTCTCCTCCATTTCTAATAAGGTCACACGATGGACCAAAGAGTTTCCATTGTTCTACAGTAAAATGAATGTCTTTGCTTTCCTGTCTCTATAAATGTATTGACCAGAGCTCAGCAAATTATGGCAATAGGTCAAACATGGCCTGCTTTTGTATAGCCAGTGAACTAAGAATTTTTACTTTTTAATTTAAATTTAAAAATCCATAGAAGACTAATGTTTTGTAATATATCAGAGTTACATGGAATTCAAATTTCTGTGGACATAAATAAAGTTTTATGACAATACAACCGTGTGCATTCATTTAGGTTTTGTGTCTATGGCTACTTTCATACAACAGCAGAAATGAACAGTTTAAAAGACTATGTGGCTACAAGACTAAAATAGCTAAGAAAATATTTGTTGACCCCTGGTGCAGAGTATTACAAAGTGAGTCCCCTCTACTGTTATGCAGCCTAGCATAGGTATTATAGTCTAAATGCAGGCAGCTTGCAGTAGGATCAGTAGAGCACACGGTGTGGAATACATCCTGCTACCCCACTGTTTGTTGAACCCTGTTTTATATTTGCAGTGTGTATGTTAGTAGAGGGTGTGTATATCTCCCTTACACACAGAGTGTGTGTTTCTGTGTGTATGCGTGTGCATGAGAGACACAGAAAAAGTATATTTGACTAACAGAATCATGAGGAGAGTTTGGAGATATGAAAAAGGGTCAGTTCAAAGACCCTAGTTTGAAAATTTGTTTGATCCTAAGTGCTTTGGGAAGCTATTTGAAATTTGTGTGGTCTGATTTTCTTTGTTTTTAAGAGTCACTCTGGCCATGGTCGGAGAAGGCAATGGCACCCCACTCCAGTACTCTTGCCTGGAAAATCCCATGGATGGAGGAGCCTGGTAGGCTACAGTCCATGGGGTCGCTAAGAGTTGGACACGACTGAGCAACTTCACTTTCACTTTTCACTTTCATGCATTGGAGAAGGAAATGGCAACCCACTCCAGTGTTCTCGCCTGGAGAATCCCAGAGATGGGGGAGCCTGGTGGGATGCCGTCTATGGGGTCACACAGAGTCGGACACGACTGACGCAACTTAGCAGCAGCAGCAGCAGCAGCTGGCCATGGTATGGATCACAAAGTGTAGAGAGACAGGGATGAGAGACAAGAAAACCAGTAGGACGGTATCACAGTGGTCCAGAGAAGAAAAGAAGATGGTGGCTTGAATTAGAGGTGAATGGACATGAGACTTATTTTAGAGAGAGACTAACAGAAATTGCTGATGAATTAGATGTGAGGGTAAAGGAAAGGGAAGAAATACTACCCTGAAATGTTTTATCACAAATAAATAAATAAAATTCTTAAATATTTAATCTAAAAGGTCATTTATTAAACAGATGCTTACCCCTAAATGAAATTTCAGGAACCCCAGCAGAACAACCCTGGTCAAAAATACCTAAGCATTATAAGTACCAATTGTTTTTAATTGATCATAAAAAAGCTACCTTCCTCTGAAGTAGTACTGGACTTGCAATCATTTTTTTGAAACCATAAAGGACCTTTATATGCAGCAGAATTATTCTTTTCTGTCCCTATTTTTCTGAGAAACTAGATAGGCAGTAAGATGGTATGTAGGTAGGTAGATAGTCAGACAGATTCTCTATTAAGAAAAATGTCTAATGTTCAAATACCTCTACTACACTTTCCTTCAAGAGTTTACCAATTCTGATCAAACATTTTCTTAAATCCATGATGAAAATGTGAATGAGAATAGTTAACCCAGTTTACAAAGAAAAAAAAATAGCTATTAATATATAAATCTCTATTTACTCTTCCAAGATGATTTAAATATAAATCTGGGTCTTTATATCTCTATACAAACTCATTTGATATTTGCTGGTTCTTTCACAGCTCACAGACTCATGAAAATATCCAACACCCCAAACACTTCCAGCACCATCACTGGCTTCATCCTCCTGGGCTTCCCTTGCCCCAGGGAGGGGCAGATTCTCCTTTTTGTGCTCTTCTCTGTTGTCTACCTCCTGACCCTCATGGGCAGTGGTTCGATCATCTGTGCTGTGTGCTGGGATCAGAGACTCCACACCCCCATGTACATCCTGCTGGCCAACTTCTCCTTCCTGGAGATCTGGTATGTCACCTCCACTGTCCCCAACATGTTGGCCAACTTCCTCTCTGACAACAAGCTCATCTCCTTCTCTGGGTGCTTTCTTCAGTTCTACTTTTTCTTCTCCTTGGGTTCTTCAGAATGTTTTTTCTTGGCTATTATGGCATTTGATCGATACCTTGCCATCTGCTGGCCTCTACACTACCCCACTCTCATGACTGGACGTCTCTGTGCCAGTCTCACAGTCAGCTGCTGGGTATTTGGTTTCCTCTGGTTCTTGATTCCCATCATTATCATCTCCCAAATGTCCTTCTGTGGATCTGGGATCATTGACCACTTCCTGTGTGACCCAGGTCCTCTTCTAGCACTCACCTGCAAAAAAACTCCTGTAATAGAGCTTGTCTTCTCCACCTTAAGTCCTTTGCCCCTAATCATTCCTTTTCTCTTCATCATGGGGTCTTATGCTCTGGTCCTGAGAGCTGTATTGAAAGTACCTTCAGCAGCTGGGCGAAAAAAAGCTTTCTCCACCTGTGGGTCTCATCTGGCTGTGGTTTCACTGTTTTATGGCTCAGTCCTCGTAATGTATGGGAGTCCAACCTCTGAGCATGAAGCTGGAATGCAGAAGATTGTGACTCTGTTTTATTCTGTTGTGACACCACTTCTTAACCCTGTAATATATAGTCTTAGAAACAAAGATATGAAAAAAGCACTGCAGAAATTTCTTAGACTATAAAAAGTGTTAATCAAAAGAGTTCTTGAGCAATTAGAGACCTAAATTGTGTTTACCTCATTTTCAGATTTAAAAAAAAAAAAATGTGTTTTGTTTTTTTCAGATAATTGTTCATCCTAAGATTGACTAAAATTTCAGTCACCAGTGAACATATATCTGTTGCTTATTTGTTCTCCTGGTTCTTGCTCATTTGTCCTGTTTCTTTTTTTTTTTGTCCTGTTTCTTATATACCTCATTTTTTCCCAAATGCTGAACATTATATTTTAAAATTTTTAAAATAATGTAGTAAAGAAAATTTTCTTTTACCACAAGATAAAGCTGATCACTTTGATCTCATTTAAGGAGTATTTATTTTAAGGTGTAATAAAAATAGTCTAAAACAGCTTTGCTCTTATTTCTGGGATGCGATCCTTAGTCAGGAACATGACCATTCTGAGATGTCAGTTGCGCACCTGAACTGTTTCCAGGACACCTCCACCTCAGAGAGCCCTGACTTTCTCTGTATTCTGAAACCCACGACTCCTAAGACCTCTGCTCAGCTCTTTAAACTCCCAGTTTCTTCTTTCTGCTAGACTTCTTGAAATCTCATCTTGCACCTGAATGACTGAGAAATGGAAAAATGCCTGGAAAGGAAACTACGTCACATTTTGACCCTCACTTTTCTGTGGTCCTCCTGTCTCCAGTATTTTTCTCAAACACCAGTTTCTCTGGCGGCCACAGACACCAAATCCCTTACATCCTTAGTTCAGTGAAACGACTGCTTTCTGTTGAGACTTTATTCTTACTCCCTGCTGTTCTTTCTCAGATCCCTCCATGTCCCCAGACTCCCCAACCCAGTGACTGTCATCCTAGGGGAGAAACACTCAAGGTAACTGTGGAGCTCCTCTTCTTATTCCTCCCTTCCCTGGAATTGTAGCCCCTGAAGTCATGTCTGTGTTGACTGCTCTCTAGTGCCTTCAAAGGCTTGATTTATGTGATTTCTCTAGATTTGGTAGTTACTTTTAGTAGAAGGGTAAGTTTAATCCAAGCTGATTAGTCATGACTATAACCAAAAGTTATTTTCTACTACATCTAAGTTCAATACTTTCTCACTTCTCCCCTCACTTTCAGGAGATGATCTTGTAGCATAATCATGCAAAACCACAAATCAGAGACAAGTGAATACAGGGACTGGTATAAACATGCAAAGGCCTGATTTTCTTTTCACTGCAAGCACCTCCACATTCCTGAGTGTTCTACCCTGCAAACAAGGTGGGCAGGGAGAAGGGGTTGATTTCAATAAAATAAGGAAAACCAGTAACTCAGAGACAAATTTAGGCCTAATTCTTTTAAGGGAGAGGTGATCAGGAATTGTTCAGTTCAGTTCAGTTCAGTCGCTCAGTCGTGTCTGACACTTTGCGACGCCATGGACTACAGCACGCCAGTCCTCCCTGTCCATCACCAACTCTTGGAGTTTACTCAAACTCATGTCCATTGAGTCGGTGATGCCATCCAACCATCTCATTCTCTCTCGTCTCCTTCTCCTCTTGCCTTCATCTTTCCCGGAATCAGGGTCTTTTGAAATGAGTCAGTTCTTTGCATCTAGAAGCCAAAGGATTGGAGTTTCAGCTTTAGCATCAGTCCTTCCAATGAATATTCAGGACTTATTTCCTTTAGGATGGACTGATTGGATCTCCTTGCAGTCCAAGGGACTCTCAAGAGTCTTCTGCAACACCACAGTTAAAAAGCATCAATTCTTCGGCGATCAGCTTTCTTCACAGTCCAACTCTCACATGCATACATGACTACTGGAAAAACCATAGTTTTGACTAGACAGACCTTTGCTGGCAAAGTAATGTCTCTGCTTTTTAATATTCTGTCTAGGTTAGTCATAACTTTCCTTCCAAGGAGCAAGCGTCTTTTAGTTGGAAGGCTGCAGTCACCATCTGCAGTGATTTTGGAGCCCAAAAAAATAAAGTCTGTCACTGTTTGCACTGTTTCCCCATATGTTTGCCATGAAGTGATGGGACCAGATGACATGATCTTCATTTTTTGAATGTTGAGTTTTAAGCTAATTTTTCACTTTCCTCTTTCACTTTCATCAAGAGGCTCTTTAGTTCTTCACTTTTTGCCATAGGGTGGTATTATCTGCATATCTGAGGTTATTGATATTTCTCCCGGCAAACTTGATTCCAGCTTGTGCTTCCTCCAACCCAGCGTTTCTCATGATATACTCTGCATATAAGTTAAATAAGCAAGGTGACAATACACAGCCTTGATGTACTTCTTTCCCTATTTGGAACCAGTCTGTTGTTCCATGTCCAGTTCTAACTGTTGCTTCCTGACCTGCATACAGGTTTCTCAAGAGGCAGGTCAGGTGGTTTGGGATTCCCATCTCTTTCAGAATGCTCCACAGTTTATTGTGATCCACACAGTCAAAGGCTTTGGCATAGTCAATAAAGCAGAAATAGATGTTTTTCTGGAACTCTCTTGCTTTTTCCATGATCCAGTGGATGTTGGCAATTTGATCTCTGGTTCCTCTGCCTTTTCTAAATCTAGCTTGAACATCTGGAATGTCACGTTCACATACTGTTGAAGCCTGGCTTGGAGAATTTTGAACATTACTCTGCTAGTAAGTGAGATGAGTGCAATTGTGTGGTAGTTTGAGCATTCTTTGGCATCGCCTTTCTTTGGGATTGGAATGAAGACTGTCCTGTGGCCAGTGCTGAGCTTTCCAAATTTGCTGGCGTATTGAGTGCAGCACTTTCACAGCATCATCTTTTAGGAGTTGAAATAGCTCCACTGGAATTCTATCACCTCCACTAGCTTTGTTCGTAGTAATGTTTCCTGAGGCCCACTTGACTTCGCATTCCAGGATGTCTGGCTCTAGGTGAGTGATCACACCATCGTGGTTATCTGGGTCATGAAGAACTTTTTTGTATAATTCTTCTGTGTATTCTTACCACCTCTTCTTAATATCTTCTGCTTCTGTTAGGTCCATAATGTTTCTGTCCTTTATTGTGCCCATCTTTGCATGAAATGTTCGCTTGTATCTCTAATTTTGCTGAAGAGATCTCTAGTCTTTCCCATTCTGTTGTTTTCCTCTCTTTCTTTGCATTGATCGCTGAGGAAGGTTTTCTTATCTCTCCTTGCTATTCTTGGGAACTCTGCATTCAGATGGGTATATCTTTCCTCCTCTGCTCTTCCTTTTGCTTCTCTTCTTTTCACAGCTATTTGTAAGGCCTCCTCAGACAACCATTTTGCCTTTTTGCATTTCTTTTTCTTAGGGATGGTCTTGATCACTGTTTCCTGGTACAATGTCACGAACCTCCGTCCAATAGCTCATCAGGTGCTCTGTCTATAAGATCTAATCCCTTGAATCTATTTGTCACTTCCACTGTATCATCATAAGGGATTTGATTTAGATCATACCAGAATGGTCTAGTGGTTTTCCCTACATTCTACAATTTCAGTCTGAATTTGGCAGTAAGGAGTTCATGATCTGAGCCGCAGTCAGCTCCCAGTCTTGTTTTTGCTGACTGTATAGAGCTTCTCCATCTTTGGATACAAAGAATATAATCAGCCTGATTTTGGTATTGACCATCTGGTGATGTCCACGTGTAGAGTCTTCTCTCGTGTTGTTGGAAAGGGTGTGTGCTATGACCAGTGTTGTCCTGGCAAGACTTTATTAAACTTTGCCTTGCTTCATTCTGTACTCCAAGGCCAAATTTGCCTGTTACTCCAGGTATTTCTTTATCCTACTTTTGCATTCCAGTTCCCTATACTGAAAAGTAATTATAGATCAGTAAAATTGTTTACTCAGGATTTTTATTAGTAACTTGGACTAACTCACCTTGAAGTACCTCCTAGATCCTGAAAGAAAAGTTATCCTATTATTGTATATATTTATCAATTCATCTACCTGATTCTGCAAATGAAGAAAATGAGAACTGGGTATCAGGAGTGATTTTCTAAGGATAATATTTTAATGGTAAAAAAAAATGTCCTATCCACTACCTTTTTCATCTGCCTTTTCTTTTCAGTAAACAATCCTATATTTTTAACTTTCAGTTCAGTTCAGTTCAGTCGCTCAGTCATGTCCGACTCTTTGCAACCCCATGAATCACAGCATGCCAGGCCTCCCTGTCCATCACCAACTCCCAGAGTTCACTCAAACTCATGTCCATCGAGTCGGTGATGCCATCCAGCCATCTCATTCTCTGTCGTCCCCTTCTCCTGCCCTCAATCCTTCACATTTAGAACTTCACAATTATTTCCCCTTCAATAATCTCAATGATTTGCCACTTATATATTTTTTCCTTAATATATATAAAGCTCTATAAACAGTAAGAGAACAGAACAACATCGTAATAGGAAAATAAGCAAAAAGATACAAACAACATATAGAAAAGATTCTTAAACATATAGAAATATCACTAATTCATTCATAAAAAGATAAAGGGAGAATATCGTGAGACAGTATCTCATGTTTAACCTGGGGAGTGTATCTCATGTTTAACCTGGGGAGTGACAAAGATCAAGAAGTTTGATAACACACTATACGGTTGAGAATGTGAAATGGGTTCTCTCACATAGGTGGGAGTGTAAGTTTTACACTGTATTTAAGACAGTCAAAATTTAGAAGGCCTATGCCCTGGAACCCAGCAATGCAGCTTCTAAGGTGCTTAGCTTATGGCTTTTTTCACACATAGAGGAAATTATGAAAGTTGAAAAATGTTTATTGTATCATTGTTGTGATAGCAAAATGTTGAGAAAAATGTCAGTTCCCATTAATGGAAAGCTAATTAAATAAGCTATAGTTTAGTCATACAGTGGAATACTATATCTTCAATTTCATAAAATATGAAGTAGCTCTATAAGTAATGTTACATAATTACTTCAAGATACATCGTTGAGTTAAAAAAAAAAGTGAACTGAGGGAGGGAGATTCAAGAGGGAGGAGACATATGTACAGTTGTCTTTAAACAGAGGATATGTTTCTAGAGGAATAGTTTTTAGCAACAGAGACATCAACGATTAATGGCTGGGGCAGCTTACATGTCTGAAGCAAGACCCAGGGGTGACACCATTATGTGTCAGGATATGATGGCCGTCTTCACTCTGCAGAGGAGTATTCTTTGTTGTTGTTCAGTCGATCGGTCATGTCCACTCTTTGTGACCCCGTGTGCTGCAGCACGCCAGGGCTCTCTGTCCTTCGTCTTGCAGAGTCGTTTCAAACTGATGTCCACTGAGTCAGCGATGCCATCCAACCATCTCATCCTCTGTCATCCTCGTCTCCTCCTGCCTTCAGTCTTTCCAGCATCAGGGTCTTTTCCAATGAGTCCACATTTCACATCAGGTAGCCAAAGTATTGTAGCTTCAGCTTCAGCATCAGTCCTTCCAATGAATATTCAGGATTGATCTCCTTTAGGATTGACTGGTTGGATCTCCTTGCAGTCCAAGGGACTCTCAAGAGTCTTCTTCAACACCACAGTTTGAAAGCATCAGTTCATTGGTGTTCAGCCTTCTTTATGGTCCAACTCTCACATCCATACATAACTACTGGAAAAACCATAGCCTTGACTATACGGACCTTTGTCGGCACAGTAGTGTCTCTGGTTTTTAATATGCTGTCTGGGTTTGCTATCATTTTTCTTCCCAGGAGCAAGTGTCTTAATTTCATGGCTGCAGTCACCATCCACATTGATTTCAGAGCTCAAGAAAATAAAGTCTCTCATTGTTTCCATTGTTTCCCCATCTATTTGCCATGAAGTGATGGGACCAGATGCCAAGATCTTCATTTTTTGAATGTTGAGTTTTAATCCAACTTTTTCAGTCTCCTCTTTCACTTTCATCAAGAGACTTTTGAGTTCTTCGCTTTCTTCCAGAAGAGTGGTGTCATCTGCATATCCGAGGTTATTGATAGTTCTCCTTGCAATCTTCATTCCAGCTTGTACTTCATCCAGTCTGGCATTTCCCATAATGTACTGCCTATAAGTTAAATAAGCAAGGTGACAATATACAGCTTTGATGTACTCCTTTCCCAATTTGGAACCAGTCCATTGTTCCATGGCTGGTTCTAACTGTTGCTTCTTGACCTGCATACAGGTTTCACAGAAGGCAGGTAAGGCGGTCTGGTATTCCCATCTCTTTAAGAATTTTCCACAGTTTGTTGTGATCCACACAAAGGCTTTAACATAATCAGTGAAGCAGAAGTAGATGTTTTTCTGGAATTCTCTTGCTTTTTATCCAATGGATGTTGGCAATTTGATCTCTGGGTTACTATAAAAGCAAACAGCAAAAACTGTCAAGAATCTGGAGAAATTGGAGTACTTGTACATTGCTGGTGGGGATATAAATTGGTTAAGCCTCTGTGGAAAATAGTACAGCAGTTCCTAAAAACCATGGATTACCAATGATTCAGCAATTCCACTCTGGGTATATATACAAAAGAACTGAATGCAAGGAATCGAGCAGATATTTTATGCTCATAATCACAGCAGCAATATTCACAATAGTGAAATGGTGAAAGCAACCAAAGTATTCTTCAGATATGAATAGATAAATAAAATTTTATATACACAAATAATGCAACCTTTGGAAGGAAATTCTAACATGTTCTAAAACATGAATAAACCTTGAAAACAATATGATAGGTGAAATAAGCCAATCACAGAGGACAAATTTTGTGTGAGTCCACTTATATGTTTCCTAGCGTAATAAAATTCAAAGATAAAAATTCTGATAGTTGCCAGGGGCTAGGAGAAAGTGGAATGGGAAGTTATTATATAATGCGTATTGGAATTTCAGTTTGGGATAATGAAAAAGTTCTGGAGATAAATGCTGGTGAAGGATGCATAACGATATGAATGTAATTAATGTCCAGAACTATACACTTAAAGTGGTTAAGACGATAATTTTTATGATATATACATATTACCACAATAAAAATAGTTTCAATTCATAAAAAATGTAGGAGAATAAAATAATAAAAGTACTTAAATAATCCAAAGGAAAACAAAAAGGGAGAAATAAAGGAACAAAGAACAGACAGAACAAATGGGAAATAATAGTCTGTCGGTAATTGAGGACTGGAAACAGAAAATTATAATTGTAAAGTATGTGAAGAAAATACACTCTCATAGAATATAAACAATATACATTGTGAATATTCTTTATATTTCATAGAGAAACAAATGTTTCCTGAAAACAAAAGGAAATTCTCTGTAAATCTGCACAGACAACAGCATTGCCTTAAAGACATTACTCCTGTCTTCACTCTGGGAGCCAAATTAACCTAAACTATATGAAAACCTCGGATAAGAAAAGGATGTTTCACCAGAGTCTTGAGGGAGTCACAAACCAGCCCAAGAGGACTCTGGAGACGTCACAGGAATCTCTGAGATGAAACTGTAATTGCACGCTGGGGCGTCTCAGCATCACCCCCTCCCTTCATTCACCTGCACCCTCCGTTATCGAAATCTCCTCAGGAGGTTTGTACCCCATTTCTTTCAATTACTCTACAGCAAAAGTAACCAAAATACAAAGCTCTGTTGAATCGTCTCTTCTGGGTGAGACAAGTGAAAGATCTGGCTGCCTTGGGTCAACTTAGGTCTCTTATGTAGCTCTTGATGAAAATATCAGTGTGTCAAATAAGGCCCACATCTCCAGGACTGATTATAGGGCTGTAATTCTTTTCACTGGCTATCACATTGTCCAGCATAAGCGCCCTGTTGCTATAACTGTTACTTTTGAGTAATTCAGGAAGGGAGGAAAGGGAGTTTCAGCATTTAACTTTGTATATTGTAGGATGCTCAGGATCAGGCGCCTGGATTTTGATTCTATGTAAAGGAAAAAACATCAGTGAGAAGATACAGACTCAGTATTTATTCCCAGCTTTGTCCATAATTAGTCTTATCATGAAGGGTAAGTAACTTTTCTTCCTGTCTTGGCATCACTGTATTTTTTCTAAGTCACCTACAAATTGATCCTAGCTACAGTGGAATTACATTTGAATATTAATATACTTTTGCAAACTTTTGTGGCTTTATGTTTCTGGATATGAAGTTTCAGTCACTAGTCACATAATAAGCTTGTTATATGAAATGTTGACTCTAGTGTCCAGCTATTCATCTCCCTCGGTTTAACAATTCCTGAAACTTTTTTGCTTAGTGATTCATAAAAGAATGTTTCATTATTCAGAAATTTAGTAAACTTTAATTTGGTCTGAGAAGACTATTGAGAGTTGTACTAAGGACCTCATGGGCTTCCCAGGTGGCGCAGTGGTAGAGAACCTGCCTGCAAATGCAGGAGACATAAGAGATTTGGGTTAAATTTTTGGGTCAGGAAGATCCCGTAGAGGAGGACATGGCAACCCACTCCAGGATTCTTGCCTGGAGAACCCCATGGACAGAGAAGCCTGGCAGGTGACATTTCATGGGGTTGCAAAGAGTTGGACATGACTGAAGCGACTTAGCACACAGTAACTCATTTTCTACAGTGCCCCCAACTAAAGATAACATTCCCACTTACTCTGATGCACATCACAAGTAATGTAACACACCCTTTATTTATTTTCTGTTTCTTGAATCACAATGTTTCAATATCTTCTTCCTTTATATCATACCAAACTGTATGGACGTCAGTAAAATCAATCTGAGCAACCAAAGAGAGTTGCCCATAGCTTTACTGTGTGATATGTTGGAGCTGAGTAACTTTTTAATCACTAAGGCTTTTAAATAAATTATGCTAAAAAGTTTATACTATGTAATCATGTTTGTTGATAGTACTGTTATTAACAACAACAGCTATGAATTTTTTTAGGTCCAATTATATTCTAGGAACTGTACTTAGCATATATTAAATATACTCAACAGCATTTTCACAGGAACTCTGAAAAATAGGTGTTAACTTGCCCAAGAACACACAGTATGTCATGCTGTTTGAACA
Organism: Moschus berezovskii; assembly: GCF_049115385.1. NCBI lineage: Eukaryota > Metazoa > Chordata > Mammalia > Artiodactyla > Moschidae > Moschus > Moschus berezovskii. The sequence goes on from NC_142468.1 coordinate 77,104,376, forward strand.
CAAATCAAGGTTACATTGTTTATTTTCCTTCAAGAAGGACCGTTATGACCAACCTAGAACGCATATTAAAAAGCAGAGACATTACTTTGCCCACAAAGGTCTGTCTAGACAAAACTATTGTTTTTCCAGTAGTCATGTATGGATGTGAGAGTTGGACTATAAAGAAAGCTGAACGCCAAAGAATTGATGCTTCTGTGGTGTTGGAGAAGATTCTTGAGAGTCCCTTGGACTGCAAGGGACTGCATCCCTTAGGATGAAACCAGTCCATCCTAAAGGAAATCAGTCCTGAGTGTTCATTGGAAAGACTGATGTTGAAGCTGAAACTCAAATATTTGGCCACCTGATGCAAAGAAATGACTCATTTGAAAAGACCCTGATGCTGGGAAAGATTGAAGGCAGGAGGAGAAAGGGATGATAGAGGATGCAGTGGTTGGATGGCATCACCGACTCAATGGGCATGAGTTAGAGTAAACTCTGAAAGTTGATGATGGACAGGGAGGCCTGACGTGCTGCAGTTCATGGGGTCGCAAAAAGTTGGACACGACTGAGCAACTGAACTGAACTGATGGTGATACAACAGGACTACTGAGTTAAGTATTATTGGATTTAGTCAATCAGTCAATCAGTTGTGAACTTAACCCAGCTGTGGTAAGTCACCACATAGGCTGCAGAGTAAATGTTCTCTTTTTTCCTCACCATCCCATGTGAGGATCCGTTTTTCTCCTAAAATGTCATTCTTAGCCCTTCCTAAGGAGGCTCATTTTTCTTTTTGATTATATATGTAGCTGCTCACTCCACTACTCATCCATCCAAACAGAGAAAGCATTTTTTGCTTTCTAATTGGCCTCCTGTGGAAGAAAGCTGATCGCCGAAGAATTGATGCTTTTGAACTGTGGTGCTGGAGAAGACTCTTGAGAGTCCCTTGGACTGCAAGGAGGTCCAACCAGTCCATTCTAAAGGAGATCAGTCCTGGGTGTTCATTGGAAGGACTGATGCTAAAGCTGAAACTCCAATACCTTGGCCACCTCATGCGAAGAGTTGACTCGCTGGAAAAGACTCTGATGCTGGGAAGGATTGGGGGCGGGAGGAGACGGGGACAACAGAGAATGAGATGTCTGGATGGCATCACCGACTCGATGGACATGAGTTTGAGTGAACTCCGGGAGTTGGTGATGGACAGGGAGGCCTGGGTGCTGTGATTCATGGGGTCACAAAGAGTCGGACAAGACTGAGCGACTGAACTGAACTGAAACCTTACATCTGCAGGAAGAAAGCACTTCTCCTTTTTTTGCTACTTAAGAATGTGGCAGAAATGTATGCTGAGGTATCCCAGTCAATCCTTATGTTTTCCTTTTTTTTGCACATTTGGTCTCAGAATATTTCTGGAAGGGTGACATTCTGAAGAAGCCGCTGCTGGAACCGGCTTCCATTGCCGTCTCTGATGCTGGGCACAGGGCTGTCCCCGTCTGTGGCCAAGCACTGGTTACTAGTCACATGCCACAGGGTCAGTTTCACTGGGTCATACTCCCACAGCTGGGAGGGCATGCCATGCTTGGGAGCCAACAGCCCAGAGAGGGAGTTTTCCTCATCAGAGTCAATGATGAGGACATGCTTTTATGTTCAACTCTACCATACCCATATATCTCTTCAAACTGAGCCAGGAAATCCAACAGTGTATGTAAGAAAAAAAAAAAGGACTAACTCTTCATGTTACAATCACTGATGTGATATACTACAGAGTGCCTTTTACTTTATAAATCTGGTTAGTCATTATTCCTCTGTATAAGTATAGTGTAAACATTCCATATGTGAACACAGAACATTTTTGTTCATTGGATAAAAAGCCATGGAACCTTTATGAAGCCTATTTGTGAAATGAACAGTTAGCATAGATCATGTGTGCCATTTTTTCCTATTGTATGATTTTGATGATTATTAGAGAATATCTTTCTGAAAGCAATCTCTTTCCAGGTAGTATACTCGTCCTTCAGACTGCCGGAGAAGACAGAATACCAAGTGAAGAGCATACGGAAGGAAACTGTTTAATCAAGCTACTGTTCTTGAAGTGGGTGGACTGGAGAGTTGACTGGTTGGCTGGCCGGTCGGTTTCTTGTATTGGAAAGAAGAGTATGAAAAAACTGGCCCCTAAGTTTGTCCTCATGTAATGATTTATGAATCCCGAGAGCATAAGAAACAGTGTGTGTATAGCATAAACTTGTGACATTCCATTCTAATACCCTAACTATTCCCAGCAAGTAATTCTGGAGACTTTGGAGGGTGGAGTTATGAAGAATTTAATTGAGTCAGTTTATTCCATCAATAACAAAAATAAAAATTGACAACTCTAGACTTTTCTATTAAACTTCCCACTTTTTGACCATCCCACTGCTTATCTACATTTTCACCAAAAGCTGCAGGAAAAATAATGTCACTGCTAATAAATCTTATAGGACACTGTGGCAGAAAAGATGAAGTGAGATGTGAAGCTGTCAAACCTAGAGTGTTCCAAACTGTTGTTCACATTAAGCAGACACAGTTCATTTTTTCGGAAAGAGAAACAGGAAGCACAGATCTCATGATTCTGGTTTAAATCTATGAACTTGGATTTATTTCTGACCTATTACAGAGAAAGTGATTTATTTATGCTTTGTAAATAACAGTCTGGGAATCTTCTATCAAGCACCTTATTCAGTGAAATGGTAAAAAAATATCTTTTGGATTCAACATTGATTGGAAAACTGGACAGCTTTAGACTTGAATGCTCAAGCTTCCTTTTTATGCTTCCTTAAAAACCACCAATGGGAGTATTCCACATCTTGATTCAAAACTATCATACATGATTCTCCTTTCAATTTCTCTGTTCTTTTATGCCTTTTAAATTTCTTTATCTCCTCTTCCTAGCAAAGTTAAGACTGGTGACTTCTAATACACAAGGCAGGAGATCTGAATTTAATAAGATAACTGAATGTTGAAACTATTATTTTTAGGTCTCTTGTCGTTCAGTCGCCAAGTTGTTGTTGCTGTTGTTCAGCTGTTCAGTCACCAAGTCATGTCAGACTCTTCACAACCCCATGGATGCCAGGCTTTCTTGTCCCTCACCATCTCCCAAAGTTTGCCCAAGTTCATGTCCATTGCATTGGTGAGGCCATCCAACCATCTCATCCTCTGTCGCCCTTAGGCCTCTTAGTGTTTTCTTAATATTAATCAATTACAAGATTACTCTGTTGTGTGAAATTCAGTTCAGTTCAGTTCAGTTCAGTCGCTCAGTCGTGTCCGACTCTCCGCGACCCCATGAATCACAGCACGCCAGGCCTCCCTGTCCATCACCAACACCCGGAGTACACTCAAATTCATGTCCACAGAGTCGGTGATGCCATCTAGCCATCTCATTCTCTGTCGTCCCCTTCTCCTCCCGCCCCCAACCTTTCCCAGCATCACAGTCTTTCCAGTGAGTCAACTCGTCGCATTAGGTGGCCAAAGTATTGCAGTTTCAGCTTTAGCATCAGTCCCTCCAATGAACATCCAGGGTTGATCTCCTTTAGAATGGACTGGTTGGATCGCCTTGCAGTATAAGGGACTCTCAAGAGTCTTCTCCAACACCACAGTTCAAAAGCATCGATTCTTCGGCGATCAGCCTTCTTCACAGTCCAACTCTCACATCCATACATGACCACGGGAAAAACCATTGCCTTGACTAGACGGACCTTGGTTGGCAAAGTAATGTCTCTGCTTTTTAATATACTATCAAGGTTGGTCATAACTTTCCTTCCAAGGAGCAAGCGTCTTTTAATTTCATAGCTGCAATCAGCATCTGCAGTGATTTTGGAGCCCAAAAAAATAAAGTCTGACACTGTTTCCACTGTTTTTCCATCTATTTCCCATGAAGTGATGGGACCAGATGCCATGATCTTCGTTTTCTGAATGTTGAGCTTCAAGCCAACCTTTTCACTCTCCTCTTTCACTTTCATCAAGAGGTTTTTGAGTTCCTCTTCACTTTCTGCCATAAGGGTAGTGTCATCTGCATATCTGAGGTTATTGATATTTCTCCCGGCAGTCTTGATTCCAGCTTATTCCTCTTCCAGCCCAGCGTTCCTCATGATGTACTCTGCATATAAGTTAAATAAGCAAGGTGACAATATACAACCTTGACGTACACCTTTTCCTATTTGGAACCAGTCTGTTGTTCCATGTCCAGTTCTAACAGTTGCTTCCTGACCTGCATACAGGTTTCTCAAGAGGCAGGTGAGGTGTTCTGGGATTCCCATCTCTTTCAGAATGTTCCACAGTTTATTGTGATCGACACAGTCAAAGGCTTTGGCATAGTCAATGAAGCAGAAATAGATGTTTTTCTGGAACTCTCTTGCTTTCTCCATGATCCAGCGGATGTTGGCAATTTGATCTCTGGTGCCTCTGCCTTTTCTAAAACCTGCTTGAACATCTGGGAGTTCACGGTTTACATACTGCTGAAGCCTGGCTTGGAGAATTTTGAGCATGACTTTACTAGCGTGTGAGATGAGTGCAATTGTGCGGTAGTTTGAGCATTCTTTGGCATTGCCTTTCTTTGGGATTGGAATGAAGACTGACCTCTTCCAGTCCTGTGGCCACTGCTGAGTTTTCCAAATCTGCTGGCATATTGAGTGCAGCACTTTCACAGCATCATCTTTCAAGACTTGAAATAGCTCAACTGGAATTCCATCACCTCCACTAGCTTTGTTTGTAGTGATGCTTTCTAAGGCCCACTTGACTTCACATTCCAAGATGTCTGGCTCTAGGTCAGTGATCATATTATCGTGACTATCTTGGTCGTGAAGATCTTTTTTGTACAGTTCTTCTGTGTATTCCTGCCACCTCTTCTTAATATCTTCTGCTTCTGTTAGGTCCATACCATTTCTGTCCTTTATCGAGCCCATCTTATAGCCTGGATGGTATTATTATTATCCAACAACTATTATATCCAAATTTTTTGCTGACTGTTTTCTCTAGTAACTCATATAACTCTACCGTGTCTCAATACTTGGGTCTTAAATATGTGTTAGTGTGATCTGTGTAAATTACAAAACCTATTTAATTTTTGGCTTGCTTTGACAGCTACAAGACTGAGCCAGGTTCACTGTGAAGCTATGAAAGGACCCTATGTCCTGAGTATTTGTGATCCACAATTCTTTCAGAGTTATGCAATCAGTTTGTATTTCATATTTTTCCTGTTCACATTATTTTGTTGTTTTGATTTATATTTTTAGTGGATTCTTTTTAGGTACATTCAGTTAGAAAGTACAATATAAAGCCAGAACTCTGATTGAGGAATTTGTCTTACTTTTGAAAGTAGCAGGAGAATGGAGAAGACTAAAATTCTAAGCTCAAAAGTTCTGAAAGGCAATACTGAACCACCTGAACTCTATCAGATTGAGGAGCAAAAGATCTATTAGAATCATAATCCAAATGTGGAAGGGATATATCCAAGGAACAGGAGCAAACCTTAAATGTACCAAGTCTTATAAAAATTACACTGCAGAATCAATAGGCTAGTACTTGATCGGACTGAAGTGATCACACCTTAACATTTTATGCCTCAGAGAGGAAGGAGTAGATCATTTCTGAAGGAATTTATTATATCACCGCTACATGATCTTTTATATACAATGTGTAACATAGAAAAAATTAATTGTGGAATATGCAAGAAGCAGGGATATGTGATTGATAATTAGTGGATAATGAGTTAAGAGAAGCAGACCACATAAGACACAATTTTTGAAATTAGAAGAGAGCATAAAATAAATTAAAAGATATAGTTAAAAGACATTAAGAATTTGAAAAACTGAAAAAAATTACACAGAGGAACAGAATATCTCAGAAAGAACCAAGTGGTTTTAGAAATGAAAAGGAAATGTGCAATATTATGAATTTAAGAGAGATTCTTTATTAAAATTTGCAAAATACAAAGGATCATGTCATCTTTAGAAAGGAATATGAAATTGGTAGTATTTCTAGATCCATCGATTTCATATAAATGGATGTAAACTTGTATAAGATTTTAAGGAAGATTTCTGAAGAAAAGTTTTCTTTAATGTAGTAATAAATTATTTATAAGTTCTGAACATAATCTAGTTCTTACAGGCTATTTGAACACTTCAGTGAATTAAGTAGATAGTTTATTCCAAAGCTACATTTTTTGACCTACCTAATCACTGACTCGATGGACATGAGTTTGGGTGAACTCCAGGAGTTGGTGATGGACAGGGAGGCCTGGCGTGCTGTGATTCATGGGGTCGCAAAGAGTCGGACACGACTGAGCCACTGAACTGAACTGAACTGAACTGAATGATGAACTGCCTAACCCATTTATGACTAGGAAGGAAAAAAGCAAAATCTCCGAAGGTTGTTGATATAGCCATCTTTGTATTTAATGGGCTTCCCTGATAGCTCAGCTGGCAAAGAATCCACCTGCAATGTGGAAGACCTGGGATCAATCCCTGATTTGGGAAGATCCCCTGGAGAAGGGAAAGGCTAACCCGCTCCAGTATTCTGACCTGGAGAATTCCACGGACTGTATAGTCCATTGGGTTATAAAGAGTTGGACATGACTAAGTGAATTTCACTTCACTTGTATTTTTTTTCAGGTTTAAATCTGATTTTATTTATTTATTTATTATTTATTTATTTTTAATTAATTTTAATTGGAGGCTAATTACTTTACATATTGTATTGGTTTTGCCATACAGTGACATGAATCTGCCCCGGGTGTACATGCGTTCCCCATCTTGAAACCCCTCCCCATCCCATCCCTCTGGGTCATCCCAGTGCACCAGCCCCAAGCATCCTGTATCATGCATCGAACCTGGACTGGCGATTTGTTTCACATATGATAATTTACATGTTTCAATGCCATTCTCCCATATCATCCCACCCTCGCTGTCTCCCACAGAGTCCAAAAGACTGTTCTATACATCTGTGTCTCTTTTGCTGTCTCTCATACAGGGTTATTGTTACCATCTTTCTAAATTCCATATCTTTTAAAGATATTACACTGTTTCACAAACGTCTAAAACATGACGTTAAGAGAAAAAAAAACTCTCCAGATTAGGATTATGATTCAATATCCTTTCTGAATATGATTTGAAATATTTAATGATTACTTATATATATATATATGTTTATAGAAGATAATAGAATGTTATCTAATTGATAGACTAATTTATCATTTTATAAAGATAAATATAGCAATATAATGCACTAACTTATTAAAGAAAACTTTAGAGAAGGCCTATGTAAAATGCTCTGTTAAGAAATTCATTGAATAATAGAAAATTTCCTGATAGTGTGGTCAGTGTTGAAGTAATAGTAAGAATCAAAATAATTAACATTAAAATTCTTACTAATTTCAAGTCATTCTTGAGAACAATCAAAATCATGTTTATAAAGACTGGCCACATTTCTCAAATAGGAACTCATTTTTGCAATTCTAGAACACTAAAGAATTGATACAAAACTTTCTTCAAGAGATATACATGATTTCTATATGTGAATTGGGGAACTCTTAACAGTCTTCAGTAACAGGATGCTGCTAAGTCACTTCAGTCGTGGTCGACTCTGTGCGACCCCACTGGAGTGGGTTGCCATTTCCTTCTCCAATGTGTGAAAGTGAAAAGTGAAAGTGAAGTCGCTCAGTCGTGTCCGACCCTTAGCGACCCCACGGACTGCAGCCTACCAGGCTCCTCCTTCCATGGGATTTTCTAGGCAAGAGTACTGGAGTGGCTTGCCATTGCCTTCTCCGTCAGTAACAGGATAGGTGTGGCTAATTTAGGCTGCTCACAGAAGACATTCTGATAATTTGAGATGATAAGATACCAACAGAAATCCACAGTCTGTCATCATAGCCACTTAATGGCATTTCTAATCTCTTTGTTTCTTAAAGTATAAATGACTGGATTTAGTATTGGTGTGATGATAGCATAAAATACAGCAAGAAACTTGCCCATTCAAGTGGTGCTGAGTGGAAAAAGAGAGATGAAGATACAAGGCCAAAGAATAACATGACCACTGTGACATGGGCAGTGCAAGTGGAGAGAGCCTTGGATGCCCTGCCCCTGGATTGATGGCAGACAGTGAGCAGAATATAAAAGTAAGAGATCAGCAGTAGAATGAAGCAGATGGTGGCCAGTACCCCACTGTAAGCATGAATCAACATTTCTAAAACATAAGTGTCCAAGAAAGCTAGCTTGATCACCAATGGAATATCACAGAAAATACTATCCAATTCTCTGGATCCACAGAAAGGCAGTTGTATAATTATAGTTAGTTGGCTTATTGAATGCACAAAGCCAGTGATCCATGATGTCATTGCTAGCTGAATGCACATTTGTGTGTTCAGGATGCTAGAGTAATGGAGTGGCTTGCAGATGGCCACATAAATGTCATAGGCCTTGGACACAAGCAGCACCATTTCGTCCCCTCAAAAAAAATGTCCCCCCAAAAAAATCTGACACATGCATGCTCTAAGGGAGATGGTCTTGTTTGCTTTGAGAAAGTCTGAGGTCAGTTTAGGAGCGGCTACTGATGAAAGGCATAAGTCAATGAATGAAAGATTGACTAATATTAAGTACATAGGGGAGTAGAGATGAAGGTCAGCAATAATTAGCAGCACATTGAAGATATTGCCTAATATGGTGATTAAGTAAAGTGAGTAAAATATCACTAGGAGGAAGGCCTGGAGGTCCCATAAATCACACAGCCCAAGAAAAATAAATCTGGACACTATGGACTGGTTCAGTTCAGTTCAGTTCAGTCGCTCAGTCGTGTCTGACTCTTTGTGACCCCATGAACCACAGGCTGTTGCTTCTTCCATTTAGTTCAGTTTATTCTAATTTTATCTGAAGAAAAAACATAAAAATATATTTTCTGAATCAAGCAGTTTTCTTATTTATTGCTGATGGAAGCATTTACTTAACATTGTCAATTTGGAAAAAAACTGTCCTTTTCTTGTAAAGCTCAACATTCAAACATCCTGTGGTCCAGCAATTTCAGTCTCATTTGCATGCTTGAGATAAATTCTTACAACTGTATATATGGAGATATTTATAATTATACATATAAACAGGACAGTGGAATATTATTCAGAAACAACATATAAAATACAACTATATTAAATGACAGAAATGTAGCTTTTTGAGACATAGTAATGAAGAAAAAAGAGGTTATCATAATTTTTATAAAGTGAACAGCAATAAAAAATGGTGTATTTTGTAGGGACTTCTATGTATAAACTATGTATTTTAAATGATGTAAGTAACTCCAGCTGTGGGGAAGTAAGGATCAGGATGAGTATGCACACATTATCAGCTGCATGATATTATGAGCTGTTTAGGTCTTATATTAGTCATGTTTTTATAGCTATAGTTTTGTTTGTAAATAAAGAAGCAAACAAATTCAAAATAGACATTGAAGAATTTGTGAATATACTATGAATAAAGAATTATGATTAATTCAATGCTGTGGCCCTGAGGTTTTACCTGAATATAATCTTCCTGTTGTCTGTAACTGAAGCTATTGATGATACAAGTTTGGTTTAAATCCATTGATTTATCAGGTACCAAGGATGAAAATAAAAAGAAAATTAGAAAATAATAGATGTAGGAGGGGCTTTTAATTTTTTCCAGTGTGGTAAACAGGAATTTATATTGAATATTTTCTTACTATGATCTGTGATCACTTTTGAGCACTTCAGTGAAAAAGAAATAGATTGTAGGTGGTGTATGATTTATCAAAGAATAAAAGCTTATGCCTACTTTTTCACCTAGTCGTAACGTAATAAGTTGTAAATATTATTTTAGTTAAATCACAAAGGGCAAAGTATTACTGCTAAGATAATTATATAAAAACTGTATTAATAATACTGTTAAAATAATTGTATGAAATAGGTATGTAATTTTCAACTCTACCCTAAGTAGGAAAAGTAAGCCTAAAGATTCTAAGAGCATAGTTGAAAATCAAATGAGTTAGAGCAGAACTCATACACAAAAAATCAAATGTTAGGACAATTAAAAATAAAAATAAATGGGACAATTTATTTTCTTCTTTGAGTTGCTAATTTCACGTCATGGGAAAGCTAAACCTTTCTCTTTCTTTGTCACTCTCTCTCTGAATACCTCCCATATGCTAGAATTTTCACCCCTATTGTCTAAAGTAATCTTCACAATAACCAAATAAAATAAAATAAGTGAAATATTTGTTACTATTCTGAGTTTGGCTCCCAGTGTAACCTGTTAGAGTCTCAGAGCTGGGAAATAGCTTGACTGGAGCGCAATCCTGATTCTCTCTGATGCCAGTCCTTCATCTGTGCTGTCATTCTGTGTCTGTCTCCTGTTCAGTTCCAAGAGCATAATTCCATTTCCAGGGTAACTATTGACTATTATGGGCTTTGAAAGATTTCTCTCCATAATCTCTATCAGGTTCCTTCCTGAGTTAAATTAGTAACTATCACTTTTCTCAATATTTGGAAATTTCTGTTAATTACAGTTACAGATCTGTGCCTAGAACATAGTTTTCCTGAAGTCAAGAAAACTGCAGGCCCTGATGACTGTGGATCTGTGAGGACCTAAATACTACCTCAAAGAGGGCATCTACATAGCTGTGAGATTGTGTACTCATTTTGATTATGTAGAGAGTCCAGAAGGTCCACCAATACCTTGGAAGAAATCTTTGATGTTTTTGAAAGTTATGCAACAATTCCTAACCTTTCTAATTAGTGTGCATGGAAATATGGCATTAAAACATTGTCTTCAATATGATAAGGAAGGGAACTAAGGGTGAAGTTAAGAAATTTAAGGTGCGGAGTGTATCTCCTTACCAGAGAGACACCATATTTGACCACATTTCTTCCCAAGAATAAAACATTGTCCATATTCTAAATAGAATCTGAAACAGAATCATATTGCATCAAAACAAAGAATCTACTTTCTGCTGTGACCAGCATTCATGGGGGAGTGTGAGGCATATATTTAGTATAGAGAGAGGCCTCTGGAGTAGGAAATTTTTCAAGCTACTCATGCTATGTTCCTTTGAGACCACTTGATTCTGGTCTCTCTGAATTAAGAACATCATCTGGAAAGTGTGCCTTTTGTCAGGGTGAGAACTGGTGAGGACAACAATACAAGTTCTAATGGTGGAGTTAAGCACAGTTTTAAAACATCTCTGATTAACTTTTTAACAAAGAAAAGCATTATCCCAGAACTAAGTTGCCGTGTCTAGTCCCAGGTGACTTGGGTGAGTGGACATGGGCTGATGAGCAGAGGGAGAGGGACTCGGCAGTGCGTGCTCAGTGGCTCCCTCAGTGCTGAACACCAAGCATGCCCGCTGTAGAGCAGTCAGTCGTGAACTGGGGTTTTAAGGAAGAATAGAGAGACGTTTTAAAGTGTTAAAAGTTTCTCTGATTATGTGAGCAATGATCATGATTGAAAAACGGGCACAAGGCAATATTGGGGCTTCCCAAGTGGCTCCCAAAGAATCTCCTGCCAATGCAGGAGACACAAGAGAGATGGGTATGATAGTGGATGGGGAAGATCCCTAGTATAGGAAATGACAACTAACTCTAGTATTCTTGCAGGCGTAATCTTTTGGACAGAGGAACCTGGCAAGCTATGGTCCATGGGGTCACAAAGAGTTCGACACAACCAAGCGCTCTCATAACAAAAGGGCAATATTAACAGTATTATTCAAAATAACAAAACAATAAGGGAAGCTTACCTCTTATTTTCATTTATAAAATATTATATGATTTAGTCTTATGGACAAGAATCCAGCACTTCAGTAGTCTGAGAAGGAAACATGATAGTGTGTCTCTATCTGCCCCTTGCTGTCACTTTTTATCAGAAGAATAAACTTGTTCACATATTGGTGGTTATGGTTTCAGTTTGTTTTCTATGTAGTTACATACCAACATGTGCACTTTTAAATATATAATATGGAGGAATCTTTTTCTTTGAAAGATATACAGTATTGACGGATATTTTAAATTCCAGTTACTCTAAAATAATATGCTTAAATATATTTCATTCAATGTATATGATTGTTTTTAGAGAAATTAAGAGAAAATTTATGTAACTACACATTTTTAGTGTTCTTTTCACACTTCGAGAATGAATGGTTAGGGTTTGGAAAGCAGACATGAAAACAATGACGTAGAAGAGTGAGATTATTACATTTGACATTAACCATGTACATAGTGTCAGTGATGTCAATCCACCACTGGTCAACTTGGTTGATGATCAGGCAAAGGAGGGTCCTCTGTCTTGACACACTTTCGAAACATCTGTACATTAAACTTTAGCTGACTATGTTTAGGAATGGAAAACAGAGATAACCCTTCAAGCCATTTATTTAGGTTCTGTTGTATGAATATCTTTAACATAGGGGAATACAAACATTTAATTATGATAACTACATTAAAATAACCTTGAATGTGGGGTTGGGTGGAGAAGGAAATGGCAGCCCATTCCAGTATTCTTGCCTGGAGAATCCCAGGGACAGGGGAGCCTGGTGGCCTGCCACCTATGGGGTCGCACAGAGTCGGACACGACTGAAGCGACTTAGCAGCAGCAGCATGGAGTTGGGAGAGCTCAGAGTCAAATACCTTCATCTCAGCTCCACATCAGCTCATCAAGAATGGGTGGCTAAAATGCAGCATATCTACAGGATGACTTTCTATTCATTTTCTTCCCTTCTCATTGTTAGAGATTTTTTGCTAAACAGACATTTCACTGTTTCTCAGTGATTGGGGACTCTGGACAGGTTCCCAGGGTTTATCTAAACTTCATGGTTACTTCCTCTCTATCTAGTGTATCTATTTATATGTTTTAGGGAGTAAATGAATCTTGTGTTTCAGCTCCACCGAGTTAGGAGACACAACAAGTGGAGGAGGTGGACATTCTGTTCAATTAATCAAGGTGTTAATATTGTTATTCTTATACACCTGTGACTTCTAGGACATGGGGCTTTTAAAGAAACCAAATGGGGCAACCAATGAAAGAGTAATCTAAAGAAACCTCTAGCCTGATTAAAACAACTTTAAATAAAGACAAACATTTGGAAGACAGTTTGGTAGAGCTTTACAAAGCTAATGATAGTATTGCCATATGATAAAGTAATAGTACTGCTGGGCATTTACCAAACTGAGTTAAAAATTCTGTTTATACAAAATCTGCATTTGAACAATTGTTGCAGCTTTATCCATAATTACCAAAAACTAGAGCCATCCAAGACATCCTTCAATCTGTTAGTGGTTAAGTAAAGTGTGGTACACTTGTACAATGGAATATTATTTGGTAATAAACAGAAATAATCTATTATGTCATGAAAAGATATACAGGATCCTTAAGTGTCTATTGCTACATAAAGGGAGCCAATCTGAAAAGTCTATGTGCTGTGTGATTCCACCTGTATGAAATGCAAAACTATGGATACAGTGTTAGGTGGTTAGGTGGTGGTTAGGTGGTTGTCAGGGGTTCATGGCTTAAGGGAAATGAATGAATAAGTTACACCCAGGAGATTTTAGTACAGTGAAATTATTTTTTATGATACTGTAACTTTGAATATATTTTCTAAGACATTTTCTGTGTCTTCTGTGGGTGCCTGAATGGAATGACAGCCTAACAACAACGAGCTCGTGTTTGTTTCTAATACTGTTATCCAGTTAAAGGAACCAGGGATCTTCAGAGAAATGGCTATTGTAGGAATAGGAAATAAAGATGCCAGATAAGCCAGGAGCATCTTTTGGTCCCAGAAAATAAGGGGATGATCAAACATACATAAGGGCTTCCCTGGTGGCTCAGAGGTTAAAGCGTCTGCCTCCAATGCGGGAGACCCAGGTTCGATCCCTGGGTCGGGAAGATCCCCTGGAGAAGGAAATGGTAACCCACTCCAGTATTCTTGCCTGGAGAATCCCATGGAAGGAGAAGCCTGGTAGGCTACAGTCCATGGGGCTGCAAAGAGTCGGACACGACTGAGCGACTGAACGGAAGGGAACGGAAACATACATAAATAAACTCACAATACTTGATGCAGGTATACATCAAAGAAGCTTAAGAGCCTAATGAAAATAAAACTCCCAAGAGCAGTTTCAGATTATAATCCAAATTATAAATACCCATGATTTCATACTGATGTAAATAATTGAATAAATTAGTACATGGGGTAGAAGAGTAACCACCCATGCAGGAGAATTAGAGATAAATTATGAAGCACACTACCCTAATCGAGGGGAACATAGCTACTCATTCCTTAAGTATGGGCTGAGTGTAGTGACTTTCCTCAAAATGCAGTGTGGAGAGTAAGGAAAGTAAATCTACAATGAGGCAACCTGAGAAACATTTCAGTCAGGTGACCAAGGTCAACATCAACAGACATAAATCATGGTGATGATATAGACACTTGATGGGAGGTGTCAAAATGGCAGATCACCTGTGGTATGCTTGCACTGAACCCATAACTCTGGTGTAATCATGAGAAAATGCCAAATACATTTCAGTGGGGTGATACCCTTCCTACTTTGCAGCTCCTCACAAAGTTAAACAGAATTACCATAAAACTCATCAATTATGCTCCTATTTTATAATCCCAAAGAATTAAAAACAAGTATTAAAACAAAATCTTGTATGTGAACATTACTAGGTAGAAGTGATGATTCCACAATATAATGAAAGCCTAAATGCCATCAGTTTGTAGCTTTCAAATGATTGATTTTACCTTATGTTAATTTTACCTTGATAAGATAAAAATGAAGTGAAGTGAAATTGCTCAGTCATGTCCGACTCTTTGCGACCCCAGAACTATAGCCTGTCAGGCTCCTCTGTCCATGAGATTTTCCAGGCAAGAATACTGGAGTGGGTTGCCATTTTCTTCTCCATATATAAAATGCAACGCTAAAGAGATAAATGAGTAAATATTATTTTCCTTTATGAATTAAGATTTTAGTTTCCACCTTTTTTTAAGCTCATTTTTAAAAAATCATGCTAGGGAAATATGTACTTATATAAAAGAGAATGCTATTGTTCCAACATAAAGTTTTTGCTTATTTCTCTCTAGGCTAGATGTTATGTAGAAATTAGTCTAATTTTTTGTAAAATGAGAATAATAGCAGTTTAACAAAAATCAATTTTTTGAAACAATCTGTTGAAATGGAGCTCTTATAATAATGTTAAATGATATAAGAATTGTGATATTTGGTCTTCTGTGTGTACACATTACTTTTCTGAGCAGCGTTATAGAGTTAGATATATTCAGTATGTCTAGATTTAGTTCATGAATAAAGAATACACAGGGCTGAATGCTAAGACACACAGTCTTTCCCTTTTCTACTATTAACTGGTAAATTACAACTTTATTTCTTCATCTGATGGGGAAGAATATTGTATTTCCATCTCACCATTTAAATAATAAATGAGATAGTATAGGTATAATATTCAGAAAAACAAAAAGCTTAATAGACATATGAGCTCATTTTTTTTTAATATGTTATAGCATTGATCCAAAAAAGAGGCAGCATCGGTATAGGGATTAAATTCCTGATTCATAATATTATTTCATTTGAATATTAGTTTTGACTTTAGCATATTGACCTTTGCCAACATATTTACTTTTTTTTTTTTTATGGAGATACAAATACAAGCACTTTATTTTAAAAAGCAAACACAAAAGATAGATGTAAATTCAAAAGTGTTTAAATGCTTCCATTTTGAATAATTCAATTAAGAACCTATACTAGTTTGTTCCCAGAAGCTAATGTATCACTAGTCTCTACTAAGGAAAATGAATTCTAAAAATTAACATGGTTTTCAATAATTTGAATTTCACTATTTATATAAAAACCTAGAGACCAATAATATCCAATAGCTTCAAAAGATAAGCTACTTTGATGTAATCAATTTACCAATGTTTATCCATGTATGTCTGTTTAATATATACACAAGGAAAATAACAATCACTCTATAATTTCTTATAAAATAGCAAGTAAGGAGTAGATGTAGGAGATGTAGAAGGAGAAAGAGAATTCAAAAAGTCCTTCTCTTCAGTAACTTTCACTTCAGAATCATCAAAAAGCAACCACTTCCCCTCATACTCCTTTAAGCTTTGCACTACATATGAAATTTTGTTCTCAAAACCACTGATGTTAATGCCTGTTTGGTCACTGGATTCCTTGTTACTATCAGATTCGTGGGTCCCATTAGTATTGTTAGTCAGAATTTCTGTTTTCGGGAAGTGCTGTACTGGCAACTTTATCAGGATTAGACGATTTGTTGTATAACTCATAATCTGCCTTGCTGTTTTGTCCTCCAAGAAGTCCAATAGCTTCTACATTTTTTTTTTGCTCAAAACTTTACTTGGCTGGTTATTCCCACTGCCTCTAACAGACACTTCTTCATTGTCGTAATTTTCAACCACACCCCTTACTTCCTCCTCATTCAGCGGTTCTGGCTTACCTATTTCACACATTTGGTCAATCACAAAATTTTCCTTATCTAGTTCTAAACTGTTAAGGTCAGTGACTTTAACGGAAGCAGTATAGTGCCCGCTGCTAACTGTAATGCCGCTGTGCATCACAACTGCAAACAACCCATAGCTGTCGTTGGTTGGCTTTGTGCTCCATTCTTCTAGTGACAGTTTAAGAGGCGTCAGTAAAGGAGTGTTGATCTTGGAAAGTCCACCACCGTAACAGTCAAACTCCAAGCCACTAGCAGCAAAGCACTTCAAATGAATAGTTATAACTTCAGGCATTTTGTCAAACAAAAGACTTCGTTCCGCTTCAGTATAATGATGGCAGTTTTCACAGAAATATTTATCTTCTCCTACAATCCTTTCCACTGAAGCAAATTGTGAAATTGCCCATCTCAGGGTCTTCATTTCTGTTTTTGGCTCTGGAGAAATTTCAGAACTCTCTTCTACTTTGGAAAGCTCGTCTTCTTGCACTGGTACACTGATGTCTTGAAAATCTTCTCTTCTTTCTGTTAAACTTTCACATTCTAAGTAACGAGTCCGTAATACCAGCTGACCCTGAAATAATTTCTCCACTAGCTCAAAACCAATTTGCTCTGCACCTTTGTTTATGGGCTTAACTTCATTAACATTACTGGGCATATCATTATTCCCTGGAGACTCCAGTTCACAATCATTAGTAGTAGTCTCACTTTTATACTTCCCCAGGTCCTCTTCAAGCTCACGTTCATTTTCTTTACAGTGTCCTTTGGGTCCTTGTCTTGTTGCTATTTTACCCATACTACAAAACTTGGAAAGAATGCTGGGTTGCTTAGTTGCAGACTTTAACCAATTTATTTTAACTTTTGATTTCCTTTGGGAGGGTCTTGCACTCTCATTTTCAGAAATGTGCTTGGGGATTATTTTAGGAGGAATCTCTAATATATCACCTGCAGCTTTTCTTTTTGATCTGGTTTGTCTCTGGTTTCTTCCACAGACTGGTGTTCCTTGGAGATTTTAACTTTTTTTTTCATGTTACCAAATTCGACATCACTTTTTCTTTTCCCATTTCCTTTTGGGAGTTTTTCTTTATAATCTTCAGAATGCCTCATATTATCCATCTCCATGCTGTTATTATCACTCATTTCCTCCTTCTGATACTCTTCTTCTACCTTAGTAGATAAGTCTTCCACATTTTTTACTTCTTCTTTTTTTAGGAGTTGGCATGTTTCTTGAATGTTTCCCAAAATACACTGTAATACTTCCTGTGCATCATGCTGTAGATATCCTTCATACATAGGGTTGAGTTCCCTGAGCGTGTTAAGCAGTCGCCTTGGCTGAGTAGCAAGTTCATCAGTGTATTTCTCTGGATTTAATAGAAAACTAGCCTGAAGCTGTTCAACTGAAATGATCAAGGACTGTAAGCTGCATATTAGTTCATAACTTGCCAAAGAATCTTCTTTGCAATTTCCCTTATCTTTTTGATTGGCTTCATCTTTTAGGGCTTCTTTCTTCCTTGAAATAATATTAAATAAGTGCTTCACTCCAGATTTAAAACCAGGACAAAAATATAATACCTGGTCATGGCCCAGAGCGAGGTCCGCGGCGGTGACGCCGACGAGTCCAACCCCGCTAAGCGCGGCTACCACAGGTGAGCCCCGGCCCCGGGCCCGCGGGGGCCCCCGACCCACGGGAAAGTTGACCCGATCGCCCTCCCCGCGGGGAAGTGACCATTCGCTCTCAAGAGCGGGAACCCGGGCTGCAGCTCGGTCCTGCCTGGCGCGGGCACCAGCTACATCCCGGGAGCGGCGCCCTCCCGCGCCCGCCCCCGCCCCGGGACGGCAAGGAGCGCCCGAAGCGGCTCCGCTAGCCGGGCGCCCGAACCGCTAGGGTCTTCCTCACTCCCGCCAACATATTTAATTTCTATTTTCTTAGATATTATTATGGCTAAAATGTGTTTGGAAGTGAAGTGGAAGTGAAGTGAATTTGCTCAGTCGTGTCCGACTCTTTGCAACCCCATGGACTGTAGCCTACCAGGCTTTTCCGTGCATGGGGTTTTCCAGGCAAGGGGACTGGAGTGGGTTAATATTTCCTTCTCCAGGGGATCTTGCAACCCAGGAATCGAACCCAGGTTTCCTGCATTGCAGGCAGACGCTTTACTCTCTGAGCCACTAGGGAAGTGCTAAAATGTGTTTGGTAATTATATAAATGAGGTAAAAGCAGGTATAGGGTTTCTAGGAATAGTCCAGGAATATGCTTACAATAGAATAGTAAATAATTTTTACTAATGAGTGTCTTAATAGGCATTCCTTTTTCACTGGTATTGGTCTAAGTGATATTTAATTAATTAATTAATTTATTTTTTAAAATATTTTATTTTTTTATTTTTTCAAAATTTATTTATTTATCTATTTTGCATTTCAATAGTTTAATATGATCAATCAGAACTAATTAACAGTATAACAATATTTTACAACTGAAATAATTAAAATAAACTATAAAATTACTACATAAAACAGGTCGGATCTAGCTTATTTACTTTCTATAATCTCTTCAGTGCTGCAAAACCATTTCTTTCTTTTTTTTTTTCATGTTTTAATAAACACTTCGTCTTTTTGTATTGCTTTCTTTTTCATCACAATAATAGAAATATAACACCATATATCACTGTAAAACACATTTCCACATAAATGCTGATAAGCACAAAATATTTTTCATCATTTACATTTTAACTGTAATAATATATGGCAGGATTAAAGCTGCATCCATCATGTGTCTAACTAACCTTGCTGTAATGAATTTTTAAATGTAATGGTTTCTGTCGCAAAGTAAAATCATACATAATGTCTAGTGACACAGTACGCTGGTGGATGGGTGGTTTTGGAAAATGGAAATGCAACTTCATTTTTAATTAGATTTATAAACTTCACCACCTCCACCTCCAGCCAGCTTCCCAACCCTCCCTCCCACCACCATTATTTATTTATTTATTTTTTAAATGAGGCTTCTAATTAATGTTTGACAGAGATGATTCAAGTTGAACAGACGAAATTTCTTTAAACAAACTTACTTATACTCCAGAGTCCTTTAAAAACTTAATAGCATTTATACATTGAGGGTATTTGATTTTCTTGTAACTAGCACTTCAAATGCAACAAGCATTTGAAGCAACAAGCATTTGACCCAACAAGTAAAACTTTCTACAGTTCATAACTTTTATAAATAAAATAAATTAAATGTACAGTGAATAAGTTCTCTGAAATATTTCAATATTTCTGCAGGTTTAGTAACATCATAAAATACATTTCAACTAAAATTCACAAATCTAAAAACCTGTTAGGCATTTTTAGGCGTTTTAAGTTGGAAATGAAGACCAATGTTACATCGTAATATGCCAAATACAAATAGTACTTCAAATAGCAAATACTAGTTTGTCCCAAACTTTAAAAACTATTCATGAACTCAACACTGAACTATTGATGGCTATGAGAATTGTTTCCTAGCCTTTTTGAAAATTTCAACCCATTTACGTTTAAGGTAATTATTGATAAGTACGATCCCGTAGCCATTTTCTTTATTGCTTTGGGTTCAAGTTTATACACTCTTTCTGTGTTTCCTGTCTAGAGAAGATCCTTTAGCATTTGTTGGAGAGCTAGTTTGGTGATGCTGAATTCTCTCAGCTTTTGCTTGTCTGTAAAGCTTTTGATTTCTCCTTCATATTTGAATGAGATCCTTGCTGGGTACAGTAGTCTGGGCTGTAGGGTATTTTCTTTCATCACTTTAAGTGTGTCTTGCCACTCCCTTCTGGCCTGAAGAGTTTCTGTTGAAAGATCAGCTGTTATCCTTATGGAATCCCCTTATGTGTTATTTGCTGCTTTTCCCTTGCTGCTTTTAATATTTGTTCTTTGTGTTTGATCTTTGTTAATTTGATTAATATGTGTCTCGGAGTATTTCGCCTTGGGTTTATCCTGTTGGGGACTCTCTGGGTTTCTTGGACTTGGGTGATTATTTCTTTCCCTATTTTAGGGAAGTTTTCAACTATTATCTCCTCAAGTATTCTCTCATGGTCTTTCTTTTTGTCTTCTTCTTCTGGGACTCCTATGATTCGAATGTTGGAGCATTTAACATTGTCCCAGAGGTCTCTAATATTGTTCTCATTTCTTTTAATTTGTTTTTCTTTTTTCCTCTCTGTTTCATTTATTTCTACAATTCTATCTTCTAGCTCGCTTATCCTGTCTTCTGCCTCTGTTATTCTACTGTTTGTTCCCTCCAGAGTGTTTCTGATCTCATCTATTGCATTATTCATTGTATATTGACTCTTTTTTATTTCTTCTAAGTCCTTATTAAATCTTTCTTCCATCTTCTCAATCCTTTTCTCCAGGTTATTTATCTGTAACTCCATTTTGCTTTCAAGATTTTGAATCATTTTCACCATCAAAATGTGAAATTCTTTATCAGGTAAATTCCCTATATCTTCTTCTTTTGTTTGTGTTGGTGGGCAATTATCTTGTTCCTTTGCTTGCTGGGTATTTCTCTGCCTCTTCATCTTGCTTATATTGCTTTGCTTGGGGTGGCCTTTCCCTCTTCTTGCAGTTTGTGGAGTTCTCTTTATTATGCAGTTTCTTCGCTGTGTGTGGGGTTGGACGGGTGACTTGTCCGGGTTCCCTGGTTAGGGAGGCATGTGTCAGTGTTCTGGTGGGTGGAGCTGGATTTCTTCTCTCTCCTTTAGAAGACAATGGGCTGCTTTTCTGGGAGCCTGATGTCCTCTGCCAGTATTCAGAAGTTGTTTTGTGGACTTTACTCCGCGTTCAAATGTTCTTTTGATGAATTTGTGGGGGAGAAAGTGGTCTCGCCGTCTTATCCCTCCACCATCTTGTTCCTTCCTCCCCAGAACACTGGATTCTTATATTCCACTTGGTCGTGGAGTATCTCTTCCCAGCTGCTCCAGCAAGGTGCAGCCACTGTACCTTACCTTGGACGAGGGGTATCTTCTCAAGGCTGCCCCTCCTGCTTTGAATGTGGATCAGCTCCTCTCGGCCCTCCGGTGCCCAAGCAGCCATCGCCTCCTGGAGGTGGTACAGCTCCTCTCGGCCACCGCCCTAACCCTGGGCGCGGGGTAGCTCCTCTCAGCCACGATTCTGCACGTCGTCAGCTGCGCCGGAGCCGGGCGTCTCTCGCGTCTGCGCCGCCTGGAGCCGGGCATCTCTTACGTCTGCGCCGCCGGAGCCGGGCGTCTCTCGCGTCTGCCTACATTAGCTTTAAATATCTACTATCCAGAGGCCGTGATATTTAATTTATTAATAGATATTCAAATGTTAGGAGATGCTGAGTTTTCTTGAAGATGCTGTTGTCATCATTTATTAACCATAGCTTCCTTTGTTTCCCATTTACTTTTTCAATCAGACTTCTAATATTTTTTCTTCTCTTAATGCTATGGGAATTCAAGGTAGAGATCTCATAATTAACAGCCTGGGAATTCAGGTCACTGAGTCATCAAAGGGTCATCCAATGCTGTTGTTAAAGCTGGAGTAACTGTAAGGAGAACTAACCACAGAGATCAAAGAGGGAACCAGTTTTTAAGAGATTCTATTATAGTGAAAATATTGTTTCTTGGGATTTGTTTTTTGGGGAGGTCAGGTAAGTGGAGAGAGTATAATTTAAGTGAATAACCTGTTAAAATCACCAGCTCTTTCCCCTATATGGGCAAAATACAGCAACTCTACTACAACATTACAAAACTTCTCCCCATGTACCTGGCCTCCAGCTCTTTCTTATCTGTTTTTCAATTCAATACGCATTTTTTGAACCTTGTTGAATACACAAGTGCCAATCTTTCCAAAGGTAAATTCAAGTTGTCATTTCAGGTTGTGTGCAGCTCTTCATACACCTAAATTGTATTTACAGGGAAATTTTTGGACATGGATTATATTTCACTAAGTACTAGAAAGGACCTTGGGAATTGATTTTGATGTGAATCATCTTTGACATGTTGCTCATGGAAATTTCTAGAATGACAATTGCTTTTTAAAAAATTCTACTAGCATGAGTTTTCTTTGGGAATAATATAAAAAAAATCATTGTGTTTAATGAGAAACTATTATTGTCAATTTTCGAGGCATATGTATGTGCACACCCACAGCCATCCAACCCCTTGCCTTCTCTCCTAAATCCACAAAACTTCATCTGGTCAGGATTTCTGTTTAAGACATAGTTCCTGCTCTTAAGAAGCTCATACTCCTAGTAGTGGAGACAGAGCAACTGTGGTTAGTCACTCAGTTGTTCCTGACTCTTTGCGACCCCATGGACTGAAGGCCACCAGGCTCCTCTGTTCGTGGGGATTCTCCAGGCAAGAACACTGGAGGGAGTAGCCTATACCTTCTCCAGAGGAACTTCCCGACCCAGGAATCGAGCAGAGGTCCCCTGCCTTGCAGGCAGATTCTTTACCAGCTGAGCTACCCAGGAAGCCCACAGAGCGACTAGCCAATTGTAAATTATAACATGAAAAAGAATATGAGACTCTCAGTAGTAAGATGTGATAGCAAAATGGAGGAATATCTCAGGAAGACTGGAGGAGAGAGGGGGACATTGTTGAGTAACAATTGACAGAATTTCTAGAACAAAAAGTAATCAGCTGCATGAAAAAGGAAAGCTATAATACAGAACAAAAATACGGGTAACCTTGATATTAATGAAAGAACACGTGTCCTTGTCGTTCAGGTTTGTGAGGCAGAGAGGTGAGATAAGGGGCTGGGACAATGAACTGTCGACAGTCCCATTATGTGCCTTGTTGAGACGTTGTGAAGACAGAAGTTACTGAGGGTTTGTAGCCGTGAGCAGGCAAAACAAGACTCAGGAACCTTCCCTAGAACGCTGTTCCAGCTCCTGCTTCCCTTTCAGCTGTCACGGCATCCTGCTTGCTTCTGTTCTCTCCTGTCTCTCTCCTCTGCTCGTCCTCGTCTTTTCCGTCTCCTCTCTTTTCTTTCCTTTTCCTTTCTTCTTCTTCCTGATTAGTACCAGTCAGCTAAACGATAGATACGCTTTAAAGAAACTAGCAGTTTCTTGACTCAGCTATTAAAAAGAGTGCATTTGAAACAGTTCTAATGAGGTGGATGAAACTGGAGCCTATTATACAGAGCGAAGTAAGTCAGAAAAATAGCAATACAGTATATTGACTTCTATATTTAGAAAGATGGTAACGATGACCCTATATGTGAGACAGTAAAAGAGACACAGATGTGAAGAACAGACTGTTGGACTCTGTGGGAGAAGGCAAGGGTGGGATGATTTGAAAAAATAGCACTGAAACATGTTTAAAAAGAAATAAAGAAACTAGCAGTAGACTGTCACAAATAGAAGGTTTTAACTTGGTCATTGATTTCTTATAGAGAACATTTTTTGTTAAGGAGCTATTGTGATTTTTTTTATGAGTAAGCAGTTGTTTACTCACTTGTAAAACTAATTTTTAAATATTTGACAAAATGGTACTGCCTTCACTACAGTCTGAATTTGAAGGGTTGCATGTTCATCTGAGCCTCTTACTCTGTGTTTTATCAATACATTTCATTTTTAAGTTAAAAGCCAATATCAGGTTGTTTTAGACCATTTAAATAATACAGAAATATAGGCCAGAGGAAATAAAAGCCATATGTAGTCCTATTTTTTAGGATTCACTATTGGTAATATTTAATATGCAGTCTTAGAACTTTTTTCCAAGCACAAACGTATTTTCATAAAAATAATTTTTTGCTGTTAGAGGTTCTCACTTTAGTTTAGTATTTGGATGGTTTCTAGGTACTTGACTAAATGTAATAAACTGACATCAACATTATACCAATTTAAGACATAGTACTGGTCATCATGTAACAATTTTTGCAGGAATCAATGCCAGCTATGAATATACATACACAGATATCTTTAATACTTTAGACTTTGCACATAGGTGATAATAATATTATTACTCATAAGAACAGGACCTCAATTTTCATGTAACATCAAATTTAACTAGATTAGTTCCTGAATTGCCAAGGTTGGAAAGCTCTTTTTCTAGGACTGCACAAGCCCCAACAAATGATGATTAATATAGGCTTTTTCAGATAGGTTACAATGTTATTATGCAGTAACAAAAAACTTTCATGCAAGTGGCTATTTTTATTTTTTCAGAAAAATTGAGGTATAATTGTCACAAATATTTTGTGTATTTAAGGTGTACAACTTGATGTTTTGATATAGGTCTATTATACATTGTGTATATCAAATAATTTTTGTTATATGTCTATATTATATATGACAAATGATTACCAATAATTGTCAAGTAACTACCACAATCAAGCTAATGAATATATTCACAGCTTGGCACAGTTCCCACTGTTTTGTGTGTGAAGACACTTCAGATTTACCTTTCAGCAAATTTCAAGTATAAACACAACTTGCTTGTGCATTAGGTCTCCAGAACTTATTCACCTTGATATGTGAAATTTTGCCTCTTTTGACCAACATCTCCCCATTTCACCCTCCCCTTAGGCCCCGAAAACCACAATTTTACTCTTTGCTTCCATGAATTGGACTCTTTTAGATGTCTCATATGTGATACAATGCAGTGTCTTGCTTTCTATGACTGGCTTATTACACTTTTCTCCGCTTTTAATCACCTTGTTACAAATGGCCGGATTTATTATATTTTGGTATGTGTGTGTGTGTTGTGTTGTGTGTGTATATCACATTTGCTTTAACTGTTCATTCATCACCAGAAATTATGTCTCTTTCCATAATTTGGTTAATGTGAGTAATGCTGCAATGAACATGGGACTGTCAATATCTCTTCAAGATACTGATTCCATTTCCTTTGCATATATAAGAAGTGAAATTGTTACATGAAAAGATAGTTGTAATTTTAATGCTTTGAGAACCTCAATACTTTTTCCAAAATAGAAAGCATAGTGTTATTTTCATGTACTTTCTGGTGTCCCCTAAATTGAAAATCTTTCCAGATCTGTAAATATATAGAACTATTTATTTAATTTTTATAGCTTCATAATATTGGAAATTCTTTTTCATTTTCATCTGTCTCTTTTTCTCTTTCTTTGTTCCCTGTCAGTTGGTGAACAGACGACTGTGAGCCTCCTAATCACTCGGGTGCTGAGGCTAGGCGTCTGTCAGTATGTTCCTGGGTCACTTGTACGTGCTGTCATTGTTCCTGCTGCAGTGCCTGTGCACGTCTCCACTTTTTCAAGCTTACTCTCCTTGCCCAGTTACTATATTGACCTCTGCATCAAATGTAATCTTTTGTTTGACTAATGCCAATATTTTGCCTTTCTTACTGAACTATAACAGATGAAGAGTGCATTATTAATGGATTTTTAATGTTTAGAAACTTTAGAAAAGAGAAAAAAATGATCACCTAGTTTTTCTAATACTAATACAAATATTTATCAGTATTTTTTTAAACTGAACTTGCTTTTGGTCTTTGAAACATTTTATTTTTACATGTGGAAACAAGGTAAATATGCATTGCTTTGTATACCAGACAATGTGTATTTTAAAATCTACACATTTCATGATCAAAGCCTTAGACAGAAGCTTGATTATAGCTCCTTTGAAATGTCACACGCATCGCAGTTAACTCTGCTGATTGTTCCATTCATTCTCTCTTGTTCTGGCCAATTCTTTTTCTGTTATTGGCTATAAAATCCTCCATTCACTGCCCCTGTATCAGGGCCTTCTGGCACCACCCCTGCAGTGTTCTCTTCTGGCTACAAGACCCGCTTCACATCCATTACCCTCACAATGTCCTTCCCGACTGGCCCGGCTGCCTGCATGTCTATTCTTGGCTATAATAGTTTCAAGGGGTTAAAACTGGCTTATGCTACTTTCTCTCTGAGGCAGTGAGGATTATGCCCACGGGAGAGCCCACGCGTGGTGTGGAGTGCGAGGGAGGAGTGACAAGAGACAGCATGGTTGTTAGTGGTGTGGGGCCTGGAGGAAAGTTTAGTGGTGGCAGTGCAAGTGGGGGACTCCTGGTATTCAATTCAGATGTGGAACAAGCATCAGTGATTTGGTTTGTTGAAAGTTGTTTAGAAGATCATGTATGAATAAATAGCTTATAGATTAGATTGAATTCTATAAAATTGATATTTGACCAAATATGAACTAACTGATGGAACAATTTCTTATGACTCAAACTAATAAATGCATATAAGCCTAGAGATGAACCACTTACTGATAAGAATTAAAGATAAACATTTTTCTATTTTTCCCTAGACTTTGTAGGAAAGTGGGTTTCCTATATATCCTTCTTGTAAATATCTCATTTATTAAAATGTCTGTTATTCATATGTTCATTGATTGAACTTTGTTCTGTATGTGAGTAATAATGCTCTTCTCCAGATGGAAGAACTATGAATATTTAATTCATAGTCATTTAACTATGAATATTCTCTGCTGCTGATAATTACATTATTTTTCTTTCTGTAATTTTTTTTATCATCAGTGCCCCTTGTAGTTTGTTTTAGCTTATCTAGTTTCAATACACTAGGCAAATTTTCTTCTTTTATTGAGGTATAATTAATTTACAATGTTGTGTTAGTTTTAGGTATACAGCAAAGTGATTCATTCATATATGTTTGTATATATCTATATATAAGTAAGTAAGTAAGTGAAAGTCACTCAGTTGTGTCCAACTCTTTGCGATCCAATGGACTATATAGTCCATAGAATTCTCCAGGACAGAATACTGGAGTGGGTAGCCTTTCCCTTCTCCAGGGGATCCTCCCAACCCAGTGATCAAACCAGGGTCTCCCACGTTGCAGGCGGATTCTTTACCAGCTGAGCCACAAGGGAAGCACATATCTATATATACATATTTATATATTCTCTTTTCCAGATTTTTTTGCTTTAAAAATTATTCAGTTCAGTTCAGTTGTTCAGTAGTGTCTGACTCTTTGCAACCTCATGAATCACTGCAGGCCAGGCCTCCCTGTCCATCACCAACTCCCAGAGTTCACTCAAACTCATGTCCATCGAGTCGGTGATGCCATCCAACCATCTCATTCTCTGTTGTCCCCTTCTCTTCCTGCCCCCAATCCCTCCCAGCATCAGAGTGTTTTCCAGTGAGTCAACTCTTCACATGAGGTGGCCAAAGTATTGGAGTTTCAGCTTTACCATCAGTCCTTCCAATGAACACCCAGGATTGATCTCCTTTAGAATGGACTGGTTGGATCTCTTTGCAGTCCAAGGGACTCTCAAGAGTCTTCTCCAACACCACAGCTCAAAAGCATCAATTTTTTGGCGATCAGCTTTCTTCACAGTCCAACTCTCACATCCATACATGACCACTGGAAAAACCATAGCCTTGACTAGACGGACCTTGGTTGGCAAAGTAATGTCTCTGCTTTTTAATATGATATCTAGATTGGTCATAACTTTCCTCCCAAGGAATAAGCATCTTAATTTCCTGGCTGCAATCAGCATCCACAGTGATTTTGGAGCCCCCAAAAATAAAATCTGACACTGTTTCCACTGTTTCCCCATCTATTTGCCATGAATTAATGGGACCATATGCCATGATCTTACTTTTCTGAATGTTGAGCTCTAAGCCAACTTTTTCACTCTTCTCTTTCAGTTTCATCGAGAGGATTTTTAGTTCCTCTTCACTTTCTGCCATAAGGGTGGTGTCATCTGCATATCTGAGGTTATTGATATTTCTCCCGGCAATCTTGATTCCAGCTTGTGCTTCTTCCAGCCCAGCATTCCTCATGATGTACTCTGCATATAAGTTAAATAAGCAGTTACAAGATATTAAATATAGTTGCCTTTGCTATAGAATAGTTCCTTGCTGTTTATCTATTTTATATATAGTAATGTGTATATGTTATTTTTTCTTGATTGAGATTCTTAGTCATATGTAAGGAAACTTTTGAAGTTTAGGTATCTATCTCTAATGTGCCTTCTAAAGAAACTGCAACAGTTTTCATTCTTTTTATCAGTGTATAAGTATGATTTTCTCCTCACAGCCTCCTCCATGATGTCATCAATTTTTTGAACCTTTGAAATTTGTTAGTACAGAATAGCACCCAGAGCAATCTTCTCTACATTTCTTTGATTACTAGTGAGAATTTACTTTCATATGACTATCAACTATTGGGACTTATTATGAATTGGTTGTCTTATATGTTTTTCTCATTTTAAAATTTGTATATCACATTTCCTTTCTTTATCTGAAGGAACTGATTCCATAATAGAAATGTTAGTCATCTGTCTGATATTTTATAACTTATTTTTCAGAGTGTGTTTTTTATTTTATAGTGTTTATATATCCATATAAGATATGGAGAAGGAAATGGCAACCCACTCCAGTGTTCTTGCCTGGAGAATCCCAGGGAAGGGGGAGCCTGGTGGGCTTCCGTCTATGGGGTCACACAGAGTCGGACACGACTGAAGTGACTTAGCAGTAGCAGCAGCAAGATATCTATATGTAGATATTTATACAAAATTTTGTACATCCACCTACATCTAAGTATAACAAGACTGAATATTTTGGATAATACCAACTAATTTTCCTCCCTCATTTGTTAATAAGAGATATTCTTAGATGAATTTTCCACCTTAAATGTTTGCTTAAATATTATTTTTATTTCTCTTGGTTTGTTACCCTTTTTTGATGTTTAAATATCCTTTTGAAACATTTTGAGTTTATGATGAGGCAATAATCTACATGTTTCCAAGCTTTATCTGTTGTGCCAACACTATTGGTTGAATAATTCAACTTGTCTACGGATGAAAATGATTCTTCAATAGTCTCTTGAAGTCACTCTAAGTTTACCTTCTCCTTCCATTCTTTACATTGAAGCTTTTGTAACTGTTTGAAAGCAGAAAATTATCAGCTGCAACTGAATATCCCCCAGATTTTCTACTACTCTTAGGATAAAAAACAAAGTTCATATCATGGATACAAGATTCCATCCTGTCTGGCCTGTCTCTCCTCCTGAGCTCAATCATTCACCTTCCTTCCTCACTGGCCTTCGTGTCTCAGGGTCTTTACACGTGGCATTCCAAAGTCTGGACTACTGTATTTACTCTTTGAAAATAACTCATATTTAGCAGAGTCTGAGTAAGTATGATGGTGATGTGTCATATTGTTCTCACAGCCCTCTGTTCTTTTCCCAGAAATCAGTTGTCAGAGATGTATCTGTATTTAAATTCATTAAATCTATGTATCTACCTGTAGCTACCCATCTAGATCTAGTCCGTTTACTCTCAAAGTCAGAATTACTGTTTCACCTCAGAACTTGACATTGAACTTGGAATATAGTGGATACTCATTTGGGATATCAGTTACACTCATTAGCTGAGTTAGTTGAAGAAATAAATTAATGCATTATATTTTCAGAATATATTAATGGCTGTTAGTGAAGATTTCTGATTTAAAACCATATTTGATAAAAGTTTAAATCTCTTTCTTTAAATAAAAATGTTTCAAAAATGCTTTGGTTATGTTTTGTTTCTAGTCTTTAGGTATCACCAGACCAAGCCAATGTGTAAAGCAAATGACTCTTCAGTGTTTGAATTTGTTTTCCTGGGACTTTCTACCTCCAGACAAGTGCAGCATTTCCTCCTTGCCTTCTCTAGAGTGTTTTATGTAATAATTGTTCTAGGGACCTTTCTTGTTGTGCTAATAGTGACCTTTGACCCTCATCTACATTCCCCCATGTACTTCCTTTTAGCCAACCTCTCATTTATTGATTTGTGTTTTTCTACCATAACAGTTCCTAAGATGATTTCTGACCTGAACTTTGGGCACAAAACCATATCCTTCCAGGGATGCGTCATCCAGATGTTTATCCTTCACACCCTGGGTGGATCTGAGATGGTGCTGCTCACTGCCACGGCCTTAGACCGACATGTGGCCATATGTCAGCCCCTGCACTACCTGACCATCATGAGCCCACGGGTGTGCCTTTTGCTTCCATGCGGTGCTTGGGCTATTGGCCTCATTCACTCAGTGGTGCAGTTAGCTTTTGTGATCCATTTGCCTTTCTGTGGTCCTAGTGAAATCGACAGCTTTTACCATGACCTTCCTTGGTTTATCAAGCTTGCTTACATAGATTCCTACAGAATGGAATTTATGGTCACTGCCAACAGTGGGTTCATATCCATGGGCAGTTTCTTCTTGTTGATCATCTCCTATGTTTTCATTCTGGTCACTGTATGGAAACGCTCTTCAGGTGGTTTGTGCAAAGCCCTCTCTACTCTGTCAGCACACATCACTGTGGTGGTTTTGTTCTTTGGACCATGCATCTTTGTTTACATGTGGCCATTTCCCACAGTCCCAGTGGATAAGCTTCTTGCCATTTTAGACTTCTTGGTTACACCCATCCTGAATCCTGCCATTTATACACTGAGAAACAAGGACATGAAGATGGCTATGAGGTGACTGTGTAGTCAGCTTCAGATTTGGAGGAAGATCTCCTAAGTAACTCATGGAAGCCCAATTTCCTCAAACAACTTCATGTAATAAAAATGCTTAAATAAATACATAAAATTTGGAGATTTTTTTTCTAAAGTCACCATTTTATAGTATTCATCCTAGACCAGAGTAAGAGGCTACATTAACTCTTTAGGTAGCAAGTTGTTTGATAGCCAGATTAATCCCAGGAATTGCTTGGTAGAAATTTTTGAAAAAGTGTCAGTTATACACTTCGAATCTGCCCAGTGTATGGCCTTATATATCACCCTGCTTGGATTCAATTATCAACTTATTTCAATTAATTGAATTAACTTATAACTAATATTGTCAAAAGTTTGAGGGAGTTGTGAAATATCTAACTCTCCTTTGATTTAAAGCTAGGATGTGAAAAAATCATATTTTTTCTGAAAGACAAAACAATGTGTGAGGGAGGA
The DNA here is from genome assembly GCF_049115385.1 of Moschus berezovskii. Classification (NCBI taxonomy): domain Eukaryota; kingdom Metazoa; phylum Chordata; class Mammalia; order Artiodactyla; family Moschidae; genus Moschus; species Moschus berezovskii. The sequence continues at coordinate 77,135,732 of NC_142468.1, forward strand.
TTTACAACCTGCAGAAACAAAACAGGGTAATAGAAGTGGAGTGGACAGGAGATGGATAAGGTAGCATAATAAAGAGAGATTGACAGATGGCAGAAGAAAAGCATTTGGGAGAGCCTCATAATATATATTACATGAGCTTGGCCTCTGGCTACTAATCTCACCCTAGCTTGTCTCAATTTCGGACTCAAGTCATCTACAGTTGGCTTTGCACAGGGAAATTTATGAATATGTTGTTATTTTACAATTTTCTGAAATTATGACTTAATCCATCAATGCATATTCCTCCAACATTGGAACATGTTGGTCTGACCATAGCCTGGCTGGTATTATCATTAGCTAACAGCCATTCTGTCCAAATCATTTGCTGACTATTTTTCTCTAGTAACTCATCTTATATAACTCTTTTGTGTCAAAACATGGGTCTCAGTTATGTGTTATTGTGTATAACCTGTATAAATAACAAAACTAATTTAATTTATAGTTTGATAACTAGAAGACTGAACCAAATTTCCTGCAAAGCTATGAAAGGACCCTATGTTTGAGTATTGTGATCCAAGATTCATTTAAGATTATCAATCAGTTCTACATTTTATATTTTTCCTGTTCACAATTATTTCATTGCTTTTATTTGTGTTTTGAATGGATTCTTGTTAGGTACCTTAATTAAAAAGAACAATGTAAAGCCAGATTTCTCTTTGGGTAATTTTCCATACTTTTTGAAAATAGCAAGAGAAGGAAGAAGACTAAAGTTCTAAGCATAAAAGTTCTGAAGGGCAAAACTGAATCACCTGAATTCTTTCAGACTGAGGAGAAAAAGATCTAGTAGAATCATCATTCAAACTTGGAAGGGATCTATCCAAGGAACAGGAACAAACCTGAGGTGTACTAAGTCTTATAAAATTTACAGTCCAGATTCAAACAGGCTTTAGTCCTTGATTGGATTGAAGTGATCACACCTTATTCTTTTATGCCTCACAGAAGAGAGAGTAGATAATTTGTGGAAGAATAGGGACTCAGATGGAAAAGATTCCACCTGCAATGCAGGAAACCTGGGTTCGATCCCTGGATCAAGAAGATCCTGTGAAGAAGGAAATGGCAACCCACTCCAGTATCCTTTTGTGGAGAATTTTGTGGACAGAGGAACCTGGTGGGCTTCAGTCCATGGGATCGCAAAGGGTCAGACATGATTGGGTGACTAACACACACACATATCATGCCAGAGCTAAATATTCTTTTATACACAGTATTCAAAATAGAAAAAAAAAATATATGATATATAAGTAGCAGGGATATGCAACTGATAATTAAGAGGAAAATAATAGAAGTAGACAATGGATGGCTCCGTTGTTGACATTAGCAAAGAGAATAACTCATACAATCTAAAGCGACATTAAGAAGTTGAAAACCTTAAAAAAATTTTCACAGAGAAACAATCTAAGAAAGAACCAAGGGATGTTTTGAAATAAAATTAAATATGTGCAATTATGAATTTAAGGGGGCTTGATTTAAAAACTGACTGGACACAGCAGAAGAAAGGCTAGGTGGCTTCAAAGACAAGTCAATAAATACTATCCAAACTGAGTAAAGAGAGATTAAAAGAACAAAAAGTCAAAATACATACGCATATGAAAATAGCAATTCTTTTATATAAGGGTTTATTCCTGAGATTTTCTATTGGGAATGTTACAAAATACACAGAACCATGTCATCTTTTGCTTCCCTGGAGACTCAGATGATAAAGAATCTGTCTGGAATGCGAGAAACCTGGATTTAATCCCTGGGTCAGGAAGATGCCCTGAAGAAGGGAATGGCAACCCACTCCAGTATTCTTTCCTGGAGAATTCCATGGAGAGAGGAGCCTGGCAGGCTGCAGTCCATGGGGTCGCAGAGTTGGACACGACTGAGTGACTAGCATACATGTCACTAATTTGAGATATAAATTTGAGATATAACTAGATCCATGGGTTCAGATAAATGGATGCAGACTTGTATAATTTTTTGAGGAAGATTTCTGAAGAAAAGTTTTGTTTTGTTATATGTAGTAATGAGTAACTTGCAAACTTTGTATATAATCCTGTTTTTACAGGCTATTTGAACACTGAAATGAATTAAATGGATAGTTTATTACAAAACTAAATTTTTATACCTACCTATATGATGAACTGCCTAATCTATTTATGAATTGGAAGGAAAAAAGCAAAATCTCTAAAGGTTGTTAATATAGCCATCTTTGTATTTCATATACATCATTTAAAGACAATTACAGTGTTTCACAAATAAAACATGATGTTGAAGAAACAAAGCTCTATACAGATTATGATTATGATTCAACTTTTTGAATATGATTAGGAATGCTTAATGATTACTTTTATAGATATGTCTATAGAAGGTAATTAGAATGTTAACTAATTGGTGACTATTGTTTTGTAAAAGTAAAGAGAGCAATATGATGCAGTAGCTTATTAAAGAAAACTTTAGAGAAGGTCTATGTGAAATGTTCTGCTAAAAGAAATGCATAGGATAATAGAAAATTCCCTGATATGGTGGTCAGTGTTGAAATAATAGTAACAGTAGTGATATAAAATATTAACATTCTTACTAATTTCAAGTCATTCTTGAGAACAATCAAAATCATACTTCAAAAGCCTAGCCAAATTTCCCAAACAGGAACTCATTTTAGCAATTCTAGAATCCTAAAGAATTGACACACAATTTTCATCAAGAGATACACATGATTTCTATATGTGAATCGGGGAACTCTTCCCAGTCTTAAGTAACAGGGTAGGTGTGGCCAATTTAGTGCACTCACAGTCGACATTCTGATAATTTGAAACGATGAAATACCAAAAGAAATCTAAGTCATCATAGCCGCCTAATGGCATTTCTAATCTCTTTGCTTCTTAAAGTATAAATGACTGGATTTAGTAGTGGTGTGATGATCGCATAAAATACAGCCAGGAACTTGTCCACCCAAGTGATGCTGAGTGGACATAGGTAGATGAAGATGCAAGGCCCAAAGAATAACACGACCACTGTGATGTGGGCAGTGCAGGTGGAGAGCGCCTTGGATGCCCCACCCTTTGATTGGTGGCAGACAGTAAGGAGAATATGAGTAAGAGGTCAGCAACAGAATGAAGCAAACGGTTGCAAGTACCCCACTGTCAGCATCTGTCAGCACTTCTAGAATATAAGTGTCCATGCAGACTAACTTGATCACCAGTGGAATATCACAGAAAAAGCTATCCAATTTTCTGGGTCCACAGAAGGGCAGTTGTGTAATTATAGCTAGTTGGCTTATTGAATGCACAAAGCCAATGATCCATGATGTCTTCACTCGTCAAATGCACATTTTTGTATTCATGATGCTGGAGTAATGGAGTGGCTTGCAGATGGCCACACAGCGGTCATAGGCCATCATCACTAGGAGCACCATCTCACCCCCTCCAAAAAAATGTCCGAAAAACATCTGACACATGCAGCCTCTGAAGGAGATGGTCTTATTTCCTTTCAGAAAGTCTGTGATCAGTTTAGGGGTGGCTACTGAGGAAAAGCATAAGTCAGAGAATGACAGATTTGCTAACAGGAAGTACATAGGGCAGTGGAGGTGAAGGTCAGCAATAACTAGGAGCACAGTGAAGACATTGCCTAAAACGGTGATCAAGTAAAGTGAAGAAAATACCACTAGGAGGAAGGCCTGGAGGTCCCATGAGTCACACAGCCCAAGAAAAATAAATTCAGACACCACAGACTGGTTTACTTCTTCCATTCAGTTCAGTGTCTTCTAAATTTATCTGAAGAAAAAATGTAAAAATAGATTTTATAAATAAACAGTCTGTGCATCAAGTGTGTTTTTTATGCGCTACTAATGGAAGCGTGTACTTACATAATCACTGTAAAAAGCAATTGGCCTTCTCTTTTAATGATCAATATACATATATTCTATGGTGCAGCAATTTCACTCCCATTTGTATGCTCAATGTAAACTCTTGTATCTGTATACAAGGAAAATGTACAGCAATGCCTATAAACATAGTGATAGAATCTTAACAAAGTACAACTATATAAAATGACATGAATGTGTGTTAGTAAAATATAGTAATAAAGAAATAAAAAGCCTCAAATAGATCCTCTCGGCATAAATTTTATAAGATGAAGAGCACTACAAAAATAACAGTATATTTTGCAAGAACTTGTATAAGTAATAAAACTATGTCCCAAAATGTAACCTCAATTGTGGGAAGCCAAGATTCTGCGTGAGGATGAACACATAAGCAGTTGTCCATTATAATCATCTGTTTAGATCTTGGACTGGGCAATGTCTTATAAGTGTAGTTTTACTATTATGTAAACAAGCAAACAAACTCAAAATGGACATGGAAAAATTAGGAGAATATACTCTGAATCAAGAATTATGATCTATTCCATACAGCAGACCTGAGTTAAATAGTGGTTTCAGAAAAATGGCATTTGTATTTGTTAATTGAAGTATAGTTGACTTACATTAAATGACTTAAATTCTGCCATCTACAGCAACATGGATGGACTTATAAAGTAAGTGAAATGCCAGAGAAAGACCAGTACTGTTTGACATCACTCATATGTGGAATCTAAAAAATAATACAAAAAGTGACATTTTATTAATATCTTTGAAGCTGTCTGATAAAAGATATTTATTATACATAAATTTGAAAAACTCAAACAATATTTAACACATTATTGAAGATTAATAGTAATTTAAATGAATGGATCCAGTAAAAAAGAGATATTAATACTAGTTTTGATAAAATGACAAAATATTTTTACCAAGAAACATAGTTAACTGTGTATAAGAGCAGATAAGCTAATCAAGGATAGTGTGGAAGAATACATGTTACAGGCATAAGGAATAAATCACAAGCATCTGGAACAAATGTATTCTGTTCATGAAATTCAAAGCCATATAGCCTGTAACTGAGATAAGAAGATACGTGTTTCCCAAACTGTATGAAGTTGCATTACTGCTCTTGGCACTCATTGCTTCTGGTTTTGCTTTCCTTTAGTCTTGGTTTACTCTCCCTGTTTTCTGTAATTGAAGTTGTTGTTGATTATATTTTTGTTGTTTAAATCCACACAGTTATCACATACCAGGGATGAAAATAAGAACAGAATTAGAAAACACTATATGTAGAAGGGATTTTTAATTTTTTATGATAGGGTAAACAGGAATTTATTGAATACTTTCTTACTGTGAACTGCAATAACTTTTGAGCACTTCAGTGAAAGAAAAGTGGATTGCAGTCATTAGAAGAAAAAGAAGTAAAAGGTTATGCCTACTTTCTCACCTAATTGCCGTAAATGTTGTTAATATTATTTTAGTTGAATTACAAAAGATAAAATATCACTGCTAAATTGATTATGAAAAATGAAAGTGAAAGTTTCTCAGTCATGTATGACTCTTTGTGACCCCATGGGCCATTCCAGTCCATGGAATTCTCCAGGCCAGAATACCAGAGTGGGTAGCCTTTCCCTTCACCGGGGGATCTTCCCAACCCAGGGATTGAACCCACGTCTCCCACATTGCAGGTGGATTCTTTAAGCTGAGCTACTATATTTAATTTTCAAGTAAATACTACATGGGAGAAGTAAATCTAAAGATTTTAAGAGTACAGTTGTAAAATCAAATGAGTTAAAGCAGGACTCACAAAAAAGAATAAAAAGTTAAGATAATTAAAAATAAAAAAGAAAAGGAGACAATTCTCATTTTTTTTAAGCTGCTATTTTTAGGGTCACACAGAAATTACGTGTCTCTGTTTCTTTGTATCTCCCTGTCTCTCTCTCTGACTAGCTCCCCTGTGCTAGAAATTTTCACCCACATTATTTAAAGTTATCTTCACAATAAGCCCATGAAAGACATCTTATTCTGAGTTTGACCATCAGTGTAACCTGTTAGGGTCTCAGAGCTGAGAAATGGCATGACTGGACTGCAATCCCAATGCTCTCTGATGCAGTCCTTCATTTGAGGTGTCATTCTGTGTATCTTTCTGTTCAGTTTCAAGAGCAGAATTCTATTTACGTGGTAACTATTGACTGTTACAAGCTTTAAGAGATTTCTCTTTGTTGGTCATTTTCCTTCCTGAACTAAATTAATAGCAATCACTTTTCTCAATATTCGGAAATTTCAGTTAATTACAGTTACATATCTGTGTCTAGAACACAGTTTCCCTTAATTCAGGGAAACTGTAGACACCAATGATTGTGGCTCTGTGAGGACTTGAATACATCCTCAGAAAGGACATTTAGGGAGCTGAAAGGCAACGGAGAAGGCAATGGCACCCCACTCCAGTACTCTTGCCTGGAAAATCCCATGGATGGAGGAGCCTGGTGAGCTGCAGTCCATAGGGTCGCTAAGAGTCGGACACGACTGGGCGACCTCACTTTCACTTTTCACTTTCACGCATTGGAGGAGGAAATGACAACCCACTCCACTGTTCTTGCCTGGAGAATCCCAGGGACGGGGCAGCCTGGTGGGCTGCCGTCTATGGGGTCTCACAGAGTCGGTCACGACGGAAGCGACTTAGCAGCAGCAGCAGCAGCAAGGCAACTGAACTGAACTGAACTGAACTGAAGGCTGTACTCCTTTTGATGCTGAAGGGAGTCCAGAAGTCTCAGCATGTAACTGGGAGAAGAAATCCATGCTGTGATTGGAAGGTATGCCGCAATTCCAAACCATCCTAATTAGTACGTATGGAAATATGATACTGAAGCATTCTCTTAAATGTGATAGAGGAAGGGAACTAAGGGAGAAATTAAGATATTTACAGAGCATATAGACTATATTCTTACCAGAGAGACACCATATTTGATCACTTTTTCTCCCAAGAATAAAGCATTGTTTATATTCTTGACTAGAATCTGAAATAAAATCATTACTTCGTTAAAACAGAATCTGCTTTCTGTTGTGATCAGCATTCATGGGAGACTGTGAGACATATATTTAGTGTAGAAAGTGGCCTCTGGGATAGGAGACTCTCAAGCTATGTTCCTTCGGGACCACTTTATTCTGAGTCTCTCTGAATTGAGAGTTCACCTGGAAAGTGTTCCTTTTGTGCAGGTCAGAAAGAGACCTGTGGGGACAATGATAAAAGTTCTGATGGTGGAAGTTAAGCACAGTTTTAAAACATCTCTTTGCTTACTGTTTTAAAAAAGAAAAACATTATTCCAAAACGAAGTTGTCATGTCTAGTTCCAGATGACTTGGGTGGGTGGACAGGGGATAACCGCAGAGGGAGATGACCTAGTCACTGCTTTTCACCACCTATGTCCATGGTGAAACAGCCTTAACTGCTGGTTTTGTTGGGTTTCAGTGAAGATTAGAAACATTATAAAGTATCAAAAATTTCTGATTATTTGAGCAATGATCTTGATTTAGCATTGAGTAGTGTGTATGTGCAGTTGTTCAGGCATGTCTGACTCTTTATGGCCTCATGGCCTGTAGCCCACCAGGTTCCTCTGTCCTTGAAGTTTTCCAGGCAAAATACTGGAGGGGGTTGCCATTTCCTACTCCAGAGCATCATCCTGACCTAGGAATCGAACAATGTCTTTTCTGTATTTCCTGCATTGGCAAGCAGATTCTTCCACGGTGCCATCTGGGGAGATGCTAACATTGAGTAAAGGGAAATATTATCAATATTCTACAAGATAAAAGGCAATAAAGGAAGCCTACATTTATTTTTCCTTTAGGGACTATTATATAAATTCAGTATTATTGACAAGATTCCAACATTTTAGAAGCTTGAGAAGGAAATGTGATAGTCTGTCTCCACCCACCTCTGTTACTTTTTTCACCAGAAAAAAAGTTATCCATGTTTGGTGGTTATTCCATGCAATTACATATGCATATGTTAGCATATATGTTATGGAGGAGTCTTATTTGTTTTGTGGAATATATAGTACATGTAACGGTGCTTTAAATTCCAATTTATTTAAAATCAATTTATGCTTAAATATCTGTCAGTCAATGTAAATTTTTGCTCTTAGAGAAATTAAGAGAGAAATTTATGTAGCAACACATTTTTAGTGTTTTCTTCACACTTTAGGAATAGATTCTTGTGGTTTGGAAAGCAGATGTGAAAAGACAATAAGGTACAAAGATGGGATTATTGGGCTTGACATTAACTATGTGGATAGTGTCAGTGATGTCAACCCACCACTGGTCAACTTGATGGATGATCAGGCATAGGAAGATCCTCTGTCTTGACATATAGCCTAGAACATCTGTGCATTAAAGTACAGTTGACTATATTTAAAGAATGGAAACCCAAGGTAAATCAGGAAACTACTTCAAGTCCAGTATTCTTGAACATAGGGTAGCACAAACACATAAATATGACAACTATACTAAAACATCCTTGAATATGGAGGAGGCAGAGTCAAAATACTTCATCTCAGATCCACATAAACTCATAAAGAAAGGGTGGCAATAATGCAGCATATCTGCAGGATGACTTTTGTTCATTTCCTTTCCTTCTCATTGTTAGAGAACTTTTGATAAATAAACATTTCACTCGTCCCGAGTGATGGGGACTCTGGACAGATTCCAAGCATTTATACAAACTTCATAGTCACTGTCTTATCTACCTGGTAAATCCATCTATGTATTCTAGGGAAGAAATGAACCCCATGTTTCAGCTTCACCAAGTTTTTAGGTGACACAACAGTAGAGGAGGATGGTGACAAGATTCTATTCAGTGTCTATAAATCAAGGTAACAAGACTATTATTGTTATACTCCGACAGCTTCTAGGAAATGAGGCTTTTAAGCAAAGAAGTTAAATGGGGCAGCCAACCAAATAATAATATCTTGAAATCTCTAGCCTGATTAATATAATTCTAAATAAGGACATACATTTGGAAGACAGCTTTGTAGTGCCTTAAAAAGCTAAAGATCCTATTGCCATATGATAAAGTAGTAGTACTCCTAGGTATTTACAAAATTGAGTTAAAAATTCTGTCCATACAAAACCTGAATTTGAATGTTTATGGCAGCTTATTCCTAATTATAAAAAACTAGAGATAACAAATACTTCCTTAAATATGTGAGTGGACAAACTGTGATACATCCTTATAATGGAATACTATACAACAATAAATGGATGTAATCTATCAGGTCATGAATAGATATAGAAAATCCTTAATATCTTGCTACATGAAATAAGCCAATCTGAAAAGTCTACATACTATATGATTCCCCATATATGACATGCTAGAAAATGCAAAACTATGGAGACAGTGAAAGTATGGGTGATTCTCAGGGATTCAAGGGGATGATGAATAGCTGAAGCATAGGAGATTTTAGTATGGTGAAATTCCTTTTTATGATGCTGTAGTTTGGGATATATGGACTTAGACATTTGCTGCATCTTTTGTGAGGCCCTAAAAGGAATGACACTGTAGTAACAATGAATGCAAATTTGCTTCTAAAGCCACTATCCAGTAAAAGGAGCCAAGGATCTTTGGAGAAATGGCTATTGTAGGAATAGGGAAGAATGGTGAAAAATAATCTTGGAGCATCCTTTAATCTTAGAATATAAGGAAGTGCTCAAACATACATAAAATCACAAACTTTGATGTGGATATATATCAAAGGGACTTAGGAGGCAAATAAAAATCTCCCAGTATTAGATTATAATAATAATTATATATATAAATATAGAATATATATATTATAATTAGCAGTATTATATTATAATCCAAAGTATAAAATAAAATCCATGATTTCATACAGATATAAATGATTGAATAAATTAGTACATGAGGTAGAGGAGAAATCACCCATGCAGAAGAATAACAGAAAAATTATGCTGTCCTATACAAGGGGAACTTAGCTCCCTATTTCTTAAGTATTGGCCAAGTATAAAGACTTTTTTTTTCCAAAAAGTGCATTGTGGATAGTAGGGAAAGAAACATCACAATGAAGCAACTGACAAACATTTCAGTCAGATGATTAAGGGCAACATTAGCAGTATAAATCATGTTGATGATATAGACCCTTGATAGGAGGTGATGAAAACAGGACTTTACCTGTGATGTACCTCCATTGAGCCCATGATTCTGGTGTAATCATGGGAAAAATGCCAAGTAAATGTCAATACAATGGTATCCTTCTTACGTTGCAGTTCCTTAAAATATTAAACATACAATTATCCTCAGTTTAGTTCAGTTCAGTCACTCAGTCGTGTCTGACTCTTTGTGACTCCATCAATCACAGCATGCCAGGCCTCCCTGTCCATCACCAACTCGCGGAGTTCACTCAAACTCATGTCCATCGAGTCGGACAACCATCAATTTTGCTCCTAGTATTTAATCCCAAAGAAATAAAAACAGGTATTGAAGTAACAACTGTACACAAATGTTTAGAGTAGAACTATTCACAATGACCAAGGGTGGCAACAATCCAAATGTTCATCAGCTGATGAATGGATAAACAAATGTGGTAATCCATACAAAGGAATACCATTCAGCCACAAAAAGGAACGAGTCACTAATACACATTTCAATATGGTTAAACTTGAAAACATGCTAAATGAAAGAAGCCAGACACTAAAGGTAACATAATTGTTTTAATTCTTTTTGTATACGATATGGAGAATAGGTTAATTCATTGAGACAGGAAGCAGACTAATAAATGCCAGGGGCTCATTAGTGGACAGTGATTGGGAAGAAATGATGATTGAACAGTACTGTGAATGTACTAAATGCCGTTGGATTGTACTCTTCAAATGATTTACATTACGTGATGTGAATTTTACCTCTATGATAAAATAGCATAAAATTTAATACTAAAAAGATAAATGAGAAAATATAATTTTCCATTATGAATAAAGACTTTGGTTATCGACTTTGTTTTATCTTATTTTTTTCAAAATCATACTTGGCTTATGTGTACCTTTCCCTTTTTAAGGTAAATGTATAATTCTTATGTAAAAGAGAATGCTGCAGTTCACACACTAGGTTTTTGCTCATTTCTCTCCAGGCTAGATGTTATGTAGAAATTAGTCTAAATTTTTATAAAATGAGATCATAGCAGTTTAACTAACAGAAATCAAAAACTGGGGACAATGTATTAAAGTGGAGCTCCCTGGTGGCTCAGAGGTGAAGAAACTGCCACCAGTGCAGGAGACCAGGGTTCAGTCCCTGCATCAGGAAGACCTGGAGAAGGAAATGGCAGCTCACTCGGGAATTCTTGCCTGAGAAATCCCACGGACAGAGGAGCCTGGGGGGCTACTAGTCCATGGGGATGCAGAGAGTCAAGCATGATTTTGCAACTAAACAGCAAAATAATGGTGTTAAATAAGATAAGAATGGTGACGTTTGGTCTTCTGTATGTGCACATGGATTTTCTGAATAGCATTAGAGAGTTAGAGATATTCAGTATGTCTGAATTTAGTTAATGTATAGAAAAAAAATCACAGGGCTGAATACCAAAGCACACAAATTCTATTACCTTTTCTTCTATTAACTGATCTGTCACAATCTTATTTCTTCATCTGATATGGAAGAATATTGGGTTTCCATCTCACCATTTTATTAGAAATAATAAATGAGATAATATAGGCAAAAATACTCAGCTAAGCATAAAACTAAGTAGACTTGTGAACTCTTATTTATATGTTCTGCAATGATCTAAAAGAGAGAACATATAGCATAGGAATTAAATCCATGGACGTTGAAATCAGAAAATTATTGTGTTTGGATATTGGATCTGACTTCAGCATATTAACTTTTGCCAGCATGTTAAATTTCCATATCATTTAATATTAGTATCTCTAAAATGGGCATGGTAATTGTATTAATGAGGTAAAAAGCGGGTTTAGTGTTTTTAAGGATACTACATGGATATGCTTCCAACGGAATTCTAAATAATTTTTACTAATGTGTTTGTTAATAGGTATTCCTTTTTCACTGGTATTGGTCTAAATGATATTTATCAATAGGCATTAAAATGTTAGGAGATACTGGTTTTCCTTGAAGATACTTTGCTGTCATATTTTATTAGACATAGATTCCTTTGTTTTCCATATACTTTTTAAGCCAAAGTTCTAATAATTTTCTCTTCTCTTAATGTCATGAGAATTCAAAGTAGAGAGCTCATAATAAATGGCCGGGGGACTCAGTTCATTGAATCATCAAGGGTCCAAGCTTGCTCTGCTCTTCACAGTATAAATCAATGACTGAGAGACGAGGTGTGGGATCAGCAAGAGACTTTATCAGGAGCTAGCTGGCTGGCTGAGAAGATGGTGCTAGAGCCTCAAAATAATCATCTTGTCAGGGCCTGGTTGCCTGGTTCTTTTATGGATCAGAGATGGGGTGGGGAGATGAGGAGACAAAGTAATACTCTTCAATGCTTGCAAATGTCCCCCAGAATGCCAGGCCTCAGGCAGGGGAATGTGTTGGTTTCACTTCCTTGTGGTCCTTCACAGGCAAGCAGCTCAGGTTATCTCCTCAAGGCAGTCCATTATTCATGCTAACAAAAGTGGAAAGATGAGGGTTAAAGTTACAGAAGCAGATACAGCATAAATTCAAAATTAACCTTTTCCAGTTACAAGGGGTCACCAAAAATTGTTGCTAGTCCTGGAGCGGTTCTAAGGAGCACTAACCACAGAGATCGAAGAGGAAAACATTTCTTAAAAGGTTCAATTATAGAGAAAATATTGTTTTCTGAGCTCCTTTTTTTGAGAGGTCAGATTATATGGGCCAGTATAATATAAGTGACTAGCCTGCTAAAATTATCAGCTGTTTTTCTTATACGGGTAAGGCAGAGCACCTCTGCAACATTACAACAAATCTCCTACTCCCTCTTTCCTCTGACTCTACATTTCTGTTTTCAATTCAGCAAGCATTTGCTGAACCGCTACAGGTGCCAGCCTTTCCAAAGGGAAGTTAGTATTTCATTCCAAGTTGCTTGAATTGCTTCATATACCTTGATTGTTTCTTGATTTACAGGGAACCTTTTGGGTCTGGACTATATTTCCCTAGGAACTTGAAGTGTTAGTTGCTCAGTCGTTCCTGACTCTTTGTGATCATATGGACTATAGCCTACCAGGCTCCTCGGTCCATGAAATTCTCCAATCAAGAATACTAGAGTGGGAAGCCATTCCCTTCTCCAGTGATTTTCCCGATCCAGGGATTGAAACAAGTTGTCCTGCATTGCAGGCAGATACTTTACCGTCTGAGCCAAACAAGTGAAATACATATATTGGAAGGACAGAGGAGGGGATAAAAAGCCTCCAATTGACCGGGTCCAGCTTGTCAGTCCAAATGATGATTACCTCATTGTGATGATCTTCCTCAACACCATCATGAAGTGGATGCTATCTTACTATTCAAGTCTTTAAATTGAGATGCAAAAGAGCATTTTATTTTCAAGTGGAAAACATACATAAGAGATTAGGTTTAGGTCCACAGGCATAGAGAAGTTACATTAATTTATGACTCAATTCATTCAACAACTATTACTGTCCACTTGCCTTCCTTTGCCCCAAACGTACACCTATAGTTAACACAGAGAATTCCTTATAATGAGTAGACTGAAAATTGAAAATTTGGGCCTGAACATGCAGATGGTTTTTGCATGTTATGTTGGTTGCAACTAGGAGTAAAAGGCTGCAGGTTTACAGTCCCAATTTAGTGAAATATTGTGTTTGAATATAACTTAGTTGTGGTTAGTATTTGGGCATCCCAGGTGGTGCTAGTGGCAAAGAACCCAACTGCCAATTCAGGAGACATAAGAGATTCGAGTTCGACCCCTGGGTTTGGAAGAGCCCCTGGAGGAGAGCATGGTAACCCATTCCAGTATTCTTCCCTGGAGAATCCCATGGACAGAGGAGCCTGGTGGGTTACAGTCCATGGGACTGCGAAGAGTTGAACACAACTGAAGCAACTTAGCACGCACATTGTCAGTATTCTGACTATGATCCTGAAAAACACTAATAAGAAATTCTCCCATTTGGAAGAAATGCAAGCAGTGTATTTGGTTGTCCACTTTGTTTGGCTAGAAGCATGCATATATACTGATTCATGAAAAGTTATTAATGGTTCTGTTAGATGGTCAGAGCTTAAAGTAAATAGAATTGGAAGACTGGTGGCAAAGAATTCCTGGGGGAGAATTGGTGGCAATTGATCTCTCAGAAGAGGCACAGATTATGAAAAATCTGTGTCTCACGTATTCTTACCAAAGGGTATACATTATAGAGGAAATTTTAGTAGCAGACTAATAAATGCTATAAATGCTAACCTATTTTTCCAGCCACCTCTGGTGCTTTCTAAATGGGATTTTGTACAAAATAACCATGGTCAGAAATCATGTATTGCTAAACACTGCATTTGATCAAGTTTATTTTATAGCAAAGCAATTAGCAACAATGGCTATAGATCATAACATGTACTTGCTGCTGCTGCTGTTAAGTCGCTTCAGTCGTGTCCGACTCTATGCGACCCCATAGACGGCAGCCCACCAGGCTCCGCCATCCCTGGGATTCTCCAGGCAAGAACACTGGAGTGGGTTGCCATTCCCTTCTCCAATGTGTGAAAGTGAAGTCGCTCAGTCGTGTCCTACTCTTAGCGACCCCATGGACCGCAGCCCACCAGGCTCCTCCATCCATGGGATTTTCCAGGCAAGAGTACTGGAGTGGGGTGCCATTGTCTTGGCCGAACATGTACTTAATCACCCATAAATAGCTGATCTAATAAATGGTAGAATGGCATACTAAAGAGTTCCTGATGAGTCTTTTGGGAGATAATATGTTCATTCTCTGATTCTGGAATCAAAATGTGGAAGTGATAGTTAATCCTTACACTGTGATGCTTCATAACCCACTCACAAAATTTTTGCTTCCCACCTACCACTTTGAATGCTTCCACCAGAGTAAATAGTATCTTCACTAACTTGGAAGTTAAGACTGACTACTGTCCATTTAAGTTTGGCTAGAGAATGTATAAAATATGCATCCCACTGATTAATATCTGTGAGGATGAATATAAAAGAAACCAGTGAGAATTAAGGAGAATTTGCTTTTGTGATAAGTGTGTGAAAAATAATGTCAGATAGTATGAAAATGACTGTAATGTTTGAGTTGAGAGCATGTGATACTTGCATTTGTTGTGGCAAATTATATTACAAGGCAATATACATATATACATTTTTTCATCCTATGCCCTTCTATCCTCAGAATATTAGAAAATTCATACAAATTGTACTTAAGAGGTTTATTTTTTAAGGACTGAGAGAAGTAAAAAGATACCCATTATTCTAGGCAGTGTAAAAGATGCTTTGAAAATACAGAGATGACAATGCAGCAAATGAATGGGCATACCCATGAGAAAGAACTGAGGCGACCACCCGAAATAGGGACTGCCATGTGGTTGGCTCTTGGTCCTTTGGCTCCACCTCTGTGCAGGCATGTTCTTGGTGATGTTTCTTTCATTTCCAACTTTCACTCCATGATAAAATTAGCTTGCAAATCACATTACTCCCAATATTTTTATACAGTTATATTGAGAGAGCAACTCTAATATTTTATTCTTGGCATAGTTTATTCTTTTACTCTCAGGAATAGTTTTCTATTGTACTGTGTAGTGTCGTATAATAAATGAATAATTTTTGAAATCAGATTGACCTTTGAATCCTTAAGTGAAGAAAAAATTAAATTGTACTATCTTGAGGAACTGTATTTCATATTTCTGAGTCTCATTTTCTTATCCATAGTTTGGGAATAATAGTAAATTTATATAATAAACATAGCAGTGGTATAGAGCAGGCATTCAAGGATGATAAGTACTATTTTTTTTGCTAAAATTGTTTTAATTTTTTCACTTTAGTTGAAGCATAGTTGATTTATAATATTATACAGTATTAGTTTTAGGTATACAACAAAGTGATTCAGCTGTATATGTGTATATATATATATATATATATATATACACTCAATATATGTATTCAGCTATTATAGGTTATTACAAGATATTAATATAATTCCATGTGATATACATAAATCCCTGTTGCTTATCTATTTTATGTATAGTACTTTGTATCTGCCAATTCCATTCTCCTCATTTATCCCTCCTCCCATCCTTTCTCCTTTGGTAACCCTAAGTATGTTTCTTTTGAGAGTCTGTTTCTGTTTTGTGCATAGATTCATTTATATTATTTTTATATTCTACACATTTCTACACAGAAGTAATAGCATATAATATTTTTCTTTCTCTGTATGACTGATTTCACTTAGTATGATTTTCTCTTTATTCAACTACCTTGTTAAAAATGAAAATATTTCATTCTTTTTTGTATCTGAGTAATATTCCAGTAAGTGTGTGTGTGTGTGCATGTATCACATCTTTTTAAATCAATCTTCTGTTGATGAGGAGTTGATTTGTTTCCATGTCTTGGCTATTGTAAATAATTCCTATGAACATTGGAGTGTATGTATCTTTTCAAATTAGAGTTTTCATGTTTTATGGATATATGCCAGGAGTGGGATTGCTTTACATTTATTTCTAGGCTCTCTATTTTGTTCCATTGACCTATTGGTCTATTTTGTGCCAATACCATGCTGTTTTGATACTGTAGCTTTATAGTATAGTCTGAATCCTAGAAGGGCTATGTCTCCAGCTTTGTTCTTTTTCTTCAGGATTGCTTGGCAACTCTGGTTCTTTTGTAGTTCCAAAAAATTTTTAGGATTGTTTATTCTAGTTCAGTGAAGAATGCTATGAATGTTTTGAAAAGTATCACAGTAAATTTGTAGGTTGCTTTGGGTAGTATAGCCATTTTAACAGCATTAATTCTTCCAGTCTATGAGCATGAGATATCTTTCTATTCCTTTGAATAAGTTTCAGTTTCCTTTATCAGTGTTTTATAGTTCTCAGCATTCAGAATTTTCACCTCGGTTAAAATTATTCCTAGGTTTTTTTGGTTTTTTTTGGTATTTTACTTTTGACAATATTTTAAATGGAATTTTTTTTTGCTTTCATTTTCTGATACTTCATTGTTATGTAAGTGCATCACTTTTATTCTTCCATTTTTCTATTTTTCTGTCCATATTAAGAGAAATGAAATTTCTATATGTACCATATTTTTATTTTAGGACTTTTATTATTGATTCTTACAACTGAATTTCAATTTACTTAATTTATACCTCTAAAGGAAAGTAAATTTTATTTATTATTTAAAATTTTTAGGAATTTTTAATTCATGAAAAAAGACTGTACTTAAATATGCCATGATTGATAAATGGTATTAATATTTGAATAAAAAAATATCCTTTTATATATAAATTAAAATATTCTTTTAAAATATTGATTACAAATATTAAGTACTGCAGTTTCAAGAATTAACCAGGTAAGGCATAGCCCCTACCATTAAGGAATTTACAATTTCAGGACTTCTAAACCAATGGTTAATATAATTCAAAGTATAAATGTTAATCCTTGAGACTAAGATAATCAAAGGAAATATTATTTGGGTTTTTTTTTTCTTTTATTGAGTTAATGGAAACCAAACACAGAATAGCTTCTTCTATTATTCTAGTGTCCACTGTCATTCCCTAGTACTGTACCACTGTTATTCTCTCTTTATTTTTCTCCTACTGCTTTCCATTAGTATTTGGGTAGAGAGTGAAGCTAAACAGTAATTCAGTTGACAAGAGGTCAAGTGAAAAGTCTGAGGAAAAGAGTCAGTGTTACAGAAACACCTTCCAAATGGAATTAGGAGAAAATTCTAAAGAAGTTTATTAAGATGCTATCCATCAGAATGGATGTATAGCTCTTGGTTGAATGAATTTTAGCTTCTCACTTAATACAGTTAAAGGCATAGGAAAGCTGATTAGACAATTCACTCACAAAGAAGAACCATTTGTGTTGAATGTTAGGGAAACATTTTGTGGTGTTCTACTGGTTGATTAGTAAATGTTGAAATTCCATGAACTTTATTAACCCTATTCCTGTACTTAGAGACAGGCATAAAATGTAGATATAAATTGAATGCCTAGAATTTTCAACCTCTTTTATAAGGTCAGTATATTGTCAATTTGAAGTGCTCCCAGTGAGGTTTCTGGGCATTAAATATTTCCCTTGGGATGTATGTAGTAGCTTCTGAATCTCTTCAGAGAAGTTTTTATCTCTTTATTTCTCAGGGTATAAATGGCTGGATTTAGGAGAGGTGTAATAACAGAGTAAAACACAGCAAGAAATTTGTCCACCCAGGTGATGCTGAGTGGCCACACATAGATGAAGATGCAGGGCCCGAAGAAGAGCAACACCACTGTGATGTGGGCAGTGCAGGTAGAGAGTGCCCTCGATGCACCAGCTTTAGAGCTTTGGCGAACAGTAAGAAGAATATATGTGTAGGATATCAACAAAACTATAAAGCAGGTCATGGCTGGAACCCCACTGTCAGCATTCATTAATATTCCCAAGTTGTAAGAGTCTATGCAGGCAAGCTTGATTACCAGTGGTATGTCACAGAAGAAACTGTCAGTTTCCCTGGGGCCACAGAAAGGCAATTGCACAATCACTGCCATTTGACTCATGGCATGCACAAAGCCAATGGTCCAGGAAGTCACCACAAGCCCAATGCACTATTGAAGGTTCATATTGGTTGAATAGTGAAGTGGCTTGCAGATAGCCACATAGCGGTCATAGGCCATTACTACCAATAGCACCATCTCACCCTCTCCAAAAAATGCACAAAGAGGACCTGACACATGCAGCCTCCAAAGGAAATAGTCTTGTTCTCTCTGACAAAGTCTGTAATCATCTTAGGAGTGGTCACTGAGCAAAGCCACATATCAACAAAGGAAAGGTTGGCCAACAAGAAGTACATGGGAGAATGCAGATGGGAGTCAGTGATGATTAAGATTATGGTGGCAATGTTTCCAAATACAATGATCAGGTAAAGCATAAAAAATATCAGTAAGAGTAAGACCTGCATAGTCCATGAGTGACAAAGTCCCAGAAGCACAAATTCTGACACTACAGACAGATTTCCTGCATCCATTTAATTCAGCACGTCCTCTAAAATAACCAGGAGAAAAAGACAGATTTTTCAGTTAGTGGGATGGGAAAGAATACTTAATCTTTAGAAATTGGTTGAAATTCTATCTCAATGAAGTTTAAATTCATAGAAAATTAGCATCTATACCTGAAAGTGAATATCTAATTGGGAAGACAGATATTGGGAAAATACTCATAGTATTATGACGAAAAGAGAAGTAAAGGCCTAAAATTTGCTTTCCAAGATAGACTTCTTATAAATGATTAATTAAGAAGACATTCCCACAAAGAAGTGAGAAAGGTGGATAGCAAAATGAAAGGCTGAGAAAAGATTGTAGTGTCATCTAGAAACTAGTTTCAGTCTGCTTCCCCAGTGAAAAGAATCTGAGTGCAGGACCAGCAACTGTTACACTGTAATAACTATGATTTGAGTAGTCTGCTTAGGAAGATGATGGTGAACTGATGCTGAAGTCCAGAACAAATGCCAGAGCACAAAATTACAGTTTCTCTCTATTATGTATACTGATTTCTTTAAGCCTTTTTTGAGTGTCTTCTATAAGACATCATTCAATTAAATTTTTACCTTATTTCTCTGTATTATATATTGGAAAAGTCTTTAGCAGAAAAGCCGTATAATAAATACCAGGCATGATAATTCACATGCAAAACCAAGCCCATAATTTATCCTTGTTTAAGATCACAAGTCAATAGAATTCATTTCGTTAACTAAATCTATTAGAAAAAATGTCTGGAGAATTATGTGAGAAAAGGAGGTTAACTCAGACTCAGGTTCTGTTTTGATGACATCTGAATGAACATTCCCTATAACTCGAGCTTATGAATAGAAAATATTTACTTTCAATTATATCAGTAGATGATAAGAAACCCCTAGGTTTTGAAATATTACTGTAAATGTATAAAAATATTTTCTAAGATTACAATAAACTACAGACATGTGTAAGCAAAGTATGTCTTTGTTAGTACTGAATGAACATGAAGTTAAAACTTCAGAGATCATCAATTACTGACTTCTAAATAGAATAAAGATATAGCTTATATTAATCCTTAAGTACATTAAGAATTCCTCTCAAGCTGAATGGTGGAAATATAACTGTGTATCTCAAGTGAAAGTGAAAGTCGCTCAGTCTTGTCTGACTCTTTGCTACCCGAAAGACTATACAGTCCATGGAATTCTCCAGGCTATAATACTGGAGTGGGTTGCCATTTCCTTCTCCAGGGGATCTTCCTGACCCAGGTATCGAACTCAGGTCTCCTGCATTTCAGGCAGACGCTTTACCCTCTGAGCCACCAGGGAAGCCCCCCAATCTAATAGACTTGTCTTCAAATCAGAAAACACAGAAATTACTTAAAGTTATCTGGTATTCAGCATATGTTTAATTAATACTAGTTATTTCCCCTCCTTATTGATTAAAATGTAACTTAAAACTCTGCAGTTTCCAAAGATTTCAAAAAACAATCTTAGTTAACTGCCAACCACCTTTTGTAACCAAAATATATAAAGTAAATTTTATTTAAAATAATAACTGATTACATTTTCTTTAAATTACATTAAGCAGCATTATAAGATGTGGATGCAAAGGAAATATCAAGAAGCAAGAATTGCTTCTTGCTTTCCATGAGCTTAACAAGTTTTTCACTTTTGACTTCTGCTTCTATAGGTTAAAGCGTCTGCCTGCAATGCGGGAGACCTGGGTTTGATCCCTGGGTCAGGAAGATTCCCTGGAGAAGGAAATGGCAACCCACTGCAGTATTCTTGCCTGGAGAATCCCATGGATGGATGAGCCTGGTGGGCTACAGTCCACGGGGTCGCAAAGAGTCGGACACGACTGAGCGACTTCACTTCACTTCACTTTTCACTTTCTATCTAGGAAGTGTTTCGTATTTTAAGAAAGCCTTCATGAGAATAGTACATTTTTTTTTTTAGAGTACCTTTGAATCCTGTAACTTAGGGTCAGTTTTCACAGGAATAGGTAGTTATAACTTTGGGATTAGTGAAAATGAAAAAAATAGGGAAAGGAGACAAACTGAGTTACTTTTTCTAGAGTAGTAAAATACAGCTAAGTAAGTTTCATCCCCATCTAGACACAAGGTCCTCCTATTATTTTTTTTATAATAGCAATTCTAAAACTGTGATTATCAACAGTTTTAATTTTACAAAGAGAAACTTGGACACAGAGAATTTAACAGATGGTCTGAGGTATCAGTTCAGTTCAGTTCAGTCGCTCAGTCGTGTCCGACTCTCCGCGACCCCATGAATCACAGCACGCCAGGCCTCCCTGTCCATCACCAACTCCCAGAGTTCACCCAAACTCATGTCCATCGAGTCGGTGATGCCATCCAGCCATCTTATTCTCTGTCGTCCCCTTCTCCTCCCGCCCCAACCTTTCCCAGCATCAGAGTCTTTTCCAGTGAGTCAACTCGTCGCAGGGAAAGTACACAGGGAAATTGTCCAAATTCCTTTCTCTATCTAAAGCTGACCTCTTTTCTTCCTAAGGTTATGAGTTTTACTCCTGTTAAATCCTATTAACCATACAGTAACTTACTATTGCATCACTTCTCACTGGATATAGAATTATTTTTTCTTCTATCTTTATACTGAAAATTACCTTAGTATGTAGTACTCTCTCTGATATAAAACTCTTATCTTTTAAATGGGAAGGACCATTTAGCCAGGATAGCTGGAAGTTGCTCATAATCAAGTAGTTGTTATAATATTCAAATAACTGTGATCTCTCGAAGCAGACTTGAGAGCACCTCTGAGGCATGGCATTATGATGGTATGTACACTGTTATTAAAGAGACCATGGAAATTCTAGTAGGATAACTGATGATCTCTTTAAAGGTCAGAAGCTAAACAAGTCATACTTAACTCTAAGCATAGTGGGCATGCATGAAACAGATACATAGAAATATTTTTTAAATTATTTTAAGGAAGAAAGTTCTAAAGAATATGAGATAACTTACTAAGACCAGATTTCTCTAAGACCAGATTACTTTTTACTCTTCTCTTCTGATATATGCTTGAGATAACATCCACTGTGGAGTGGAAACAGTATCTGTGGGAGAAATTTCCCTCAGCCTGACATATATTCACCACTGGAAGGAATCCCTTGGGTGAAGTTTTCCTATTACCTGTTCTGGACAAAACAAGAATCATGAAAATAATTTACATTATTATTATTAATAATTTACATCTCTTAGGGACAATTTTGTTAAGAGCAGTAACTTTTGCATATTCTGGAAATCGGAACTGGGAGTCAAGAAAAATCACACATAAAGCAGCCAAGAATAGTGAAGTTTTAAAATTGCTTTTTATTTAACCTGCAAGTACTAAGATGTGTTCTGCAGTCTTAATCTCTAACTAGATCTAAATAATCAGATGCAATTAAAATTTAATTTCAGTTTTAAGAAACCGTATCCTGACTAGTGTGTGATATATGACCACCAATAGAAAATCCTCATGTGAATGGCAAGATTACTTGTCTATTTAGAAAATAGTCAAAGAAGATTTGATACCTATCTTTTTCAAACTATCTAAAAACTTGGAGAGGGAAAATTCTCCAAACACGTTAATGAAACCAGCATTACTTTGATACCAAAACCTTACAAGGACATCACACACACACAAATTATAGGCCAATAACATTGATGTACATAGATGCAAAATTCCTGAACAAAATTTTAGCAACTGAAACCAACAGTTAATTAATTTAATCATATATCACAATCTAGTATTATTTATTCCAGAAATGTAAAGATGTTTCAGTATTCACAAATCTATCAATGTGATTTATCACAAAAACAAAAAGAGGGATAAAAATCAGATGATTATCTGAACTGAAGCAGAAATGCATTTGACAAAATCCACCATCCATTAACCATAAAAACTCTGAACAAAATTTGAAATATTTTCCTCTAAGATCAGGAACAGAACAAGGATGACCAGTCTCACCACTTTTGTTTAATATAGTATTGGAAGTTCTAGCCATAGCAGTTAGGCAATAAAAGAAAGTCATCAAAATCTGAAGAGGGCTTCCCTGATAACTCAGTTGGTAAAGAATCTGCCTGCAATGCGGGAGACCCTGGGTTGATTCCTGGGTTGGGAAGATCTGCTGGAGAAGGGATAGGCTACCCAATCCAGTCTTTTTGGGCTTCCCTTGTGGCTCACTGATAAAGAATCTGCCTGCAATGCAGGAGACCAAAGTTCAATTCCTGGGTAGGGAAGATCCTCTGGAGAAAGAAAGCAACCCACTCCAGTATTCTTACCTGGAGAATCCCATGGACGGAGGAGCCTGGCAGGCTACAGTCCGTGGGGTCACAAGAGTCAGACACGACTTAGTGACTAAACCAACCAACCAAAATCCAAAGAGAAGATGTAAAAATGTCACTATTTGAAGATCACATGGTATTATATATAAAGAGCTCTAAAGACTTGACCAAAAAGCTGTAAAAACTAATAAATTAATTTAGTAAAATCAGAGTACAAAATTAATTTACAGAAGTCTGTTGCAGTTGTACACACTAATATCAAACTGTCAGGAAGGTAAATTAAGAAAGCAAACCCATTAAAAATTTCATCAAAAAGAATTTAAAAACCTAAGAATAAATATAATCACAGAGGTTAAAGTTCTATATAGTGAAAACTATAAGACACTGATGAAAACAATTAGAAGATACAAATTAAAAAGATGTTTTGTGTTCATGGATTGGAAAAATTAATATTGTTAAAATGTTCTTGCTACCCAAGGAATCTACAGATTCAGTGCAATCCCTATCAAAATTCTAAAGGTATATTTCACAGAACTACAACAAATAACGGTAAAATTTGTATAAATCAAAAACAATCAATAGCCAAAACAACCCTGAGAAAGAAGAATAAAGCTGGAGGTATCATACTGTATGATTTTAACTATCAAGTTATAGTAATCAAAATATTTTGGTACTGGCATAAAAATGGACACATAAGATTAGTAAAACAGAGGTGAGAGTCCAGAAATAAACCCACATGAATATAAACAATTTTTTGCAAGAGGAATGGTCTTACACTGAAGAAAAATAGACTTCAATACATGGTGTTGGGAAAATTGGACAGGCACATGTGATAAAATAAAACTAGATCATTATCTTTCACCAGTCACAAAAATTAACACAAAATGGATTAAAGAGATGAGTGTAAGACCTGAAACCATAAAATTCCTAGAAGAAAGCATAGGCCATAACCACACTGACATCAGTTTTATTGATGTTTTTGTGCATGTGACTTCTGATGCAAGAGCTGCAAAAGCAAAAACAAACAAATGAAACTACAATAGCTAGAATGCTTCTGCACAGCAAGGAAAACTATAAACAAATTTAAAAGAGAATCTAAGAAACTCCAATACTTTGGCTACCTCATGCGACGAGTTGACTCACTGGAAAAGACTCTGATGCTGGGAGGAGTTGGGGGCAGGAGGAGACAGGGACGACAGAGAATGAGATGGCTGGATGGCATCACCGACTCGATGGACATGAGTTTGGGTGAACTCCAGGAGTTGGTGATGGACAGGGAGGCCTGGCGTGCTGTGATTCATGGGGTCGCAAAGAGTCGGACACGACTGAGCGACTGAAATGAACTGAACTGAACTGAACTGAAGAAGTGGGAGAAGATGTTTCTAAATCACATATCTGACAGGTGGTTATAAAATATATAAAATCATACAACTTAACAAGCAAACTGATTTAAATATGAGTAGAGGGTCTGAATAGACATTTTTCCAAAGAAGACAGCAAATACATGAAAAAATATTCAATACCACTAATTCTTGAGGAAATGCAAATCAAAACCATAATGAGATATTGCTTCACACATGTTAGAATGACTATTGTTGAAAAGAAAGAAATAACAAAAGTTGGAGTGGGTGTGACAAAAATGGAATCCTTGTACATTATTGGTAGGACTATAAATTAGTGTAGCTACTATGGAAAGAAATATCGAGACTCCTCTAAAAATTAAGAATAGAGCTAACATATGAAACAACAATTCCATTTTGAATATTTATCCAAAGAAAACCAAAAAACTAACTTGAAAAGGTATATGCACCCCTATATTCACTGTCCCCTTATTTACAATATCCAAGATACAGAAACTAGTGCCCATCTGTGGATGAATGGATGAAGGACATGTGGTGTATATACACAATGGAATATTACCCGGCTCTAAAAGAGAGTGAATTCTGTCATTTGTGACAACATGGATGGACCTTGAAGGTTTTATTCCAAATGAAATAAATCAGATGAAGATGACAAATACTGCATGATTTCAGTAATGTGAAATCTGGGACAACAAAGCAAACACAAACTCATAAGTAAATAAATACATAAAAAATAAATAGAAGTAACCTGAAAAACACTAAATTTACTGGGCCATTTAAAATGTAATATACACTTGAAATTAATATATTAATAATATTGTAAGTCAACTATACATCAATAAATTTAGAAAAATAAGTGAAGTAGCTCAGTCGTGTCCAACTCTTTGTATCCCCATGAACTGTAGCCTACCAGGATCTTCCGTCCATGGGATTTTCGAGGCAAGAGTACTGGAGTGAGTTCCCATTTCCTTCTCCAGGGATCTTCCTGACCCAGGGATTGAACCCGGGTGTCCTGCATTGTAGGTAGATGCTTTACCATCTGAGCCACCAGTGAAATCCTTAGAAAAATAAAATATGCAATAATCAGTTCAATTCAGTTCAGTTCAGTTCAGTCACTCAGTCGTGTCCGACTCTTTGCAACCCCATGAATCACAGCACACCAGGCCTCCCTGTCCATCACCAACTCCCGGAATTCACTCAAACTCATGTCCACCGAGTTGATGATGCCATCCAGCCATCTCATTCTCTGTCGTGCCCTTCTCCTCACACCCCCAACCCTCCCAGCATCAGAGTCTTTTCCAGTGAGTCAACTCGTCGCATGAGGTGGCCAAAGTATTGGAGTTTCAGTTTTAACATCAGTCCTTCCAATGAACACCCAGGATTGATCTCCTTTAGAATGGACTGGTTGGATCTCCTTGCAGTCCAAGGGACTCTCAAGAGTCTTCTCCAGCACCACAGTTCAATATATTACTGAGTTTTTAACACTGATTTAAGTTCATCATTAAAATAATTGCATTCATTGTGTAAAAAAATTTTTAATGCCATTATATAAAAAATTTTACACCAAGCATGGTTTATCCTATATATTTTATAGGATACTTATAGCTTACATTTTACAAAACATCTATGATCCATAATGAGTTAGTGTTTGTGAAAGATGTAAGGTCTATATTTAGATTCTTGGGAATTTTGCATGTGGATATCTAGTTGTTCCTGCACTAACGAGATCTTTGGTGTATTACATTGTGCTTGTCAACTGATTGACAAACTTGCCTACGTATGTATATTTCTTGGCCTTTTATACCATGACATATATATTTCCATTCTTTAGCCAATATCACACTGCCTTGATTGCCGTAGCTTTAAATTAAAGTCTAGTAATGTCAGTCCTCTGACCTTGTTGTTCTTCTTCATCCTTTCATTTTTAATCCATATCTTTATATTTAAAGTGTGTTTGACATGTAATATATGGTTACATCAATATTCATTAGAAATATTGGTCTGTAGTTTATTTTGTGTTATTTTTGTGTTGCTTTTGTACCAGAGTAAAATTATTCCCACTCCTCTATTTTCTGGAAAAGTTTGTTGAGAATTGGAATTATTTATTATTTAAATATTTGGTAGAATCCACCAAGGCAATGGCACCCAACTCCAGTACTCTTGCCTGGAAAATCCCATGGACGGAGGAGCCTGGTAGGCTGCAATCCATGGGGTCGCGAAGAGTCGGACACGACTGAAGTGACTTAGCAGCAGAATGCACAAATGAAGCCATTAGGGCCTGGATTTTTCATTTTAGTAAGTTTTATAATTCCTAATTCTGTTCTTTTTTCTTTATGTCTTCAATTCTCTATTTCTTCTTGTTTCTTTTTTAGGTATTTGCTCATTCCGTGTAAAATATCTAATTTATTGGCATATTGTTTTCAATAGTATTCTTTTTAATTCCTCAGCATATGGATAGATCACAATTTGCTTATTGAGTTATTTCAAGTATTGATATTATGAACTGAATGCTATAAACATTTGCAAAGCCATTGTGTGGAATAGGAGACAATAATTGATTCCTTTCAGAATGTAATAACACTGGATAGCAGTTCCTGCAGATTCTGGAACTCCAACTAGAACCCCAAATCTCCAGGTGCAGTTTCTTACAGTTAGACCTGCTTTTCAGTTACACAAATTGAGCTTCTAGGTCTTTTTTAACAGTTTTTCTCTACCTTTTCTTCTATCTTTTCCTAGTCTCCACACCCACTGGACACTAATTCCATACGGCTTTGGTCTCAGCAGGTTGTCGTGGAATAAATGAGATAAACCAACTCATGATATGATTTGCATGACTAAAACCAAACAAATATGTTACTGTTTGTAATTTTGTATACTTAAGTACTTTTTTTTTAAAGAAATGGTTTTATCAATAAAAGAATGACAAAAATAGTGGAATTTTAGGATGTGTGGCAAGTAATAATGAGTGAACATTTTGGGGAAAATACTCTTCCAGGCACTATTGAACTTTACCAAATGTATGTATACTTGTGTGTGGACTGTGTATAAAGCTGTCCCTATGCTTCCTCTCTGAAGATGGGTAAGACCATCTTTTGTGGACTTGTCAAATACAGCTCTGATCCTCATAGGATACAGTGAGTTCTCTAAATGCCATGGCTTCTTTCCTACTTTCAGATAGTTGTGAGTGACCAAGAAAATCTTTCATATATCTCTACCTGCTTTTTGCATATTTATCTTTGGACTGGGAGAAAAGTAGTGGAGACATTGAAGTGTGTGCATTTATGATAGAATAAATATGTTATTTTATGTCATACTGCTTCTGTTTCAGTTATCATTCACAAACTTTTGATTTGCTCTCTGAGGTGGGAATATTTCTTTATTTTTTCAGTGGAACAAGAGGAAACAATCTCTAAAGAATTTAGAATTTATAAGAAATGCATTCTGAGGTAGACTGATCATAGTATGAAGACTTATCCATTGTAATAGTTGTTTAGTTCTCAACTTTTGCCATTTGTAAACAAAATATTTGCCCATTGTTGTGTTTTTCAGGTTATTTGTTTTCATTGAGTGAATACACAGGATTGTTTTCCTACTTCTTTTTGTCTCTGTAACCAGAGTTGCTACCAATGACTGAAATGTCTTCCTTAAAATCGCAAGGTCTTCTATAATTATAAAATTCTAGTTTTTTGTATTATGGCCAAGTGATACATAAAAATTACCTACCCAAACATGTATTGATCTTTTATCACCAGGACTCCACCCTGCCAAAAACACACTTGGTATAGTATAAAAATACCACTTGCTATAGCTGCTGGTTTTCCTCTAGTGTAGCAGTGCTATATACTAACAGAAAGGACTCAATTCAAGCTGTCAATAAATCTATTAGAATGTACAGCTAGAGAAGCAACATTGAGCTGTGTTTTATTATTGGGAATTAGTAGTGATGTGATGGTATCCAAATGGCATTACATTAATTCTCTATAAAAATAACACACATGATTAACGGATTATCAGTTCAGTTCAGTCCTCAGTTGTGTCTGACTCTTCACGACCCCATGGACCACAGCACTCCAGGCTTCCCTGTCCATCACCAACTCCCAGAGTTTATTCAAACTCATCTCCATTGAGTTGGTGATGCCATCCAACCATCTCATCCTCTGTCGTCCCCTTCTCCAACTGCCTTCAATCTCTCCCAGCGTCAGGGTCTTTTCAAATGAGTTAGCTCTTTGCATCAGGTGGCCAAAGTATTGGAGTTTCAGCTTCAACATCAGTCCTTCCAATAAACACGCAGGACTGATCTCCTTTAGGATAGACTGGTTGGATCTCCTTGCAGTCCAAGGGACTCTCAAGAGTCTTCTCCAACACCACAGTTCAAAAGCATCAATTCTTCGGCGATCAGCTTTCTTCACAGTCCAACTCTCACATCCATACATGACCACGGGAAAGACCATAGCCTTGACTAGACGGACCTTTGTTGGCAAAGGAATGTCTCTGCTTTTTAATATGCTGTCTAGATTGGTCATAACTTTCCTTAGAAGGAGTAAGCATCTTTTAGTTTCATGGCTGCAATCAGCATCTGCAGTGATTTTGGAGCCCAGAAAAATAAAGTCAGGCACTGTTTCCACTGTTTCCCTGTCTATTTCCTATGAAGTGATGAGACCGGATGCCATGATCTTAGTTTTCTGAATGTTGAGCTTTAAGCCAATTTTTTCACTCTCCTCTCTCACTTTCATCAAGAGGTTCTTTAGTTTCTCTTCTCTTTCTGCCATAAGGGTGGTATCATCTGCATATCTGAGGTTATTGATATTTCTCCTGGCAATCTTGATTCCAGCTTGTGCTTCCTCCAACCCAGCATTTCTCATGATGTACTCTGCATGTAAGTTAAATAAGCAGGGTGACAATATACAGTCTTGTCATACTCCTTTTCCTATTTGGAACCAGTCTGTTGTTCCATGTCCAGTTCTTCCTGATCTGCATACAGGTTTCTTAAGCGGCAGGTCAGGTGGTCTGATATTCCCATCTCTTGAAGAATTTTCCACAGTTTATTGTGATCCACACAGTCAAAGGCTCTGGCATAGTCATTAAAGCAGAAATAGATGTTTTTCCGGAACTCTCTTGCTTTTTTGAAGATCCAACAGATGTTGGCAATTTGATCTCTGGTTCCTCTGCCTTTTCTAAAACCAGCTTGAACATCTGGAAGTTCATGGTTCATGTATTGCTGAAGCCTGACTTGGAGAATTTCGAGCATTAATTTACTAGTGTGTGAGATGAGTGCAACTGTGCGGTAGTTTGAGCAATCTTTGGCATTGCCTTTCTTTGGGATTGCAATGAAAACTGACCTTTTCCAGTCCTGTGGCCACTGCTGAGTTTTCCAAATTTGCTGATATATTGAGTGCAGCACTTTCACAGCATCATCTTTCAGGATTTGAAATAGCTCAACTGAAATCACACCCATAATATCATTTTTCAGGATATCTGGAAAATAGTTATTTTCCAGGATGTCTGAACCATAGCTACTCTATTTTGACTTTTAATTGTAAAAAAAAATTTTTTTTAATAGCCAAAGCTTTCAGATTAGACGCTGTGACCTAAGGTAGAACTTAATGCTCCTATAATACATTTTTGCTTCTGTACATTGCTTGCTGCTCGTAAAACCAAAGTTACTCCATTTTGAGATAAGGTTGTTTTTAAGTAAAGATTCCTAAAATTGTTTAAAAAAAAATTAAAGAATCACTTCAAAATATTTCTTATGTTCCCTTTCACTTTGAGAAGAGTGTTTTACCCACCAGAGAAACAAGGATATGGTCTTTCAATGTACACTTTATCACAGTTGCCAAATCATTATGGATACCTATAGCACCTACAATGTTCTTTGAGTGGCTGGATTTCTTTAGTCATTAATGTTTTAGATGCTAAGGAAGCCATGAAAATGTGAGACTCCAAAAATTTAATGAAATCTGAGGTTTTTAGTTGACACTTCCACAATCCATGGACTAGGTGGGGATGTGAGAAAATTACACTTATATTTACAAGTTGTGAATAATCGAATGGGTCTTAGGTTGGTTTTGGTTAAAAGAGGACAGAAACTTTCTTAATCTTTAGAATAATGTCTAATAAATTCAGGTATTCATTTTATTTTCTTTGTCATTTAAATTATAAACGCTCTGGATGCATTTATTGCTTTGTGCACATTTGTTTACAGTATCAGCAGCTTTATGAAACTCTGTATTATGTTGCAATCAGAAAATGAAAGTAGACTCATTGGAAAATGTCAAATAGAAAATATAGAGCCTGTTTAACCTGGGGAGGCTTTGATTGTGAAATGTGATGGAAAATAAGATATTAAACATACCTTATGTTAATCAGTTAAAAAAAAAGAAATAGCTCAACTGGAATTCCATCACCTCCACTAGCTTTGTTCATAGTGATGCTTCCTAAGGCCAACTTGACTTCACATTCCAGGATGTCTGGTTCTTGGTGAGTGATCACACCATTGTGATTATCTGGGTTGTGAAGATCTTTTTTGTACAGTTCTTCTGTGTATTCTTGCCACCTCTGCAGAGATTTACTTTGCCAACAAATATTCATATATTCAAACCTATCCAGTAGTCATGTATGAATGTGATTGTTGGATCATAAAGAAGGCTGAGTACCAAAGAATTGATGCTTTTGAATTGTGGTTCTTCTAGAAGACTCTTGCGAGTCCTTTAGATAGCAAGGGGATCAAACCAGTCGATCCTAAAGGAAATCAACTCTGAATATCCGTTGGAAGGATTGATGCTGAGGCTGAAATTCTGATACTCGGCCACCTGATACGAAGATCCAACTCATTGGAAAAGACTCTAATTCTAGGAAAGATTGAGGGCAGAGGGAGAAAGGGGCAGCAGAGTATGAGATGGTTGGGTGGCATCACTGACTCAATGGACATGAGTTTGGGCAAACTCCAGGAGATTGTGAAGGACAAGGAATCCTAGCACGCTGCAGTTCATGGGGTTGCAAAGAGTTGGACATGACAGCAACTGAACAACAGCAACAAGCATCTATTTAGCTACCACATGTTTGTGTTTCTTCCTGTTTTTTCTTGTAATTGATTTCAAGTTACATAATATGGTGTTCAGAAAATATGCTTGATATGATTTCAATCTTCTTAAATTTACTGAGGTTGCTTTTTTGCCTAACATGTGACTTATTCTGAAGAATGTTTCATGTGCACTTGAAAAGACTATACTCTGTTGTATTGGGGTGGAATCTTCGGGATATATATATCTATTAAGTTCATCTGGTACATGATACTTGTTTTTCAGTCATTATGTCATGTCCAACTCTTTGCAACCCCATGGGCTATAGTGTGCCAGGTACCTCTGTCCTCCACTATCTCCCAGAGTTTGCTCAAATTCATGTCCATTGAGTTGGTGATGCTATCTAAGCATCTCATCTTCTTCCATCCCTACTCCTTTTGCCTTCAATCTTTCCCAGGATCAGGGTCTTTTCCAATGAGACAACTCTTTACATCAGATGAACAACGAATTGCAGCTTCAGCAACATTAAGAATTAATGACTACTTTATCCAGACTCAGGCTTTCCTGGTTGCTAAGATGGTCAAGAATTTGCCTGTGATGCAGGAGACCTGAGTTGATCCCTGGGCTGAGATGATGCCCTGGAGAAGGGAATGGCAACCCACTCCAGTATTCTTGCCTGGAGAATTCCATGGATGTAGCAGCCTGGTGGGCTACTGTCGATGGGTCACAAAGAATCAGATACGACTGAGCGACTAACACACACATATCCAGACAAGAGTTTGGTGTGGGGTGTGGAAAAATAAGTGAAGAAGATTAAGTGGTACAAACTTTCAATTATAAAGTAGAGAAGTCAGGAGAATTTGATTAAAACTTGGAAAATATATCCAAAAATATTGTAACAACTTTGTATGCTGACATGTTTGCTAGACTTATTGTGGTGGTCAATATTTAATCTGCATAAATGTAAAAAATCACTATTTTGTACACCTTAAATTAACATAATATTCTATATCAACTATACTTCACTTAGAAAAAGAGAAAAATAAAAAAAGCATTGAAAATGTTAATTAAGTCCATTATTATAACAGATTAAATGAGTGAGGATAATTATCTCAAACTGTGCAGAGAAGTTTTATGAATTAAATATTCATTTATTATTAAAATATTACAAATCTATTAATATAAGAGATATATCTTAATTTCAAAAAAGTATCATCCATGATGGTATTTTAGAAACAAGCATTATATATTTAGGAGGAAAAAATGCTTCTCTTCAGCACTGTACTGGTGGTTCCAACCCATTCAATATGAAAGAATCCAGAAAACAATAACTTGGTCTGGAAAAGATCAGGAAAAGCTTGCTATTTGTTTTCTATGTACCCCTTCATGGATCATAGCCTTGTCATGGCGAAGGGACTTGCATAACTTAGTGAAGCAATGAGCCATGCTGTGCAGGACCACTCAAGATGGATGGTCACAGTGAAGAGCTCTGACAAAATGGGGTCCACTAGAGGCTTGGGACTTTAAGAGGAATCTATACACAAAATACAAATGAATGGTAGAAAATTTCAACAAATTTAATGAATATACAATGAATATATGAAAATTTGCTGTTTTTCTACATGAGTAATGACCTACTAAAATATAGAGCGAAAGATATTTCTATTTAATAGCTTGAAAATATAATACCTGATAACAAATCAAACAAATCAAAATCACTAAAAAGAAAAGAATAAAATGTAACTAGGTAAAGCGATATACTAAGTTTATGGATTAAAATAATCAAAATCATAAAATTATCTATTCTTTCCAAATTAATCTATAAATTCTATCCAGTTTCAATTGATATCCTAAGATTGTTACTGTCTAATTTGACAACTTATCCTAAAATCGTCTGCAAGAGTTAAGTGACAAGAAGGACTTAGATATTCTTAAAGTAGTATACCTGGAGAGTATAGATTAATTGTGCTAAGTACCAACCATATTTAAGAATTTGTTTTGTTGTATCTGAGAAATAAAATGACTAATGGACAGAATGATAGAGTCCAGGAACAGAGCCAAGCATAGATGAATGTTTGATACATAGCGAAGATGACATTAAAATCAGTAAGGAAAATCTATTCAATAAATCATATTTAGATGATCACTTATATCCATATAAAATAAATTATATTCCTTTAATATAGCAATACAAAATTTAAGTTCTTGTTGGATTAAATAACTGTGAAAAATAAATGTTTAAAATTATAAAAAAGTGTAAAGACAATAAAATATTTTTGGAGATTAATTATGAAACATGTATATAGAGGAGACAAAAGCTTTAAATAAAGAAAATAAATTGATAAAGGTAACAATTAAATTTTGTGTATGTATAAACATCACAAACTTTTCATATCATCTATAGGAGTGAAGGCATTTTCAGTTTATATATTTTTTTGTATAAAAATGATAGCATCTCCAAAGATTTAGGTGAAGTATGAACTAAAAAGATGAAAGAGCATGTCCAGTAAATACCCAAATTGTTGCCCAAATTCACTATTAGCCAAGAAAATGCAATAAGCGTTTTAAAATTAAAATTTAACATTTTATTTTATAATTTTTTTATCCACCTAAATGGAAAGAAAACACAGCAATTTGCAAAATTTGATATTGATAAGTCATGGAGAAATTAGGACCCTTGGTAGAGTATAAACATCTACAACTTAGGAAGAAATTCTGTAATTTCTAGTAAAGTTAGAAGGTTTATACCTTACAATTCAATACTTCCAGTTCTAGGTAAATATCCTACAAAAATTACCACATGTGCACAAAGAACATATATATATATATGAGCATGTATACCTGTATATATATATTCAGTTGAGACACTATAATAGTAAATAATTAGATAATTCTAAACTTTTTTCAAGGGGAAAGGGAAATACAGTTTAGAATACCCACAAGAAGAAGACTATAGCCATTAATATGAATAAACTAAATTCAACAAGTGCGGTGAGAAAGCTAGATATACACATATAAAAATGATGTTGGATTTTTAACCTTTCACCATATACCAAAATTAAATTCAAATGAATTAAATACCTAAATGTAATACCTGAAACTAATGAACTTGAAGAAGAAAATATAGGAGATTTTAAAGATGGTGAATTTGGCATTAAAATTTGAATTTTGTTGGATAGGACAGCAAAACATAGCAAAAGCAAAAATCACACAAAGTTATATGAAAGTCAAAAACTTCTCCAATCAAGAGAGTGAAAAGGCAAACTACAAAATGGAAGAAAATGTTTGCAAATAATATATATAAAGAGTTAATATATAGAATATATAAAGATCTTGTCAGTTCAGTTCAGTTCAGTTCAGTCGCTCAGTCATGTCCGACTCTCTGTGACCCCATGAATCACAGCATGCCAGGCCTCCCTGTCCATCACCAACTCCTGGAGTTCACTCAAACTCATGTCCACAGAGTCGGCGATGCCATCCAGCCATCTCATTCTCTGTCGTGCCCTTCTCCTCCCTCCCCCAACCTTTCCTAGCATCAGAGTCTTTTCCAGTGAGTCAACTCGTCGCATGAGGTGGCCAAAGTATTGCAGTTTCAGCTTTAGCATCAGTCCTTCCAATGAACACCCAGGATTGATCTCCTTTAGAATGGACTGGTTGGATCTCCTTGCAGTCCAAGGGACTCTCAAGAGTCTTCTCCAGCACCACAGTTCAAAAGCATCGATTCTTCGGCGATCAGCTTTCTTCACAGTCCAACTCTCACATCCATACATAACAATGTATGTTAGTGGGAATATAAAATGTTACAACCATTCAGGAAAAAATTATGGAGTTTCTTCAAAAATTAAAAACAGAGAATAAAAATAGAGTTACCACTTGAAACACACATTTGAATTCTAAGTGTATATATATATATATTTATAAAGAATTGAAAGCAGTATCTTGAAGAGATATTTGCACACCTGTGTTCATTGCAGCAATATTTACAATAGGCAAGGCAGATGCGACGCGAGAGACGCCGGCCCCGGCGGCGCAGACACGACGCGAGAGACGCCGGCCCCGGCGCAACGAACCACACAAAGAGGTGCGGCCGTGAGGAGCTACCCCACGCCTGAGGCCAGGGCCGGCGGCTGAGAGGAGCTACCCCACGTCCAACAGGCGGTGGCTGCGCGGGCGCAGGAGGGCCCAGAGGAGCTACTCCACGTTCAAGGTCAGGAGGGGCGGCCTTGAGGAGATACCCCTCGTCCAAGGTAAGGTACAGCAGCTGCACTTTGCTGGGGCGGCTGTGAAGAGATTTTCCACGACCAAGGTAAGAGAAACCCAAATAAGACGGTATGTATTGCTAGGGGGCACCAGAGGGCAGACAAACTGAAATCATAATCACAGGAAACTAGCCGATCTGATCACATGGACCACAGCCGAATGTGGTCCACTGGAGAAGGGAATGGCAAACCACTTCAGTATACTTGCCTTGAGAACCCCATGAACAGTGACAAAGGGCAAAATGATAGGATACTGAATGAGGAATTCCCCAGGTCGGTAGGTGCCCAGTATGCTACTGGAGATCAGTGGAGAAATAACTATACAAGGAATAAAGGGATGGAGCAAAAGCAAAACCAATACCCAGTTGTGGATGTGACCAGTGATAGAAGCAAGGTCCGGTGCTGTAAAGAGCAATATTGCATAGGAACCTGGAATGTTAGGTCCATGAATCAAGGCAAATTGGAAGTGGTCAAACGGGAGATGGCAAGAGTGAACGTCGACATTCTAGGAATCTGAATTAAAATGGACTGGAATGGGTGAATTTAACTCAGATGACCATTATATCTACTACTGTGGGCAGGAATCCCTTAGAAGAAATGGAGTAGCCATCATGGTCAACAAAAGAGTCCGAAATGCAGTACTTGGATACAATCTTAAAAATGACAGGATGATTTCTGTTCGTTTCCAAGGCAAACCATTCAATATTACAGTAATCCAGGCCTATGCCCCAACCAGTAATGCTGAAGAAGCTGAAGTTAATTGGTTCTATGAAGACCTACAAGACCTTTTAGAACTAACACCCAAAAAAGATGTCCTTTTCATTATAGGGGACTGGAATGCAAAAGTAGGAAGTCAAGAAACACCTGGAGTAACTGGCAAATTTGGCCTTGGAGCACGGAATGAAGCAGGGCAAAGGCTAATAGAGTTTTGTCAAGAGAATTCACTGGTCACAGCAAACACCCTCTTCCAACAACACAAGAGAAGACTCTACACATGGACATCACCAGATGGTCAACACCGAAATCAGATGGATTATATTCTTTGCAGCCAAAGATGGAGAAGCTGTATACAGTTACCAAAAACAAGACCAGGAGCTGACTGTGGCTCAGATCATGAACTCCTTATTGCGAAGTTCAGACTTAAATTGAAGAAAGTAGGGAAAACCACTAGACCATTCAGATATGACCTCAATCAAATCCCTTATGATTATGCAGTGGAAGTGAGAAATAGATTTAAGGGACTAGATCTGATAGATAGAGTGCCTGATGAACTCTGGACGGAGGTTCGTGACATTGTACAGGAGACAGGGACCAAGACCATCCCCATGGAAAAGAAATGCAAAAGAGCGAAATGGCTGTCTGAGGAGGCCTTACAAATAGCTGTGAAAAGAAGAGAAGCGAAAAGCAAAGGAGAAAAGGAAAGATATAAGCATCTGAATGCAGAGTTCCAAAGAATAGCAAGGACAGATAAGAAAGCCTTCCTCAGTGATCAATGCAAAGAAATAGAGGAAAACAACAGAATAGGAAAAACAAGAGAAATCTTCAAGAAAATTAGAGATTCCAAGGGAACATTTCATGCAAAGATGGGCTCGATAAAGGACAGAAATGGTATGGACCTAACAGAAGCAGAAGATATTAAGAAGAGGTGGCAAGAATACACAGAAGAACTGTACAAAAAAGATCTTCCCGACCAAGATAGTCACGATAACGTGATCACTGACCTAGAGCCAGACATCTTGGAATGTGAAGTCAAGTGGACCTTAGAAAGCATCACTACTAACAAAGCTAGTGGAGGTGATGGAATTCCAGTTGAGCTATTACAAGTCTTGAAAGATGATGCTGTGAAAGTGCTGCACTCAATATGCCAGCAGATTTGGAAAACTCAGCAGTGGCCACAGGACTGGAAGAGGTCAGTCTTCATTCCAATCCCAAAGAAAGGCAATGCCAAAGAATGCTCAAACTACCGGACAATTGCCCTCATCTCACACGCTAGCAAAGTCATGCTCAAAATTCTCCAAGCCAGGCTTCAGCAATATGTAAACCGTGAACTCCCAGATGTTCAAGCAGGTTTTAGAAAAGGCAGAGGCACCAGAGATCAAATTGCCAACATCCGCTGGATCATGGAGAAAGCAAGAGAGTTTCAGAAAAACATCTATTTCTGCTTCATTGACTATGCCAAAGCCTTTGACTGTGTGGATCACAATAAACTGTGGAACATTCTGAAAGAGATGGGACTCCCAGACCACCTGACCTGCCTCTTGAGAAACCTGTATGCAGGTCAGGAAGCAACAGTTAGAACTGGACATGGAACAACAGACTGGTTCCAAATAGGAAAAGGTGTACGTCAAGGTTGTATATTGTCACCTTGCTTATTTAACTTATATGCAGAGTACATCATGAGGAACTCTGGGCTGGAAGAAGCACAAGCTGGAATCAAGATTGCTGGGAGAAATATCAATAACCTCAGATATGCAGATGACACCACCCTTATGGCAGAAAGTGAAGAGGAACTCAAAAGCCTCTTGATGAAAGTGAAAGAGGAGAGTGAAAAGGTTGGTTTGAAGCTCAACATTCAGAAAACAAAGATCATGGCATCTGGTCCCATCACTTCATGGGAAATAGATGGAAAAACAGTGGAAACAGTGTCAGACTTTGTTTTTTTGGGCTCCAAAATCACTGCAGATGCTGATTGCAGCCATGAAATTAAAAGACGCTTGCTCCTTGGAAGGAAAGTTATGACCAACCTTGATAGTATATTAAAAAGCAGAGACATTACTTTGCCAACCAAGGTCCGTCTAGTCAAGGCAATGGTTTCTCCCGTGGTCATGTATGGATGTGAGAGTTGGACTGTGAAGAAGGCTGATCGCCGAAGAATCGATGCTTTTGAACTGTGGTGTTGGAGAAGACTCTTGAGAGTCCCTTATACTGCAAGGAGATCCAACCAGTCCATTCTAAAGGAGATCAATCCTGGATGTTCATTGGAGGGACTGATGCTAAAGCTGAAACTGCAATACTTTGGCCACCTCATGCGATGAGTTGACTCACTGGAAAAGACTCTGATGCTGGGAAAGGTTGGGGGCGTGAGGAGAAGGGGACGACGGAGAATGAGATGGCTGGATGGCATCACCGACTCTGTGGACATGAGTTTGAGTGTACTCCGGGAGTTGGTGATGGACAGGGAGGCCTGGCGTGCTGTGATTCATGGGGTCGCGGAGAGTCGGACACGACTGAGCGACTGAACTGAACTGAACTGAACTGAACTGAAGGGGTGGAAGCAAACTAAATGTCCAGTGATGAATGATTGGATAAAGAAAATGTGGCATGTACATACAATGGAATGGTATTTAGCATTAAAAAAGAAGGAAATCCTATCATATGCTACAGCATGGGTGAACTTTGAGAACAGTATGCTAAGTGAAATAAGTCCATCTCAAGAAGATAAAAATACTTCTTGATTGACTCAAGTACTCAAATCCTTAGAAATAGAATGGAGACTGGTGGTTGCCAGGGTGAGGTGAGGTGATAAGAGCACTTGCATAGTGGCTATGGAGTTTCAGTTTTTGAAAAATTTTTAGAGATCTATTTCACAAGGTGCATATATTTAACATTATTGTACAATTGAAAATTAAGATGTTATATTTTAAACACATTTTTAAAAAGAATGAACTAGAGCAGGATATATTTAAGTAGATGAATCTCTACAACAAAACAGTGAGTGAAAAAATAAATTTTAGAATAACAGCAATAATATATAGGTACCACCTGTATCAAGTTAAAACTGTGAAAAATGTACTTTTTCACAATGTATCAAAAATGAGGAAAATATTTTAAAAAACTATACAGGGGAGTGATACTCATGGAGTTGATGATAGTTATTATCTTTGCTATGATAAAATAATTGAATATAGAGGATTGCTTGGAGATTTTTATTATTTCTAATAATCCACTTTTATACTAAAAAGGAATCTGAAATAAATAAGGT
This sequence comes from Moschus berezovskii, assembly GCF_049115385.1. Taxonomy (NCBI): domain Eukaryota; kingdom Metazoa; phylum Chordata; class Mammalia; order Artiodactyla; family Moschidae; genus Moschus; species Moschus berezovskii. Next base: position 77,175,664 of record NC_142468.1, read on the forward strand.
AAAATGTTAAAAATTTGACAAAACCACATGCCATATCAGTGTCTAGATTAAACTCTATAATTGAAATAGATTATAGGAAAGATACAAATATGTCCAGTGATCTCCAAGGACCTTTCCAACCCTCCTCAAAGCATTTTTTAAAATAAAAATTTAGTGTGAAATATATCAAGCACATATGGGTAGAGAAGCATTTTAAAAGCACACTTTAGCCTATAATTAGGGGCTTCCCTGGTGGCTCAGAGGTTAAAGCGTCTGCCTCCAATGCGGGAGACCCGGGTTCGATCCCTGGGTCGGGAAGACCCCCTGGAGAAGGAAATGGTAACCCACTCCAGTATTCTTGCCTGGAGAATCCCATGGACGGACAAGCCTGGGAGGCTACAGTCCACGGGGTCGCAAAGAGTCGGACACGACTGAGTGACCGAACAGAATAGAACAGTTTGGACTGAAAGGAGATCAAACCAATCAGTCCTAAAAGAAATCAATCCTGATGCTGAGGCTGAAGCTGTAATGCTTTGGCCACCTGATGTGAAGAGCTGACTCATTGGAAAAGACTTTGATGTTGGAAAAGACTGAAGACTAAAGGAAAAGAGGGCACCAGAGAATGAGATGGTTAGATAGCATCACCAGCTCAATGGGCATGAATGTGAGCAAACTCTGGGAGATAGTGGAGGAGAGGAGTTTGGGGTGCTGCCGTCCCTTGAGATACTACTTAAATGACTGAACAACAACAAGTTGTTTCGAGGCAATGAAGAAAAGTGTTGGACAGATGCCCACAATAGGATCACTGAATGTCTGGGGAAAGCAGAGCATTTGAATTTGATGCCAAAGAGATCATAGAATGTGTTTCTGTTCTAATACCCACGAGCTGTTTAACAAACTTGTAAATTGGCACACTTCATGCAATGCAAGTAGCTTGAATACTTTCTGTTTTATTGTGAAGTAAATAACTGAATATAGAGAGTTTCTTTATTTTTTCCTTTTCCATGTGGATTGAAATAGTACTAATGCTCTCACTTGACTCTTGATAGATACATGAGAACACCTGTGAATACAAACATGAATGATGGAATAAGGTAAAATGAACTGTATGTAACTTTTATGTTAGGGTAGAATTTCTATTTTCCTTAAGAATTAAATATGTGCTTCTTGCCAGCAGATGACAGCTATTATTTTGATCTATCAACTTATAGAAAATTTTCCTTGTCAAAAAAGCAATAATTCTTATACGTATTATACGCAAAATTGTAAGTTTATGTGTGTATGTGCTTGTGAGTTGAGTTAATACTTTTGTATGCACATTTGGGCAACTGGAGAATTTAGCTGAAAGATCCCTCATTTTGAATTTAAAAGTGGACCAGTTCATATTCGATTTCTTTTTATTTAATGAAGTTCAGTCTTGAACATTTCTGGGTTTCCCACTATAGTTAGTGAGTCAGTTGTTTTTTTCTTCCTTATTTCTTTATTTAAGAAATTTAATCCCAGCTGAATTGAATTCAATTAAAAATTATTCTTTCAATAAAACAAATTATAGAGATATGATGATGGAGCATTTGGTAGGTTTAAAATACATTATGAATATTGAAAAAACCACAAAAGACAAATTAATACCAACTTATTCCAAGAGGTACTATATATGGATTATGGCCCATAAATCTTTGTCATCATGGTTGTTGCCTAGAAGGTCTTTCTGGAGCTCATATGTTGGGTCCTCAGTCTATTCATGGCTGCTTTCATCTCCTGATTTCTCAGAGTGTAAATAATGGGGTTCAGTAAAGGTGTGATAACTGAATAAAACACAGAAAGAAATTTATCCACTGAAAAACTACTAAATGGCCAAGCATAAATGAAGATACACGGCCCAAAGAACAGAGTGACCACTGTAATGTGAGCAGATAGTGTGGACAGAGCTTTGGAGAGACCACCAGAGGGTCGATGTGGAACAGTTACCAGAATGACAGTGTAGGAAATGAGCAAGAGTACGAAGGAGATGAAAGACAGTAGTCCACTGTCAGCAATTACTAGCAACTCCAGAACATAGGTCTTGGTGCAGGCGAGCTTTATAACCAGTGGGAGGTCACAGAAAATATTGTCTACTATATTGGGACCACAGAAGGGCAAGGTGATGGTAAAAACCATCTGGCTCATTGTATGCACAAAGCCAACAGCCCATGACAGCAGCACAGAGCCTCTGAGTATCCGGTTGTTCATGATGGCTGTGTAGTGAAGAGGTTTACATATTGCAAAGTACCGATCAACCGCCATAACTATGAGAAGTGTCATCTCAGTACCCCCTAAAAAGTGAAGGAAGAACATCTGAGCCATACAGCCCCATAGAGAAATAGTTTTATTCTCCCTGACAAAATCTGCAACCATCTTGGGGGTTGTGATTGTAGAAATAGACATATCAAGAAAGGAGAGGTTTCCAAGGAGGAAGTACATTGGTGTGGAGTGCAGATGAGAGTCCAAGGTTATGGTGACCACAATGAGAAGGTTTCCTGCCATAATTGCTGCATAGGCCAATAAAAATATGAAAAAAAAGAAAAGCTCAAGTTCCCAAGTGTTTGTGAGTCCTAACAAAAGAAACTCAGATATCATTGAGCTATTCATCGTTTTCATCAAGTTTGTGTACGTGTTTTCAGAAAGTCTTTAAAATGAAGGTAATCCAGAAAAAGTGATGATTTAATCTGTGACAGTTTTGAAGGTATGGGCATATAGAAAGTAGTATTTGATTCCTACAGAAAAAGAAAAGGTAGATATTTCTGAAAAATACAGTTTAATTGACTAATGCAAGCACATTACTCGTATACACTTTCACATTACTGCATTTATTTTTGGACAGAAAGGCAGAAAAGGGAAATGTATTGTAAAATTTTGTAAATATAGTTTGTGGGTATAGCTTTTCTCTTCACATTTATTTGTTGTTTTTGCCATGAGTTCATGAATTTGTGACCCCTGAGTTTAATGGATCATGTAATAATCAAATGGTCTTTGGTCATAAATTAATTCAAGTGGATTAGAATATAGTCATGTAACTTTTTGGCAACTACTTTTCAATCTTTTACCCTTTTCACCTTCCTAGTTTGAAATATTCAGATATGTTCATATGAGTTGATTTATATACCCACTCAGCAAATTGCTACAGTACTTTCTTCTCTCACCTATACTACATTCTCACCCTTCCCTTTCATCTCAAATATATATACCAAATGCTTTAACTTATTCCTGAAGGTTTAAACTGGCTACAGTCTGTCATGTGTCCCTATCTCCCCTAGGTAATAATAAAATAAGCTTCCCACAAAGTTTCTGCACAAGAACATAAATATTTCTGTGTTAATGTTTCTCTCTTCCTTTGTTCTTTCCTTCTCCCTCTGTCCCTCCCTCCTTCCCTTTCTCCTTTCCTTCCTTCTATTTTCTTTCTTTCCTTTTTTTTTTTTTCAGTTGTGTTCTGTATCTCATATTTTGTTCATGAATAAAACTCTTAGCCTCTGCCTTTTGTCTATTTCCCTGACTCTCTTGTTGCTGGATTCCTGGCTGGAGTTGTCTTTCTTGTCTCTTTGCGTTCTCTGTGTAAATGATCTCCAAACAACCATCAAGTCTTTCACAACTATTGCTTTTTTTCCCCCTTGGCTCCTAAATGCTTACTTTTTGGTGATGATTGCTTTCCTCTGACTTTTCAAACTTTGTCCAGACTGACTCTTGATAATTCCTGGTTCAAATATCGTTGATACTTGTACTGTTTTTCCACAATGAGTGGGCACTGGTGGCTTACTTTTGTCTATTTTTCTCTTTGATTTAGATTTTTTGGCCCCATCTTCCTGTTTCTTTTTTTTTTCCTTTAAAAAACTATTAGTGGCACATACCAGCTGCACAGACACAGAGACAGAATCACAGATATACACACATATGCTTATACCAAGTTCTAGTTCTAGAGTACAAGGACAGAATGTGGAGAATTTACTCTGAATTTCCCTTTTTTTTCTTTATAGTTCACGAAATATTCAGAAGTTATTGCTTAGTCCAGTTATCAAAACTTGGAAAAAAAAAACAAAACACTGAACCAAGGGTCAAGAACCAAATTTTAGTCCTGCCCTAATATGTACCAGGGAAACATACTCTTTAATTCTTTTCAACATTGATACAGTTTTCTATAAAAATAAAATAATATCTACTCTTCAACCTCTTGTTTTTGTTGTTCAGTTGCTCAGTTGTGTCCAGCTCTTTGCGACCCCATGAATCACAGCATGCCAGGCCTCCCTGTCCACCACCAACTGCCGGAATTCACTCAAACTCACGTCTGTCGAGTTGGTGATGCCATACAGCCATCTCATTCTCTGTCGGCCCCTTCTCCTCCCACCCCCTATCCCTCAGCTCTTCACATGAGGTGGCCAAAGTATTGGAGTTTCAGCTTTAGCATCAGTCCTTCCAAAGAACACCCAGGACTGATCTCCTTTAGAATGGACTGGTTGGATCTCCTTGCTATCCAAGGGACTTGCAACAGATTCTCTAGCACCACAGTTTGAAAGCAGCAATTCTTTGGTACTTAACCTTCTTTATGGTCCAACTCTAACATCCATACATGACTACTGGAAAAGCCATAGCTTTGGCTATACAGACCTTGTTGGCAAAGTGATGTCTCTGCTTTGTAATATGCTGTCTAGGTTTGTCATAGCTTTTCTTCCAAGGAATAAGCATTTTTTAATTTCATGGCTGCAGTCACCACTTGCGTTGATTTTGGAGCCCAAGAAAATAAAGTCTGTCTCTGTTTCCACTTTTTTCCCAAGTATTGGCCACGAGGTGATGGGACCAGATGCCATAATCTTCATTTTTTGAATGTTTAGTTTTAATTCAGCCTTTTCACTCTTCTCTTTCACCTTCATCAAGCTGTTCTTTAGTTCCTCTGCACTTTCTGCCACTAGGATGGTGTCATTGGCATATCTGAGGTTATTAATAATTCTCCCAGCTATCTTGATTCCAGCATGTGTTTCATCCAGCCTGGCATATTGCATGATGTACTCTACATGAGAAGGAAATGCAACACACTCCAGTATTCTTGCCTGGAGAATCCCATGGAGGGAGGAGTCTGGTAGGCTACAGTCTGGTAGGCTACAGTCCATGGGGTCACAAAGAGTCAGACATGACTGAGTGACTTCACTATCACTATCACTCTACATGTAAGTTAAATAAGCCAGGTGACAATATGCAGCCTTGACGTACTCCTTTTCCAATATTGAGCCAGTCCATTGTTCCCTGTCCAGTTTTAATTGTTGTTCCTTGATCTGCATACAGATTACACAGGAGACAGTTAAGATGGTCTGGTATTCCCATCTCTTTAAGAATTTTCCACAGGCAAAGGCTTTAGCATTGTCAATGAAGAAGAAATAGATGTTTTTCTGGAATTCCCTTTCTTTTTCTGTGATTGAATAGATGTTGGCAATTTGATCTCTGGTTCATCTGCCTTTCCTAAATCCAGGTTATACATCTAGAGGTTCTTGGTTCACATACTGTTAAAGCCTAGCTTGAAGGATTTTGATCTATTTTTGTGTTATTTTATTCTACACATAGGTGCTAAATACTTATGTGCATTCCCCAAATTCTATCTTTAACTTTATCTTGTTTCCTGGTGATTGTGAGGATACTCAAACCAATAAGGACCACAGGAGGATTTTTACTCTGCAAGAATTGGTAAAGTACACTTAGTGTTAATGAAAATGTTTTTCCTTATTAAATATAAGTGATAATTTTAAAAGAGTTGTTGTCATCATCATTGGTATTATATTTAATGCAATAGAATAGTCTACATAATATTTATGAAATTATCAAAATTATGCACTCTTCGATCTCAAAATACTAATAGAAGAAAACCTTGAGGAGAATCCTAAAAGTAATTTTTATAGTTTATTATGTAAAATTGGAAAATTAAAAGCAAAAATTATATTTATTAATTTATGCTTTTAAAAAAATTTGCAAGCATATTTGTAAAATATATCCATCTAAATGCACATAAACATGATTCAAATATGTTATGATACAAAATAATTCATTTTTACAATTTTTGCTGCTGCTGCTGCTGCTGCTGCTGCTAAGTCACTTCAGTTGTGTCCGACTCTGTGTGACCCCATAGACGGAAGCCCACCAGGCTCCCCCGTCCCTGGGATTCTCCAGGCAAGAACACTGGAGTGGGTTGCCATTTCCTTCTCCAATGTGTGAAAGTGAAAAGTGAAAGTGAAGTCGCTCAGTCGTGTCTGACCCTTAGCGACCCCTCGGACTGCAGCCTACCAGGCTCCTCCATCCATGGGATTTTCTAGGCAATAGTACTGGAGTGGCTTGCCATTGCCTTCTCCGTTACAATTTTTACATATGATCAAATGTGAAATATTTTTGAAATACTCACTCTTCTACTCAGACACAGGTAAAAATAAGTTAGAATCAGAAAAATAATGCGGTTATTGCTAACTTGAGGCACAGTTTAAAACTCACGTAAAAAGTTTAAATTTTTGAGTGGTATGTATTTATACAAATAATATTGAACTGAAAAGGAATGAAAAAATAATTGAATAACGCTCAATCAGGCAAGGTTTGGTTTTTCTCTAGCAGAAATTTCTGAGAATGGGATGGTTACCTGTGACTGGGGAGCCTAGCTCTTTCTGTGCTGTTTATGTGACTAAATGAGTAAGAATTATTAGTTCATCTATGGTGCAAACTTGAAGAAAGAAAACTATGTTTAATATTCTGTGTCTATATTCAGTAATAAAGCCTTTCTACACATTTTCATAAAAGCACTTAATGTATGTGGAGATATGTAACTGGAAGCTCTTTTGTTAAGTAATAAAGGCTGTGAAGTTTGTATTGATCTTGAATTTTTTTAATGATTATTTATCCTCATAGTGTTAAGCTATGTATGGATTAGATAACCCATGAGTAATATTCACTTATCACAAAAAATGTTTGACATGTGAACAGTCAGATTTTCTGCCAAAATAACCATTATAAATATTTTCCTAATTAAAAAATAAGCTTGCACAGTTGGTAGAAAAGTTCCAACATTATATGTGCCCAAAGAACTCTTTTCCCATCTCAAGTTTAAAATATTAAAGTATGTATTTGTTATAAATGTAGGTAGAAAAAGGTGGTAAGTTTAGAAAAATTGGAAATAGTCCTTAGGTTACAAAATCACCAAGACAAATATATTAGCAGTATAATTAGACAATCATATTGAATAGAAGGTTTGTTACTTCAGAAAAATAAATATAGACTTGAGGGGAAATCTTTTAGATATTCTTTTAAATTAATCACATTTAATTTAGAATTCCATAAGTGTTTTCTCAGTTGAAGTAAATATCCAATGTAGGAAAGTAAAAATATGAAGAATTAAATGAACATAAAATAAAATAAGTCAATGTTTTACATTTTCTTGATATGCAATTTTTATTAGACTATATTTTGGACTGGCTAAAGATGTTAAATGTAGCCAAGCATGAAACTGATTTTTTGTTATTTTACCACATTTTAAATTATTTTGTCTTTTTATAAAATAGTGGTTAAACAATAAACAAACTCAAATTTATGTTCTCAAAATACAAACTCAAATTATAAATCTGACCCTTTAGATCAGGATGTCAGTGGTATTTTTCCATCACAGACTGGCTTTCTTCTTATTAAAACTGGGTAAATTTGTCCAGATGATATCTGACCCAAGTTGTATTTTACCGTTGCCTTCATGATCAGAATAATCTGGTTTTCATTAATTTCGAGGTTTCATATACAAAGTTTCCTCCTTTATTAAAGTATACAGTTTCTCTACGTTATTAGCACTGCTATTTAAACCTACCAGTTCTAGCTGAGGAATGGCCTCTTCAAAGATACGTAGACACAGTAAGATTCTGAATATATATTTATCTTTTATGCCTCTGTGGATATACATGACAATCATTTGCAGGTCAGAAAGAAAAAAGACACAAAACACATACATAAGGTGTAGATTAGTGATTAACGCCCAGAGGGAATTATTAGAGTAAAAGTGCTAGTTAGTTGTCTCTAGAGTTCAGAGTAAGGACTTAGTCTCTCATTATTTAAGTTGATTATGAATTCATCAAGTGTATGAGTTGTGTGGAGTCTCCCTAATAAGTGCTTTCCAGAAAAAAAGCATTAACTTAAGTGTTTTGGTTGGCAGAGGGTAAGCAAATTCATGAAAATGGATCTACCATAGATGATGGACTTGAGGAAACTATAATTCTATTCATTTGGCTTTACAATCTGAATATTTATAATTTGATAATTGAATGCATTTTTTCAATTAGAATTAAAATAAATAGATACACACAGAGCAAGGCATGTAAGGAAATTCATAGACTATAGACTAGTTCTTAGCACAGAGAAAACTTTCCTTTTACTCTGTAAGGGAATAAGAGAGAGAGAAAGAGAAAGAAGCACACACACTCATGAACTAGAACAAGCAGAGGAGGCCTTCACCAGTGAAGTGAAGTGAAGACGCTCAGTCATGTTTGACTCATTGCGATCCCATGGGCTGTACCCTACTAGGCTCCTCCATCTATGGGATTTTCCAGGCAAGAGTACTGGAGTGGGTTGCCATTTCCTTCTCCAGAGGCTCTTCCCGACCCATGGACCGAACCCAGGTCTCCCACATTAAAGGCAGACACTTTACTGTCTGAGCCACCAGGGAAACCCCTGGCCTTCACCAGGGTGATCAAAATGATATATGGTACTCAATAAGTGATTAGTTAGTGGAGTTTAGCAGATTTGGAATTTCATGTATTCTTACAATTATGTTTAACTTCATGATGGCTCAACAGTATTAAAAGAATATTATGGAGGTTACAATAAACTGTGGAACATTCTGAAAGAGATGGGAATACCAGAATCTGACCTGCCTCTTGAGAAACCTGTATGCAGGTCAGGAAGCAACAGTTAGAACTGGACATGGAACAACAGACTGGTTCCAGATAGGAAAAGGAGTACGTCAAGGTTGTATATTGTCACCCTGCTTATTTAATTTATATGCAGAGTACATCATGAGGAACGCTGGGCTAGAAGAAGCACAAGCTGGAATCAAGATTGCCGGGAGAAATATCAATAACCTCAGATATGCAGATGATACCACCCTTATGGCAGAAAGCGAAGAGGAACTCAAAGGCCTCTTGATGAAAGTGAAAGAGGAGAGTGAAAAGGTTGGCTTGAAGCTCAACTTTCAGAAAATGAAGATCATGGCATCTGGTCCCATCACTTCATGGGAAATAGATGGGGAAACAGTGGAAACAGTGTCAGACTTTATTTTTGGGGGCTCCAAAATCACTGCGGATGCTGATTGCAGCCATGAAACTAAAAGACGCTTACTCTTTGGAAGGAAAGTTATGACGAACGTAGATAGCATATTAAAAAGCAGAGACATTACTTTGCCAACAAAGGTCCATCTAGTCAAGGCAATGGTTTTACCCGTGGTCACGTATGGATGTGAGAGTTGGACTGTGAAGAAAGCTGATTGCTGAAGAATTGATGCTTTTGAACTGTGGTGCTGGAGAAGACTCTTGAGAGTCCCTTGTACTGCAAGGAGATCCAACCAGTCCATTCTAAAGGAGATCAATCCTGGGTGTCCATTGGAAGGACTGACGCTAAAGCTGAAACTGCAATACTTTGGCCACCTCATGCAACGAGTTGACTCACTGGAAAAGACTCTGATCCTGGGAGGGATTGGGGGTGGGAGGAGACGGGGACGACAGAGAATGAGATGGCTGGATGGCATCACCGACTCGATGGACATGAGTTTGAGTGAACTCCAGGAGTTGGTGATGGTCAGGGAGGCCTGACATGCTGTGATTCATGGGGTCGCAAAGAGTCGGACACAACTGAGTGACTGAACTGAACTGAACTGAATGGAGGTTACTACAGTAAAACTTTTATGGTAAAACGTAATTAAGTAGGTAAATTTCTAAGGGCTATCTGAGTAGCAATACATGAGTGCAGAGGATTTCTCCTGTTTGAGGAATTTTTCTGTCTTTATTCTTATATGTAACTTTTGAACTGTGGTACTGGAGAAGACTCTTGAGAGTCCCTTGGACTGCAAGGAGATCCAACCAGTCCATTCTAAAGGAGATCAATCCTGGGTGTTCATTGGAAGGACTGATGCTAAAGCTGAAACTCCAATACTTTGGCCACCTCATGTGAAGAGTTGACTCACTGGAAAAGAGTCTAATGTTGGGAAGGATTGGGGGTGGGAGGAGAAGGGGACGACAGAGAATGAGATGGCTGGATGGCATCACCGACTCTGTGGACATGAGTTTGAGTGAACTCCAGGAGTTGGTGATGGACAGGGAGGCCTGGCGTGCTGTGATTCATGGGGTCGTGGAGAGTCGGACACGACTGAGCAACTGAACTGAACTGAACTCTGCCATGTCTCCTCAATTAAAATCCTCTTGAAAAGGTTACAAGAAAATGAGGGTTGTAAATATATGATAAATATGATTCATTTCCAAAGCCCATAGTAAATATTGCTAATAAATTTTTTATTCTTTCTAACTGAACCTCAGAATTTTTTTCAATGTAGTTCTCCAGGCAACTGCCAGCAATTAGAATGCCATTAGAAAAGTATTTCAGCTAAGGAGATATACACCTCAACATAGCATGACCTTTGAGGAGATGTTTGCAAGAGAGCCGAGCATTCTTAAAAATAGAAATTAGAAGGATAATATGAGCACAATATTGATATCCAGATGAGATTACCCATACCAGTTGTTAAGGATTGTACACATTTAATTTTTCAGAATAAACTTAAATATTTGGTGCACAATGTCTAAGGTCAAAGTAAAACAGGGTGATGTATTGCTTCTCATCCTGTTTGTGATGCCAATTCATACTGTGTTCTCTGTTCCTTGAACCCATGGTAGATAAGGTGCAAGTGGGGAAGCTGGAAGAAAACCACAGCACAACCTCTCTCTAGGCTGGCACAGCGGTCATAACTGTGTTCTCTCCTGGCTGATGCGGCAGTGGTAGCAGCAGTCACGCTGTCTTCTCTCCTCTTGTGGCTTACCCAACGGACACAGCCGTGATGCAGCAGTAATGCCACTGCTCTCTAGGTGGAGTTCATATATCTGTATCACACAAAGTAGCTCACAGGCCAGCAGCACCTGGTGATGTGAATGCACAGCGCTCCAAGTGATCAGAGCTGTTACATAATCATTATTTGCAAAATGTGGGGCAAGAGCATGAGGCTGTAGGGTGAGAGAGCCTGACCATGCCATCCTGGCTAATTTGCTTTTTCCCTACAGGCAGATACAATCGAACACAAGGGAAAAAACAAATAAGATGAAAATGAGAGGAAATATGCCTTATTCCAGGTTCCTTGTTTTGCAATATGTTAATAAAATACATCAAAAGAGGTGATCCTGAAGATGTTTGCGTAATTTAGGTTTTCAATACGTCTTTAGAAGGACTCTTTGCAATGTTTCCATAAACTCACTGAATCATTAATAAATTCAGATTTGTAACCTCAAATAGCCCACTATTTTCTCTGTGTTCATTTCTATTACAATTTATTCTCCACTTAAGAAGACAAACCTTCATGACACTTTAGAAGTATGTTGAATCTATTCTCAAACCTCCCATTTTCAAAACTCTTTAATTGCTTTATGTTGCTAAAAACTAGGATTCACGAGGCCTAAATACTCTGGTCTCTGCCTTTCTATATAATCTCTGCACATGTCTTTCTTCCTTTTAGTCATCAACCTCCCTCATAAATGTCTGTCTTTGGTACCTAATATGAATTTCTCACTCTACAATATCCATATAAACTTTTCCTTCTTCCTGGAATGCTCTTTTTCCCACTCAAATGTCTATTCTTTAGCTTTTTTAATGCTTTTCTGTGAAGACTTCTTAATATGATCTTCTAACATCACCACGCCTAATATGGATGCCTCCTCATTACTCCCTGCAAGGCAGAGAGCAGTGTTGTGTGATAACCACGTGTGTGTATTATTTATTTTAAACATTCATAAGAGTTCCCTTGAATTCTAAAACAAGGAGTTAAAGGAGGCAATGAATGTAAGCTTCTTGATGTATTACATTTGTGCTAAGAATATTTTCCAATAAAATAAAAAGATACCTTATTTTCCTCACATTTAGTAAGGTAGAAATTTAATATTATTTAACATTTGATTTCAATTATTTGAAGAAATATTTATATGATCTTCCCTGGTGGCTAAGCCATAAAGAATCCACTTGCCAGTGTAGGAAATATGGGTTAAATCCCTGGATAAAGAAGATCTCCTGGAGGAGGAAATAGTAATCCACTCCATGGCAGTGGAGCCTCTTGGGCTACCATTCATGGGGTTGCAAAGAGTCAGACAACACTGAGCAGCTAAACAATAACAATAACAGCCCCCAAATTGCAGGGAACAAAAAATGATCGTATACAGCAGACAATATTTAGGGGGTGAACCAGGAACCAATATGCTGGTTGCTCAGTCTCTTAATGGCTGCCTTCATTTCCTGATTCCTCAGAGTATAAATAATTGGATTAAGGAGAGGAGTGATGACAGAGTACAACATAGACAGAAATTTATCTACAGAGTAACTATTAAATGGGAAAGCATAGATGAAGATGGCAGGGCCAAAGAAGAGAGTGACGACAGTGATGTGAGCAGACAGTGTGGACAGAGCCTCAGAGGGTGCACTGGAGGAGTGCTGCCAGATGGTGAGCAGCATGGCCACGTAAGATACGAGCAAAAGAATGAAGCAGATCAGGGGCAAGAGCCCGCTGTTCACGATCACCAAGAGCTCCAGGATGTAAGGATCAGTGCAGGCAAGCTTGATGACCAGGGGGAGGTCGCAAAAAAAGCTGTCCAATACATTGGGACCGCAGAAAGGCAAACCCACCATAAAAACCATCTGGCTTGTAGTATGGATAAGCCCAATCACCCATGAGAGCAGTAGAAGCCCAGTGAGCACCCTGTGACTCACGATGGTCTTGTAGTGCAAGGGTTTGCATGTGGCAACATACCTATCAATGGCCAGAGCTATCAGAAGAGACATCTCTCCACCCCCAAAGAAGTGCATAGAGAACATCTGGATCAGGCAGCCCCACCAGGAGATGGTCTTGTGTTTTCTGAGGAAGTCTGAAGTCACTTTGGGAATTGCAGCAGAAGAAAGACATACATCAAAAAATGATAAATTTGCCAGGAAGAAATACATGGGGGAGTGAAGATGGTTATCAACTATCACAGAGATGACAATGAGGAGGTTTCCTACTAGGACGGCGACATAGACCAGCAAGAAGATTGCAAAAAAGAATATGTGAGTTTCTTGAGAAGTAGAAAGTCCCACCAAAATGAACTCAGAAACACTTGATCTGTTATTCAGGAGATCCATTCATCCTTCTGCAGAAGCTGTCTGAAAAGGGAAAACAAAGAGGGTGTGATAGGAAGTAACAGATCAGGGAACTTAATATCTACTTAAGCATTTTACCTTTTATTCAGAGTAATGACAGTTTGGCAGTAGGACTGCTTTTTAGGTATTTAGCAGTTGGAGATATTTCACAGGACCTTGAGACCATAAAAAGGTGATGATTATGGACCAAGTTAAATCAAATTTTCTGATGGTTAGTGCAAAGCAAGTTCAGTTAGACACAGAAAACTTGTCTCCTTTCATGTTCAACTCCAGATCACACTGTGTATTAGAGTGACAAAGGAGAGTTTTCAAAATCTACTGAAGGTAGATTTTTATCTTTTGTGAATCTCAAGAAGTACATTATGATATCCTCAGTATGCAGTAATAAGTTTACTTTACTAAAAAAGATATTATGAAGACCAATTCAAGCCTAAAGCAGCATGAAGAAAATAAATAACAAAAATTATAGCAAAAATTAAATGTAGAATTCAGAGAAAGATAACAAAAGAAACCAGTGAAACCAAGACCTGGTTGTTAAAAAAAAATGAATTAAAGCAATGATACTCTAAACAGGCTAAAAAGGAAAGAGAAGATGCAATTTAGAAAAATCAGAAATGAAGGAGAATTCGTCACTACTGGTCTACTCATCCCATAAACATTATGAGGATAGTAAATAACTCTATAAAATAAATAAAAAAACTATTGCCAAAATCACATTATGTGCATTATGCTTCCTAAAGTAGATTGATTAAAGACATGTATTGTTGATAGAAAGTTAAGTATTGAGACAGCTCCATGGTTTACTGAGATCAAACCCTATTCATTTACACCTGAAACACCAGATTAACTCTCAAAAGTGCAGATACTCATTTCATTTATTTTTCTAAATCTTCCCTTTATGTGGCTAGGTAAATAAGTTTATTCCATCTGTGCATTCTTGCCCTGCATGCTGCATACTGTCACTTCACTTGTGTTCAACTCTGTGTGACCCTGTGGATGGTAGCCTGCCAGGCAAGAATACTGTGGGTTGCTTTGCCTTCCTCCAGAGGATCTTTCTGACCCAGGGATATCAGTTGCATCTCCTGCATTGGCAGGCGAGTGTTGCAAAATCCGTGACCGATTTTATCTGATATTTGCTTTTTAACTCACATATTTTCATAAATACAATGAGTATGTAGAAATACCAAAAATACTGTTACTAAGACCATGAGCTAGTGATGTAACCAAGGTAGTCCTGTTCAACTTTTCACTCAAAGAGATGTAAGAAGCAGGGTGACTGAATTGTTTACCATTGTGCATCTAAACAAACAAACTAAAAGTATGATGAACTGTTTGAACAGAGTAGCATCTTTGGATAGTTACTTCTCACCTTTGGACCTATTTCCTCTCGTTGATTTTCCTTAAGTTTCCTTTAACCTTTAACTTTGTCAAGGATAGATAAAAGTCATAGATATTGTGGTGCTGATTGAGATGGACTCTGTTAAGCTAAATTATCTTTTTAAAATATGAATAAAAGGAAAAGTCAATATTTCATCTACATAAATTCACTTATTTCATTGCCTTCCCTGTAGATCTGACTTTAGCTCTATTGTTTAAGTTTAATTACAGGCTCAGTGATCATCCCTAGTGCTTTTATTGCCTTTTTCAGAGCCTAGAGTCAGACCTAATGCCAAAATGAGAGAATAAAATAGGACATATTTGATTATTTGTGTACCTTTAACCTGTTAATCACACAGTGTAGTTTTTAGAGACACAGTATATCCGGTCGGACACGACTGAGCCACTGAACTGAACTGATATCCGGTTGATCATAACGAACGTTTTATGCACTTAGGTATGTAAGATTAATATCAGTAAGACACACATTTGATAAGTGGCCGTACTCTAACCATTATGTTTGACACCATTATCAGTGTTGCATAGAAACTTCATTCTTTCACATGGTTGCTGCTGCTGCTGCTAAGTCACTTCAGTCGTGTCGGACTCTGTGTGACCCCATAGACGGAAGCCCATCAGGCTCTCCCGACCCTGGGATTCTCCAGGCAAGAACACTGGAGTGGGTAGTCAGATAGAAAATGGAAATCTTTGACATGTGAATCATCATTCCTTCTTTGTGCTTTGTACTCTTAATGCAAGACAATGATTTTATCTAAGCTACAGCCACTGGATCTTCTGTGTTTTTCTGAAGTATGCACATAAGTAGATTTGAAGGTGCTCATTGACCTGGCAAACATCACATCCTAGACAGGGTGATTCTTCTCTCTTTTTTTTATTTTTACAAACTCAGTTCAGTTCAGTCATTCAGTTGTGTCCGACTCTTTGCGATCCCATGAACCTCAGCACGCCAGGCCTCCCTGTCCATCACCAACTCCTGGAGTCACAGAAATCCATGTCCATTGAGTCGGTGATGCCATCCAACCATCTCATCCTCTGTTGTCCCCTTCTCCACCTGCCCGCAATCTTTCCCAGCATCAGGGTCTTTTCAAATGAGTCAGCTCTTCAAATCAGGTGGCCAAAGTGTTGGAGTTTCAGCTTCAACATCAGTTCTACTAGTGAACACGCAGGACTTATCTCCTTTAGAATGGACTGGTTGGATCTCTTTGCAGTTCAAGGGACTCTCAAGAGTCTTCTCCAACATCACAGTTCAAATCATCAATTCTTCGGAACTCGCACATCCATACATGACTACTAGAAAAACTAATGTTTGTTTAAATACATGGCCATTTTCAGACTGCTGTCACTGGATAGTTTGTCATATGTTCCTCTCCATAATTCTGAACAAGTGTAATGAAAGCATCAATATTTTGTATGTGTTGAGACTCTATTATTGTCCAAGCCATGAATCAGGCATTTTATCCTTGCAGTTTTGTTATCTATCTCCCTTTATAGTAACTGCATCCCTAGAAACAAATATTCAAATTCCTCTATATTATGTAGTAGCTCAAAGAATAAAGTCATTTAATCTGATCAGGGTCTCCAATTAAAATATCTTGAAAACATAAAAAAGAATAATTATTCTCTAAGAATAATTATCTAAGAATACTTCTAAGAATATTATTCTCTAAGAATAATTTCTTCAGCCTGGATTGCTGCCTTAATTCCCAGCAAACATGATTACAGTGATTTTTATATTTTTCCACTTATATAAAAATAAGGTTTTTTTTCCAGTGCAATTTCACTCTTCAACCCTCACCTCAGTTATTATTTTGACATTTGAATTTTATCACTTACAGACCCATTTATATCATAAATGAACTAGCGTGACAGATGTGATATACAGGTAGAGTAACACATCAGGATGATGTAACCTACCAGTTGCACTTGTACTTTAGAAGTAACATCACTATGAAATCCTGAATGCTCAGTTATTATCCAGTGATTTTATTTTCTGCTCTGGACTTCAAACTGCTCAATATATAAACGTATCCCTTAATAGGAGGTATAAAGGAGAAAACTCACTGGCTTGTTTCAGAGTCCTCAGAGACTGGCAGTAAAAAGTAACTGGGATTGTTAGAAGAGACTTTTGCCATTATGGAAATTGAGATACCATTTTTCACTTCTCAAATTGACAATTCTTTAAAGGGTACAATAGATAATCAAGGGGGTTTTGGAAGCTGTCACTAGTTGTGAATTGTGGGATTTTGTATAGTTTCTTTTGTTTTGTTGTTGTAGTTTAATTTCTAAAATAAGCATTAAGAAATGTTACATTTAGGCAAATATATATTCCAGGTGACTTTAACTATAAATTTTATTAAGGTTGAAAATGTCACATTTAAACTCAAATCTGTTGAAATTTATTGAGAAATGATATAAGGAAATTTTCCATCATTCCAATGAAATAGTTACTCCACTAACAATTTTTTTTCTTGTATATATATATATATAACCTAGCAAATTTGTAGATGCATCAGGTTCTTTTTTGGGTCTGCTCATTTTATTCCTTGTCTTGGCTGTTAACTTTTGAGGAGGTCCTATGCACTTTATTTTTACTCATTATGTTTGTTGGTATATCTTAGTGTTAGAAAGAGCATGTCCTATCTCATCGCTTTATTCATTCAAAGGGTTCTTGTATGTTTTTATATCTTTTTATTCTAAATTTATTTTTTTCTAAAATTAAAACAAGTTCTACTAGTCATTTTGATATCACAATATTAAACTTATAAAATGCAGAAAAAATTAATAGAATTACAAAATTGAGTATAATAGGAAATTCTTACATCCCTTTAAATATTTACTATCATGACACAGCAAAATTTGGTCATGTTTGTTATTTCAACACATTTTTTGGTAACACATTTTTGTTAAATCTAATCTTGCACATTTTGTACTTGGGTGCTGCACTTAAATTATGTTTTCCCCTAACATGATTGATCTTACTGTTACTGTTTTTGTTTTACATATATAGGTGGTAAATGGTATCATTGCTGACATCTAATTTCTAATAGTTTTTCTGCTACTTTCTCTTCTTTGTATTAGGTTAATGATAAAATGATCTCTAAACAATATTTTTTATATTACTTATCTCGTTAACTAAAATTTTCAAGCAATACTGAGTAACAGTGACAATAACTGCTATGGGCAAAACCTGTTAGCTTCCCAACCATGACTTTCTTTTTTCTTGATAATGCCACCTCATTTTCTTGGGATTAGTTGCCTATGTACTTCCACGAAGCCTCAAACTCTTTATAAAAATCTGCATCTCACTAACCAAGGTCAATCCCAACTCCACTATTTTCCTCACCAGTATCTAGTTTAGACATGATCGTAGACCAGGTAGCAGAGACTGCTATTATCTGCTGTGTGGCCTTCTCCTGTTCGTCATTTGTAATGGATACCTGAATTCATTTAGAGACATTGTAAAGCCTCCCTTGTAATTAGAACTGGCAAATAGCATAAAACAAAACAATATTATCATGTGGCTACTTGGTGGAAATTCCCTATAAGGGCTGACTCACCAACAAGTTATGCTCTTTGCCTCTTGCTGCTGCTGCTGCTGCTAAGTCGCTTCAGTCATGTCCAGATCTGTGCGACCCCATAGTCGGCAGCCCACCAGGCTCCGCCGTCCCTGGGATTCTCCAGGCAAGAACACTGGAGTGGATCACCATTTCCTTCTCCAATGCAGGAAAGTGAAAAGGGAAAGTGAAGTTGCTCAGTCGTATCCGACTCTTCACAATCCCATGGACTGCAGTCTACCAGGCTCCTCCATCCATGGGATTTTCCAGGCAAGAGTACTGGAGTGGGGTGCCATTGCCTTCTCCATTGCATCTTGCTAACCCTATATAATCCAAGTCTGTGCCCCGACCAGTAATGCTGAAGAAGCTGAAGTTCAACTGTTCTACGAAGACCTACAGAACCTTCTAGAATTAACACTCAAAAAAGATGTCTGTTCATTATAGGGGACTGGAATGCAAAAGTAGGAAGTCAAGAAACACCTGGAGTAACAGACAGATTTGGCCTTGGAGAACAGAATAAAGCAGGACAAAGTTTTGCCAAGAGAATTCACTAGTCATAGCAAACACCCTCTTCCAACAACACAAGAAAAGACTCTACACATGGAAATCACCAGATGGCCAAAACCAAAATCAGATTGATTATATTCTTTGCAGCCAAAGATGAAGAAGCTCTATAAAGTCAGCAAAAACAAGACCAGGAGCTGACTGTTGCTCAGATCATGAATTCTTTATTGCCAAATTCAGACTGAAATTGAAGAAAGTAGGGAAAACCACTAGACCATTCAGGTATGACCTAAGTCAAATCCCTTAGGATTATACAGTGGACGTGAGAAATAGATTTAAGGGACTAGATCTGACAGAGTGCCTCATGAACTATGGACAGAGGTTCATGACATTGTACAGGAGACAGGAATCAAGACCATCCCCATGGAAAAGAAATGCAAAAAAGCAAAATGCCTGTCTGAGGAGGCATTACAAATAGCTCTGAAAAGAAGGGAAGTGAAAACCAAAGGAGAAAAGGAAAGATATAAGCATGTGAATGCAGAGTTCCTAAGAATAGCAAGGAGAGATAAGAAAGCCTTCCTCAGCGATCAATGCAAAGAAATAGAGGAAAACAATAGAATGGGAAAGACTAGAGATCTCTTCAAGAATATCAGAGATACCAAGGGAACATTTCATGCAAAGATGGGCTTGATAAACGACAGAAATGGTATGGACCTAACAGAATCAGATGATAAGAAGAGGTGGCAAGAATAAACAGAATAACTGTACAAAAAGATCTTCATGACCCAGATAATCACGATGGTGTGATCACTCACCTAGAGCCTGACATCCTGGAATGTGAAGTCAAGTGGGCCTTAGGAAGCATCACTATGAACAAAGCTAGTGGAGGTGATGGAATTCCAGTTGAGCTATTTCAAATCCTGCAAGATGATGCTGTGAAAGTGCTGCACTGAATATGCCAGCAAATTTGGAAAACTCAGCAGTGGCCACAGGACTGGGAAAGGTCAGTTTTCATTCCAATCCCAAAGAAAGGCAATGCCAAAGAATGCTCAGACTACCACACAATTGCACTCATCTCACACGCTAGTAAAGTCATGCTCAAAATTATCCAAGCCAGTCTTCAGCAATATGTGAACCGTGAACTCCCAGATGTTCAAGCAGGTTTTAGAAAAGGCAGAGGCACCAGAGATCAAATTGCCAACATCCGCTGGATCATGGAGAAAGCAAGAGAGTTCCAGAAAAACATTTATTTCTGCTTTATTGACTATGCCAAAGCCTTTGACTGTGCGGATCACAATAAACTGTGGAAAATTCTGAAAGAGATGGGAATACCAGACCACCTGACCTGCCTCTTGAGAAACCTATATGCAGGTCAGGAAGAAACAGTTAGAACTGGACGTGGAAGACCAGACTGGTTTCAAATAGGAAAATGCGTACATTAAGGCTGTATATTGTCACCCTGCTTATTTAAATTATATGCAGAGTACAACATGAGGAATGCTGGGCTGGAGGAAGCACAAGCTAGAATCAAGATTGCTGGGAGAAATATCAATATCCTCAGAAATGCAGATGACACCACCCTTATGTCTGAAACTGAAGAGGAACTAAAGAGTCTCTTGATGAAGTGAAAGAAGAGAGTGAAACAGCTGCTTTAAAGCTCAACATTAAGAAAACTAAGATCATGGCATCCAGTCCAATCACTTCATGGCAAATATATGGGGAAACAGTGGCTTACTTTATTTTTCTGAGCTCCAAAATCCCTGTAGATGGTGATTGCAGCCATGAAATTAAAAGATGCTTACTCCTTGGAAGGAAAGTTATAACCCACCTAGAAAGGATATTAAAAAGCAGAGACATTACTTTGCCAACAAAGGTCCATCTAGTCAGTGCTATGGTATTTCCAGTGGTCATGTATGGATGTGACAGTTGGACTATAAAGAAAGCTGAGCACCGAAGAATTGATGCTTTTGAACTGTGATGTTGGAGAAGACTCTTGAGAGTCCCTTGGACTGCAAGGAGATCCAACCAGTCCATTCTAAAGGAGATTAGTCCTGGGTGTTTATTGCTAGGACTGATGTTGAAGCTGAAACTCCAATTCTTTGGCCACCTGATTTGAAGAGCTGACTCATTTGAAAAGACCCTGATGCTGGGAAAGATTGAGGGCAGGTGGAGAAGGGGGCGACAGAGGATGAGATGGTTGGATGGCATCACTGACTCAATGGACATGGGTTTCTGTGACTCCGGGATTTGGCGATGGACAGATATGCCTGGCGTGCTGAGGTTCATGGGGTCGCAAAGAGTCAGACATGACTGAGTGAATTAACTGAACTTAACTGAACTGAAGATGTACAGTATATATTTATAACCCTAAATAACCACTAAAAACCACAGGAAAAATATAACTATGTCAACATTATTAATATGAATATATATAAATTAATAATGGAAAATACTTAAATATATCCCCCGAAAGAAAAAGGACAAAATCAGAAAAAATGGGTGAAACAAATATAAAATAGAGAGTTTTGTCAGTTTTAACCAAACTGTACTTGTAATCATGATTTATATAAATGGCTTAATAACCCAATTAAACACAGAGATTGTCATATTGGTAAAATATATGTTGCAGACAAGAAGCCATTGTTAAAGCCATCATTAAAATAATCTAATACTTAGATTAAAAGTAAAAAGACAGAAAAAGAAAAGTATGCTAATATGTTATTGTTTAATTAAATTGTGATGTGCTGATTTACCTCTGCTGCTATAAAAATTTACCACAAACTTAGTGACTTAAAATGCCATAATTTATTATCTTACAATTTTTAGGTCAGAAGTCTGATGCACTCTCATTGGGCTAAATTCATAGTGTTGGCAGATTTGCATTTCTTTCTGTAAGCTATAGGAAAGAATTCATTTCCTTGTGTGTGTGTGTGTGTGTGTGTGTGTGTTAGTCACTCAGTCTGACTCTTTGCAACTCCAGGGACAGTAGCCTTCTAGGCCCCAGCCTTCTCGGTCCATGGCATTCTCCAGGCAAGAATACTGGAGTGGGTTACCATTCCTTTCTGTAGAGGATCTTCCCCACCCAGGGATCGAACGCATTCTCCTACATTGCAGGCAGATTCTTTACCATCTGAGCTGCCAGGGAAGCCCTCATTTCTTCTCCTTTTTCAATTAAACCAAAAGAAAGCAGAAAAAATAGAGTAATACAAAACATCTGGCAAGAAAACAAATTTTAATGTAGTCATATCAATAATATTATTAAATATAAGTGATCTTTCATTTTGCACTATTGTCATGAATTTATACATGTATATACATATGTCACATATATAAGTTTCATGAGATATCTACTATTTTTTGTACAGTCAATTTTCAGTATGTACTTTTTTACATGTATCAACATAATTGACAATCTGCTTCTATATCCCCCAGCTTTATAATTGCTATGAGGACAGTAACTTGTTTTATATACCAATTTGTTGGCAATGTTTTTGGGTTATCACTGAGTACCATACCAAATATACCTTTACAGCACTTTCCATGATTTTGTAAGCACTTAATGCCTTATATTACCTTATTTAAAAAATAACCAGAAAAGTTTAGTTATCTGTAACCAAATAATAATATACCAAATATACTGTATACAAAATACCTATCATTATTGTATTAAGTGAAAAGATTTTTGAGTGAACTCAAATTCCTTTCTAAGATTTAAAAAATTACCATTATGAATAACCACAAAACTCTCCAAAACTTTGAAATGTGAAGTTAAACTCTTTCATGACCATTTTCCATAGGATATAACAACTTTCTTTACCTCACTCCACCAAATTAGGAACAAACAACTACATCTTTAAGTGTCCATTAAAATTATGTAACAGCATGATACTTTGTACTTAATGATATTTTACTATGCAAAACCCTTTATTTGGAATCTCGAGAATCCTGCTTTAAATCAAATATGAAACATTAGTCACTCTTTTACTTAATACCTTTTTTGGCCTCTCTTTGAAATTTGAATATATTGAACATCTTTTTATCAACTAAAATATATGATTTTCTTGTACCAATCTCTCTAGCTTCAATTTCTGCCACTTTCACACTAACTATGCTACAGCCAGTCTATTTTTCTTTATGATTTTCAAATGTATCAAGCTTATAAGATCTTTGTGTCCTTGTATTAGTCATCCTCTCTGCCTAGAATATTCAGTTCCCATGGTTATTGCATGGTTGTTTCTTTGAAATCATCTGGATATCAGCTAAATACCACTCAATATCTTGCTTACCAACCAAAAATAAAGTAACTACCATCTCTCAGTCAAACTCTAACATGCCATTATTTTTAATTAACTTCAGAGCATTATCTCTTTCAGACATTGTGTCTTTTTTTCAGTTTAATAGTATAACCTGTCTTTATCCACTCAAATACAGCAGATCTGGAATCTTATCCGTGCCATTCATATACTTAGAATAATGCCTGAAACCGGAAAGTGTTTAATAAATACATTATTTGCTAAATGATTGATTGATTCGATGCATTAATGAATAAATAACTTATTTAATTCCAAATGAACTTACTCCCTTCCTTGGTTTTCCAGTCTTTCCATTGCATTCAGCAAACCATGTGATGACTCAACAACTTCCTCATGGAAGCTTTTACTTCCTGATTGCGAAGGGTATAAATCACAGGGTTCATCAAAGGAAAGATTACAGTGTGAAAGAGAGAAACCACTTTGTCAGCTGGGAAGGCTCTGAAGGGGCGGGTGTAGATGAAGATGGCAGGTCCAAACATGAGAAACACGATGATAATGTGTGTGGTGCATGTGGAAAGAGCCTTGTTCTTCCCTTCAGAGGAGTGCCCCTTTACACGGCAGAGGATGACTGCATAGGAGGCCAGAAGCCCCAGAAAGCACAGCAGGGTGAGCAGGCCACTGTTGGAGACCGTCAGGAGCTCCACCACAAAGGTGTCAGTGCAGGCCAGCTTGATGACCTGTGGCACGTCGCAGAAGTTGTGTCCAGTTGGTTTGGACCACAGAAGGGCAAGTGGATAATAAGAGCCACTTGAACAATGGAAGGAGTAAATCCCCCAAGCCACAGAGCCAACAGCAAGGCATAGCAGGCTCTAGGGTTCATGACAGTTGAATAGTGTAAAGGACGACAGATGGCAATGTAGCGGTCAAAAGCCATCACAACAAGAAGGAACATCTCCCCTGCCCCAAGAAAGTGCAAGAAAAAGAGCTGAGTGATGCAGCCTCTATAGGAGATCACCTTCTTCTCAGAGAGGAAGTCCACCAGCATCCTGGGAGCCACAGTGAAGGAGTAGGATGCATCCAGGAAGGCCAGGTTCCCAGGAAGAAGTAGAGGGGGGCCGTGAGGCCGGGGTCTGACCTGATGGTGAGGATGATGAGGACATTTCCAGGGAGGATGATGAGGTAGAAAATTAAGACTAGTGTGAAAACCAGGAGTTGAACATCTTGAGACTGGGTCAGACCAAGTAGGATGAACGCTGTCACCGCAGTGCTGTTCTCCCCCTCCATCAGTGCTCAGTCTGCGGAATAACCAAGAGCACAATACCATCTGTTATACCCACCTTTCCATCTATCCCCTAGCTCTGCTCCAAATAAAAATGATATTTTCCACATCCAGCACCTTGCCAGCTGAATGCAGTTTTTGCATCATACGTCTCCTGTGTTTTCAGTTAAATTTTCTACCTTTCATTTTCCTGATTCTCCAAGACACTGATCTTACAGCCACACTTGCATTCCTATTTAAGCATGTGTTTCTGTATAATTGTGTTCCTAAGCTATTTTGCTTGAAGCATGCTAGAAAACTCCTGATCAAAGCGACACTGGTCACTATTAAGGTTGTCAGGCTGCTGTTGCTCTTGCTGCTGTCAGTGGTGCACTGTCTCTAATTCTTAGGTTAGGTGCTGAGTTTTGGTCCCCTTCTTCATCTCCACAGAGCAAAGATATTTTGCAGATGCTTCTTTCCTCCAGTTCCTGCAGAATCCCCAGTTCCTGATTTGCAGCTGTGTACCTTGTTTTCAGAATTTGTGCCTTATTAGTTCCATCACAGTGTTTTGCTTTGGTGCCCTTGTGCAACCTTACTCCATTTAGTCACCTGGATCTCAGCAAGTACACTACATTACACCTAACTCAGAGGTATTCCCCTAGTTGGGGCATCCCAGGTGACTGAGTGCTAAAGAATTCACCTGCCAATGCAGGAAATACTGGAGATGCAAGTTTGATCCCTGGATCAGAAAGATCCCCTGGAGGAGGTAATGGCAACCCACTCCAGCATTCTTGCCTGGATAATTCCATGGACAGAGGAGCATCAACCCATGGGGTCACAAAGAGTCAGACATGACTGAGCAACTAAGCACACATTCCCCGACTTACACCTCTGACTGGTCCCCAGTCCTGCATGTGTTCCACACCCTGTTCTTAAATTCTAATGAATACTAGTCTGGTCTTACTTGCTCACCATATATATCCACAGTCTACTTTTCCCTCAGATCTCAGGATGATAGCCAAATGCTATTCCCACAAATATTTTCTTGTAATGTAAAGCTTATTAGAATATATAAAATATTTTGACTATCTCAACTAATAAAATCAAAGCTAGATCTGAAAATGACCATATAAAACATGTAGTCTAATACATCTTTTAACAGATGAGAAAAATAGAGCAATTTCAGTTAAGATTCTTAAATTTACAATGAATTTTCTTTTTTATTCTAGTTAGTAAGTGATAGGGGAGAAAAGGTATGTGTTCCTCAGTTTAAACAGATTATGTGTGTGTGCTCAATTGTGTCTGATTCTTTGCAACCCCATGGACTGCAGCCCACCAGGCTCCTCTGTCCATGGGACTTTCCAGGCGATAAAGTTACTAATTAGTGCCCCCATCAACTTGTATGATTCTATTTAGGTGCTTAAATAATTGCTATTTGCTTATGTAAATGCTTTGTCCTTGTGGGCTATAATCTGATCTAAAGAATTCTGTTCATGACATCCAGAATGAAGGTTTAGTCTATAGTGGTCTCCAAAATGGAATATGCTCATCTCAGTGGATAAACAAGATAATCCATTAGGGTGCATAAAAACAGTGGAACTTCTCCATATATTATTATAAATCATGCTTTGAATTTTTAAAAGTATTTGTGATTGATTTCTAAGTTTTACATTGATATAGTTGTAGAAACATTCTGTAAGTAAATATTCATATATGTGATATTTGTGCATATTTGTTGAGATGAATGATGTAAAAGAAGAAAGGTTGTTGACTATAACAAAATATTATAATGTGACATACAGCAATATTTCCCTTGATTTTTAATTGCACACAATGTTGATTTTCAAAAATGCTAAGCATACAGTGGAATGCAATTTAGCAATGAAAAGGAATGGAGTACTGATGTATGTTACAACATGCATATAACTCAAAACCATTATGCTATGTAAGAGGAGCCAGTCACAAAGGACCACATATTGTTTAATTCAATTTATGCAAAATGTCCAGACAAGGCAAATCTGTAGATATAGAAAGTAGAAGAGAGGTTGCCAAGGAATAGGAGTGGGATTAGAGTGACTGTTAATGAGTATGAGATTTCATGGGGAGTGACAGAATGTTCTAAAATTATATCATGTTGATGCTTGCATAGCTCATTAAATATACTTAGCACTGAATAATACGGACTAAATGGTAAATTTATGATATGTTTTTTATATCTCAATAAATATTATTTGTACTGTGCTCTATCGCTCTAGTTGTGTCTGACTCTTTGTGACACCATGGACTGTAGCCTGACAGGCTCCTCTGTCCCTTAGATTTTCCCAGCAAGAATACTGGAGTGGGTTGTCATTTCCTTCTCCAGATTTCTTTAACTACTATTTAATGTGGCAGAGAAGAGTAGAGAGGAAAAAATTTCTAATTGAAATTTGACATAATTATTACTAGCATCCCTAGAAAGAAGAAAAGAGAAAAGGAAAGAGTGAAGGAAGATCAGCTTTAACAAGTCTGTATAGGGAACTCATGGAAAATTCAGACAATCCACCAGTATCTTAGGCACACTTATTAGGCAATGGCAAGCCACTCCAGTACTCTTGCCTAGAAAATCCCATGGGTGGAGGAGCCTGGTAGGCTGCAGTCCGTGGGGTCACTAAGGGTCGGACACGACTGAAGTGACTTAGGAAGAGGAGGATTAGGAAACATCAGAACTTGTGTTCTGTGTGATTAGTAACATTTGTAAGGAGCAGCCAAATGTGACAAAAAAGGTGTTTATAACTCATGGGTGGGCTTCCCTCATAGCTCAAGCAGTAAAGACTCTGCCTGCAATGCAGACCTGAGTTCGATTCCTGGGTCGGGAAGATCCCCTGGGGAAGGAAATGGCAACCAACTCCCATGTTCTTGCCTGGAGAATCCTATGGACAGAGGAGCCTGGCAGGCTACAGTCTGTGGGGTCGCAAGAGTTGGACTTGACTTAGGGACTAAACCAACCAAACCATAACTCATGGGCACATATTTGCGCATAAAAATACATATTTACACATTGTGAGTCTAAGGAAATTTAAATAGGAAAAAAGTATCTTTGGTGACCTTCAAATTAGTTTAGGATCTTTCTTTTATCCACTTAAACACTGATTTGTCTCCACATTCATTCTTCATTCTGCCTGTAGAAACCTGTTCTTAGGAAAGTAAGTCTACAGCTCCCTCTATCTACTCTTAAGTTTTGTGCATTTCAGGTGCTCAAGGTTATTTCTTTGGGTTAATATTTCCAGGACAGAGGGATCGCTATGAGTTACAAGCTCTTCCACTCCACCTTTGCTTTTATTTTCCATCATCCACCTCTACTTCCTATTTGTTATTAACAAATGAAAATCTATACCACTTAATATTTTAAATTCACTACTCTTCTCCCATTCTCATGTGCTGCTGCTGCTGCTGCTGCTAAGTCACTTCAGTCGTGTCCGACTCTGTGTGACCCCATAGACGGAAGCCAACCAGGCTCTCCCGTCCCTGGGATTCTCCAGGCAAGAACACTGGAGTGGGTTGCCATTTCCTTCTCCAGTGTGTGAAAGTGAAAAGTGAAAGTGAAGTCGCTCAGTCGTGTCCGACTAGTAGCGACCCCACGGACTGCAGCCCACCAGGCTCCTCCGTCCATGGGGTTTTCTAGGCAAGAGGACTGGAGTGGCTTGCCATTGCCTTCTCCGCATTCTCATGTACATACCTTCTATTCCAGTGATTCTCAAGTTGTGCTCATCACAGAGATAAAGGACAGATGTGCCTTGGGTGACTAAAAAAAAAGCATTCTGCTAGACTTACTGTGGTGATCATTTCATAATGTGTGCAAATGTCAAATCACTATGGAGAATACCTGAAACTAATATAATATGGTACATATATGTTTCAATTAAAAACAAACAGGCAAATAAAATATAAAAATATACATCTTTGAGTTACCATGGTTCAAATTCAAATAATACCATCATACTGTACATAGAAAGTAATGGCTTCAAGTATCACATTTGTAATTTCTCCCTCCATGCTTTATGCTCTTGTTTTCATATTCTTTAATATGCTATAAACATATATATATATAATAAATTGCTACTGTATTTCTTTGGATAATTTTCTAACAATTAAAACAGGAAACTAAATTTTTAAAAAAAAAAAGCATTCTGGAAAAAAATAAAAGCCCCAAACAGTGGATCTTAGAGGGACAAGCTTTTGTCCTAATCCTATAAAGCAAAGAAGTACTGTCAGCGTAGGCTAAGATAGAGATCTGAATGCTCTCATCATCTCTAATAGTCCTTGTTATTTCAACTGGTACAAAAACACATGTGGCACTGAAGATGCACAGGGAGAGATGTCTATCTCTTTTCCCTCTTTCTCAGAGTGCAGACCCGCAGCATCCATCCACAAGCAATGCTGAGCATGCCTAGCCTCCAGCTGCTGTCAGATCAGCTCTCCTCTGGGGACCTGATTACCACCCTGGCATCTCGCTCTTTAATCTTTCCCCATTTATTTCCTGTTCTTGTTTTTCTATAATTTCCCATTCTCTTCCTGTTAATTCTACCTTAATACATTCATTTTCTCAATTATTCTTTTTATATTTATATTCTCTTTAGCTTCTTTTAGTTTCAATTTTATTCTTTTATTTTTTCTTGCAGTTTCTCTTCCTTGTTAGAGCTCTTGCTTTCCCGTCCTCCTTGCTTCCTTTCTTGTCATTCTCTTTCTTTTCCCTCTTTTTGCCCAAATTCTTTCAGTGTTAAATCCTTTTCACTCTCTTCTCTATATGTATTCTATTTCATCGTGTTCCATGCCTGTCTTTCCATTAGTTCTGAGATAAGAGATTGTTTTTTCTCCCCATGGTAGAGGGAGCATGGTAGGTGCCTCCTAAATGTTCATTTAGAGTCGATTTTCTACAGACTGAAAATTCTTCACTTGGTCTTCAGTGCTAGGCCTTTTCTCCTGAATACTATCCTCTGAAATTTACTCAGTCTCCATCACACATTAGTCACTCAATCACACATTCTCTCACATGTTTTGTCGGGTTTTAACTCATTCTGATAGATTTGAAATGACTTTGTGCTCTAAAATTAATCTCCTTAATTCCACCCTTGCCAAGATGAAAGTTCAAATATGACAATGTGGTTTCTGATAATGTATTGTTTTCTATATTTTATTACAATATATTGTTACTATTACTACAAGTTTTTAAAAATGTGGATCAGGTAGAAGAATAAGAAATATTTAATTGATAGTAGAGTTGAGGATTCGGAGAAGGCAATGGCAAGCCACTCCATTACTCTTGCCTAGAAAATCCCATGGATGGAGGAGCCTGGTAGGCTGCAGTCCGTGGGGTCGCTAAGGGTCGGACACGACTGAGCGACTTCACTTTCACTTTTCACTTTCACACATTGAAGAAGGAAATGGCAACCCACTCCAGTGTTCTTGCCTGGAGAATCCCAGGGACAGGGGAGCCTGGTGGGCTTCCGTCTATGGGGTCACACAGAGTCGGACACGACTAAAGTGACTTAGCAGCAGCAGCAGCAGCAGAGTTGAGGATTACGTAAAATTTTATACAATTGCACAAATCTTCACCCATACAGTATCTTATAAATTAAATGGAATAGTTAAATTAGATCATAGAAATTTTTATTTTCCTTTAACACTCCAAGATTTTATATAGTATCATGAATATTATTTGAAGATCTTCTATTTAATATAAGTGACTATTTCTATAGTTTGGTAACTGTATAACCTTGGGCAAGTCATTTAGTGTTTTAAAATCTTCTTTTAATCTAAAAAGGAGAAATAATATATCCCATCTTTCTGTTCCACGGGGTCAAATGAGACGATCAGTAGCCAATTCACATCTACTTAGACTGACCTAAAACATCCAGTAATTAGACAAATTCTGGTAAGAAATGATAAAGTGGACACTGTGTCAGTAGATCTTTGGTCATTGCCCTGGAGTTTATTCCATCAAAGATGATGATGGCTTCAGTCTGAATTATTTCATGGTAGAAGATTGTGGATGTTCAAGAAAGTGACCATGTAAAGTTTTCTTAAATATTTCAGCTAGGGTTTGTGAATCAAGTCTTTCTGGTTTTAAAATCCCTAACTTGGAGCCTTACGTTTGTGTATGTTAGGACCAGATGCAAGAGAAAGTACTCATGCCCATTGAGTGTGGGATCCAAGAAATTTGCAAACTTGTGAGGTCAGTGTAGTTTGTTTCTGGGACTCTTAGGACTCTGATTCTTCCTCCCTTTATATCTGATTTAGCGTGAGGAAAAATCATTCGTATGATATCCCAGTTTAAATTCAGATGATTAATCTCCCAAAGCTACTGGCATTTACACTTTTGTATAATAGTGGAAATAAAAATTTTAATTTCTTTAAAGTAACACTAAGCACCAGGAGGATGTGGCAGGAGGTGTATTTGAGGGACAGGGTAGAAAGTGCTGTTGGAATGTAGATCTCACATTTTCTCTGTTCCTGCAACATTATCCTATTATCATGCTTTTTTAGGCAGCAAATGTCTTGGACAGTTACAATGTGAATTGTTTTCTATTATCTTCTTCCTTTCAATTTCTTTCAAATAGGAAGACTGAGCAAAAATTTCACCTCACCAGGTGTTCATTGTTACTCTCAAACAAATGGCTATTATCTTCCTCCTGATGAAAAGGAGATTAACTGATCATTCCAGAATTTTTCCTTAAATATATATTCTCATGGTGAAACATGATGAATTCTAAATCTGTTCTACAACTTATAATGCAACAAGGAGTGCTTGGGGTATTATAGCTACTTTAAGCCTGCAGAGTACTTCCAGTGGGAATATTAGAATGTCATCTAGAATTAGAGAAATATGAGAATATTTTAAGGATTAACTGTTAAAAAATGTACCAGCTAGGGCCACACAGGTCTTGTTAGGATTTAGAATTTGACAGTTTATCAGTGACAGTGATCATGGAATGGCACATATGTTTATTAAGCATAATGAAAGTAGAAAGTCTAGGGAGATTATTTTAGATCTTATTATGCAATTCATACAAGTGATGAAAATGCTGGGTTGTTTAATCAGAAATTAAATAGTGAAAATAAATCAATGATAAATATGTTACTACCTGCATTTGTTTGTATAGAAGAGTAAGACAGAGAATATATTATGCTCAAAATGTTTTTCAGGAATAATTCTCCTTAAATAAGAGAACTTCATGATGTCTTGTAGAATAGTCTCTCTAGGGATATGCTGTCTCAAATAAAAGAATTATTCTACTGTTATTTTTGTATTTATAGTTATTCACTTATACTGCGGGGAGATCCAACCAGTCTCTAGAGGAGATCAATCCTGGATGTTCATTGGAGGCACTGATGCTAAAGCTGAAGCTGCAATACTTTGGCCACCTCATGCGACGAGTTGACTCACTGGAAAAGACTCTGATGCTGGGAAAGGTTGGGGGCAGGAGGAGAAGGGGACGACGGAGAATGAGATGGCTGGATGGCATCACCGACTCTGTGGACATGAGTTTGAGTGTACTCCGGGAGTTGGTGATGGACAGGGAGGCCTGGCGTGCTGTGATTCATGGGGTCGCGGAGAGTCAGACACGACTGAGCGACTGAACTGAACTGAACTGAACTTTTTTTAATGTGTGTTCAGCTGTAACAAAATGAAGGTTTTTAGTTTCTAAATTAATGTTATATGGAAGAAAAAATACTTAATCTTAAAAAATTAATTTAACTTTTCGTTTAAGAAGTGAAATAAACCTATCACATTAAAATTAAAATAACAATCATTTATAAAAGGAATACAATATATGATCAAGTGTACTTTCATTCAAATTTATATCCAATTCAGCCAGAGATGCAGTAGGAGATAAAAAGTTGGAGAAAGAGGTAAAGAGATGAAAATAATGTTATTTAATTTTTCCTATTATAATCTGTGTTGCACATAAATAACTTTGAATATATGTCATTTTGCTTGGGTAAAATTAATATAATAATATAAATTCCCAGAAAGACAGATTGAAATGTAATTGGAAAAGACAGGAGAAAAGAGGGGAAAATGCAAAGACATAATGGAAAAAATAGGAGAAAAGATGTAGAGACAAAAAAACCATGCCCACAGAGATGCTTGTGCCACAAAGGCATGTATGCAGATACAAAAAAAGGAGAGAGAGGACAGAGAGAGGAGAGTGTCAGAGAGAGATGAAATATCTCTGGAAATGCAGTGGCTTTTGTTGTGGTTTTCAGTTTTTGGTTTTTATTGCTTTTTTATATAATTACAGATTTCTCAGGGATCTCAGTTTTCAGTATTGATTGATAAGAAAGATTCTAGTTCTTTGAGAAGCCTCTGAGAAGTTGAGGTGTTAGGTGCATGGCTCGATTCTTTCCCTCCCCAGGGAGAACTTGAGAGCTGAGGTTTCCAATCACCAAGTAATATTCTATACTGTGGATACAGCACATTTTGTTCTACCCATTCATCAGTTGATGAACACTTGAGGATGTTTTAGCTTTCTTATTATTATGATTAAGGCTGTTGTAATCAATTGTCTACAGTTTGTTGTGTGAATATGTGTTTTCATTTATGTTGCATTGATATTTGAAATAAACTTGCTCGGTCATATGTTAATTCTATGCTTAACATTTTGAAAAACTGCCAGAATTTTCTTTAAAAGTGTTGCACCATTTTATGTTTCACCAGCTATGTATTAGGGTTCCAATTGTTCTACATCCTTGTTGACCCTTGGAATTGTCTATCTATTGGATTATAGCCATCCCAGTCGGTGTGATGTGATTTCTTATTGTGAATTTTATTTGGGTTTCCTCCTGATACCAATGATGTTCAGCATCTTTTTACATACTTATTGGCCATTTGTATATCTTTTATGGAAACATTTATTTAGATTATTTGCCCATTTTTAATTGAGTTATCTTTTGATTCTAGAATTTTCTAAATTATTGTATTCTGGATACAAGTCCCTAACCAGATATATGATTTATAATCGATTTATACCATTCTGTGTATTTTCTTTTCCCTTTCTCCCAATTCTCAATTATGCTGAACTTTTTCTTTGCTTGTCTTGGGTTTTTTTATTGTGAAAGTGTGAAAGTTTCTCAGTCATGTCCAGCTCTTTTGTGATCCCATGGACTGTCATCCGGTCATGCTCTTCTGTCCATGGTTTTCTTCAGGCAAGAATACTGTAGCCGGGCAGGCTCCTCTGTCCAGGCAAGAATACTGGAACTGGTAGCCATTCCTTTCTCCAGGGGATCTTCCCAACCTCAGGATTGAACCTGGGTCTCCTGCATTGCAGGCAGATTCTTTATTGTCTGAGCCACCATGGAAACATCTTTTATTGTGAGTTCTCTTTTAAAATATTTCTATGAGAGTAAGTATAGACTGTCTGAAAATTAAGAGGAAACCTTAACTAAAATTGGATTTGGGAAGGCCTGTAAAGGGAGCTCTCATGCCCTACCATTTATCCTCAGTTACCCCAAACAGGAAGTAATCAGGCACTAACCTCAACGGGAATAGATGTATATAGTTCTCCCAAAAAGGAAGGGCAATCATTCTACTTTCCCAGCAGGAGGAAAGAATACTTTCTTCTTGTCCAGCAACAAGTTCAAGCCAAAGGAAAATGCCTAAGCTCAGACTTCATCTGAACTTTCACTTTCTTTCAATGAGCTTTCTTCTTTTTACTTACATGACTTCCTTTGCTTATCTACTCTCCTTTCTATCAAAGCTTCCATGTGTATCTCATAGTATCTTTCTGGCAGATGAGCCTTTCTACCTGACATGAATTGTTTAATAAGCCAATTAGATCTGCAAATTTACTCAGTTGAATTTTGTATTTTAACCGGTGATTCAAACCACAGTTTTTTCAGTGAACTCTTGTGTTTTCTTCTACCAAATACCCAAGCCTATCACTCTGAAGTTGCATGTTAAAAGAAAATTCTCACCTTGATGTTTCAGATCATACAAATAATTTGATGACAAGACAAACCCTTGTTAGGGAAGCACTTATTTTCAACTCCACTAAAAATCAAGTTTGAGAGACTTCTTTTTTTTTTCTTGCTGTCTGCTTCTGCTGGGCAAGCTTTCTACTGATTTTCTCTTTCGTTCCCCCCAGAATCTGAGCTCTCGTTCAAGTGAAGTCTGAGCCATCCCTGTTCAGGCTCAAAGTCTAGCCCATAGTGCTCTCCCAAATTCAGTTTTACTAGCAGGCTCTAGGCAGAGTATTCTATAGATGTTCTCAAAGTAGGCAATGGTTCCATGTTGGTGTATTTTCCTGGAATGCCATTCAAAGTTCAAACTAGAGTTCAGGTGTGAATTTTTAAAATTTCTTTAAAAAATCATTAATTTAAAAAATATTTTAAATGATTTTTGACAATCCTATATGTTTTGTCAACCAAGTGACTGAAGAGCTCGAGTGATTTATACTGATAGACCCCAAAATCTTACATAATATTTTATGAAATGACATATAATTCCATCTACCACTGATTGTATACTTTACCTTGCAATTAGTTAGGATTCTCTTAATATCAGGTGTGCTATATTGTAGGACTGAGATATTTTTGTTTACTATGTAGAAATAGACTTGAATATAATTCTTATGGCAAATATTCTTAAATTATGATATATAACATAAAATCAAGCAATGTACTTCCTTTTTTTAAATGACATTTGAAAGTCAAATCACACTTATGAGCATGTGGTTTCAAGGCTGCTCTTTGTAGTTCTATTGAAATTGTCCTTCCGTTATTTCTTTTTCCTTTCTGGTATCTTATATTCACTCTGTCATCTTATATTAACTATAGTATCAAATTTATTTATTTTTCTTCTTTATCTTATTGGTTCAAGAGGTTGAAATTAAATTTTTGCCTTTGCTGTTATCATTCTTTTAATCATGATTTATTCAGGGTACCGCATTTATGGTAGTAGTAGTTAGTGATAATCATTAGCAATCTATATAAAGATAATCTTTATAGTACAACTACATATTTTTATATTTATCTCTTCACTAATAAATATTGAATATATCATAAAGTATTTAATGACATTATATGTCTATTTTGCTGCAGATAACTAATTATCATTATGTGGTATAACAGCATTAACTGTGAATTTAAAGAATTTTATCATTAATTTTTTCTGCACCAGTTATGATTTAAAAGAGTAAAACCATGATTACATATAATATATTCAAATTTTGTTAGACTTATATTTGAAAGCTGGGTTATTTATACAATTCTAAAATCTAAAAATTCTATATGGAGCTAACATTTTGGAACCTTAATTTTTTCATGGCCTCTTGCATTTTCTGATTTCTCAAGGTGTAAATAATAGGATTCAATAAGGGTGTGAATACAGTGTAAAATACAGCAAGGACTTTATTGCTGGCAAAAGTCTTGAATGGCCAGGCATAGATGAAGATACACGGCCCAAAGAACAGACTGACCACAGTGATGTGGGCAGACAGTGTGGACAGAGCTTTGGAGAGGCCTCCCGATGATCTTCGTTGCACAGTGGCCAGGAGGACAGTGTAGGAGACAAGCAGGAGGAGGAAACAGATAAGTGACAAGAGTCCACTGTCAGCAATGACAAATAATTCCAGGGTGTATGTCTCCACACACGCAAGCTTAATCACAAGGGGAAGGTCACAGAATATGTTGTCTATGATGCGGGGGCCACAGAAAGGCAGGTTTACCGTTAATACCATCTGACTCATGGTGTGTATAAAACCAATTGTCCATGAGAGTATAACAAACCCGTTCAGCAACCTGTGGTTCATGATTTTCCTGTAGTGCAGGGGTTTACATACGGCCACATATCTGTCAAAAGCCATGGCTACCAGAAGAGTTTCCTCAGCACCTCCAAACAAGTGCATAAAGAACATCTGAGCCATGCATCCCCATATAGAGATGGTCTTGTGTTCAGTGAGCAAGTCTCTGATCATCTTGGGTGTGGTGACCGTGGAGAGACACATGTCCAAAAAGGAGAGGTTTCCGAGGAGGAAGTACATGGGAGAACGAAGGGTGGAACTGCATGTCACTGTGACCACAATGAGAGCGTTTCCCAGCACAGTAGCCCCATAGATCAAGGAGAATGTCACGAAGGAGACAATCTGAAGTTCCCATCCTGCAGAAAATCCTTGCAAAATAAACTCAGTCACTACAGATCCATTTTTCAGATCCATTTACTCAACTCAAAAAAAGTTCCAGACGTTTTTTCTTATCTCAGATGTTTTCAAGAAATGATTAGTGTCTGCAAATTAGAGAAAAGAAAATGAAAATAATGTTGTTACTGTAGGTTAACCTCCAGAAGCATACAGAGTGGATACTGAAATGTTGACTGTTTACCTGGGGAGTACACAGAGGACAGAAGCACACTAAGCCTTCTATGAAAAGTTGTGCTAGAAGAATAAAATGTAAATGAGCATAAATATTACTATTGACACTTTTGTGGTAGTAAGTGCAATAATTACATGCACTATGGAGAAATGACAATGCTTGATAACTTTTAAAATGAAAACTAGCTATAATTTGAGAACCATTGCCTTTGTCACATGGATTTATCTTTTTTACTTCCAGAATTATATTTTCTTATTTTTTAAAACTAAACATAAAGAAAAGTTTCTATTGTAAATGCTCCTGTTAATGAAAAACAGACTGTATTTTTCACATAGTTCCTATGTTACATGGAATTTTACAACCCATGATACAACTAACAAAAGAAAAACCTGAATATGAAATTAATTCAATTAAGCAGAAATTGATTAAAAAGACTTATATTGGCCTTTTACTGTATTTCAGAGGGAAAGATGGCATGAATTTAAGTTGATGACTTTCCCAGCCCTTGTGTCTCTTATTCTTCTTCCTGAGCAAGTCTTCTCAAAATATTTATTTCTGCACTTAATAGACCTGTTCTTCATTATGAATACAAAGGTAACATAAATGAAAGGAAAGAAATTATTATATAGCTTAGACAACAACATGTCTTGGTAAAGAAACTTTTATTCCTCTTGAATAATTAATTGCCAATTAGATTTTATTACTTTCACTAAATTTATGATCTACTTTGGAGAAAATTGAAGGTAGAAAAATAATACATTAGCACTAGGGAAGAACTTTCTAATCACTTTTCTCCACACCTTATTTAGTAAATGAAAAATCAAGGTCTAGGTAAGTAAGTAAATCTACCCGAGTCCTAAAGGCAAGACCACTCCCAAGAATGTGTAGTGAGTATTAGATGAGATAGTGTATATATAAGCTCCTGGCTTGGCACAGAATGAGTACCGAGAAGGCATATATTGATCAGTTATTCATGAAAATCCAAGATTAAAGTCTGAGAATAATTTATATAAATCCCTATTAGAAATGTAATAAACCAAGGCTTATTTTATTATCAGATATGAACAATACACATTACTTTATGTAACAATTAAATATTCTCTTTCCTTTTTATTATAGACATTTTAAGCAGACAAACATAATTTCAATATTGATGCATTTTATATTTTTTAAAACCTATGCACACTTATCCTAGACAAATCTCAAAAACTAAATAAAAGAGACCTAACACAAAAGACCACATGTTATATAGCTTGCTTTATATGAAATATTTAAAAACAAAAATCCATAAAGACAGAAATTATGTTAGTAGTCCCCGTGAGTTGGGATGTGAGTGCCAATGGGCACTGCTGATGATAATGACTTAAAATCAGATTGTGGTGATAGATACACAAATATATGAGTATAAAAATAATCATTGAAATGTGTATTTAAAAAGGGTAAATGTATACTATGTGAATTATATTCAATAAAATATAAACCATTATACATTTTTAACTTTTATTCTTGTTAAAATTTTGTGTTTGTAAATTATAGTTTTCTAGTACTGTACAACTGCTTATACTCAAATATATTTCATTGTGAGATAATTAATGACCTACTTCAGTCCAATCGAATCTACTTATAAGTGTATTAATATCCCCAATTTGAATTTATAATTTTGGCTACCTTTAGTATTTGGAAACTTGCTCTTCTCTGTTCTTGTTAAACAGTTTTCTTCATACTTTTCATACTATTTTGAATATTCATAATTAGTTTCCTGGAATATTCAAATTTTCCTTCAGTCCAGCGTTCCAAAGAATAGCAAGGAGAGATAAGAAAGCCTTCCTCAGTGATCAATGCAAAGAAATAGAGGAAAACAATAGAATGGGAAAGACTAGAGATCTCTTCAAGAAAATTAGAGATACCAAGGGAATATTTCATGCAAAGATGGGTTGAATAAAGGACAGAAATAGTAGGGACCTAACAGAAGCAGAAGATATTAAGAAGAGGTGGCAAGAATAAACAGAGTAACTGTACAAAAAAGATCTTCATTACCAAGATAATCACGATGGTGTGATCACTCACCTAGAGCCTGACATCCTGGAATGTGAGTCAAGTGGGCCATAGGAATCATCACTATGAACAAAGCTAGTGGAGGTGATGGAATTCCAGTTGATCTATTTCAAATCCTGAAAGATGATGCTGTGAAAGTGCTGCACTCAATATGCCAGCAAATTTGGAAAACTCAGCAGTGGCCACAGGACTGGGAAAGGTCAGTTTTCATTCCAATCCCAAAGAAAGGCTATGCCAAAGAATGCTCAAACTACTGCACAATTGCACTCATCTCACATCCTAGTAAAGTGATGCTCAAAATTCTCCACACCAGGCTTCAGCAATATGTGAACCATGAACTTCCAGATGTTCAAGCTGGCTTTAGAAAAGGCAGAGGCACCAGAGATCAAATTGCCAACATCCATTAGATCCTGGAAAAAGCAAGAGAGTTTCAGAAAAACATCTATTTCTGCTTTATTGATTATGCCAAAGCCTTTGACTGTGTGGAACACAATAAACTGTGGAAAATTCTGAAAGAGATGGGAATAGCAGACCACCTGACCTGCCTCTTGAGAAACCTGTATGCAGGTCAGGAAGCAACAGTTAGAACTGGACATGGAACAACAGACTGGTTCCAAATAGGAAAAGGAGTATGTCAAGGCTGTATATTGTCACCAAGCATATTTAACTTATATGCTAAGTACATCACGAGAAACACTGGGCTGGAAGAAGCACAAGCTGGAATCAAGATTGCCGGGAGAAATATCAGTAACCTCAGATATGCACATGACACCATGCTTATGGCAGAAAGTGAAGAGGAACTAAAGAACTTTTTGATGAATGTGAAAGAGGAGAGTGAAAAAGTTGGCTTGAAGCTCAACATTCAGAAAACAAAGATCATGGCATCTGGTCCCATCACTTCATGACAAATAGATGGCGAAACAGTGGAAACAGTGGCTGACTATTTTTCTGGGCTCCAAAATCACTGCAGATGGTGATTGCAGCCATGAAATTAAAAGATGCTTACTCCTTGGAAGGAAAGTTATGACCAACCTAGACAGCATATTAAAAAGCAGAGACATTACTTTGCCAACAAAGGTCCATCTAGTCAAGGCTATGGTTTTTCCAGTGGTCATGTATGGATGTGAGAGTTGGACTATAAAGACTGCTGAGCACAGAAGAATTGATGCTTTTGAACTGTGGTGTTGGAGAAGACTCTTGAGAGTCCCTTGGACTGCAAGGAGATCCAAACAGTCCATCCTAAAGGAGATCAGTCCTGGGTATTCATTGGAAGGACTGATGTTGAAGCTGAAACTCCAATACTTTGGCCACCTGATGCGAAGAGCTGACTCATTTGAAAAGACCCTGATGCTGGGAAAGATTGAGGGCAGGAAGAGAAGGGGACGACAAAGGATGAGATGGTTGGAATGCATCATCGACTCAATGGACATGGGTTTGGGTGGACTCCAGGAGTTGGTGATGGACAGGGAGGCCTGGCGTGCTGAGGTTCATGGGGTCACAAAGAGTCGGACACGACTGAGTGACTGAACTGAACTGAACTGCACTCTTGAATATGAAGGATTTCCAGGTGGCTCAACAATAAAATAATCTTCCTGCAATGCAGGAGACCCTAGTTCGATCCCTCAGTCAAGATGAGCCCCTGGAGAAGGAAATGACAACCCACTCCAGTATTCTTACCTGGAGAATCCCAAGGACAGAGGAGCCTGGCCGGCTGCAGTGCATAGGGTTGCAGAAAGCTGGACACTACTGAAGCGACTTTGCACTTTAATATGAATATCCTGTAGGGACTTCTCACTCTTTCAGATTTATTTAAAATCTCATTGTATTAATGGTACGTTTTATACAGAGATTTTCTAAATATCTACTTTGTATCTACCTAATTCTACCTTGCCAAGTCCTTCTTCAACTATCATTATATATGCATATTTACTTGTTCTGCCAACACTTGAAGCTTGATCCCTATTCTGCAGAAAATATCATGAGTTTCTAGGTTTTCCATTATTTTCAATGATAGTATGAATTATCTGGATACTCAGGGTTTACTTTTCTTAATTTTAGTCATGATTCCTAATCACATCATCTATTGTCATATTTTACTTTGCAATATCATTTTGAGAATATTTATCTTTTAAATTTTCATGGAAATTGTTGATTGTAGCTCATTGTGAAATAAGGATGTGATTTCATATCTTAAAATCCATAGCCTTTTCCTTTCAGCCAATGCAGGAGTAATTAAAATACCTTTTTCAGTGTATGAACCTTCTAATGAATTAGCTCTCTGTAACATTTTCACTTACCTGCTCTAAAGGCACAGTATTAGGAGCAGCATGTTCAAGGGTTTATTCAAAATGACAAATCTACTTTTCACTCCCTGTGATTCCCTTCATATGGTTCTGGGTACTATTTTAGGCCTGTTTTATAAAAATGT
The DNA here is from genome assembly GCF_049115385.1 of Moschus berezovskii. Taxonomy (NCBI): domain Eukaryota; kingdom Metazoa; phylum Chordata; class Mammalia; order Artiodactyla; family Moschidae; genus Moschus; species Moschus berezovskii. The sequence continues at coordinate 77,216,857 of NC_142468.1, forward strand.
GAACCACCTTGGAGGCAGACTTGTTGGATCTCTGGGAATCCAAATTTCAGTGGGAGTAGTTAAAACACTGAGGCAAGATGTCCACACTTAATTTCTGATCCTGGAATATACTGTCACTCTCCTGTCATTTCCTGGAGTATTCAAATTTTCCTTTACTCTCTTGAATATGAGGGGCTTCCCTGGTGGGAAGTTGGAATGATTAAAATAGGCATGAGAGTGTTGGTTGATTGTGATATAGTAAGTGTAGACAGCTTTGATTTAACACACACTTTATTTTCCTCACTTCACTCCCAAGAAATTTTCTTACATTCCTTCTAACAACTCTGCAGTAATTTTTGAGATGAATAATCGAAAAATCATTCTGTCCATCAAAATAATAATATAAAAATTGATCTACACATATTGTATAAAAGCACATCTTATGGATATGTTTACGTGTTACAGTAGAAATTTTTAAAGATAAAATTGAAATAAATTATGCTAAATTATTTAAAATTGATATTCATTAATGATTAATCATTAAGCTAACTAAAATATAGCTATTTTCGTTATTCAGGTATCTTTCTATGAAATTTTGAGAGAATGTTTATAGTTGGCACAAAATAGTTTCATAATCATTGCTGTGTGCTGTTGTGCTGTGTGCTCAGTTGTGTCTGACTGTGACCCCATGGACTGTACTCTGCCAGACTTCTCTGTCCATGGAATCTTCCAGGCAAGAATACTGGAGTGGATTGCCGTCTCCTCCTCCAGGGATCTCCCCGACCCAGGGACCAAACCTGCGTCTCTTGCATCTCCTGCATTGGCAGGGGGATTCTTACCACTGTGCCACCTAGGAAGCCCTTTCATAATCATTATCTTTTTTAAAATAAAATATAATAAATTCTTATTTTGTAAGGTGTTGCTTTTACTGAAATAATCATATTGATATTACTGGTATACTCTGCAACACAGGCTTCAGAGTCTGTTTCAATAACTTGACAACAAGGGCTGCCCTGAATAACTTTTGAATTGGTTGACATCTGTGTTCCTTATCTCCAAATCTTTATTTAATTCTAGTCAAATTCATCATTTAACCCATGGTTTCATATAGAGTTTTTGCATAGATATTGCTTTTTTTTCAAGAGTCATTGTAGTTGATGGGAATTTCTCATATACAAATGTTAAAATCTCCCATAGTCTTACAATAAGCAAAATTCCTTTCCACAAGATTTAATTTATTCTATCACTATATTTGCAAGCCTCAGAAATGGTTTGTGTGTACCTTTCCACGGTGTTTGCTGATAAGGAATGCATTTTATTTATTGTCATATTGCTCATCTTACCCATTTTTACAGAATAGCAGAAAAACAAGTACTTTCTTTCTCAGTGGAATGTGGCTTTGTTCATTTGCTATTAATAAGAAACATTCTAAAACACTTTCTATTACATTAAGTGAAAATGTTAAAGCCTTTCATTGATTATTATATGACTGTTAATATTTCAAAGAAAATTATCAGTAGTTTCATTATGGCATTATTTGAAAAGGTGTTTGATATATTTTCAATCTTATGTTTATTGAGACTTATTTTATCGCCTAACGTGATATCGACCGTAGAGAGTGTTCTATGTGCAATTGAAAAAATGATGTAATGTCTGATAAATATCTGTCAAGTTTTTCTGTTCTAATCTGTCATTAAAGACCAATATTTCTTTATGCATTTCTATCTGGAAGAATATCCGTTGATATAAGAAGTGTGTTAAAGGTCCCCTACCATTATTGTACTGTCCTTTTATGTCTGTTGATATTTGCTTTATGTATTTAGGAGTTCCTATGCTGAGTGCATAAATACTTACAAGTGCTATTTCTATTTTGAAAATAAATGATTTTCATTTTTACAAGATGTAATACCAGTCAATCTTGTTTATATCCAGGTTAGCAAATAAGGCATGAATAGCTGCAAAGAGATTTTAATATTTTAGTAAATTCACAGAGCACTTGATTGTGTAACACAACCTGTAATTTAAAATTGTATTTCATTTAATCATAAATTTCTGATATTAAAAGCAGAAGATAATCAGCAGCTTAGAAAATAACAGAGAAGAAACAAACAAACAAAAACATTTAAAAGAGAGACAGAGGACATAGTCGTGGTAAGTTTTCTGTCTCAGTGGCATGTTAACTGGATGACTTGAAGACAGAAAAAAAAAAAAAAAGCAGCCATGAGGTTGTTCTCTGATACCTGTTTCTCCTGCACTACCCTGCCTTTTCAAAGCTTCTGCTCCAGCCATGTCTTCCATGATTCAGACTTGCTCGTTGTTTCCCAGCATTCCAGAAATTTATTTCTCTTTCTTCTATTTTAGTTCCCAAATTTATTATTTTAAACTTAGAAATATTTCATTACTCTGCAATTATTCCCTTGTTCTTTTTTATTTCTAGCTGAAAATTTTGAAGAAAATATTCCTCTGTAGTAGCATTAGTTCAGTTCAGTTTCAGTTCAGTTGCTCAGTCGTGTCCGATTCTCTGCGACCCCATGAATCACAGCACGCCAGGCCTCCCTGTCCATCACCAACTCCCGGAGTTCAAAACTCATGTCCACAGAGTCATGTCCACAGTGATGCCATCCAGCCATCTCATTCTCTGTCATCCCTGTCTCCTCCGGCCCCCAACCTTTCCCAGCATCAGAGTCTTTTCCAGTGAGTCAACTCATCGCATGAGGTGGCCAAAGTATTGCAGTTTCAGCTTTAGCATCAGTCCTTCCAATGGACACCCAGGATTGATCTCCTTTAGAATGGACTGGTTGGATCTCCTTGCAGTCCAAGGGACTCTCAAGAGTCTTCTCCAGCACCACAGTTCAAAAGCATCAATTATTCGGCGATCAGCTTTCTTCACACTACATGACCACGGGAAAAACCATAGCCTTGACTAGACGGACCTTGGTTGGCAAAGTGTTGTCTCTGCTTTTTAATATACTATCAAGGTTGGTCATAACTTTCCTTCCAAGGAGTAAGCGTCTTTTAATTTCATGCTGCATTCAGCATCTGCAGTGATTTTGGAGCCCAAAAAAATAAAGTCTGACACTGTTTCCACTGTTTTTCCATCTATTTCCCATGAAGTGATGGGACCAGATGCCATGATCTTTGTTTTCTGAATGTTGAGCATCAAGCCAACCTTTTCACTCTCCTCTTTCACTTTCATCAAGAGGCTGTTGAGTTCCTCTTCACTTTCTGCCATAAGGGTAGTGTCATCTGCATATCTGAGGTTATTGATATTTTTCCCAGCAATCTTGATTCCAGCTTGTGCTTCATCCAGCCCAGCATCCCTCATGATGTACTCTGCATACAAGTTAACTAAGCAAGGTGACAATATACAGCCTTGACGTACTCCTTTTCCTATCTGGAACCAGTCTGTTGTTCCATGTACAGTTCTGACTGTTGCTTCCTGACCTGCATACAGGTTTCTCAAGAGGCAGGTCAGGTGGTCTGGGATTCCCATCTCTTTCAGAATTTTCCACAGTTTATTGTGAGCATTACACTGGTTCAATTCAGTTCCATTGCTCAGTCATGTCTAACTCTTTGCAACCCCATGGACTGCAGCACGCCAGGCTTCTCTGTCCATCACCAACTCCTGAAGCCTATTCATGTCCATCAAACTCATGTCCATCAAGTCGGTCATGCCATCCAATCATCTAAACCTCTGTCATCCCCTTCTCCTGCCTTCTATCTTTCCCTACATCAGGGTCTTTTCCAATGCATTTTCCTTTGCATCAGGTGGTCAAAGTATTGGAGTTTCATCTTCAACATCTGTCCTTCCAGTAACTATTCAAGACTGATTTCCTTTAGGATTGACTGGCTAGATCTCCTTGCTGTCCAAAAGACTCTCAAGAGTTTTCTCCAACATCACAGTTCAAAAGTATCAATTCTTTGGCACTCAACCTTCTTTATGGTACACCTCTCACATCTGTACATGACTACTGGAAAAACCACAGCTTTGACTACAAAGACCTTTGTCAGCAAAGTGATGTCTCTGCTTTATAATACACTGTCTAGGTTTGTCAGCTTTTCATTCAAGGAGCAAGCACCTTTTATTTTGTGGCTGCAGTCCCCATCCACAGTGATATTGGGGCCCAATAAAATAAAGTTCATCACTGTTTCCATGGTTTCCCCATCTATTTGCCATGAAGTGACAGGACTGGATGCCATGACCTTAGTTTTTTGAATGTTGGGTTTTAGGCCAGCTTTTTCACTGTCTTTTTCACCCTCATCAAGAGGCTGTTTAGTTCCTCTTTTCTTCCTAATATTAGAGTGACTATTATCTGCATATCTGAGGTTGTTGATATTTCTACCAGCAATTTTGATTCCAGCCTGTGAGTCATCCAGCCTGGCATTTCACATGATGTATTCTGCATAGAAGTTAAATAAGCAGGATGACTGTATACAGCCTTCACATATTCTGTTCCCAGTTTTGAATCAATCAGTTGTCCCATGTAACGTTAGAAATACTGCTTCTTGTCCTGCATACAAGTTTCTCAGGAGACAGGCAAGGTGATCTAGTATTCTCGTCTCTTTCATTTCCCCTAAAGTCAGGAATAAGACAAGGGTACCCACTCTCACCACTACTATTCAACACAGTTTTGGAAGTTTTGGCCACAGCAATCAGAGCAGAAAAAGCCATAAAAGGAATCCAAATTGGAAAAGAAGTAAAACTCTCACTGTTTGCAGATGACTTGATCCTCCACTGAATAATAAACTGAAAAAAAAATTAAAAAAAAAATAATTTTCCACAGTTTTGTTGTGATCCACATAGTCAAAGGCTTGTATTGAGGAAATAAGCAGATTATCAAAGGAGATAATTCAGTATAAAAAAAGAACCCGATATACCACCATTCATCATTGGATCTTGATTGCCAACTAAGTTCTCAATTAATAATCTGAACATTTTAAAATAAATAGAACCCCTGGGATACGTCTTATTAAATACTTATATTTATTTATAATAAAATTGTGACCCAGGATTTGATTTTCCCAAAAACCTTGACAAATTATCTTGTCAAAGAAAATGACTGAAGCTCTCTCTCATCATATAAAATAACCCATGTCTTTGATGATTAATTTTCTTCAGTTTGAACTGAGAAGTTCATATAATGTTCTAAACTATGTTTTAATTTATAAAAGATGGTCATTTATGGTAGTATTAGTGCTTGGGAAAAGGAAAGAATAAGGCAATAAGTAATTTACTAGTGAATTACATCTATTTTTCTGAAAAAAAAATAGAAAACTTGAAGAGGTATTAATTTTAGTGCACTGCTAGTTTAATTTTAACATATAAGGCAAAATTAGAGACAAATATAGCACACAAAAATGCCCCAAAGTAGAGAATATTAAAAAAATAAAAATAAAATTTCTATTAGGACCAATAAAACTAGAACTCCTCTCTGTCACACGTACTTTTACCATGGAAAATGAGTTAGACATTGGCTTTAAGAGCTTATAGCTGCATCCCAGGAGAAGGAGAAAAAGGTTTTTGGTAAGAAAACAAATCAAGATATTGCTCTATTATAATTAATATTATTTCCATAAAACATCCTCAAAATTTCTTTTATTCACTATTGAAAGGATACCATCCCAAATAACTTTATTTGATATTTTTGCCATTTTTAAAGCCAGTCTTTAAATTCTGTTATCTACATGATCAATAATTTACAGATGTTAAGATGAACCAATCTTAAATGTATAGTTTGAAAATCTTGTTTTCTTGTGCAGGCATCTATGAAACTACCACACTTGTCAAATTTCTAAATAAATTTTTCTCACACCAAAAAGTTCCCTTCTACTGCTTTGCAATAAACATTCACCAGCAGAGATAAGGACTATTCTCATTTCCCTCACGTAATATCAGTTTTGTCTGTCGTTGAATTTCTTTTAAATAAAATCTTACAATGTGTATGCTTTTGAGTATCTTCTCTCTAAAATAACAGTCTTTTAGAGATGTATCCAGACTGTTTAAAGTACAAGTTTAATTTTTTTTAATGTATTACCGAGTTTTATTCCACTGTGTGAATGTACTATGAATGTAACCTCATCTTGGTATCCATTTCTCAGAAGACCTAAATAAACATAGTTGGTACTGGGAGTGGTCTGAGAAACAGATGAAAATGGGGATTTGTAGCTGGCTCATCACCCGGTGGCCAATAAGATTCCACTGCAAATGGTAGGGTTCCCAGGTGGCTCAGTGATAAAGAATCCAGCTGCCAGTGCAGGAGATGCAGGTTCAATTCCTGGCTCAGGATGATCCCCTGGAGGAGGAAATGGCAACCCACTCCAGTATTCTTGCCTGGAAATTTCCATGGACAGAAGAGCCTGGCAGGCTACAGACCATGGGGTCATAAAGAATTGGCTCTGACTGACTGAGTGAGCACGCATTCACTCAAGTGGTAGATGGGACACAGGCCCTCGCTTAGTGCAGTTGGCTGATGGCTAAATTCTCATGGGTGGTGATCTGGAAATACAACCTGTTGGAAAGGAATGCTATTGCAGGTGAATGATTATTTGGAAGAAAGAGAAGAGAAATTCCTATAAAGAGTGCAGTTGTTTGGTTATTGTAAGTTGTATTGATGCCTTGAAATAAAAAGAAATTGAGTTGTTAACTAACAAACGTTAAAGGTTAGGTGTAAGGATTTAAAAACTCTTTGGTAGTTTACAAAGAGTTCCTTGTCTCCTGAGTAAGTAGACACAGACAAGCAAGATACTGAAGATCTAACAGAGTTACACAAGTATACCTATAGAATATCCTTCACCTTTGAAACTGTTAGTTACTCAGGAGTGTCTAACTCTGCAACCCCATGGACTGTAGCCCGCCAGGCTCCTCTGCCCATGGAATTCTCTAGGCAAGAATACTGAAGTGTGTTGCCATTCCCTTCTCTAGGGGATCTTCCACAGTTACACGGATCCAAAAAAGTACAAACACTCTACGCATGTGTATCATGATAAGGTCAGAGCACTGGTTGGGAAAACTTGAAAACCCTGAAGTATGGAATGAGTACATCTGGATAAATGCCCCGATAGACTTTGGTTCTACAGATTCCTCAACATCAGTAAGAGCTAGAACTTTCTGCTGCTCAAGGAGCTTCAGAGGCGTCACTTCTGCAAGGAAATAGGTCATCTTTTAGGCCTGGACTAACTTCCTCTTCTGCTTAATAACTAAAGTAGAAGCCCAGCATAACCCCTGGGATACGCTGGGCCTGATAAAAATGAAAGAGACTATATACTAAAGTAATTGTGAGATTTTACTGTCATGTTCTGGCAGGAGCCGTGAGACTATTATTGAAGGGAGTCATGAGACTGTTACGGAAGGGAGTATTCATGCTTTGCTCTCTTCATTCCAAAGGGAATCTTTATGACAGTTACCTTCAATTCTCAGTCAGGTAAATCATGAACTCTGTTTCACTAGTGTCAGTTTCTGGAGATTTACCTTGCTTCTTTGTTTAGAACATCTTTGCCTGGTTCTCTGTTGATTCTCTGCATTGGTCTCTAAACATTAGACCATGCAGGCACCTCTGCCAGTCTTCACAGATTGGCCTTGTACAGGAGGTCCTCACCAATAAACCTGAACGGAGGTTCTGGAGACCTCTGCCAATGGTTTCCCTCCTCAGGAGGAAGCATGCTTCTTGGTATTGATTTTTGTTTTCTCACTCTGTGGACAGATCGTGGTGGGGTATGTGGTGAAACTTTGGCGTCTAGAAGCCCAACCTGCTATCCCCATTCTCCCCCAGCACCTGGACTCTATCAGAATCATCACAGCTCCAAACCTGGTGAGATAAGTACTAGTTCTTTGGGAATCCTCTGTGAAGTTGGGATGCTAGATCCATAAAATAACTCTTTCCCTTACAGGTGGAAGCTGAGAGCTGGAATATTTTATCCACTCATTCTGTGCTGAGTTATGGAGAATCAATTATATAACTGGCCCAGCTAACTGCCTCTGTCTTCCCCCAGACAGCCAGACTGTGACAGACCTGTCAGAGCTCCAAGACTAGCAAGACCTGAATCTCCTTGCCTGATTTGGTGAAACTGATTTTTCATTCTCCAGGGGTAAAAGAGACTTTCAATTGGTTTCAGACTTCTCACAAAGAAAATCTGTCGACTAATTGCTGTTAAATTGGTGTGTTTATTGGAGAGCAATGGACCAGGGATTCCTCCTCTCATGTTGCTCATGTCACTCTTAGCATCAAGTAGTGAGGTAAGCTGTGACGTGAATGAGTCTTGAAAACATTGAAGAGAAGCCAGTCTAAAAAGACCACATCCTTGCTTCCCTCACACTTCTGGCTCTAGGCAACCATTAGTCTACTTTCTACTTCTAAGGGTTTGCCTATAAAGGACATTTCATACAAATGGACTCAGTAAGGTGTAGTTTTCAGTGACTCATTTCTTTAACTTAGCCAAATGTTTTCAAGATTCATACATAGTGTAGCATATGCCAGTACCTGATTCATTTTTATTGCCAAATAATATTTCATTGTATGTATATAGCATGTTTTATTTATCCATTCATTAGTTGATGAACATTTGGGTTGTTTTAACATTTTTACTAGTATGATGAAAGATGCTGCAATCATTTTAGTATAATTTTGGGGGTGTACATGTGCCTTAATTTCTTTTGAGGATGTATTTGAAATGAAGTAACTAGGGCACATGGTAATTCTATATTTAACATTTTTGAGGAACTGCCAAAATTCTCTCCAAAATGGTTACACCATTTTGTATCCCATCAGCAGTGTATATAAGGGTTCCAATTATTCTACATCCTTGTCAACCCTTGTTATTTGTCACCTTTTTGATTATATCCATCTTAGAGAAATAATCATAATTTTATGGGACAACTTTAGGTATAGCATAAAACTGTTTCACTGGTATTTTTTTATGAGCATTCTGGTCAATAATATGTTATAGGTTATTTTGACGTTTGTGAACTACTAAGCATGAATTTAGCTTGCCATGCAGTTTAAAGAAACAGGCTACTAACATGCTGTAAAGAATCCGAGCACTGCATTTTAACAGCATCACTTTGGATGAACTTGAAGATGCATTGAATGGAGAAAAAACCCTATATACTTCTTTAGGATTAATTTCAAAACTATTGCCTAGAACAAGAAGAAATGTTTAGTCTCTCGAATTGGGGAAGAAAATTTAAGTTTAGTCATCAATAAGTTTGGGATTCTGAATTCAGCAAGAAATGCCCCCTTGCCCTTAACACTAACAAGCAAATGTTAATTTGCTTATAATTGCAAGAAAAATTGCAAGTTTACCAAAGACAATTGAACCATAGTTTAAGCACTTGGAAAAGACAAGTTACATGGTATATTACATAAAATAAAAAAAAAATGTGCTTCTACTTTTATTTCCTTAGGTTTGAAAGTCAACTGTGAATACAAATGGAATTTCTTAGAGTGTTTGATTTCAAGGCTGCTCTATGCAGTTCTATTGAAATTGCCCTTCTATTGTTTTTTCCCTTTGGTATCTTATGTTCAGTCTAGCATTTTATATTTATGATGCTGTCAAATATGACTTTTTATTCATACATTTTCTTTCATTTGTTTAAATTCTTTCAATCATAATTTGTTCAGGATGTCTCATTTAATGATAGTATAAATGACTATGAGTATAAATGATAGTATTATGACTGTCATTAACAACCCATTTCAATTAAAGTAATCTCTAACAGTAATCACCATGTTTTTATATTTATTTCTTCAGTAACAAATATATATTGCCTGTATCATAAAGTATTTAATGATTTTTATATGTCTATTTTGCTGAGATCACTAATTATCATTATAACAGCATTGAATAAATTTAAAACATATTATCATTAATTTTGTATGCATCAGTTATGATTCTAAAATAAGAAAGTAAAACTATGTATTGCATATGTATTCAAATTATATTCGCATTATATTTGAAAGCTGGGTTACATATACAGTTCTAAAATCTAAAAGTTCTATGTGGAGCTAACATTTTGGAACCTTAATTTTTTCATGACCTCTTGCATTTTCTGATTTCTCAAGGTGTAAATAATAGGATTCAATAAGGGTGTGAATACAGTGTAAAATACAGCAAGGACTTAAATGCTGGCAAAACTCTTGAATGGCCAGGCATACATGAAGATACACGGCCCAAAGAACAGACTGACCACAGTGATGTGGGCAGACAGTGTGGCCAGAGCTTTGGAGAGGCCTCCCGATGATCTTCGTTGCACAGTGGCCAGGAGGACAGTGTAGGAGACAAGCAGGAGGAGGAAACAGATGACAAGAGTCCACTGTCAGCAATGACAAATAATTCCAGGGTGTATGTCTCCACACACGCAAGCTGAATCACAAGCGGAAGGTCACAGAATATGTTGTCTATGATGCGGGGGTCACAGAAAGGCAGGTTTACCGTTAATACCATCTGACTCATGGTGTGTATAAAACCAATTGTCCATGAGAGTATAACAAACCCGTTCAGCAACCTGTGGTTCATGATTTTCCTGTAGTGCAGGGGTTTACATACAGCCACATATCTGTCAAAAGCCATGGCTACCAGAAGAGTCATCTCAGCACCTCCAAACAAGTGCATAAAGAACATCTGAGCCATGCATCCCCATATAGAGATGGTCTTGTGTTCAGTGAGCAAGTCTCTGATCATCTTGGGTGTGGTGACCGTGGAGAGACACATGTCCAAAAAGGAGAGGTTTCCGAGGAGGAAGTACATGGGAGAACGAAGGGTGGAACTGCATGTCACTGTGACCATAGTGAGAGCGTTTCCCAGCACAGTAGCCCCATAGATCAAGGAGAATGTCACGAAGAAGACAATCTGAAGTTCCCATCCTGCAGAAAATCCTTGCAAAATAAACTCAGTCACTACAGATCCATTTTTCAGATCCATTTACTCAATTCAGAAAGATTCCAGATGTTGTTTATATACAAAGAGAATTTTTTTAAAAAGCCACAGTTAGCACTGACTGACATGGGATTGCAAAGAGTCAAACACGACTTATCAAATGAACTTCAACAAAAACACCAACATTTTTTGATTTCTATTTGATGAGTAACAATTTGTAATATGAGAATAGATAGTCTTAAATCTCATATCTTTTGGAGTTGCTTTCTCAAATCCTTTTCTTATCATTCTTCACAGTGAAGAGTTTGCGTGTTGTGTGCAAATGGTATGTCGTGGTTTAGAAGTAAATAGTGAAATGATTCAATCCTAATGTATAGATATTGTTTGGTTGTAATATATCACACTAAATTTTATTTGCTGAGCTTTTTAGATGTTATTCTTAGGAGGTAGAGTGATCAAAATTAATTATAATTATGTGATCACTATGTCATAAGCTGTGTTGTATTTCACATATGTTAACAAGGTTTACTGTTATGAACATAGCAATCTCGTTATTATAATTATCCTAATTTTGTATTAAAGGAAACTTGGCACAGATGTTTTAAATGACTTACATGAGCATCTGGGCAAGTAGCAAAACACCATATTCCCTCCAAACATAAAGGAATGTATATTTATGGTCAAGTTATTAAATATTGATTGAATTAATATGTTCCATTTATATGAACATAACAGATATGATTCAACAAGTATTTGGAATCCCTCTATGTAATTAACTGCACTTTTTTTTCTTATACAAAAGGAATCAAAACCTGGTATCTCAGGAGTTTACCATCTAGAGATTAATTATCAATCAAAAATTAGACATGGAAGAAAATATTTAATTTAGCACATGATTTGTGAAAAATGTAAGATTTTTTAAAATTGGCAACCAATTCCAAATGTCACTTTTAAGACATAGCTTCAAGCTTGTTTGTTTTTATCTTCAAACGATTTTAAAAAGAAAAGAAAAAGTACTCATGGTCAGTAAATAAAAAGGACAAGGCTTAAGGACTGAAGATTTATAAGAAGAAAAGAATTGATAGCAGTGACTAGAAAGAGTGGTGTATTTGGAAAAGTGACTGAATTAAGTTTTAAAGATGCTTAGGAAATGTTTGTTTTCTTTTCTCCAGTGACCTGTAAATCTCTCCTTGTTTTCAACTCTGCTCAGTCTCTTGTCAAAATATCTTATCAACATTATCCAACCTTAATTATCTTAATTATCTTGTTATCTTACCTCCGATATTTTTAAGAAATAGTCAGTGTCTACAAATTAGGGGAAATAATAGTAAAGAATGATGTAGTTCCTGTAGGTCAACCTCCAGAAGTGTACAGAGTGGATGCTAAGTGGTGTACTGTGGACCTGGAGGGGCATGCAGAGGACAGTCTCCACACCATGCCTTCTGTAACGATTGTGTTACATGACTATCATAAGAGTGACCAGAAATATTGCTGTTGAGACTTTTGTGACAGAAATTTCAATAACTGCATGCATTTTGGGGAAGTGACATGACTTGATAACTGTTAGAAAGAATGAATATGCCAGCTATAATTTGGGAACCAATATCCTTGAATTTTATTTCCCACAATAAAGTAAAAACAGAAAAACTTGCAAATGAAATTAATTTAGTTAAATATAATTGATTAAAAAAGATTTATTTTGGCCTTTTATTTCAGAGGGAAAGCTGGAATTTACTGTGTTGATGACTTTCCCAGCATTTCTATCTCTTATTCCTCTCTTTCATTTTTTATTTATTTATTTTTTAATTTATTTATTTTAATTGGAGGCTAATTACTTTCCATTATTGTATTGGTTTTGCCATACATTGACATCTCAAAATATTTATTTGGTTCTGCACTTAGTATACCTGCTTCTATATTATGAAGGTGAAAGACTATACAAATTAAAAGAAATAAGTTATCATATAGTTTAGACAAAAATCCTATCAATGAAGAAAATTGTCTTCTTAAATAATTGCACATTTTGTTTTAGTTAACTTTACTCAATTTATGATTCTCTTTGCAAGAATTTGAAGACAAGATCACAGTATATTAGAGTTAGGAAGGAACTTTGTAATCATTTGTTCTCTTTAGTAAATGAAAAATCAAGACTCCCATAATTAATTATATTTTCCCAAGTCTTAGAGGTAGGACCACCCCGAGGAAATGTAGTGATTATTAGGTGAGATGGTGTATGTATAAGCTCATGGATGGACACAGAATGGGCACAGAGAGGGCATGTGTTGAATCTGAGTCTCTCATATAATCTTAGATAATCCTGAGACTTTTCCATATAAATCTGTATTAGGAAAGGAAGGAGTCAAGACTTTTTTTAATAAATTGTTGAAAATAAATATTTCTACTCTTGCTCATGTGTATATAAGACATAAATTACTTAATATAACAAAAGAAGAAGCAGGTAGCAGAGGATGAGATGGTTAGATAGCATCACCAAATCAATGGACATGAATCTGAGCAAACTTCCGGAGATAGTGAAAGACAGGGGAGCCCTGTGTGCTAAAGTCCATAGAGTCACAAAGAGTCAGACCCAACTTAGCAGCTGAACAACAAACAGTATAAGCATAACTAACTCAAATAAATATTTTCTCCCATTTTCATTATAGACATTTTAATAAATTAAGCATAATTTCTATCTTGACTAATTTCACCTTTTTCTAAAACTATACATATTTATCTTAAAATACAGATGAAACTGAAAAATATGCTTAATAAACTGGGCACAATAGACTATATGCTTTGTAAGTTCACTTACATTAAATGTCTAGAAACAGCTAACCTATGAAAAAAGAATGCAAATTAGTAGCCCTTCAGCTGGGGATCGATTGGAGATGGGGGTGAGTTTTCTTTTTGCAGTGGTGAAAATTATTTAAAACAAGATTGTGGTGATCCTTGCACAGCTATGTGAATAGAATAATAATCATTCAAGTGTGTATTAAATGGGAGATTTTATATTAGGTGATTATATTCAATAAAACTATTATGCATTTTTGTTTTTATTATTAATTAAAATTATCTTTAATATTTTAATTTAGTGTTTTTAAATAGGGTTTTCTAGTACTATCCAGCTGCTTGTCCTCAAATTTATTTCACCAGGAGACAATTATTGTCACACTGCAATCCAATACAATATAGCTTTAAATTTTTATTAAAGTCTCCTGTTTGAATTTATGGTTCTGAATGACATCTATTTGGAAGCTTGCCCTGTTTTGTTAAATAGTTGTTAAATATTTTCTTGATATTATTTCTATTTTGAATAGAAATAATGAGATTCCTGAAGTATTCACTTTTTCCTTCATTCTCCTGAATGTGAACATCCTGTAAGGGCGTCTTTGTCTTTATTCTTTAAAATGTCCTATGTATATATGGTGTAACCCTAAGTTTCAAACAGTGGTTTTCTAAATATCTAGTTCATTAATTCTCCCTTGTCATCTTCTTTTTCAACTGTAATTATGATATTCTTATGTATATGTCCTGGGTATACCTGAAATTGATTAAAAGAAATCTATGAGAGCCGAAAAATTGATGCTTTTGAACTGTGGTGTTGGAAAAGACTCTTGAGAGTCCCTTGAACTGCAAGGAGATCCAACCAGTCCATCCTAAAGGAGAGCAGTCCTGGGTGTTCATGGGAAGGACTGATGCTAAAGCTGAAACTCCAGTACTTTGGCCACCTTATGCGAAGAGTTGACTCATTGGAAAAAAACTCTGATGCTGGGAGGGATTGGGGGTGGGAGGAGAAGGGGATGACAGAGGATGAGATGGCTGGATGGCATCACCGACTCGATGGACATGAGTTTGAGTGAACTCGGGAGTTGGTGATGGACAGGGAGGCCTGGCGTGCTGTGATTCATGGGGTCGCAAAGAGTCGGACACGACTGAGTGACTGAACTGAACTGAACTGATCCCTATTCTGTAAAAAATAATATGAGTTTCTAGCTTTTCCACTATTTTCGGTGATAGTATGCGTTATCTGGATGCTCAGGAATTTATGTTTCTTAATTTTATCCATCATCCTTAATCACTTACCATATACCACCAAATTCATTTGCAATATCAGTTTGAGAGCATATACCTTTAAATTTTCATGGAAATTGTTGATTATAGTCCATTGTAAAATAAATATGTAATCCCATGTCTTGAAAACCATAGTATTTTCCTTCCAGTCAACACAGAATTAATTAAAATACCGTCTTCAGTATACTAAATTTGTAATGAATTAATCCTCTATAATGTTTTCACTTACTTGCTGTAAAGGTGCATTATGAGAAACAATGTGTTCAAGATGTTATTTGAAATTAGAAATTAACTTTCTCTCTCTGTGATGCCCTTCATGTGGTTCTGGATATTGTTTTCTGCATCTTTTATAAAGACGTGAACCACTTTGGAGGCAGATTTTTTTTGGAGCCCTGGGAATCCAAATTTCAGTGGGAGTAGTTAAAACATTGGGGCTGCTGTGATAGCATGACCAGGAGAGATGTTCACTCTTAATTTGTGGTCCTTGAGCATTGGAATGATTAAAATAGTCATGAGAGTATTGGCTTTTTGTGATATAATAAGTTCAGACAGCTTTGATTTAATGGACACTTCCTCTTCCTCACATTATTCCCAAGCTACATTTTTACCTTCCTTCTAACAATTTTGTGGTATTATTTCAGATGAATAATCTCTAAATTTTTCTGACCATTACATCTTTAATAGAAATTTGATCTATACATGTTACAGGCTTACTCCTAAAACTGCATATTATATGCACATTAATATATTTAGGAAATAGAAAATTGTAAAGATATACTGAGAATAATTCACATTAAATTACTTCAAACTTCATATTATACATTAATGTTACAACTAACTGTTTTATGGTTATTAAAATACTAATATTTTTTAAAATTTATTTACCTTGCTATGAGAATTTCAGAGAATATTTATATGGTAAAATATGTTTTCATTGTCATTGCCTTTTTACTATAAAATCTTACAGTAAATTCTTTCTTCATGAGTTTGCTTTTACACAGTTCATCATATTGATCATCCTAATGTACTTTGTATAGCAGGCTTCAAAGTCTGTTTCAATAACTTGCCAACAATGTCATGAGTAACTTTCAAATTGATCGACATATGTATATCTTATCTGCAAGTTCTTATTTAATTCCAGTCAAATTCACTATTCAACGAAGGGCTTAATGTAGATTTTTGTCATAGACTAGCTTTCATTATAAGCTAGTATTATTGATGACAATTTTTATGTACAAGTGTTAAAATCTTTCAACTCTTATATAAGGCAAAACTCCTCCCAAGACATAATTTATTCTATCACTTAATTTTGAGATAGTTAGAAGTAGTTTCTGTGTGCTTTTCAATAGCATTTGCTGATAAGGAATGTATTTTATTTTTTGTCGTACTGCTCATCTTAGTCATTTTTATAAGAATGGCAGAAAATACAAGTAATTTCTCTGTGGAATGTGGCTTTTGTTCTTTTGGTACTAGTAAGAAACAGAAACACTTGTTACTACATTTAGTTAAAATGTAAAGCCTTCCATTGGTTATCATTGACTATTAATATTTCAAATAAAATTATAGAGGTTTATTTTATGTTTTATATATTTAGTTTTTAGTGTTTTACTAATTTTGATGACTAGCTAATTTATCAAGGTATGATATATATTGTCACATTCATTGTTAATAAAGATGGAAGTAAATCCATATTGTGAAATAATTTTTCTTAACTTAAAATATTTTGCCAGCTTACTGTCAGTTCTGTATCTCAATGTTCTTTTATTAATACTTTGTGATTTAGCTAAGAAAAAGTTCATATTGTGTGTATAATTATAAATTCTGTCATTTTATAATCGTTTACATGAATCTTAAAAACAAGAATGATCTTCAATCCAAGGTTTATTCACAGAAACATTTTTAAAGCCCTACTGAAGTGGTGGAGGATGAATTGAGCTAAAATAAGATAATATAATCTTTAAGTATTCCCTCCCCTTTACTTTTAGCACACCTAAGCTATTATACGGAGAGAGAGTTGTTTATTGAATAACAATTTGTTCAAAGTAAATGACCTTGAAGAGAACTGCTTTTGATCCCCCTCTGTCTTTGATTAACTCACATTTTCTCCAGAAACTTTAAATGCCATATAGCATGACCAGGCAACACACAGATTAATTGAGTACCTAAAATAATCTGTGTAGTAAATAATAACAAAATTTATCATTTAATATTAAAAGACATAAATAGATGTTCTCATCTTTTTGTACCTAATTAAATGATTACAGTTAGTTTAAAATGCATGCACCCTCCTTAAAACAATGGGTTTGAATAACATTTTAAAATAACTGCTTAATTCAGGCTTCTCTTGTTTCAACTATGAATTCTAACTCTATTTATATAATATCCTTTATTCTTGATTAAATATGCACCCTAAGTTACTGGTCAGGGTAAAATTCTGTGATTCTCGATACATGCCTTCTCTCTTCTCAAATGTTTAATACTCTCATTCTATCTTTATTTAAACTGCCAAGGAACAACAGTTGTCTTAGCCTAAAGATGTATACAAATTAAGACACTCACCCTCTTTTCTCCAAATGGAAAGACAAAATTCTACAGGTTACTATGTACATCTCAGTGTGGTATTATTATTTCCTCTAATTTAGTCATAATCCCACATGAATATCCCATATCCTAGAGAAAAAATTTAAAGTTAACCTCCAACAACTACTTGATAATGAACCACCAAAAAAAAATTTTAATTTGTCAGCAAATACTATACATACACAATGACATAAATATTTTAGGAAGAAACAGTCTTAGTTTCTATAATCATCATTCTACTAAACTATTGTAATATTTATTTATGTCTATCTTCTTTTACTACCAATTGCATTCTTGTTTTGTCTTCATCCAAGATCTCCAATGATGGTGATTCTTTACTTGGTTGAGTGAATCAAATTCTAATTTATACTAGGTTGTGTGATTTTCTTTTATTTTAAGAAAAAAGAAATTTTATTATTTTTTAAAATTTATTGATTTTAATTGGAGGCTAATTACTTTACATTATTGTATTGGTTTTGCCATACATTGACATGAATCTGCTTGATATGCACATACTGTGAGGCACCATAGAGAATCACATGGGTTTCAAACATGATTTTTCCTACCCTGCTGTCTATCAGTAGTACTAGTACACCTTGCTCAATAGGTCAACCTTCTTAGCTATTTTAATAAACTCTTTTTATTGAATCAGAGGCATAAGGAAACAGAAATTGTTGGTTTCTTTTTACTTTCAGATCAATGGAAAATCATTTTAACCTTTTGTTGGGAAGATTTAATTATTAGGACTACGACATGTAAGGGAGAAGACAGGAAGCAAAAATGTATGAATACTAATTAAAATTTAGATAAAAATATTTTACTTATAACAGCATAGATTTTGTAGTTACATGTAGGATCTGATTCTAGGTCTAGTACTTAACAATTTTTGTGACAAGTTTGTTAAATTTTTAATGTGCAGTTTTCTGGTGATAATATAAATAATATTCTCTATTTTCATTGTGTGAGGTTAAGAGAAAATGCATGCAAAGTGCCTTAGACATGGTTAGAACTCAACAAACAGTATTTTAAAATCTAAGAATTTATAGGAAATTTTAAAATTACAACATAAATGAATGATAATATATTGGAATGATTTGCACTTGGATGTACAATTCAGAATGCTTTGTTGCATATATACTTGTGTAAGAAAAAGTAATAATTTCCCAAAATATGACTTATGTTCAGTGTAAAATCTTATACCCGTATCTCTGGATGATGATTACAATAACAACAACGATGATGCCTTTGATGATTGTAATATTTAAGTTAAAAGGCTGATCTGGAACTCACATTCTTGGACTTTATTTTTATTATTGCTTTCTTCATGTCTTTACTCCTAAATGAGTAAATGATTGGATTTAAAAGGGGAGTAAAAATTGTATAAAACACAGAGAAGATCTTATCTATGAAAACATGGCTGAATGGCCATATATAGATAAAGAGGCAAGGTCCAAAGAATAGTACCACCACAGTGATGTGGGTTGAAAAAGTGGACATGGCCTTGGAATATCCACTGGAGGAGTGATGATGGACAGTTATCAGGATGATGCTATAGGAAATGAACAGAAATGTGAAACAGAACAAAGGAAGTAGTCCACTAAATGCAATGACTAATAGGTTTAAGACTTAGGTGTCAGTGCAGGTTTGATCACCTGAGGCAGGTCACAAAAAAAACTATCCACAACACTGGGGCCACAGAATGGTAAAGTCACTATAAAAACCATTTGGCTAACAGAGTGCACAAACCCAGTAGTCCAGGAGAAAATACGGTGCAAATACGGTGGCTTATAATATTTTGTAATGAAGGGGTTTACATATGGCAATTAATCTATCAATTGCCATGGCTACAAGCAACATCATCTCACTTCCACCTAAATGGTGAAGGAAAAAAATCTGGGCCATGCATCCTTCATAAGAAATAGCCTTATTTTTACTAATAAAGTCACCAATCATTTTAGGAGTAGCAAAGGAAGCCAGAGACATATCAATAAAGGACAGGTTGACCAGTAGGAAGTACATTGGAGACTGTAATTGAGGGTCCAGTTTCACTACCAAGATAATAATGAGGTTACTTAATAAAATGGCTATGTAAATAATGGTAAAAAAGAAAAAAAAAAGAAAATCTGTAACTCATGAAACTCTGTGAGTCCCAGCAAAATAAATTCAGCCACTACAGAGTGATTTTATTTTTCCATTTGTTTGGCTGTTGGCATATGTTACCTAAAACAAAATCAAAATAGAAAGTCTGTGAGTTAAACTTGAAAGATAAGTGCATAGTCACTTACCTTTTTTCCCTAAAATTCACTGAAATGCCTAAAAAGGATAAAAAAGAATCAACACTAAATCCAGCTTTTTGAAAGAGATAGACACAATTTCTTAACAAAAATTATAAGGAATATCTACCATAAACCAAGATGTTTGAAGAAAATTTAAACTATCAATATGTAACTCATATTTGGGCTAATTATAAGAAAAGTGATTATCTCAGCTGGTGAGAGAATATTCAAGCTCCTTGCCATGTTTTTAGAGTTTGAGAAATAGGTTTATTCATCCTCCATAGACAAAAAATAAAGTCTACCATCTTGAACTCTAATAATAGTAAGGGTCATGTAAGTGAAAGAAAGGCCAAGTGGTTTTCTAATTATAAGCAGGACCTAGAGAAATGAAACTGAGTAACTGGAATATAGAGCATCAACAATCTAGAAGTCATTCTGTATTTGCGGCTGAAAGTTAGATGAACAGAGATAATAAACATGATGAGTCTTTGAGACAAATGAATCTATGTTGGCAAACTGAGATAGCTTCTCGTCTTATTTTTTTCTGAGATGGAAGAAGTGTCCAAATATTTGAGTCTTCTCCCACAGACCCCGATTTCCTCTGGGCCTATGAATTTAGTAGATTGTGAAGTACAGGGCAGAGATAGCCTAAATGGATGCTTGCTGCTGGCTTATAGATCCCTGATAAACAAAAGGAAATCTGTTTATCAGGGAATACATCCATATTGCTCTGGATGTGTAAAGCAGACCTTTGTAGAATGACATCCACTTCCACCATGAATAATGCTAGCCAGAATTTTTGAAACAAAATAACAAGGAATATATACCAGGTTCGAAGAAGAGATAGTAACACAACACATTGTTAAGAGATCTAAAAAAAACCAAAAAACGGGTTTCTAGCTGAGCAAAGGAAAATATTTTTAAATATTTTAAGAACTCAGAAAAGTAAAAAATACTATAATAAAGATCATCCTATTTTCAGAATTAACAAGTATATGCATTTTTATCATTTTGCATCAAATTTTTTAAAGAAAATAAAAAATACTGGCAGAGGTAAAGTTCACTTATCATCTGACTAGTTTGTGTATGACACGAAAATGATTAAGTGATATCCTGTCATAACAACATTTTACAAATGATTTTATTTTTACTGACAAACTGATATTCTAAAATTGTACAATATACTTGTACATATCCATTTACATGTAAAAAATTTTTTCGAGATTACATTACCAGAAGCACAATTATTAGTCATTTTCAACTAATCAAATAATGCAAATTTCTCAATAAAGATTTATATAAATACTACTTTGCACAAATATTGGTAATTTTTTAGCTCTCATTCTGACCAACTAATTTTATTGTAGGAATGCAAAAATGGTTCAATACTAGAAACTCACTTTATATAATTAACAAAATTAAAGAGTTAGGCAAGTAACATAATTTACAAGTGACAACAAAATAAGCATCTAATAAATATTAGATTCATAAATTGTAAAATATGCCAATTATCTTTAAGTTCACATATATATTCATGTACTCCCAATCTGAATTCAAGTAGGAGTTTTTGGAAAATTGACATGTTAATTCTAAAATGTATATTGAATTACAAAAGATCAAGATGAGCCAAGGCTGTTTTGAAGAACAAAGCTAGAAGATTTGTACTGCCAAAACCTACTTATAAAGCCATATAAGACAGTTTGATTTTGGCTCAAGGATGTAAAAATAAACCAAAGAAACAAGTGAAATATCAGAAATGAAAACAGATGACATAGTAAAGCACATTTGTGGAGAAACAAATATAACTGTTTACTGATGAGCCAGTATGTAATAAGTAGCTGATGCTGGTGGTTCTGTTTTGGGAAAGAGGACATTTCTAATGTCAGAATTCCACAATATCAATAAATACCATTAGTTGGCTTAATCATATTCTCCTAAAAATTTGGCTTCAAAATTAATATTGCTTAACTTTAAAGATTTGATATTTTAATCTTTTCTTCCAGTTTGTTCTCAGGTTTGCCTGATTATAAAGTAGACCAGGCAGTGGGTGAGATAACTTTCCTAGGACGCATTCTAAGTCTACATGCAGCAATAACCCAGCTTCCCACGAGATGATGAGAAAAGAAGGAATTTTGCTAAATTTTTGCTTATAAGTTTTTCCACTAAATCACACTTTTCACATATGACTCTGCCATGTGAAATAGCGGTGTTTGTCTTCATGCACTGTTTATTCCACAAATTACAGATTTCAGAGAGTAAGGACCCAGAGCAGAAAGAATGAGTCAGAAAAATGAAACAAAACTACAGTTGACCGTTGAATAACAAGGGTTTGAACTGTGCATATGCAGATTTTTTCCAATAATAAATACTGCAGTATTATATAATTGTTTAGTTCCACTGTGTTGGAGGGTCGGTGCCCCTAATCTCCCCATGTGTTCAAGTTAGTAGATCAGTCATGTCTGACTGTGATCCCATGGACTATATATAGCTCACCAGGCTCCTCTGTCCATGGAATTCTCCAGGCAAGAGTACTGGAGTGGGTTGCCATTTCCTTCTCCAGGATGTGTTCAGAGTCAATTGTATTGTCCACACCTAGACACAAACACATACGTAAATGAGATATATAATAGAGATAGATTTTGGGATCAATAAGGGAAATAGTAAATGATAATGGGGCAACTACTTAGCAATCAGGAATGGCAAGATCAAACCTCTAATTTCACTTCTCTTTTGAAAATAAATCTCAGAAATGTAAAAGATTTAGATTAGAAAAATACAGCTATAAAAACAGTAAAGGCAAACATAGGTGCATATTTTAACCCATTAAAAATAGCTCATTAAAAATGTTTTAGATATGATGCAAAAACTAAACTCTAGGAAGATATGGACTAGTAAATTTGACTTTACTAAATGTAAAAAATTAAAAAAGTGATCATAAAAAAGAGATGAGAATATACTTTCAACAAATGAAACTAAGAACTGTTTCAAACTAAGAAGTTTGATTAATAAGAAAAGGTTAAAGAAACAGTGGAAAAGTGGAAAAACCATATGAATTAGCAATTCACAGAAGCAGAACTTCAAATATCTTTAAAAAACCCTTCTCAACTTTATTGATAATTAAGGAAATGCAATTTATAGCAAAATATGTAATTTTACTTATCACATTTAAAAATAAATTTAATTTTGACAGAATGTGAGATAGAGTTTAATAATTCTCTTTTTTATATTGGCCCTATATATATTTTGGGAGGGGGTGTTGGCACTATATCTTAGATTTAAAGGTTTTACGACAGTTTAATGGAGAACTTCCACTTGTGGGATTTATAGGCTAAGTGTTCAAAGAAACATAATTGCATGCTCTTTGCATCATTGTCTTTAATAACCAAAAATCGAGAAGCTCCTCAAAATTCCACTATTTGTGGGATTATTTTAAAATGGAAATGCCTGTGTGCTAATCTGGAAAAACATATGACATATTAAATTTGTAAATGTTATATTTTAAATTGCTGAAATATTTTAATGAAATATTTCATACAAATTTCAGAGAAGTATCAGTTCATTAAACTACCAAGACTGCCTACCTCTGGCATATTAACATATAAAGTTTAATAAAGATTCTAAATTTTATAAGTTCAAATTCTGTACAATGTAATAAAATTGAATTAGAGTCTAGTCCTGGATAAGTGCTCTCAAAAATGTAGTTGGCGTTTGTCTACCGAAAGCTTTGAATCAGAGAGTCATTTATTTTACACACAGCTATAATGGAATATTTAAAATTATCCATAAGTAACCTGCAACTTGTGATATTACCTTGCTGTGCCAGTTTATCATCTACTGCCTAAAGCATTTAGAGTTGCAGTGGCAACTCTAAGTTGGTAATTATGGATTTGGCAATCAATCATACATAGCCAGAATTGGAAACATATTCTAAGTTGTATATCAACTTTGACAAAGAAACTTCAAGAAAGTCAGGACGATATCTCTGTCCCCTTACCCTTCGGCCTTTCCAAAGTTTCCTCTGTGAATAATGAGAAAAATTCTTGAAGTGAAGGACAATGAAATCTGATATTAAAATGTACTACAAAGCAGAGTAATAAAATGATATTTTAGTTTCATAACATTAGATGGAGTAATGAAGTGATTGTAAGAAACCTGAGAATTTAAAAATAGTCATAGATTAAAAATATGTTCTTAAGGATAAATTTTCAGTTATTTGAGAATAAATATGGCTGGTTAGCTACATATCTTAAAGAAAAATAAATTCTAATTTCAAAAATAAAATACTGACATAAATATATGTGAATATATATGCTCTTTTGTATTAATATTGGGTAAGATCAAGATAAACCTATAAGTAAATATATTCATTTTGTTATTTTATAGTATTGAGTTAGGATCATGTAAAAGGCAAAAATAAAGGTGAATAGATTTTATTCAGTGAGGATGAGTAAACTCTCTATTATATAAAAAACATAAAAAGATTGTAAGAGGCAAGAGCTAAACTGGAGAGAAACAGTCAATATATATGCCCTTAATGTCAATTTTTTACGAGTCAACAGGACAATATCAAGAGCCATGTAAAAAAATTAAGACAAAGTGAAGTATAAAATGTTTAGGAAAATATATGTGATGTTTGAACCTGTGGAAAAAAGAAATTAATTTCCATAAAAATATAGCTTGAGATCATACACAGCAAAGTTTTGGTGATTTAGTTGGATAGAAGGCAATGGCAAGCCACTCCAGTACTCTTGCCTAGAAAATCCCATGGATGGAGGAGCCTGGTAGGCTGCAGTCCGTGGGGTCGCTATGGGTCAGACACGACTGAGCGACTTCACTTTCACTTTTCACTTTCACACATTGGAGAAGGAAATGGCAACCCACTCCAGTGTTCTTGCCTGGAGAATCCCAGGGATGGGGGAGCCTGGTGGGCTTCCGTCTATGGGGTCCCACAGAGTCGGACACGACTGAAGTGACTTAGCAGCAGCAGCAGCAGCAGAATTAGATTTCTGGTTATATTTTCCCATATATCTTGATATATCACAAATATTTTGTAATAAAGATATTTAATTTTTAAAATTAAAGATGTTTGAATAAATATTTTATTTAATGTATTCAAACATAAAAATGTCTTTAGTTTTTTTCTCCATTCCTTGTACCTGCTTTGAGAGTTGTGGCTGAAAATCACTGAGATTCTTCTAGAATTTTTTTTCACTTGCTCCCACTTTCTTTAATCTTCTTTCTGTATGTGCAAATTCTAATAAAGGAGAATTTTACTTGAAAATGTATAAGACAACATGAAAAATGTGTCAATTATCGACCTTGGGAAAATCTGGCATCTTATAACTGAATTCCCTCAGCAAGTTAAAGGACATGTATTTGGCAAGCTAGAGTATTCAAATTCTCTCATTAGTGTGTAGTTTTTCACAATAACAAGGGACAAAAATAAGGCTTTGCCAACCAAACAATACATCCACATTTCAAAAAGCAGACATGGATATAAAAACTGAGTGTCTATATAAAGTGTAGATAAAATTGAATTTTCAAAAATACAAAGTAAGAAGGATTTATAAATAAAAGAAACAAGATTAATTATAATTCACTTTATTATAGAAAATGTCTTCAAAAAATACTTTCCTAGTCATAAACATCTCTTTCTTTAATCCTATTATCTGAATAAGAGTCAAGAGAACAAATTTAATTGGAAATATTGGAAATAACTTATTCCTAAGAGTCACATTCCTCTGATACCTATTTTCCTCTGTAATTAGTTCCTCTTGGATTTGCAAGCTCCGCCATAACTGCATTGTTCCAGAAGAGTTCAAACTGGTTAAAATTTGGTTAAAATTAAAGAGATCTACTGTTTTTTTATTTATTCCATGTCAAACAGCAGCTTATTTATTTCTCACACTTGACTGCCAATGTTTATTATGTCAATAAATGACCTATGCAACCAATTATTTTGTTGAATTATATTGTGATTTCAGTGAAAAGCCTGGTTAATAATATCCAAAAGTACTTATTTTCTGCCTCTATATTGACAGTTTCACATATTGATTACTTCACGTATTCATAGTTTAGATACTCTTAAGAAAATAACATACCTGTTAAAGGGTTAATGTGTTATTCCCAAATATGCTATAAGCATTCTTGTACATTTCTTTTGGACTTGATCATTTCTTTCTCTTTAGGTGTATACCTTGCAGTGAAATTACTGGCTCCTAGGCATGTCTTTTAGAAACTGCCAGTTTCCGATGTTGTTTCACCAATTTATCCTCCCAAGCAGTGTACAAGAATTCTAGATGTTCCATATCCTTCACAGACTTTGATATTCTCAACCTTTTTTAATTTAAAGCTATGTTCTTATGTACATAGCAATACTAATTGTGGTTATATGTACATTTCCCTGATTACTAGTAATAAGGAATACCTTTTTATATGATTATTATCTATTTGAATATTCCCTTTTGTGAAGTACCTATTTAACTCTTTTTGCCCAAATCTTGTGAATGGACAACTTAAGTGAAACAAGCAAATCTTGAAACCACAAATTATACTACTGGCAAGAGAAGAAAGAAAATGTACATGCTGTATATCAAAGAGATTAAAACCATAATTTAAAATAATCCCTTTAAAAAAGAAACACAAGGAGCATTTGTTTCACTAATGAAAAAATTTCCAATGTTTTAAGTGAAATAACTTAGAGGGAGTAGACAGAGATGATAGTGGAATAGGAAGATGCTTATTGCACCTCCCCCCAGAAACACATCAAAAACACCTACACGTGGAGCAATTCTCACTGAAAACAACTTTGAAACTGGCAGAAAGACTCTTGTTTGTAAGAAAGGTACACACAGAATTGGGTAGGAAGGGAAGAGCTGAGATCGGTTCAGGACTCACAACCCATCAGAGGGGACATAGAAGAAAAGGGGTTTGGAGATCCTCCCTGGGGAGTGAGCAGTTCAAATCACATATTTGACACCCCAGCCCTGGAGTCTGACACTAGGAAGATGAGTCCCATTAGCTGATTTGAAAACCAGTGGAACTTACAGAGGGCTGTGAGAAACCCAGACCCACTGGTGAAGGGCATGCACATCTTTCTTACTCCCAGGAACAAGGAAGAGGAAGCAGGTTGAAACTGCCTCAGGCTCTGGCTGGTTTCCAGAAAGCACCCCAACATGTACCTTTGCCCATGCCAGTCACCCAGTCTGGCCCCTCTACCTCCAGCACAACTCCGCTGTAGAGTGAACACTGCCTTTGTCAAGCAGAGTGTTCAATGTTGATGAATTTATGCCTAAAAAATTCCTGAGACTAAAAAAGGAGACAGATATTCAGGCAGAAGGTAAATATTCAGATATTCATCACAGAGAACCCTAATCAAGAAGAACCTGAAGAGACCCACACCAAGTCATATCATAACTAAAATGGCAAAAATTAAAGATAGAGAATTCTAAAGGCAGCAAGAGAAAAACCAAAGAGTCATATACCAAAGAATCCCTATCAGACTATCGGCTGAATTTTCTGCAGAAACTTTGCAGTCTGGAAGGGAATGACATGATATAAATTGCTGAAGGAGAAAAAAATAAACCTAGAATACTCTACCCAGCAGGATTATCACTGAGAATTGAAGGAGAGACAGACAAAAATTAAAAGAGTTCATCAACCTCATTTTGTTCTTTGATCTGTGGGTTCATTGTTGTTATTCAGTCATCAAATCATGTCTGATTCTTCGCAACCCCATAGACTGCAGCGCACCAGGCTTCCCTATCCCTCACCATGTCCACCGAATCAGTGGTGCCATCCAACCATCTCATCCTCTGTCACCCTATTCTCCTTCTGCCTTCAGTCTTTCCCAGCATAAGGGTCTTTCCCAATGAGTCAACTGTTCGCATCAGGGGGCCAAAGTTTCTTCTTCTTCAGCATCAAACCTTCCAAAGTGTATTCA
Source organism: Moschus berezovskii (assembly GCF_049115385.1). NCBI lineage: Eukaryota > Metazoa > Chordata > Mammalia > Artiodactyla > Moschidae > Moschus > Moschus berezovskii. Next base: position 77,244,577 of record NC_142468.1, read on the forward strand.
GTGTTGATTTCCTTAAAGATCAACTTGTTTGATCTCCTTGCTTTCCAAGGGCCTCTAAAGAGTCTTCTCCAGCACCACAGTTTGAAAGCATCAATTCTTTGGCACTCTGCCTTCTTTATGGTCCGACTCTCACATCTGTACATGACTACTAGAAAGACCATAGCCTTGACTATATGGACCTTTGTCAGCAAAGTGATGTCTTTGTTTTGTAACACACTGTCTAGTTTTTTCATAGCTTTCCTGCCAAGAAGCAATCATCTTCTAATATCATGGCTGTGGCCACCAACCACAGTGATCTCAGAGCCCAAAAAGAGGAAATCTGTCACTGCTTTTTCCCCTTCTCTTTGCCATGAAGTGATGGGACCAGATGACGTGATCTTCATTTTTTGAATGTTGAGTTTCAAGCCAATTTTTCACTCTCCTCTTTCACTTTCATCAAGAGGCTCTTTAGTTCTTCGCTTTTTGCCATAGGGTGGTGTTATCTGCTTATCTGAGGTTATTGATATTTCTCCCGGCAAACTTGATTCCAGCTTGTGCTTCCTCCAACCCAGCGTTTCTCATGATATACTCTGCATATAAGTTAAATAAGCAGGGTGACAATACATAGCCTTGATGTACTTCTTTCCCTATTTGGAACCAGTCTGTTGTTCCATGTCCAGTTCTGACTGTTGCTTCCTGACCTGAATACAGATTTCTCAGGAGGCAGGTAAGGTGGTCTGATATTCCCATCTCTTGAAGAATTTTCCACAGTTTGTTGTGATCCACATAGTCAAAGGCTTTGGCATAGTCAGTAAAGCAGAAGTAAATGTTTTTCTGGAACTCTCTTGCTTTTTCCATGATCCAGCAGATGTTGGCAATTTGATCTCTGGTTCCTCTGCCTTTTCTAAATCTAGCTTGAACATCTGGAAGTTCACGGTTCACATACTGTTGAAGCCTGGCTTGGAGAATTTTGAGCATTACTCTGCTAGCAAGTGAGATGAGTGCAATTGTGTGGTAGTTTGAGCATTCTTTGGCATTGCCTTTCTTTGGGATTGGAATGAAGACTGTCCTGTGGCCACTGCTGAGTTTTCCAAATTTGCTGGCGTATTGAGTGCAGCACTTTCACAGCATCATCTTTCAGGATTTGAAATAGCTCAATTGGAATTCTATCACCTCCACTAGCTTTGTTCGTAGTAATGTTTCCTGAGGCCCACTTGACTTCGCATTCCAGAATGTCTGGCTCTAGGTGAGTGATCACACCATCATGGTTATCTGGGTCATGAAGAACTTTTTTGTATAGTTCTTCTGTGTATTCTTACCACCTCTTAATATCTTCTGCTTCTGTTAGGTCCATAATGTTTCTGTCCTTTATTGTGCCCACCTTTGCATGAAGTGTTCACTTGTATCTCTAATTTTGCTGAAGAGATCTCTAGTCTTTCCCATTCTGTTGTTTACCTCTATTTCTTTGCATTGATCACTGAGGAAGGTTTTCTTATCTCTCCTTGCTATTCTTTGGAACTCTGCATTCAGATGGGTATATCTTTCCTCCTCTCCTCTTCCTTTTGCTTCTCTTCTTTTCACAGCTATTTGTAAGGCCTCCTCAGACAACCATTTTGCCTTTTTGCATTTCTTTTTCTTAGGGATGGTCTTGATCACTGTTTCCTGTACAATGTCACGAACCTCCGTCCAATAGCTCATCAGGTGCTCTGTCTATAAGATCTAATCCCTTGAATCTATTTGTCACTTCCACTGTATAATCATAAGGAATTTGATTTAGATCATACCAGAATGGTCTAGTGGTTTTCCCTACATTCTTCAATTTCAGTCTGAATTTGGCAGTAAGGAGTTCATGATCTGAGCCACAGTCAGCTCCCAGTCTTGTTTTTTCTGACTGTATAGAGCTTCTCCATCTTTGGGTGCAAAGAATATAATCAGCCTGATTTTGGTATTGACCATCTGGTGATGTCCATGTGTAGAGTCTTCTCTTGTGTTGTTGGAAAGGGTGTTTGCTATGACCAGTGTTGTCCTGGCAAGACTTTATTAAATTTTGCCTTGCTTCATTCTGTACTCCAAGATCAAATTTGCCTGTTACTCCGGGTATTTCTTTATCGTACTTTTGCATTCCAGTTCCCTATACTGAAAATTATAGATCAGTAAAATTGTTTACTCAGGATTTTTATTAGTAACTTGGACTAGCTCACCTTGAAGTACCTCCTAGATCCTGAAAGAAAAGTTATCCTATTATTGTATATATTTATCAATTCAGCTACCTGATTCTGCAGATGAAGAAAATGAGAACTGGGTATCAGGAGTGATTTTCTAAGGATAATATTTTAATGGTAAAAAAATGAAAATGTCCTATCCACCACCTTTTTTATCTGCCTTTTCTTTTCAGTAAACAATCCTACATTTTTAACTTTCAGTTCAGTTCATTTCAGTCACTCAGTCATGTCCGACTCTTTTTCAACCCCATGAATCACAGCATGCCAGGCCTCCCTGTCCATCACCAACTCCCATGTCCATCGAGTCGGTGATGCCATCCAGCCATCTCTTTCTCTGTCGTCCCCTTCTCCCGCCCCCAATCCTTCAAATTTAGAACTTCACAATTATTTCCCCTTCAATAATCTCAATGATTTGCCACTTATATATTTTTTCCTTAATATATATAAAGCTCTATAAACAGTAAGAGAACAGAACAACATCGTAATAGGAAAATAAGCAAAAAGATACAAACAAATAACATATAGAAAAGATTCTTAAACATATAGAAATATCACTCATTCATAAAAAGATAAAGAGAGAATATCATGAGACAGTATCTCATGTTTAACCTGGGGAGTGACAGAGATCAAGAAGTTTGATAACACACTATATGGCTGAGAATGTGAAATGGGTTCTCTCACATAGGTGGGAGTGTAAGTTTTACACTGTATTTAAGACAGTCAAAATTTAGAAGGCCTATGCCCTGGAACCCAGCAATGCAGCTTCTAAGGTGCTTAGCTTATGGCTTTTTTCACACATATAGGAAATTATGAAAGTTTAAAAATGTTTATTGTATCGTTGTAATAGCAAAATGTTGAGAAAAATGTCAGTTCCCATTAATGAAAAGCTAATTAAATAAGCTATAGTTTAGTCATACAGTAGAATACTATGTCTTCAATTTCATAAAATATGAAGTAGCTCTATAAGTAATGTTACATAATTACTTCAAGATACATTGTTGAGTAAAAAAAAAAAGTGAGCTGAGGGAGGGAGATTCAAGAGGGAGGAGACATATGTACAGTTGTCTTTTAACAGAGGATATCTTTCTAGAGGAATAGTTTTTAGCAACAGAGACATCAATGATTAATGGCTGGGGCAGCTTACTTGTCTGAAGCAAGATCCAGGCGTGACACCATTATGTGTCAGGATATGATGGCCGTCTTCACTCTGCAGAGGAGTATTCTTTGTTGTTGTTCAGTCGATTGGTCCTGTCCACTCTTTGTGACCCCGTGTACTGCAGCGTGCCAGGGCTCTCTGTCCTTCATCTTGCAGAGTTTGTCCAAACTGATGTCCACTGAGTCAGCGATGCCATCCAACCATCTCATCCTCTGTTATCCCTGTCTCCTCCTGCCTTCAGTCTTTCCAGCATCAGGGTCTTTTCCAATGAGTCCACATTTCACATCAGGTAGCCAAAGTATTGTAGCTTCAGCTTCAGCATCAGTCCTTCCAATGAATATTCAGGATTGATTTCCTTTAGGATTGACTGGTTGGATCTCCTTGCAGTCCAAGGGACTCTCAAGAGTCTTCTTCAACACCACAGTTTGAAAGCATCAGTTCATTGGTGTTCAGCCTTCTTTATGGTCCAACTCTCACATCCATACATAACTACTGGAAAAACCATAGCCTTGACTCTACGGACCTTTGTCGGCACAGTAATGTCTCTGGTTTTTAATATGCTGTCTGGGTTTGCTATCATTTTTCTTCCCAGGAGCAAGTGTCTTAATTTCATGGCTGCAGTCACCATCCACATTGATTTCAGAGCTCAAGAAAATAAAGGCTCTCATTGTTTCCATTGTTTCCCCATCTATTGGCCATGAAGTGATGGGACCAGATGTCACGATCTTCATTTTTTGAATGTTGAGTTTTAATTCCAACTTTTTCAGTCTCCTCTTTCACTTTCATCAAGAGACTTTTGAGTTCTTCGCTTTCTTCCAGAAGAGTGGTGTCATCTGCATATCCGAGGTTATTGATAGTTCTCCTTGCAATCTTCATTCCAGCTTGTACTTCATCCAGTCTGGCATTTCCCATAATGTACTGCCTATAAGTTAAATAAGCAAGGTGACAATATACAGCTTTGATGTACTCCTTTCCCAATTTGGAACCGGTCCATTGTTCCATGGCTGGTTCTAACTGTTGCTTCTTGACCTGCATACAGGTTTCACAGAAGGCAGGTAAGGCGGTCTGGTATTCCCATCTCTTTAAGAATTTTCCACAGTTGTGATCCACACAAAGGCTTTAACATAATCAGTGAAGCAGAAGTAGATGTTTTTCTGGAATTCTCTTGCTTTTTATCCAATGGATGTTGGCAATTTGATCTCTGGGTTATTATAAAAGCAAACAGCAAAAACTGTCAAGAATCTGGAGAAATTGGAGTACTTGTACATTGCTGGTGGGGATATAAATTGGTTAAGCCTCTGTGGAAAATAGTACAGCAGTTCCTAAAAGCCATGGATTACCAATGATTCAGCAATTCCACTCTGGGTATATATACAAAAGAACTGAATGCAAGGAATCGAGCAGATATTTTACGCTCATAGTCACAGCAGCAATATTCACAATAGTGAAATGGTGAAAGCAACCAAAGTATTCTTCAGATATGAATAGATAAGTAAAATTTTATATACACAAATAATGCAACCTTTGGAAGGAAATTCTAACATGTTCTAAAACATGAATAAACCTTGAAAACAATATGATAGGTGAAATAAGCCAATCACAGAGGACAAATTTTGTGTGAGTCCACTTATATGTTTCCTAGAGTAATAAAATTCAAAGGTAAAAATTCTAATAGTCAGTTGCCAGGGGCTAGGAGAAAGTGGAATGGGAAGTTATTATTTAATGCGTATTGGAATTTCAGTTTGGGATAATGAAAAAGTTCTGGAGATAAATGCTGGTGATGGATACATAACAATATGAATGTAATTAATGTCCAGAACTATACACTTAAAGTGGTTAAGATGATAATTTTTATGTTATATATACATATTACCACAATAAAAATAGTTTAAAATCATAAAAATGTAGGAGAATAAAATAATAAAAGTACTTAAATAATCCAAAAGAAAACAAAAAAGGAGAAATAAAGGAACAAAGAACAGACAGAACAAATGGGAAAGTAATAGTCTGTCGGTGATTAAGGACTGGAAACAAAAATTTATAATTGTAAAGTATGTGAAGAAAATACACTCTCATAGAATATAAACAATATACATTGTGAATATTCTTTATATTTCATAGAGAAACAAATGTTTCCTGAAAGCAAAAGGAAATTTTCTGTAAATCTGCACAGACAATTCAGCATTGCCTTAAAGACAATATTCCTGTCTTCACTCTGGGAGCCACATTAACCTAAACTATATGAAAACCTCGGATAAGAAAAGGATGTTTCACCAGAGTCTTGAGGGAGTCACAAACCAGCCCAAGAGGACTCTGGAGACGTCACAGGAATCTCTGAGATGAAACTGGAATTGCACGCTGGGGCGTCTCAGCATCACCCCCCTCCCTTCATTCACCTGCACCCTCCGTTATCGAAATCTCCTCAGGAGGTTTGTACCCCATTTCTTTCAATTACTCTACAGCAAAAGTAACCAAAATATAAAGCTCTGTTGAATTGTCTCTTCTGGGTGAGGCGAGTGAAAGATCTGGCTGCCTTGGGTCAACTTAGGTCTCTTATGTAGCTCTTGATGAAAATATCAGTGTGTCAAAGAAGGCCCACATCTCCATGACTGATTATAGGGCTGTAATTCTTTTCACTGGCTATCACATTGTCCAGCAGAAGTGCCCTGTTGCTTGCTATAACTGTTTCTTTTGAGTAATTCAGGAAAGGAGGGAGGAAAGGGAGTTTCAGCATTTAACTTTGTATATTGTAGGATGCTCAGGATCAGGCCCCTGGATTTTGATTCTATGTAAAGGAAAAAACATCAGTGAGAAGATACAGACTCAGTATTTGTTCCCAGCTTTGTCCATAATTAGTCTTATCATGAAGGATAAGTAACTTTTCTTCCTGTCTTGGCATCACTGTATTTCTTCTAAGACACCTACAAATTGACCCTAGCTACAGTGGAATTACATTTGAATATTAATATACTTTTGCAAACTTTTGTGGCTTTATGTTTCTGGATATGAAGTTTCAGTCACTAGTAACATAATAAGCTTGTTATATGAAATGTTGACTCTAGTGTCCAGCTATTCATCTCCCTCGGTTTAACAATCCCTGAAACTTTTTTTTCCCCCTGAAATTTTTTGCTTAGTGATTCATAAAAGAATGTTTCATTATTCAGAAATTTAGTGAACTAATTTGGTCTGAGAAGACTATTTAGAGTTGTACTAAGGAACTCAGGGGCTTCCCAGGTGGCACAGTGGTAGGAACCTGCCTGCAAATGCAGGAGACATAAGAGATTTGGGTTAAATTCTTGGGTCAGGAAGATCCCCTAGAGGAGGACATGGCAACCCACTCCAGGATTCTTGCCTGGAGAACCCCATGGACAGAGAAGCCTGGCAGGTGTCATTTCATGGGGTTGCAAAGAGTTGGACATGACTGAAGCTACTTAGCACACAGTAACTCATTTTCTACAGTGCCCCCAACTAAAGATAACATTCCCACTTACTCTCATGCACCTCACAAGTAATGTAACACTCCCTTTATTTATTCTCTGTTTCTTGAATCACAATGTTTCAATATCTTCTTCCTTTATATCATACCAAACTGTTTGTTTTTAAGTGCCAGAATATTCAAGGACATCAGTAAAATCAATCTGAGCAACCAGAGAGTTGCCCATAGCTTTACTGTGTGATATGTTGGAGCTGAGTAACTTTTTAATCACTAAAGCTTTTAAATAATTATGTAAAAAGTTTATACTATGTAATCATGTTTGTTGATAGTACTGTTATTAACAACAACAGCTATGAATTTTTTTAGGTCCAATTATATTTTAGGAACTGTATTTAGCATATATTAAATATACTCAACAGCATTTTCACAGGAACTCTGAAAAATAGGTGTTAACTTGCCCAAGAACACACAGTATGTCATGCTATTTGAACACAAATCAAGTTTACATTGTTTATTTTCCTTAAAGAAGGACCGTTGTGACCAACCTATAACGCATATTAAAAAACAGAGACATTATTTTGCCCACAAGGTCTGTCTAGTCAAAACTATTGTTTTTCCAGTAGTCATGTGTGGATGTGAGAGTTGGACTATAAAGAAAGCTGAACGCTGAAGAATTGATGCTTCTGTGGTGTTGGAGAAGACTCTTGAGAGTCCCTTGGACTGCAAGGGACTGCATCCCTTAGGATGAAACCAGTCCATCCTAAAGGAAATCAGTCCTGAGTGTTCATTGGAAAGACTGTTGTTGAAGCTGAAACTCAAATATTTGGCCACCTGATGCAAAGAAACGACTCATTTGAAAAGACCCTGATGCTGGGAAAGATTGAAGGCGGGAGGAGAAAGGGATGATAGAGGATGCAGTGGTTGGCTGGCATCACCGACTCAATGGGCATGAGTAAGAGTAAATTCTGGAAGTTGATGATGGACAGGGAGGCCTGACGTGCTGCAGTCCATGGGGTCGCAAAAAGTTGGACACGACTGAGCAACTGAACTGAACTGATGGTGATACAACAGGACTACTGAGTTAAGTATTATTGGATTTAGTCAATCAGTCAATCAGTTGTGAACTTAACCCAGTTGTGGTAAGTCACCACATAGGCTGCAGAGTAAATGTTCTCTTTTTTCCTCACCATCCCATGTGAGGGTCCATTTTTCTCCTAAAATGTCATTCTTAGCCCTTCCTCAGGAGGCTCATTTTTCTTTTTGGTTATATATGTAGCTGCTCACTCCACTACTCATCCATCCAAACAGAGAAAGCATTTTTTTGCTTTCTAATTGGCCTCCTGTGGAAGAAAGCTGAATGCAGAAGAATTGACGCTTTTGAACTGTGGTGCTGGAGAAGACTCTTGAGAGTCCCTTGGACTGCAAGGAGGTCCAACCAGTCCATTCTAAAGGAGATCAACCCTGGGTGTTCATTGGAAGGACTGATGCTAAAGCTGAAACTCCAATACTTTGGCCACCTCATGTGAAGAGTTGACTCACTGGAAAAGACTCTGATGCTGGGAGGAATTGGGGGCAGGAGGAGAAGGGGATAACAGAGAACGAGATGGCTGGATGTCATCACCGACTCGATGGACATGAGTTTGAGTGAACTCCGGGAGTTGGTGATGGACAGGGAGGCCTGGGGTGCTGTGATTCATGGGGTCGCAAAGAGTCGGACACGACTGAGAGACTGAACTGAACTGATACCCAGAACAGATTCAAAAAACATTTGGGAGGGAAAAATCAACAGGAGTTGGTGATTGATTGCATACAGGAACTGACAAAATTAGAAAGTGCTTTGAATGACTCAAGTTTCTGACTTTAGCAAATCCTGTCAAGGCTATGGTTTTTCCAGTGGTCATGTATGGATGTGAGAGTTGGACTGTGAAGAAAGCTGATCGCCGAATAATTGATGCTTTTGAACTGTGGTGCTGGAGAAGACTCTTGAGAGTCCCTTGGACTGCAAGGAGATACAACCAGTCCATCTTAAAGGAGATCAATCCTGGGTGTTCATTGGAAGAACTGATGCTAAAGCTGAAACTCCAATATTTTGGCCACCTCATGCGAAGAGTTGACTCACTGGAAAAGCCTCTTATGCTGGGAGGGATTGGGGGCAGGAGGAGAAGGGGATGACAGAGAATGAGATGGCTGGATGGCATCATTGACTCTATGGACATGAGTTTGAGTGATGCAAAGAACTGACTCATTTGAAAATGAGTTAGTGATGGACAGGGAGGCCTGGCATGCTGTGATTCATGGGGTTGCAAAGAGTCAGACATGACTGAGCAACTGAACTGAACTGAAATGGATTAGTGAATGGAGAGTAAGTAGTTCCATTCACAAAATTTGAATAGTAAGGGGAAAAGGAAAAGATGGAATAAGGAGAAGTAGTGATCAACTATACTCCAATAAAAAAAATTAATTTCAAAAGGAGAAGGGCTGAACAGAATGTTAATAATAGGCCTGAAAATATAAAAGAGGGTAAGTAACTCAGTTCAGTTCAGTTCAATCACTCAGTCATGTCTGACTCTTTGCAACCCCATGGACTGCAGCACGCCAAGCCTCCTTGTCCATCACCAACTCTCGGAATTTACTCAAACTCATGTCCATTGAGTTGGTGATGCCATCCAACCATCTCATCCTCTGTCATTCCCTTCTCCTCCTGCCTTCATTCTTTCCCAGCATCAGGGTCTTTTCAAATGAGTCAGCTCTTCGCATCAGGTGGCCAAAGTATTGGAGTTTCAGCTTCAGCATCAGTCCTTCCAATGAATATTGAGGACTGATTTTCTTTAGGATGGACTGGTTGGATCTCCTTGCAGTCCAAGGGACTCTCAAGAGTCTTCTCCAACACCACAGTTCAAAAGCATCAATTCTTCAGCCCTCAGCTTTCTTTATAGTCCAACTCTCACATCCATACATGACTACTACGTACTACATCCATACTACATCTACATCCATACTACATACACACTACATCCATACATGACAAAACATGGTCCACTGGAGAATGGCAAACCACTTCAGTATTCTTGCCTTGAGAACCCCATGAACAGTGTAAAAAGGGTAAGTAACTAGGGAGGCTTATATTTAGAATGGACACTCACATATGACAGGGACATGAGGCAAGTGGGGATCAGATCTCAAGTTTGGTCAGTCACAAGTCTGTGCCCAATGAGTTCAGATTAGAGGCTCAGTGATGGTGATGTTCGTAAATTCAGTAGGTTAGCTTTTCAGTGACAGAACTGTCACAAAATTCATTCAACCATTAATTTATTGAGCAAGTGCATACTAAGCACCAGAAACTCAGTCAACTGAGAATGTAAAGATAAATTTAACATCATTTATGAATTATAAAAGTCTTCCGTCTAGAGGAAACACACAGTCATTGTGGCATATGCTCTAGTATGGGTGTGAATAACATGTTATGGAACTATTAAGCAGGAATTTTTCTTTTATGTAAAAGGGTTTCGCTTTGTTGACTTCAGTAAATGATGGGCATCAAAGGATATCTAAAAATCTTCATCATCAAAAATTAGGACACAATACATTGATTAGTTTAATAATTAAATGTAGAATCATTATAACCTCACTTTATGGATCAAGTATACTAAGATAATATGGAGAAATAACTCCAGAAAGAATGAAGGGATGGAGTCAAAGCAAAACAAATACCCAGTTGTGGATGTCACTGATGCTAGAAGCAAGGTCCGATGCTGTAAAGAGCAATATTGCATAGGAACCTGGAATGTTAGGTCCATGAATCAAGGCAAATTGGAAGTGGTCAAACAGGAGTTGGCAAGAATGAACGTCGACATTCTAGGAGTCAGTGAACTAAAATGGACTGGAATGGGTGAATTTAACTCAGATGACCATAATATCTACTACTGTGGGCAGGAATCCCTTAGAAGAAATGGAGTAGCCATCATGGTCAACAAAAGAGTCCGAAATGCAGTACTTGGATGCAATCTTAAAAACGACAGAATGATTTCTGTTCGTTTCCAAGGCAAACCATTCAATATTACAGTAATCCAAGTCTATGCCCCAACCACTAATGCTGAAGAAGCCGAAGTTGAACAGTTCTATGAAGACCTACAAGACCTTTTAGAACTAACACCCAAAAAAGATGTCCTTTTCATTATAGGGGACTGGAATGCAAATGTAGGAAGTCAAGAAACACCTGGAGTAACAGGCAAATTTGGCCTTGGAGCCCGAAATGAAGCAGGGCAAAGGCTAATAGAGTTTTGCCAAGAGAAGGCACTGGTCATAGCAAACACCCTCTTCCAGCAACACAAGAGAAGACTCTACACATGGACATCACCAGATGGTCAACACCAAAATCAGATGGATTATATTCTTTGCAGCCAAAGATGGAGAAGCTGTATACAGTTAGCAAAAACAAGACGAGGAGCTGACTGTGGCTCAGATCATGAATTGCTTATTGCCAAATTCAGACTTAAATTGAATAAAGTAGGGAAAACCACTAGACCATTCAGATATGACCTAAATCAAATCCCTTATGATTACACAGTGGAAGTAAGAAACAGATTTAAGGGTCTAGATCTGATAGATAGAGTGCCTGATGACCTCTGGACAGAGGTTCGTGACATTGTACAGGAGACAGGGACCAAGACCATCCCCATGGAAAAGAAATGCAAAAAAGCAAAATGGCTGTCTGAGGAGGCCTTACAAATAGCTGTGAAAAGAAGAGAAGCAAAAAGCAAAGGAGAAAAGGAAAGATATAAGCATCTGAATGCAGAGTTCCAAAGAATAGCAAGGAGAGATAAGAAAGCATTCCTCAGCGATCAATGCAAAGAAATAGAGGAAAACAACAGAATAGGAAAAACAAGAGATCTTTTCAAGAAAATTAGAGATATCAAGGGAACATTTCATGCAAAGATGGGCTCGATAAAGGACAGAAATGGTATGGACCTAACAGAAGCAGAAGATATTAAGAAGAAGTGGCAAGAATACACAGAAGAACTGTACAAAAAAGATCTTCACGACAAAGATAATCACGATGGCGTGATCACTCACCTGGAACCAGACATCTTGGAATGTGAAGTCAAGTGGGCCTTAGAGAGCATCATGACGAACAAAGCTAGTGGAGGTGATAGAATTCGAATTGAGCTATTTCAAATCCTGAAAGATGATGCTGTGAAAGTGCTGCACTCAATATGCCAGCAAATTTGGAAAACTCAGCAGTGGCCACAGACCTGGAAAAGGTCAGTCTTCATTCCAATCCCAAAGAAAGGGAATGCCAAAGAATGCTCAAACTACCGCACAGTTGCACTCATCTCACATGCTAGTAAAGTCATGCTCAAAATTCTCCAAGCTAGGCTTCAGCAATATGTGAATCGTGAACTTCCAGATGTTCAAGTAGGTTTTAGAAAAGGCAGAGGCACCAGAGATCAAATTGCCAACATCCGCTGGATTATGGAGAAAGCAAGAGAGTTCCAGAAAAATATCTATTTCTGCTTCATTGACTATGCCAAGGCCTTTGACTGTGTGGATCACAAAAAACTGTGGAAAATTCTGAAAGAGATGGGAATACCAGACCACCTGACCTGCCTCTTGAGAAACCTGTGTGCAGGTCAGGAAGCAACAGTCAGAACTGGACATGGAACAACAGACTGGTTCCAAATAGGAAAGGGAGTACGTCAAGGTTGTATATTGTCACCCTGCTTATTTACCTTATATGCAGAGTACATCATGAGGAACTCTGGGCCAGAAGAAGCACAAGCTGGAATCAAGATTGCCGGGAGAAATATCAATAACCTCAGGTATGCAGATGACACCACCCTTATGGCAGAAAGTGAAGAGGAACTCAAAGGCCTCTTGATGAAAGTGAAAGAGGAGAGTGAAAAGGTTGGCTTAAAGCTCAACATTCAGAAAACAAAGATCATGGCATCTGGTCCCATCACTTCTTGGGAAATAGATGGGGAAACAGTGGAAACCGTGTCAGACTTTATTTTTTGGGGCTCCAAAATCACTGCAGATGCTGATCGTAGCCATGAAATTAAAAGACGCTTGCTCCTTGGAAGGAAAGTTATGACCAGCCTACATAGCATATTAAAAAGCAGGGACATTACTTTGCCAACCAAGGTCCATCTAGTCAAGGCTATGGTTTTTCCCATGGTCATGTATGGATGTGAGAGTTGGACTGTGAAGAAAGCTGATCACCGAAGAATTGATGCTTTTGAACTGTGGTGCTGGAGAAGATTCTTGAGAGTCCCTTGGACTGCAAGGATATCCAACTAGTCCATTCTAGAGGAGATCAATCCTGGGTGTTCATTGGAAGGACTTATGCTAAAGCTGAAACTCCAATACTTTGGCCACCTCATGTGACGAGTTGACTCACTGGAAAAGACTCTGATGCTGGGAGCGATTGGGGGTAGGAGGAGACGGGAAAGACGGAGAATGAGATGGCTGGATGGCATCACCAACTCGATGGACATGAGTTTGAGTGAACTCCGGGAGTTGGTGATGGACAGGGAGGCCTGGTGTGCTGTCGTTCATGGGGTCGCAAAGAGTCGGACACGACTGAGTGACTGAACTGAACTGAAGATAATATGCTCAAGAATATTAATTAGAGCATTTATTTTAATATAACACACTAAAACTCAAAATCTATCACTAAGAAGTTGATAAAATCTACAGAAAACAAGGCAGCCACTGAACTAATGTTGCAGAGTTATAATTTGGACATGGAAAAAATGCAAAATATATGAAGTTAAAAAAAACAGTTTATACAAGTACCCACCAACAGATATATGTGATATGTGGCGTGTGTGTGTGTGTGCGTGTGTGTTACCTATGTGTGCATGTGTATTAGTTGCTCAGTCATGTCCAACTCTTTTGCAATCCTTTGGATTTTAGCCTGCCAGACTCCTCGATCCTTGGGATTGTCTAGGCAAGAATACTGGAGTGTGTAGCCATTCCCTTTTCTCGGGGATCTTCCCAATCCAAGGATTGAAACCAGGTCTCCTGCATTTCAGGCAGATTCTTTCCTATCTGAGCGACCAGAGAAGCCCATATATTACCTGTATACATATATGTACTGGAATATAACTCAGCCATAAGAAAAGAATGAAATATTGCCATTTGCAGTAATGTTAGTGGACTATTATGCTTATAATGTTAGTGGAATATTATGCTTATAAAATAAGCCAGACAGAGAACTACAAATACTTTATGATACCATATGTTGGGCCCTAAAAAATAATACAAATGAATCTAATACAAACTGATAACCTTTTTCTTTTCACAGAAGGTAGTGCTTCTGAGTTTTCAAAGTTTTCAAAGGGAAGAGAGGATTTTTTTAACCTAATCCTTTGATAAACAAAATCCAAGTAATATAAAGATTCTATTGTTATGAACCCAATTTTATTGAAATTTGTTTTTTGGTGGCTTTTAAATAAGATAGGAGTTAACAGATGGGTTATTCCAAACTAATTGCAAAACAGCCAACATATATACCTTGCATAGGTTTCCTATAAGTTTTTCAAGAAACAGAGCAACTTATATATTGGTATTTTCTGTCTTCTATGCAGTCCTGGGATTCATGAACAATTCAGCAGCAAGCACCATTACGGAGTTTATCCTAGGCTTCCCTGGTTGTCAAGAGTTGCAGTATTTCCTCTTTTCACTGTTCTTTGGAATCTATATACTTACCATGGTGGGAAATGGGACCATTGTTTGCGCTGTGAGGAGGGACCAAAGGCTCCATACTCCAATGTATATTCTCCTAGGGAATTTCGCTTTCCTTGAAATCTGGTACATTACCTCACTGTGCCCAGTATGCTAATCAATTTCCTCTCAGAAACAAAAACCATCTCTTTTGTTGGCTGTTTCCTCTAGTTATAATTTTTTACTTCCCTTGGTACAACTGAGACATGTTTGCTCTGTATCATGGCATACGATCGGTATCTTGCTATCTGCCGCCCATTGCACTACCCAACCATCATGACCCAACAACTCTGCTCTGTATGGTTGTCTCTTTGCTGGGTATTTGGGTTCCTTAGTTACTCTGTCTCCACTGTGCAGCTCTCTCAGTTGCCTTTCTGTGGGCCCAATACCATCAGTCACTCTGTGTATGACATGGACCCACTGATGGCTCTGTCCTGCGTCCCAGCTCCTGTCACTGAGATTGTCTTCTGTGTCCTGAGCTCCCTCATTATCATGCTAACTCTTCTGTGCATCCTTGGCTCCTATCCCCTTTTATCGATGACTGTGTTTAAAGTCCCTTCAGCAGCAGGCCGACAGAAGGCCTTTTCTACTTGCGGATCACATCTGACAGTGGTGTGCTTATTCTTCGGGGCTCTTTTGGCAATGTATGTGAGCCCTACAGTTGATAACCCAGCTGAAATTCAGAAGATTATAACTTTGTTCTATCCCGTGGTGACTCCCTTCTTAAACCCTCTGATTTACAGCTTAAGAAACAAGGAGATGAAGGTTGCATTGAAGAAAGTCCTGAAAATAGAATGAATACAAACTAATCTACATGAGAACAAGCAAACCATTGTCCAGGCATAAAAGATTAATTTAGAAAGACTTCATATACTGTTGTTAATTTTCCAATGCACACAGTAAAGAAGACTTTTTTAGTGGGTTCCATTCATGTTTTATTCTTCAACTAACCTGGCAGAGCTAAACCTCAGCTGATTCAGATTGCATCCTAAGTATAATAACAATATTTTCAACATGGATAACTTCTTAGATAGTAATATGAGGGCATTATATTTGTCCTATTTCACACACTGTTTTAGTTTTGATTATTAGGGGAAGGAGGTAAAGCTAGACTAAGAGAAGTTATCCTAGGTGAATCATCATCAGTGTACTGAAGGCATTTCTTAAGACAGTGCAATATCCTTTAAAGTGAATAAATAATTGAATTTAAATGTCTAATGGCTACATAACCAAAAGATTTAGTAATAGAAAAAGTTTTTAATCCTCTTAGCTCCTCATGGCCCAGAATTTTCCAGATTAGGGACAGACTGAAAGTTTCATGCTTATATAAGTTATGTTTTCACATCATATAAAATAGTAATTTTTTTCAATTCAACAAAAATTTATTGAGCATCTATTCTAGATACTCTCATAGGCATTAGAGATACACTATGACTAAAATGGTCAAAACACTCTGTGTGGAGTTTATTTTCTAGTGAGAGACAGACAATAAAAAAATAAGCAAGAATGTTATTATGTGGGAAAGTGATAAACAATATGGAGAAAGGGAAAGGAAGACAGGAAGTGAGGGAGAAAAGGTTGAAATTTTAAATAGGACCATCAGGGAAGGCCACCAGGAGAAGGTTTCATTTAAACAAACGCTTGAAGGAGGTGAGGGAATGAGCTGTGTGCATAGCTGAGGGAAGAGCATTCCGTGCAGAGGGAGGCAAGTTCTCCACAAGACCCCTGAGGCAGGATTGTGTTCCAGTAACAGCGAGTAGTTTGGTTTGGTTTGAATAGAGAGATTATGAGGGAAATATCAGAGATGAAGTCAAAGAGAGCATACAGAGGGCCAAGCTGTACAGGCCCTTGTGAGCCATAGTAAGAATTTTGAATCCTGAATGAGCAGGAAAGCCTTTCTGAGCAGAGTTTTGAGCAGAGGAGTAATAGAATCGCATTATATTTTAAAAGGGTCATCACCATGGTTTCATTGACAGCAGACTAAATAGAGGCATGGGCATTTTAAAAATTGTTTATTTCTAGTTGTCAAATAAAACTTTGTATTTATTTTAAAAGAAATTTGTATCTGCAGCCTGATCTTGGGGATATATATTTGGGGAAGATGAAAAGTCAAGGAACTGGTTTGCCCAAGAGGAATGGAAAGTCCTCCTAGCCCCTCAGAAAGGAAATTCTAATTCTGGAATGATATTTCCATAACAAACTGGAGAGATAATGGAGTTAGGAATCCACTCCTGAGGCTCTTCCATCACAATCATATTATGATTAGATAGATATTTGCAAAATATTTTCCTATCTATTATTTCATTCTCATGTCAGCCCTGTGGAGAACAAAAAGAAAGTATGTATCTAATATTTGAAGAAATGAACTCAACAAGCTCTTATAGCTAGTGAGTAAAACCACTCAGGCCAGGACCTAGATTTTCTGTGTCCTAGTTTTCTGTCTCTTAGCCCACCACCTTCTCTTTAGGTTCAACTCTATTCAAACCCAGTGCCCCTTTTTAATCCCAGGTCACTCCCTTTCACATGATGCCTGATTAATCTTTTACACCATTTCCCTGCCTATCCCAGTTCTCTTTCAAAAGTCTCCCAGATGCCTAAAATTCTAAGCCTGTTTTCCTACATACATTATCTAAAACTCAGCTTCAGATGTCAATTATCCCTACAAATTTCATTCTTAATCCTTTCTCCAAACCATGCTCAACTAATTCCTGATCCTACTGAAACCCTTCCCAAACTTAGAAGCTCCGTCAAACATTCCCATCCTTAACCCACTCTTTAATGATCTATACAGTGGTTGTCAAACTTCAGCGTGCAGCAGAATCACATAAAGGTTTGTCCAAAGTGGGTTTCTGGGCCCTACACTGAGAGTTTCTGACTTACTAGGTAGGGGTGGGACCTGAGAGTTTGTATTTTAACAGGCTCTCAAGTGATGTTAATACTGCTGGGACGGGGACATTTTTAGACATTGTTCTCTCCTTATACAGCCTCACTCATAAACTCAGTAGTGTTCTCTACTCGAGTTCTTGCTATGATTGAATTCTTCCCCTCAGGTTTTCTGCCTCTTGTTTGTTCTCCTTAACCTGGTACCAATGAAAGAAATCATACTTCCTGTCTCTGAACCATTTCCAGTGCTAAATTTTCATTTTCACTAATATTGCATTATGTCAGTCAATAGCATTGCACATCCGCTTTTACAAAAAACTCAATTTGTTTCAAACAAATGTGTTCAAATTATCCTTAAAATTTAAAAGGGAGATTCTTTCTTGTATGTCAAATATAACAAATTTAAGTAACTTTGTATAGACAAAGATTTTTTTTTTAACTTAAGTCCTTACAGGTTAAATACCAAGAGTGAAATGGATGTACTTTGGAGAAAAGATCACAGACACAAACATACATACACACACTCTTAAATACACACACATTCTTTCTTTCTCTCTTTTTTTTTTAATCTCCTCTCTCATTAACCTGTCCCACTCTCTACCTCCCTTCCTGCACTCAGATCAGTTCTTTAGAGGAAGGTTATCACCACAAAGAAGAAAATTTTCCTGGCTTCTCTTGAATATTTATCCAGACCTCTGTATCTCACTAGTTAAACCACTGGGGAAATACAAACAAATATAGGGAGGATTAGGTGGATGCACAGAGATACATGCACAGGGAAACAGGTGCCTCCCAATGAACACACTAGGGAACTACGGATCCTATTCAAGAGAGGCTTGCAAACTTAATAATCACTGGCATGAAAAATACACTTCATCTTGTTCAGAATACTAAAGGAAACAAGTCTCTGGAGCCGCAAATGCTCCTATCCATCCGTGAATGAACTTTTAAATGGGGTAATGAGGACAATCTTGCGGCTAGAAATTCTCTCACAGCCTCCTCTTGGAGACAGAAGCATCATCAGGTATGTAAGGATAGTCTGCCTGCATCCTCCTGACACCCACTGCTGGAAGAGCACCTTATTCTTCTGTGAATCTGTTAGCTCTTTGTTCTTTACAGGAACAGGGTGTTAGGGCCTGCAGTTCTCTTCTCCCAACACACTCCTAAGGAGTTCTTGGCTGAAACATTAACATTAAAGGCTCACTCTGATATCACAGAATTCCCACCAGATAACTCACTTAAGGAAAATAGTGCTGACATGTCTTGGATATTCTGGAGGGAGAATTAACTATCCTTCAGTTAGAATGCAACCTGAGTCTTGAATCTCTTTCTTTCTAATATTGGTCAGTGAAGTTTTGATTGACAAATAACTTCAGCTAGAGCAATTAAAGCAGGTTGTTACTATTCTTTCAGAATTGTCCGCTAGTGACAAGTGATGAGTAGAAACTGAAAAAAAAGTAGGCCAGCAGATTCTTCTGTCCTTTGGATTTATCTATAGGTTAACCTTACAATATAAATATTTAAAGAAAGAAGAACCTTGCAATTATAATTTTTAAAGTGTCCTCCTCTGAGCAAGGTAGCTTAAATCCTAAGCAAGTGATTGGAGTTATAGAGGAGGACCTGGCTTCCTTATTAGTTCGTACAGAAAGAACTGCCCAGGTTCCTTTTTCCTCCTCTTCTCTCCAACTGTTCATTTGTTGTATCACTTGAGGTGAATAGTAAGAGGTGGATTTAACATTTATCATTTGAGAGACTCCCCTAATGGTCCAGTGGTTAAGACTCTGCACTTCACTGCAGGGAGAACAAGTTTAATCCCTAGTCAGGGGAACTAAAATCCCACATTCCACACAGGGCAGACAAAATAAATAAATTCATCATTTGAGCTTATAAAAGATATACTTTGGATCTGGAGGCAGTAGAAATGGATGCAGAGATTCCAAATCATCTGGGAAGTTCATTTATACATGTTTCTCTGATCCAATATTCCACAGTAACTAAAACTTCACTGCAGTACAAACATCAAAAGGTCATAAACATTATGAAGTCAAATGACCAAGTGGGAGTTAAGATTTATGAGGCTCAGTTCCAAGTCAAAAACCATGAATTGAAATTATATTTCTCATCTTGGTGCCAAGAACTTTCCAGTAGATGAATACAGTTAATTAATTCATATCTCATGTCACTGCCTTCTGTCTTAAAAAGCCGAAAATATCTCACTTATGTCAAATAAAATTGGTTATCATGCTACTGCATGCACTATGTAGATTTATCTAAGTTTAGTTCTAACTAGAATAAATGTCTCTTTTAGGTGCATGGCACATAGTTGGGTATATGGTGAAATACACAGTTGAAGGAAGCTCCAGTCACATACAGTGTGACTATAAAAATGTAAGTGACAATATGGATAGTTACTATAAACCATAAATTCCAAAAAGGGATGAATTTTATTTCCTGTGCTTACCATTATTCCAGAATTTGTACACTGCTAGAAATATAATAAAAAGTAAATAAACATTTATGAAACACACAAATGAATAAGTAAAATGGATAACATGCTACTATTTAAATTCATTATTCAACATTTTTTGCTGAAAGCCTAGCAACTATATTTTCCAAGCTAATGACAGTATGTGGCCTGGCAAATATAAGTATAGTTATGGAAAGCATATTTGAAATTATACCTCTCCTAAAAGTTTTAATACATATGGTCATTGCAATTGTAGTCCATTGAACTAAACTGCTTGGACAAAATTTAAATTTTCATGTTTATGAGTCATGCTTATAGAGGCAACCTTTGTCATCATAATTCTAAAAATACTGTTAATCAATACAAATATCCAAAGCTACCTTGGCAATAAAACATTTATCCTCTGAGTTTGCTCCAGGTTTGCTGAACTACTGAGAATCAAGCCCTTTGCACTCTGAAGATTGTATAAACTGCAAAAGGATGAAACTTTGTGAGTATCTTAACAACGACATTAATAAAATAGCCAATTATCCTACTTTGTAGTTAATATATTATGGATTTAAAATAATGATGGTGGCTTACCCAGTCAAATATTTTGATCTTTAACCAGGAAACTCTAGGACATAGAAATTAACCTATACCAAGAGTTTTAGGAAGGTTTTTAGCAAATTATCCAAGTTTATAGTCCTGTCCCAAATCCTAAATCCGCCAGTATGAGAAACATCTTTCTGGTCTTAGCATAACATAAAGTAACCTCTCTATTCATTATTAAATTAGGTAAAAGCAAGATAATGAGCAGACAAGTTATGGTATTTAGGGCTTTCAGTTCAGTTCAGTTCAGTACAGTCACTCAGTCGTGTCCGACTCTTTGCGACCCCATGAACCACAGCACGCCAGGCCTCCCTGTCCATCACCAACTCCCGGAGTTCACTCAAACTCATGTCCATCAAGTCGGTGATGCCATCCAGCCATCTCATTCTCTGCCGTCCCCGTCTTCTCCTACCCCCAATCCCTCCTAGCATCAGACTTAATTCCTAGTAAAAATGAAGTCATGTGGTTTTACATTCTAGAGAAATTGACATGTCCAGCTGCAAGTTACCTCAAGAGCACAGTTACAATGTGAAATAGTGCAGCTTGGGGGACACATACCAGGAAAATGATGGCTTCCAAGTGAAATCATGTATAGAGGACATAATAGCTGCCATCAGTTATTTAAGTCCCCACCATCATCATAATGGAAGAGGAATTAGATTTATTTTGTGTAGCTTCAACAAGGGGCGTCCCAAGTAATAAAGGAGATTTTTTTTTTTTCCCAACAAAAAATAGTGCTTTGGGAGAACCAGCTCCTTAGGAGGGGATTGGGCCAAACTATTCAACAAATCCAGAAGCCACATAGCAGAATGTGACCTAGAGAAAGGTGGATAGATGGTTTTCAAACCATTTTATAGAATCCTGGGGATCTGCAGCACCTCCCTGAGAGCAGCAAAAGCAAGCAGGCTTAAGATTCCCACCCTGCATTCCCACTCTTACCTGCTTTTCAACTGGACTTCTACAGCTATTTGCTTCAGATCTATACTTAACTTTATTTCAAAGCAAAAAAGATATGTCTAAAGTTTATATTTGTATGTAGGCTATCCAAGGGATAATGATTTAAACATAAAAGATGAAACGTTACTAAGACTCAGGGTTATAGCAGTATTTAAAATGAAGTGGGATTTGTTTCAAACCCGTCTCCAAATAAGCCAGTGTATCTAAAAGCTACTGGTTTTGCACATTCAAGTAAACTCGTTAAATCTCTGATATTCCATTTTCTTAATTATTAAAAAAAAAAAAAAAAGATAAAGCACTCTTCTCCCTACTGCTCAAAGGGGTATTGAAAGTGAAAGCAAAAAATGAAAGTGTTAGTTGCTCAGTTCAGTTCACTTCAGTCGCTCAGTCGTGTCCGACTCTTTGTGACCCCATGAATCACAGCACCCCAGGCCTCCCTGTCCATCACCGACTCCCGGAGCTCACTCAAACCCATGTCCACAGAGTCAGTGATGCCATGCAGCCATCTCATTCTCTGTCGTCCCCTTCTCCTCCTGCCCCCAATCCCTCCCAGCATCAGAGTCTTTTCCAGTGAGTCAACTCTTCGCATGAGGTGGCCAAAGTATTGGAGCCTCAGCTTTAGCATCAGTCCTTCCAGTGAACACCCAGGACTGATCTCCTCTAGAATGGACTGGTTGGATCTCCTTGCAGTCCAAGGGACTCTAAAGAGTCTTCTCCAACACCACAGTTCAACTCTTTGCAACCCTAAACTTTGTACCTTTCCAAGCTATTTGTTAGCAAAACCTACAAATGTTCATGATTATTCATTGCTCTGTTAACTTCAGTTTCTCTAATAGCTTTGGGATCCCAGAACACAACAATGCATTTTGTGACTGAATTTGTTCTCCTGGGTTTCCCTGGTGAAAGGGAGATGCAGATGTTCTTCTTCTCATTAATCCTGGTGGTCTATCTCCTGATGCTGCTGGAGAATGGGGCTATTGTCTGTGCAGTGAAATGGGACAGGAGGCTTCACACACCCATGTACATCTTCTTGGGAAACTTTGCCTTCCTAGAGATCTGGTATGTTTCCTCCACTGTTCCAAACATGCTGGTCAACATCCTCTCTGATACCAAGACCATCTCCTTCACTGGCTGCTTCATCCAATTCTATTTCTTTTTTTCACTTGGTACAACAGAGTGTTTCTTCCTATCAGTTATGGCCTACGATCGGTACCTGGCCATCTGTTGCCCACTGCATCACCCCTCCATTATGACTGGGAAGTTCTGTGTGGTCCTGGTCTGTGTTTGTTGGGTGAGTGGATTTCTCTGCTATCCAGTCCCCATTGTCCTTATGTCCCAACTTCCCTTCTGTGGACCCAACGTCATCGACCACTTTGTGTGTGACCCAGGCCCATTGTTTGCACTGGCCTGCATCCCTGCTCCTTCCACTGAGCTGATTTGCTACACCTTCAACTCAGTGATTATTTTTGGCCCTTTCCTTTCCATCACGGGATCTTATACCCTGGTACTCAGAACTGTGCTTTGTTTTCCCTCTCATGCGGGTAGAACTAAAGCTTTCTCCACATGTGGGTCCCACCTAATGGTGGTGTCTTTGTTCTACGGAACGCTTATGGTGATGTATGTGAGCCCAACATCAGGAAACCCAGCAGGAATGCAAAAAATCATCACTTTGGTATACTCAGCAGTGACTCCGCTCTTAAATCCACTTATCTACAGTCTCAGAAACAAAGACATGAAAGATGCCCTAAAGAAAGTCCTGGAATTAAGAATTAATCAAAACTGAGACATCTTTAAAAGAGAAGCAGAACTGATTCAAATGTATTCTTTTTAATGGCTGAATAATACTCCATTGTGTATATGTACCAAAGCTTTCTTATCCATTCGTCTGCAGATGGACATCTAGGTTGCTTCCATGTCCTGGCTATTATAAACAGTGCTGCAATGAACATTGGAGTACATGTGTCTCTTTCAATTCTGGTTTCCTCGGTGTGTATGCCCAGGAGTGCGATTGCTGGATCATATGGCAGTTCTATTTCCAGTTTTTTGAGCAATCTCCATACTGTTCTCCATAGTGGTATACAAGACAGCAAAAGAGACACAGATGTATAGAACAGTCTTTGGGACTCTGTGGGAGAGGGTGAGGGTGGGATGATTTTGGAGAATGGCATTGAAACACGTATGTTGTCATATGTGAAACGAATCACTAGTTCAGGGTCAATGCATGTTATAGGATGCTGGGGGCTGGCATGAGGGGATGACCCAGAGGGAGGATGGAGGGAGGAGGGAGGTGGGAGTGGGGTTCAGGAGGGGGAACTTATGTGAACCCGGGGCAAATTCATGTCAATGTATGGCAAAACCAACCAATATAATATTGTAAAATAATTTGCCTCCAATAAAAAATAATTACCAAAAAAAAAAGTAAATAAAGGATCGAATTATATAAAAAAAAAAAAAGAGAAGCAGAATTCATCATTTCTGACCTTAACTATTTATAGTAACAATGATAGAGAATGGCTACAATAAGTCATATTTAGGCTCACAATAAAGGTAAAGCCTTGTTTTTCACAGTTCCTTAGCAGTTCAAGTTCAGCTCTTCAATGATAAATGCTGAATAAACATTTTAAACATGTACAACATCACTGAGGAATTATATGGTGTTATTATATATAGATATTTTTTATGTAAGTGTGATGTATCTTTGCTGGTTTAATCTTATCTGGTGAAAGAATCAAATGAATGGGAGCCTTTCACGAATGGGTGCAATCCTCTAAATTCAGAAAATAAGTATTATTAAAGAAAATGGGTCAATAGGCCACCAAATTAAAATACATAATGATGGAAATTACCCATTGTTTGAGGTTGTCTTCACACCAAAAACAGTATACTTTATACCTCTATCACTTACAGATAAAGTACAGACGCTTCTTCCTGCCTTCCAAGTGCTCACTCAATAGATATTCCATTGAGTCTTCTCTCTTGCTTATCCACTAAGGCCCTGCACTTCACAATGATCAATCTTCTTATTTCACCTTGAATAATCTTTCCCCCAATTGTGCATTTTTACTCACAGTGCTTCCTCCTAAATCAACTGTGACAACCCCATTACCACTGTGGTATGGAGTAACAATGCCTTAAACATATTTTTGTGCTTCTCAGAAGGCTATCAGACAAAGTCTAAGAAAAATATCTAGAGGAAATTATACCAATAACAAATTCTATTTTTTTGCCCAAACCCTATCCTGTGACAGGAAAGTCAGAAACTAAGAGGCCAATCTACTTAAAATGAGAGAACACCTCCTTAGTTAAGGCCATCCTGGGAGTGAAATTAGGTGTTCATAGGGAGAACAGGGAGATAGGCCTTTGGTGCTCGGTGATGAAATACTCTAGTACAGTGTTTCTCAAACCTTTCCAGCACCAAAGCATGGTTGGCACCAGTGGTCAGAGAACATGGGGCATGTAGAGACAATATTTTTTTTAATTAAAAATTTTATCTTAAAAATTATACTTTTTGTTTCATGGCATATACACCTATTTGGCATAATACAAAACTAACTCCTCTGAGTAAAACTGTCCCTTCCTCAGAAGATATTAATTAGGCACTTTTTGTATCCCACAGCACAAAATCACATATACTTGCTTGAAAAACACAGACTTAAGAAGACCACAGTGTCCCCCCAGAGTAGCACGTTATTTCTAATAATCCCTATGAGCCAGCCTATCAGAAATGTTAATGAAACCTCTAGGCAAGAAGAAGGAAGGTCCTTAGGGGAAACATGAAAACTTAGAGGATCACACTTAAGAAAGAAATAACTGAGAGTTCCCACCAGTGGCCAAAATGATGCATACATGAAGACCAGCACATAGTTACAACATACTCTGTAGGAAGCAGGTCACCAGAATCTGTGGTGCAAGAGAAGTGAAAGAAGATATGCATGAAGTTCTCACCCAGGGCTTCCACATTAAGACCAGTGTAAACATATGATATGCTCAAGAGATTGAGTATCAAAGAATATTGGTCTGTCTTTCAGCTTAAGAACACCCCCCCCCCAAAAAAAAAAAAAAAAAAAACTCAGAGAATTTAGATCACCATGGAACTCACATTCTCCAAAATAAGCACACTAAATGGTACCAAAGTCATCTACCTGTCTTCCCCTTTTTAGGAAGTGGCTGGGTCATCAACAATGGTGTGACTTTAATAGATACTTTGAACAAAATAGTATGAAACTGGCTCTATCCACTGGGGCTGAACCCAAGAGAAAATAGAAGTGGAGGGCTTTTCTCGGAATCCTCTCTTAGCTTCTCCACCTTTGTCCACCCATCTGCAACTTCAAGAAAAGTAGCATTAATAAATTCTTCTAATAATAAAATCAAATTAGTGTACATGAAGACTGAGATTCACATAGGGTTTAATGGTGAATATATTAAGTATTGCGTCTCATAATTATGTTGGAAATTATCTGTGAAATTAATTTACAATGCTTTCACTAGAGTTGGGTGATAGCTTTTCTGTGAGGTCTTTTTTATTTTTATTTTATGTCAAAAAAAGTGGTCTGTAGCTCAAATACTTTGAAGTTTTTGAGTTATAGTCTGTGAGTCAGACTGTGAATTCAAGTCATCTGTTGCTGCTGTTCCAGAGGTAAGTGGCTACTCTTTGTTTCACCACTTTCTTGTATTGTTAGGAATAGTGGACACTAGCTTAAAAAGCACCAGGTTCCAATAGAGGGAGCCATCCTTTCAAATGTCTCACCAAAATGGGCATCAATGCAAGTTAGTTTAGTTCATAATCATCCCAGTTTAAAAAATTAAAAAGAATTTATCTCCATCTTTGAATTTCCTTCTCTTCCTGGTTTCTTGTTCACAGGACTACAAACTGCTCCGACACAACCATCTCAATGGGAAGCTTACATTTGCTTCTAGATGAGGACTGTAGTTCATTTTATGCATTACTAATTTAATGAGGCTGCAACATCTATATCATTATAAATATGCTTATCTTTAAATAAGACATATATATTAAATATACAGCCTCACTGAATAGAAGGAATTTTTTCTATTTGATTATGTTGAATACTATATTCTGTATATACCACTTCACTTTCATATATCACTTTACCAAAATTATTTTTAAGGAAAATTTCTTCTTATTAGTCAAAAAACTAAAGATATCTTGTTAAAGATGTCTAGAGATTTCATTATGTTAATGCTATCATTATGATCTTTATTCTGAGTTGTGTTTGCTTCTTAAAAGGATATCTTCTTTGGTGATGATATTCTAAAGGAAATAAGGGCAAATTTTGGAATTTGGTAAATAATTATTTTTAAAACATCTTCGATTCAATTGTTTTCTGCTATTTTGAAAATTGAAAGATATTGTTTAAATAAAGTGGGACTTTCATGTGGCCCAGTAGCTGAGATTCTGAGCTACCAATCCAGGGGGCCTGGGTTCAATCACTGGTCAGGGAATTAGACCCCCACATGACACAACTAAGAGTCCTCAAGCTGCAACTAAAGACCCTGCATGCCACAACTAAGACCCAGTGCAGCCAAATGAATAAGTATCTTTGCATAAATAAACAGACTAAAATACAGTCTTTCAAACAGTGCATTTTAAGGGAACATGTGACAGCAGTAAGAAGAGCTTTAGAAGAAACTCTCTTGGTTATTTTAGTGTTGTTGTTTTTTTTGCACTACATCTTGTATGTTATATTCATCCTTCAGTTCAGTCACTCAGTACGTCCAACTCTTTGTGATCCTGTGGACTGCAGCACGCCAGGCCTCCCTGTCCATCACCATCTCCTGGAGTTTACTCAAACTCATGTCCATTGAGTCGGGGATGCCATCCAACCATCTCATTCTCTGTTGTCCCCTTCTCCTCCTGCCTTTAATCTTTCCCAGCATCAGGGTTTTTTCAAATGAGTCAGTTCTTCACATCAGTTGGCCAGAGTATTGGAGTTTCAGCTCCAGTATCAGTTCTTCCAAAGAATATTCACCTTAATGACATATATTTTGTCATTAAGTGTATATGGAACCAGACAAATTAAGCATTAGTCAATCAGTCATGTCTGACTCTGCGACCCCATAGACTGTGGCCCACCCAAGCTCCTTGGTCCATGGGATTTTCCAGGCAAGAATACTGGAGTGGGTTACCATACCTTTCTCCAGGGGATCTTCCCAACCCAGGAAACAAACCTGGGTCTCCTGTATTGCAGGCAGACTTTTTACTGTCTGAGCATCCAAGGAAGCCCTGTGATAAATTATCACATGAAATTAATCATAATGAGGTGAGCAATAATGACTTTCACTGCAAAAAATAAAAGATTAAATACCAAGTTGTTAATGAGCCATGGTGCAATATAACTGTCTTTAAATAAGAGATTTCAAAATATATTAAATAATTTATTATCTGAATATTCTATTTTTTTAATTTTCTTCTGGTATCATAGGGGAAAAATGATAGAAAATCTCCTAATGAAAATAGTTCAAAAAAAAAGAGAGAGAATCTGAAATAATAATGCCAGAGCTAAAATCACTTAAATCTGTAGGAAGTGTCAGATTCAATCTATTTTTTAATGATAGCCTATGTGTCCTCTCATTTTGAACTGAATGGCATTAATTGCCCTTATATATGAAGTTTTTACTAAAAAAAAAAAGACATAAGACATGAGACAAATAATTTTTATCTCTATTTCAAGATTTCTTTATTTGAAAAAGAGATGAAATTTAACAGATTTGGTCCACTGGTAAAGAAAGTTCAAGCAGCCTAGAGTTATACTTTTACAAAGAGTCAGGGCCAAAGGGCTTATTCGGAATAGGACAAGATTTACCCAAAACATGTTTTAGAATATTTGATACGTTTTCCTGAATGAATCAAACTGCCTGCCCTAAGAAAAATTTCAAATGCCTTAGCAGTAAAGTGAATTGTCTATCTGTCTTCTCTCCACAGTCTGGGGACCATGAATAAGTCAGGAATATCTACTGTGACACAGTTTGTCTTGTTGGGCTTTCCTGCTCCCTGGAAAATGCAGATCATCTTCTTCTCAATGATTCTGTTGATCTACATCTTAACTCTAACTGGGAACATAGCCATCATTTGTGCTGTGAGGTGGGACCACAGACTCCATACCCCTATGTACGTGTTCCTGGCCAACTTCTCCTTCCTAGAGATCTGGTATGTGACCTGCACAGTCCCCAGTATGCTGGTCAACTTTCTTTCCAAAACCAAAACCATATCCTTCTCTGGTTGCTTCACTCAATTCTACTTCTTCTTTTCCCTGGGCACAATTGAATGCTTCTTCCTCTGTGTCATGGCTTATGATCACTACCTTGCCATCTGTCGTCCACTGCACTATCCCACCATCATGACTGGGAAACTCTGTGCCATTTTAGTATTTCTTTGTTGGCTCACTGATTTCTTAGAACATTCAGTTCCTATTCTCTTCATTTCTCAACTACCCTATTGCGGTCCCAACATCATTGATCACTTTCTGTGTGATGTGGACCCACTGATGGCATTGTCCTGTGCCAGATCACCCACTATAGAGCATGTATTCCATTCTGTGAGCTCTCTTATCATCATTCTGACCATTTTGTACATCCTTGGATCCTATACCTTGGTGCTCAGAGCTGTGCTTCGGGTTCCTTCTTCAGCTGGGCGGCAAAAGTCCTTTTCTACCTGTGGATCCCACTTAGTTGTTGTATCTCTGTTCTATGGAACCATTATGGTGATGTATGTGAGCCCACATCTGGCAACTCAGTTGCTATGCATAAAATCATTGCACCGATATACTCTGTAGTGACACCAGTCTTAAATCCCCTCATTTACAGCCTACGCAACAGGGACATGAAATTTGCCCTCCATCAGGTCCTCTGTGCAATGAGAATTATGCAAACTTCATGAAAAGGTTTTGTGAAACTCAGTGACTCTCTTCCTGAAAGTGGTAAAAAAAAAAAAAACATTTTCTTCCAATCCAAACTGATTTGGTTCTATTCATAATCATCATGGTACTTTTGTGAACAGCAAGATTTATCACATATTTGATTATATTCCGATGCACTTTTAGTTTCATAAATGTGGTTCCATAGGAAGAGACTGCCACCTGACCATATGGTAAAAATAACTTAAAAATTCTTAATATTTGCTTCCAGGAAGATTTCAACTTTTTCATTGTGAAATCTCTGGCCACACAATTTTAAGAGATACAAATCAAATTGGTTATTTGCTTGCATGGCTGTCTAACACTTTGTTTAAAGGACACATAACACAGGGACTTCTCTGGTGGTCCAGTGGTTAAGACTCTGTGCTCCCAATGCAAGGGACCCAGGTTAGATCCCTGGTCAGGGAACTAGATCCTGCATACTGCAACTAAAGATCCAGCACAGGAAAACAAAGCTCCCACGTGCCACAACTAAGACCTGGCACACCCATGTAAATTTTTTAAAAGACACATAATTCATAAGATGTCCATTGTCCTGAATTTTTGACAAAACTCCACACATCACTGTTGGATACACTAAGAGATTATTAAGCCAGTGTTACAATTTTTAGTTCATTGTCTTCATCAATAGCATACAAGGGGAGGGCTAGAAATCTCTTAGAAACTATAAGTAAGAATATTGTTGGTGAGATGTCAGTATGCAATCCTCATAGGAAAATTAAGATTACATTAAGAGATCCACTCAGAGGGCTTGCCCTTGTCCCCTGGAGTTTAAGAGACACATGTTCTGCCCCTAGTTCACAACTGGAAAAAAAAAAATTAAGACTATAGAAGAGCTGGCTATGAGAGCAGAGTAGAAAGAACTGGGTTATAACTGGAGGAAACTGAATTCTCCCCAATAGTATCACAAATACAGAATTTTTTGGCCTAATTGAAACTCATAGAAGGTAAATTTGGAACATTTTGAAAGAGATCCCTCCCAAAAGTAATACTTGGAGAAGTAAGGCAATCCCCAAAGTTAGTCTATATGGAATGCGTCACTAGAATCCAGAAATGAAAGAAATCATAAGTAGCCAGCCAATGAAGTATTGCCCACATCGGGGAACTGAGTTTAGGCTGCTCCCCTCCTCACCAAAAAAATAAATCCATGAAATGAAAATTAACACACAAGCTTTTGTCAAGCCTGTTATACGACAATACCAGTAAAGGAGAAGCCTTTCTACCATTACTTCTCTCCCCTCTCAATCTAAAGTAACCAGAGGCAGTATAGACTCGTGGGAAGGGAGAAATGAAAGAGCAGAGAGGAAAGAAGCAGATCAGAAGTAGAAGCCTGAGTCCGGCTGTCTTGAGGAATAAGTTTTAATTTGTACAAAAAATTAAAATTTGGTTTCAGATTCTACCTGGATTTTAAAAATCCATGTATTAATACTAAAAGTAATCGGAAAAACTATCATATTTGTCCAAGATAATACCCACAAGTGGAAACAAAAAAAGTATTTGCAGTAGACATGGTCAGAAAAACTAACATTTCTTTATGTTTATACCCTCCAATATCCAAATCATCCCATTAAATAGTTACAAGTACAAATGTTTAAACATTGCTGTAGTTTAAAAATGGAATAAAACTCTCACCTTAAGACCAAAAGTTATCTCTTTGAAAGTCCTCCTGGGCAACTGGAGAGTACTATGCTTCAAGGGTGGGTAGAGGGATCTAAAAAAAGGTAGGAAAAGGAATCAGAAAATGTGCTTGGAAAGCTACTAAAGACAGCTTGGAATATCCATCACAGTTCTGCCTTAATTGAGCCCCAATATTTTAATGACTCAGCTGAACTTATTAGCTGAAAAAGGAACAGAAATATTTTTTATAAAACTCAACATGTCACAAGTATCCTACTGTTGCAACTTACTAGATGTTGAATGTGTATTTATATCTTTCATTAAGATTCAACTCACACATCACTTCCACCAGAAAAACCTTTCTGATATCCCAGGTTCAACTATGTGTCCCTCTGTAATGCATCTAGAATACACCAGGTCATATTCCTTCACTGTAGTTGCAGATGCTTTGAGGTAAGTCCATTATGTGTTTGCGTCTCTTTCCTTAGACTACAAACCCTTT
This sequence comes from Moschus berezovskii, assembly GCF_049115385.1. Lineage (NCBI taxonomy): Eukaryota > Metazoa > Chordata > Mammalia > Artiodactyla > Moschidae > Moschus > Moschus berezovskii. Next base: position 77,276,046 of record NC_142468.1, read on the forward strand.
GAAGATAAGGACACTATTTCTCATTTTTGTCCCGAGCATCAGCATGCTAACTAACTAGTAAGCAGGTAGTGAAAGCAGCAGTTTCTGGAAATGGATGAGTGAACTAGTTCTTGATCAGTCCTCACTAGATTTAAATGTTTTAGTCACAAAGCTAACTGGTTATTTATATTTTTAATATTTAAGAAACTGTTTTTAAAACTACATTTTTATGTGTGCTTTTATTACAAAATAATGCACACTTGTCATAAATTTTTCAAATAATACATACAAGTGTAAAATTAAGGGTAAGTGTTCCCATCCTTTTTTCTCACAATCCCATTTCCTACAAATAACAAGTTTAATACTGGTCAGTTTCTAACATACATAAGCATGCAAATGCATACACATATAATGGTTTTAATTTCTTTAAACTAATTATATTACATAAATATTTTTAATTCTCTTAAAATTTTATAATTTTCTAATCAAATGAATACAAGCATATATGCCTCATAACTTAATATTGTCTTCTTTGTGAATAAACAGTAGGGCTTTCCTGGTGACTCAGATGGTAAAGAATCTGTGCAATGTGGGAGACCCAGGTTCAGTCCCTGGGTAGGGAAGATCCTCTGGAGAAGGAAATGGCAACCCACTCCAGTATTCTTGCCTGGAGAATTCCATGGACAGAAGAGTCTGGTGGGCTACAGTTACATTAATTTTTCCCCTATTGCTAGATTCATTTTTAAACTGCCTTGTTCTCACATAGGTTCAAGATAAACCAATACAATATTGTAAAGTAAAATTAATTAATTAAAAATAAATAATTTTAAAAATGATGAATAAAAAACGAGACAAAAAATAAGATTCTAGGAAGAATCTTGTTAGAGATAATAAATCCTTCCTTCTAGGAAGGATCTTGTTAGAGATAATAAATCTATCACAAATCCATTTTAAAATTATATGATATGCCATGCATACATAAACATCTATGTAATGTATAAAGAATTTTATAAGTTTAAAGAATATGAAATTCAGAAATATCTGTGAATTTCTTTATTCACAGTAAAAAAACATGGACTATTATCAACATTTTATTGGCATCCTATGAGCCTGTCACCAAAATCAATCTCCCTATGCAACAAAGGAGGAAAGAGAATTTTTGTGTTAATTCTCTTGGTTTTCTTTAGCTTTACCACTCATCTCTCAATAAAAATGATAGAGCAGGAAACTCCAAAGAAATATTCCTCTACAGAGAAACTGAAAATACAGGCAAAAAATTATCAGAATCAGCTTTATTAAAATTTGGAAGATATTCAAAAATTTGCAACAGCCAAATGAATACTCATCAAAAAAAAAAAAAGGCAAACAAAACATAGTAGGAGAACCTTGTGACATTTTAGCTTACCTTCAGCACTTCCCCTTTGCCCAGATCGTCTCAGTTCAGAAGCATTTTAAAGATAGCAGGCCATATTCCTAGAAGGGATTCCTGGTTCCAGAGGAAACAGAATGGACCTCATTCTCAAAAGTTTCCTGTTTGTTTTGACCTATCTAGGGGTTCCCTAAAACATTTCAACAGAGGGTTTGCCTTCACTTCACCTAACTTAGAATTCTTGCAGAGAAACAGCCACATAGAGGATATTCCTCAGAATCACAAAAAATCAAATTAACCAATCACTGCCACCTAGGGCAAAGGATATCAATTGAGACAAATATTAGACACACTAGGGCTTTCATGGTGGTCTAGTGGTTAAGAATTCACCTTGCAGTGCAGGGGACACCTGTTTGGCCCCTAGTAGGGAAGATTTCAAATGCCGCGGAGCAACTAAGCCCACGCTCAGCAACAAGAGAGGCCATCACAATGAGAAGCCCAGGCATCACTAGAGAGTAGCCCCCGCTTGCCACAACTAGAGAAGGCCGTGCACAGCAATGAAGACTCAGCACAACCAAAACTAAAATAAATAAATGAATTTTATTTAAAAAAATAATAGCTGAAAACTTCCCAACCTAGGAAAGATATAGTCATCCAGGTACATGAAACCAATAGGTCCCAACAGATTCAACTCAGAGAGGAATTTATCCATTCACCTATTGATGGACATTGGGTTGTTTCCAATCATTGGTCATTAGAAGTAAACTGCTAGAAACATTTGTGTACAAGTCTTTTGGGGGGATATCCATCTTTTCTTTTGGGTAAAAAACTAAGGGTGAAATTGCTTTACCAAATGGGACATGCATGCTTAACTTTGTAAGAAGCTGTCAAACTGATCCAGAAATTTCCTTTATATCTAAAGAAAGCAAAACACTAATTCTAAAAGATTCACGTACAAAGGAGGCAAGAATATTAAATGGAGAAAAGACAATCTCTTTAACAAGTGGTGCTGGGAAAACTGGTCAACCACTTGTAAAAGAATGAAACTAGAACACCCCCTAAAACCATACACAAAAATATACTCAAAATGGATTAAAGATCTAAATGTAAGACCAGAAACTATAAAAATCCTAGAGAAGAACATAGGCAAAACACTCTCCAACATAAATCACAGCAGGATCCTCCATGACCCACCTCCCAGAATATTGGAAATAAAAGCAAAAATAAACAAATGGGACCTAATTAAAGTTAAAAGCTTCTGCACAGCAAAGGAAACTATGAGCAAGGTGAAAAGACAGCCTTCAGAATATGAGAAAATAATAGCAAATGAAGCAACTGACAAAGAATTAATCTCAAAAATATACAAGCAGCTCCTGCAGCTCAATTCCAGAAAAATAAACGATCCAGTCAAAAAATAGGCCAGAGAACTAAACAGACATTTCTCCAAAGAAGACATACAGATGGCTAACAAACACATGAAAAGATGCTCAACATCACTCATAATCAGTGAAATGCAAATCAAAACCACAATGAGGTACCATTTCACACCAGTCAGAATGGCTGCCATCCAAAAGTCTACAAGCAATAAATGCTGGAGAGGGTGTGGAGAAAAGGGAACCCTCTTACACTGTTGGTGGGAATGCAAACTAGCACAGCCACTATGGAGAACAGTGTGGAGATTCCTTCCAAAACTGGAAATAGAACGGCCATACGGCCCAGCAGTCCCACTGCTAGGCATACACACCAAGGAAACCAGAATTGAAAGAGACACATGTACTCCAATGTTCATCGCTGCACTGTTTATAATAGCCAGGACATGGAAGCAACCTAGATGTCCATCTGCAGACGAATGGATAAGAAAGCTTTGGTGCATATACACAATGGAGTATTACCCAGCCATTAAAAAGAATACATTTGAATCAGTTCTAATGAGGTGGATGAAAATGGAGCCTATTATACAGAGTGAAGTAAGCCAGAAAGAAAAACACCAATACAGTATACTAACGTATATATGGGAGAAGGAAATTGGTAATGGTAACCCTGTATACGAGACAGCAAAAGAGACACAGATGTATTGAACAGTCTTTTGGACTCTGTGGGAGAGGGTGAGGGTGGGATGATTTGGGAGAATGGCATTGAAACATGTATATCATCAAATGTGAAACGAATCGCCAGTCCAGGTTTGATGCATGATACAGGATGCTCAGGGCTGGTGCACTGGGATGACCCAGAGGGATGATATGGGGAGGGAGGTGGGAGGGGAGTTCAAGATGGGAAACACATGTACACCCGGGGCAGATTCATGTCAATGTATGGCAAAACCAATACAATACTGTAAAGTAAAAAAAAAATCAAATCAAATAAAAAAAAAAAAGACTCATGTACCCCAATCAGAGAAGCATTATTTACAATAACCAACATATGGAAGCAGAAATGAGCACCCATCAACAGAAGAATGAATAAAGAAGATGTGATACACACACACATGCACACACGCACAATGAAATACCACCGAGCCACAAAGAAAATGAAATTTTGCCATTTCAACATCGTGTATGGATCTGGAGGATATTAGGCTTAGTGAAACAAGTCAAGACAGAGAAAGAAATACTATACGTTATCATTTATATGTGAAGCCTAAAAATAAAAGAAAAATGAAGAACACAACAGAAACAGACTCATAAACACATAGAACAAACTACAGTAGTGGTTGTCAGTGAGAGAGGGAAGAGGGGAAGGGCCAGATAGAGGCAGGGCACAAACTTCTGTGTATGAGATAAATAAGCTACAAGGATATATTGTGCAGCACAGAGAATTATAACCAACATTTTATAATAACTTTAAATGAGGGATAATCTCTTTTACACCTGAAACATAATTTTGTGAATAATTTCTAGACCTCAGTTTTTTTTATTTTTTATTTTATATTGGAGTATAGTTGATTTACAGTGCTGTTAGTTTCAGATATACAGCAAAGTGATTCAGTTATGCATATACATATATCCATTCTTTTTCAGATTCGCTTCCCATATAGTTTATTATAGAACATTGAGTAGAGGTCCCTGTGCTACACAGTAGGTCCTTGTAGATTACCTATTTTATATATAGTAGTGTGTACACACTAATCCAAAATTCCTAATTTATCCCTTCCCCCCCACCATGTTTCTCCTTTGACAACAATAAGTTTTCAAAGTCTGTAAGTCTGTTACTGTTTTGTAAATAAGTTCATTTGTATCATTTTTTAGATTCCATATAAAAGTGGTATCATATGATATGTCTCTATCTGACTTACTTCACTTAGTATAATAATCTCTACATCTATCCGTGCTGCTGTAAATGGCATTATTTTGTTCTTATTTATGGCTGAGTAACATTCCATTGTGTACATGTACCACATCTTCTTTATCCATTCCTCTCTTGATGGACATTTATGTTACTTCCATGTCCTGGTTATTGTAAATAGTGCTGCATAGAGCATTGGTTACATGTATCTTTCTGATTTATGGTTTTCTCTGGATACATTCCCAGGAGTGAGACTGCTGAATCATATGGCGATGGTGGTAGTGGTTTAGTCTCTAAGTTGTATCTGACTCTTGCAAACCCATGGACTGTAGCCTACCAGGCTCCTCTCTCCATGGGATTTCCCAGGCAAGAAAACTGGAGTGAGCTGCCATTTCCTTCTCCAAAGGATCTTCCCAATCCAAGGATCAAACTCCGATCTCCTGCATTGCAGGCAGATTCTTTACTGACTGAGCCACCAAGGACGCTGAATCATATAATAGTACTATTTTTAGTTTTTTTTTTTTAAGGAACCTCCATACTGTTCTCCATAGTAGTTGTACCAGTTTACATTCCCACCAACAGTGTAAGAAGGTTCCTTTTTCTCCACATCAATACTGGTTTCCAACCCATGAACAAGTTATATTTTTACATTGATTTATCTTTCATGTCCCACAGCTATGTTTTTGGTTTCCATTGTATAGGTCTTTCATATCTTTTATCAGGTTTACCTTTGTCAATGGAATTTTCCAGGTAAGAATACTCAGGTAGGTTGCAATTTCCTACTCCAAAATTCTTAATTTCTCATAACTATTATTTTTTCATATCTTTTATCAAGGTTATCTCTTTAATATTTGTGAAGCCACTGTAAATGGCATTTTAATATAACAATTCTGTTTGTCACTAGTACCTGTATATAGAATACAAGATATTTTTGTATAAGATTCTTTGATCTTAAAATCCTGCAAAATTCTTGTTGACTTGAAACAAATAGACTGCCAGATATTTCTCCACGAAAAAAAAAAAAAAAGGAGTTTATTCAGAATCAGCCTAGAATTGCAATTCAGTGTCTGCAATCATGATGATCCACATCAGCTGCCTACATGGTCAAGGGAAGGAGAAAGCTACAGAAAACAGAGTCCATGATTTTTCATGGGCTGAGTGCTTGCCAGGATAGAAGAGGAGCTTATCTTGTTGCTGGGCTCTACTACTGTGGCAGGGCAAGAAAGTTTCCTTTATGGTTGCCTAACTCTGTTTCATTGAAGTTTATGTTCATTAATAGTTTACACTCACTTATTAATTCTAGTAACCTTTTTTGTAGATTTCATTGAATTTTCTATATAGATTATCATTTCATAGCCAATGAAAAACAATATACTTCTATCAATGTAGGTGCCATTTATTTCATTTCTTTGTGTGATTGAACTAACACTCCCAATATATTGTTGAATAGAAGTGATAAAAACAGACATTTTTGCTTTATTTCTGAGTTTATGGGACAAGCTTTCAATTTCACCATTAAGTATTAATATAATGTTAGCTATTAGGTTTTTGAAAATGCTCTTTGCAGGTCAAAGAAGTTTCTGCCTATCCAAGTGTGCATATTAAGCTTTAATTGCTTATTATCTGACTCTCTGACAAGAAAGACAAAGGCAGGGACCTGATCTTCTACACCGATACAAGCCCAGTGCACACAAGGAGGTAAATAATTGTCTTTAAATGAATGAATGAAATGTATCAACCCCAGATGCCAGATGCCAAGTGATTTTTTTTTAACATTTTCAGTCGGATTTTGTTAAAAAGAAAAAAAAGCAGCAGATCAACATTATGATTCAAGAACCTAATCTAAATATGCACTTGACAATGAAGCACATCTGCACATGGAGTGAAAAAAGTTTTCCAAAAACCCATCAAACATACCATTTCCAAATACTCAAATTATAAATCACTTCTGCAGGCCTTTTGTTGAGTGAAATCATAAACAAAGAACAGAAGATTTATTGCTGTGAAAACAAATCTGTAGTACAATAATATGAATCTTGGGTGTGTAAAGCATAATCAGTTGAATCAAGTTAGGAAGTTGAAACTCTAATTAGAAATTTATGTGTGTGAGGAAAGCCTGTAAGCCAGTTGACCCACAAACAGCTGAGATATCTAACTTGTTCAGTTAGACCAGACACCACTTTAAATCTCCATTTTTTGAAGGCAATTAAAAATTACAATTCCAACAGCCCACAAACCAAAAAAAAAAAAAAAAAAACTGTAGAAAGCAATTAAAACTACGTTCAAAGAGCCACTTTTTTCAGCTAAATTTCAGCACTCCAAGGGAAAAAAAATCCATGACTATCATAGATGAAAACAGAATGAATGTTGTTGGAATCAGTTATTTTTCCCCACTGAGGTATACAATCTACAGAGAAATTTGATACTATATTATAACAAATTGTACTTCTCATAATTCTGTTTTAACTTCCTTTAAATCTTATTTAGTATAGTTTGTTTTTTAAATTGTGAAAATGTTTTCATGCTTCTGAATCTGGTTCCAGTTCTTTTTCATTTATTTTTATATTAGTATTTAATATACTGTCTACTAGTTCTAATCAGAAAAAATTCTTAGACATCTCTTCATTATGACAGCACATTCAGCAAGAATCACTGATGTGCAAGCAAACCATAAAAGGTGCAGCTCTCTGGAAAGCACAGTCCATAGATTGTTTCAATCTGAGTATTCTTTAGGATGATCCTTGATGAACCACTCTTTCAATCTTGTAAACATCAGTGTGCACAGTCTCGCTACTATGTAGCTGCATGTCCTTGGACAGGAAGGCTGGTTCACATCTAGTAAAAGTGAGGGCAGTCTAAAGTTTTAATGGCTGATATGGTTTTTCCATTTTAGTTCACTGATTCCTAGAATGTCGACATTCACTCTTGCCATCTCCTGTTTGACCACTTCCAATTTGCCTTGATTCATGGACCTAACATTCCAGGTTCCTATGCAATATTGCTCTTTACAGCACCGGACCTTGTTTCTATCATTGGTCACATCCACAACTGGGTATTGGTTTTGCTTTTGCTCCATCCCTTTATTCCTGCTATAGTTATTTCTCCACTGAGCTCCAGTAGCATACTGGGCACCTACCGACCTGGGGAATTCCTCATTCAGTATCCTATCATTTTGCCCTTTGTTACTGTTCACGGGGTTCTCAAGGCAAGTATACTGAAGTGGTTTGCCATTCCCTTCTCCAGGGGACCACATTCGGCTGTGGTCCATGTGATTAGATCAGCTAGTTTCCTGTGATTATGATTTCAGTTTGTCTGCCCTCTGGTGCCCCCTAGCAATACCTACCGTCTTATTTCGGTTTCTCTTACCTTGGTCGTGGAAAATCTCTTCACAGCCGCTCCAGCAAAGTGCAGCTGCTGTACCTTACCTTGGACGAGGGGTATCTCCTCAAGGCCCCCCCTCCTGACCTTGAACGCGGAGTAGCTCCTCTCGGCCCTCCTGCGCCCGCGCAGCCACCGCCTGTTGGACGTGGGGTAGCTCCTCTCGGCCGCCGGCCCTGGCCTCAGGCGTGGGGTAGCTCCTCACGGCCGCACCTCTTTGCGTGGCTCGTTGCGCCCGGGCCGGCGTCTCTCGCGTCGCGTCTGCGCCGCCGGGGCCGGCGTCTCAAAAGCCTCTTGATGAAAGTGAAAGAGGAGAGTGAAAAGGTTGGCTTGAAGCTCAACATTCAGAAAACAAAGATCATGGCATCTGGTCCCATCACTTCATGGGAAATAGATGGAAAAACAGTGGAAACAGTGTCAGACTTTGTTTTTTTGGGCTCCAAAATCACTGCAGATGCTGATTGCAGCCATGAAATTAAAAGACGCTTGCTCCTTGGAAGGAAAGTTATGACCAACCTTGATAGTATATTAAAAAGCAGAGACATTACTTTGCCGACCAAGGTCCGTCTAGTCAAGGCAATGGTTTTTCCCGTGGTCATGTATGGATGTGAGAGTTGGACTGTGAAGAAAGCTGATCGCCGAAGAATCGATGCTTTTGAACTGTGGTGTTGGAGAAGACTCTTGAGAGTCCCTTATACTGCAAGGAGATCCAACCAGTCCATTCTAAAGGAGATCAGTCCTGGATGTTCATTGGAGGGACTGATGCTAAAGCTGAAACTCCAATACTTTGGCCACCTCATGAGACGAGTTGACTCACTGGAAAAGACTCTGATGCTGGGAAAGGTTGGGGGCGGGAGGAGAAGGGGACGACGGAGAATGAGATGGCTGGATGGCATCACCGACTCTGTGGACATGAGTTTGAGTGTACTCCGGGAGTTGGTGATGGACAGGGAGGCCTGGCTTGCTGTGATTCATGGGGTCGCGGAGAGTCGGACACGACTGAGCGACTGAACTGAACTGATGGTTTTTCCAGTGGTCATGTATGGATGTGAGAGTTGGACTGTGAAGAAAGTTGATCGCCGAAGAATGGATGCTTTTGAACTGTGGTGCTGGAGAAGACTCTTGAGAGTCCCTTGGACTGCAAGGAGATCCAACCAGTCCATTCTAAAGGAGATCAGTCCTGGGTGTTCATTGGAAGGACTGATGCTAAAGCTCCAATACTTTGGCCACCTCATGCGAAGAGTTGACTCACTGGAAAAGACTCTGATGCTGGGAGGGATTGGCAGCGGGAGGAGAAGGGGACCACAGAGAATGAGATGGCTGGATGGCATCACCGACTCGATGGACATGAGTTTGAGTGAACTCCGGGAGTTGGTGATGGACAGGGAGGCCTGGGTGCTGTGATTCATGGGGTCGCAAAGAGTCGGACATGACTGAGCGACTGAACTGAACTGAACTGAAACCTTACATCCTGCAGGAAGAAAGCACTTCTCCTTTTTTTGCTACTTAAGAATGTGGCAGAAATGTATGCTGAGGTAGCCCAGTCAATCCTTATGTTTTCCTTTTTTTTGCACATTTGGTCTCAGAATATTTCTGGAAGGGTGACATTCCAAAGAAGCCGCTGCTGGAACTGGCTTCCATTGCAGTCTCTGATGCTGGGCACAGGGCTGTCCCCGTCTGTGGCCAAGCACTGGTTACTATTCATATGCCACAGGGTCAGTTTCTCTGGGTCATACTCCCACAGCTGGTTGCCTTTTAGATGGTGGCATTTGAGCGTTGTGACTGGGTCATTAAGTTTGGAGACATCCAAGCAAAGGTCATCTGTTCTGATTTCTTTGTTGGCAGTGTAAGAGAAAACCTGATTACCTCCCATACCATGACAGTTAAATCCCAGCTTTTTCAATCTCTTCAGCCATGTTATCTAGGCTCTGATTTGTTTCCACATTCCGTATCTCTCCCAAAGAGAAATAGTGATGTGAAATCTGAGAATCAGGATAAATATTCTCTAGGTACAAAGAGAATGGTCTGCATTCGAGTTTGTACCTTAGACCAAGTCTTGATGATATAGGTCCATAATCTACCTTTGTATCACCTGGAGAAATTATATAGAAGAAATTCTTGAATGCATCCATCCACACGTCTGCAAGTCGTCTGTTATTTTTATTGATACTCTGCCTCCTGGAAACATGTAGGGTGTAGCTTTCCGAAACACATGTCCAACATGTGAGAAAGTAACAGTCGCCAAAGTTCTTCCACACTGCCAAATCCTAAAGGAAATTTCTAGGTTTTCTCCTCCCCAAATATCCATTCCAGCACCATATGTTCCAATTTCCTGAAACTAACCTCTGTCTATAGAGGAAAGGCCTCCTGCCATCGTACATGTTCTCACAGGAAGTCTGATCACCTTTCCCTCTGTCCATTTCTCTTTGGGGGACGGGATACCAGAGAAAGTGGAGCTTCCAGTTGAATCCACCAGAGGTCGTGTCAGAACCTGCCATGTACTCAAAAGCATCATCACTGATCACATCTATGATAGGACAGACCACTGTCTTCCTGTCACGTTTGATCCTGCCTAAGAGAGGCTCCAGCCACCCTGCAGTGCACATCTAAAAAGATGATCACTTTGCCTTAAGACACAGCAGCGCCTCTTAACCTAGCTCTGATCAATCCAGAACATTGCTCCATTTGAATGACGTGAACAGGTGCTTTTAATTTTTTTTTTCACATAACTCTCTGGAGGTCTTTTCAAAAAGTCTCTTTCACTGGCATCATCTACTAGAACAATATCTTCTAGCATGTGTCTTGGTAAGTGATTAACGATCCTATGAACAGTTTGCAGAAGTGTTCTCCAAGCCTCATTTGCGGAAAACAATCACCACACTGGTTGTAGGAAGGCTATCTGGATACACCTTTGTTTTACATCCTTCTAACCTAACACCTGGAGAGGGCAATGGCACCCCACTCCAGTACTCTTGCCTGGAAAATCCCATGGACAGGGGAGCCTGGTGGGCTGCAGTTCATGGGGTCAGGAAGAGTCTGACACGACTGAGTGACTTCACTTTCACTTTTCACTTTCATGCATTGGAGAAGGAAATGGCAACCCACTCCAGTGTTCTTGCCTGGAGAATCCCAGGGACGGGGGAGCCTGGTGGGCTGCTGTCTCTGGGGGTCACACAAAGTCAGACACGACTGAAGCAACTTAGCAGCAGCAGCAGCAGCAACCTAACATCTGGTAAAGATCTGTTGAGTGCAATCATCTCACTTGCTGTTAAATTGAACTGACTGATTTTAAACATCTCTTTCATCTTTTCTTGATCCTCTTTAGGAATGACGACTGATTTCCCCATTTCTCCAGGATCTTCATGAGGCTTTTGTACTGGCTCTAAAACAACCCCAGCAGGAAGTTCTCCCTCTTTTTTTTCTCATCACATTTGTTGCATTCACTGAAGTAAAGCAGCAGGAACATATCCAAGAGTACCCAAATCCAGAAGGTTGCTAGGACCATCTTGTAGTATGCAAATTTTCTCATGGCACTTTAAGTCAAAGGCAAAATTTTAAAATATATATATAAATATACAAAGATCATGAAAATTACTCCAATCCAGTTTCAGCAGGAATCACTTTCATAACCCCGAAGTGGCTGTTCAAGTGAATTCACATCCCAAATCCGCATGTCTCACATCTCCAGCTCGCTCCGCAAGCTGCGGCAGCGGCAATACCTGCGCTACACTCCGGCTGCGGGCCGCCGCACCGCCTTCTCAGCCACTCAAGTCATTATTTTTGACCAAATGGTCAGGTCAAATTACCTGGACCTGTCATCAATTTCCTCTTCATTTGTCTTGTTTCAGCATCTTAAATATCACTGTCTTTTGCTCTCTGTCTGCTTTTACCTTTTCTGGGTGGTGCACTCAACACCTTCCTTCATGTGAAACTAACCCAATTTATATAGTCACTATATGCTAATCTTTTTTAAATGTAAGCCTACTTCCAGGTATATTAATTATCTTGCACAGTTAGAAAAGGTAAGAAAATGTACTCTATTTCTTATTTTTAAATTGAGGGTTTAAAAATAGAGGCAGGAAAAGAAACTTGTACTGCTACTGCATGAGTGTTTGAGTCATCTGTAGTATGCACCGTAACTTTTTACACTTTTCCCAACCAACATAAGATTTTATTTCCCTGTCATGTATTTATTTTAAATAGTGACTCTATAAGATTAGTCTGTGAACTGGTGATAATTTAGGTGTACCAGAATTTCTTGAGTAACATTAAAATAAGGATTTCCAGGGTCCACTTTAAAGATTCTGATTTAAGAAATGTGGCAAAAGGCTTCCAAATCTATATATTAAAAAAAATGCTCCCAAAGTAGTAATGAAAGAGATTTGGGAGATAGTGCTTTCAGTTCAGTTCAGTCACTCAGTCGTGTCCGACTCTTTGCGACCCCATGAATCACAGCAAGCCAGGCCTCCCTGTCCATCACCAACTCCCGGAGTTCACTCAGACTCATGTCCATCGAGTCGGTGATGCCATCCAGCCATCTCATTCTCTGTCATCCCCGTCTCCTCCCGCTGCCAATCCCTCCCAGCATCAGAGTCTTTTCCAGTGAGTCAACTCGTCGCATGAGGTGGCCAAAGTATTGCAGTTTCAGCTTTAGCATCAGTCCTTCCAATGAACACCCAGGATTGGTCTCCTTTAGAATGGACTGGTTAGATCTCCTTGCAGTCCAAGGGACTCTCAAGAGCCTTCTCCAGCACCACAGTTCAAAAGCATCCATTCTTCGGTGACCAGCTTTCTTCACAGTCCAACTCTCACCATTATTAATCTTTTGGATGTCAATTAAGTAAAAATTTTGGCTCGATTTTTCTAATTTGCACTTTTCTGGGTAAAAAGGTGTGAATGCTCTACTCTTCTGCAGGAGTAGAGCAGAGAGAACAGACATCTTTAGGTCAGAAAACTCAAGTGTAAGAATGGATGCACTTAATAGAGGTCAAAAATGCATGAGGTCAGGAACCAGGTAAGTCATCACCAATAAAAGTGCAAGTGCTTCCTGGAGACCAGGTTAGAAGAGTCTACTGTCCACATATCCAAGACATTTAATTCAAATTACCATCCACTAACTCTGACTTAGCAACAAGGTCTGATTTAGTTTAGTGTACTAATTTTATTATTGAATAGGCAGCAATAGATCATTTTGAGTCTGCATCTCTAGGTACAAATGAATAAAGACCTATTTTTAAATGGAGAATAGAAGTGAGTAAAAATAATCATTCTGATCTTGATCCACTCATGGTCTCTAACTCACTTTGACTAATTTTTGTGCACTTCTCAATTTTTCTCAATGCAGCCTTCGTGTCCTTGTTCCGGAGACTATAGATCGGTGGATTTACAAGTGGAGTCAAGGAGGAGTAGAACAAGGTTACAATCTTCTGTATCCCAGCTGGATTTCCAGAAGTTGGGCTGATGTACATGACCATGAGGGTTCCATAAAACAATGACACTACTACCAAGTGGGAACCACAGGTGGAGAAGGCTTTACATTTGCCAGCGGCTGAAGGGACACACAACACTGCTCTGAGAACCAGGGTATGAGAACCAGGGTATAAAAACCAAGAATGAAAAAGAAGGTGACAAAGATTATAAGAGAGCTCAATATAGAACAGGAAAGCTCAATTCCATGGGCAGGGATGCAGGACAGGGCCAGAAGGGGACCAGGGTCACAGACAAAATGGTCAATGGTATTGGGGCCACAAAAGGGGAGTTGGGTGATGAAATAGATATGGACTGGATAGCAAAGGAAGGCTGTTACCCAGCAGAGGCCCACCAAGTTCATGCAGAGACGGCTGCTCATGATGGTAGGATAGTGGAGAGGTCGGCAGATGGCCAAGTATCGATCAAAAGCCATGAGGGGCAGTAAGAAGGTCTCGGTGGTGCCCATGGAGAAGAAGAAGTAGAACTGGAGGAAGCAGGCAGTGAAAGAGATGGTTTTGGTCTCAGACAGGAAGTTCCTTAACACATTGGAAACAGTGGTGTTGATGTAACACATCTCCAGGAACGAGAAGTTGGCCAACAGAGTGTACATGGGAGTGTGGAGTCTGTGATCCAGCTTCACTGCAAAGACAATGGCCCCATTCCCCATCAGTGTCAGGATGTAGGACGCAGAGAAGAGCACAGAGAGGAGGACTCGAGCCTCTAGAGCAGGGAAAGCTCAGGAGTATGAATTCAGTCACTGTGCTGACTCCTGACACATTCATGGCTTCCTAAGAGGTGGAGAGGAAAAAATGACAGCCACAGAGATGACTTTATTCTTCAACCCTCAGGAATACTTCCTCTTCAGTAGGGTCTAAAGCCCTCAAGATCCTACAATTTTACTAAATAAATAATAAGCTAACTATACTACTGAAGACGGTCAAACTTTGAGAATGCTTGATATGATCTGACTTTGAATTTTGGACTTTCTCATTCTTCTTTCAGTATTTTCTCAGATACAGCGATGACAGGATCTTATGCAATAAGCAGCTTGCAGGTTAGTGACAATACTTAAAATGAAAGTAAGTATGATAATCATGTATTTTTATCTATAAAATAAAATATAAAAGATTCTTAATATTGGACACAGAATTTCAGTTTCTCAGATTTTTGGAATTACAGACACAAATGATAGAAATTGGAAGAGAGAATAAAAGGTAACATAACTGAAAACTTTATGCATTTAATATTTATTTTGGATCAGTGTTGCTTCCATAAGTGTTGACATCTTAACACAATCTGATAACCAAGACAAAAAATGTCAATGTGCTATCCTTTCTTCAGTATTCATCATTGTTTGTAGTTCAAGAAAAGTTTGAAGTCCAGATACCTACATAAAGACTTCCATCTGGTCTCATCTTTTACTTACTGAATTAAAATATTTCTTTAAAACTTTGGTCTAAGTTAAAACTTTATTTACAATTTTTTTTTTTCTTTTTAACGTGAGCAATGTATCTGGTGTATCACTTAAGGATTTTTGAGGTTTTTGCCTGAGGTGTCAGAATTCCTGGAAAGTCCCCTATTCTGGGTTAGGGACAGTTGCAGAAAATAACAAATACTCACAATGCCATTATCAGTAGTTTGGTCATATTCATTTGTTTTCTGAATCCCCTCTGTTAGTGAGGGTCAGTTATTAGTTGCGCCAACGTGACCAGAAGTGACATGACTGAGTCATGATGCTTATTTAGGAAAATATACACACAAAATACAGACCCAGACACTTAATAAAAGTTTTCCATCTGAGAATGTTTATTAGTGAATTAGTTATAACACTGATCACTTTCCATATCACATAAAGTTAGAGCTTTAAGAATAATCTTGATGATTGCGATTAGTGACACAATGCATGAGAGAAATTCAGAATTTTTCATATCACACTGCAAGGTTTCTCTTCAGTCTGTGAATAGATCATATATGGCAGAGCAATGCTGTGAAGAATTCCCTGAAGCAGGAATTGAGAGTTAGGCAGAAGCCAAAGTAACTTTGAGAATATGGTGAAAAGAGCAAGAAGTATTTGGTGCTAACGTGCAGGAGGATTCCAATGGCTTTAGAAACCACGTGGGAGTGAACTCACCAATCTGGGTTGCTCAATCATTACCTTGCTCTCCCTCCTTACAGCAGAGACCACAGGATCAGTAGCAGAGCCAAACATAGCTAAAATCAGGGAGGGCTTAAATGGAGGGCTTCTCCTAACTGTTTTGCCAGTTATTTCCAGATGTCACTTTGCTAACAACTTTTTTCCCCGCAAAGGTTCTGACTGGGTACAACTACTTGATTAATAAGGACAGAATTTACATATGGTTGAGATTCCTTCCTCATCTTCAGCTCTCTCATTTCCCTTTTTCCCAGCCCTCTTAGTTGCAAGGATGAGTGTCTTTACATTAATTCATATATCTTGAGGTGTCACTATTTTTACGGTCACACAAAAGAAGGCAGAGCTAAAAAACACACTTAGAATTGTCTTGTACCTCTTCTGAACCCATTTCCTTATAGAATTCACGAGTTGGACTTCTCATCTTCTGTTTTTGCTGCAGCAAAAGGCAGCCAAAACGAAGGGCATGCCATGCTTGGGAGCCAACAGCCCAGAGAGGGAGTTTTCCTCATCAGAGTCAATGATGAGGACATGCTTTTATGTTCAACTCTACCATACCCGTATATCTCTTCAAACTGAGCCAGGAAATCCAACAGTGTATGTAAGAAAAAAAAAGGGACTAACTATTCATGTTACAATCACTGATGTGATATACTACAGAGTGCCTTTTACTTTATAAATCTGGTTAGTCATTATTCCTCTGTATAAGTATAGTGTAAACATTCCATATGTGAACACAGAACATTTTTGTTCATTGGATAAAAAGCCATGGACCCTTTATGAAGCCTGTTTGTGAAATGAACAGTTAGCATAGATCATGTGTGCCATTTTTTCCTATTGTATGATTTTGATGATTATTAGAGAATATCTTTCTGAAAGCAATCTCTTTCCAGGTAGTATACTCGTCCTTCAGACTGCCGGAGAAGACAGAATACCAAGTGAAGAGCATACGGAAAGAAACTGTTTAATCAAGCTTCTGTTCTTGAAGTGGGTGGACTGGTGAGTTGACTGGTTGGCTGGCCGGTCGGTTTCTTGTATTGGAAAGAAGACTATGAAAAAACTGGCCCCTAAGTTTGTCCTCATGTAATGATTTATGAATCCCCAAAGCATAAGAAACAGTGTGTGTATGGCATAAACTTGTGATATTCCATTCTAATACCCTAATTATTCCCAGCAAGTAATTCTGGAGACTTTGGAGGGTGGAGTTATGAAGAATTTAATTGAGTCAGTTTATTCCATCAATGACAAAAATAAAAATTGACAACTCTAGACTTTTCTATTAAACTTCCCACTTTTTGACCATCCCACTGCTTATCTACATTTTCACCAAAAGCTGCAGGAAAAATAATGTCACTGCTAATAAATCTTATAGGACACTGTGGCAGAAAAGATGAAGTGAGATGTGAAGCTGTCAAACCTAGAGTGTTCCAAACTGTTGTTCACATTAAGCAGACATAGTTCATTTTTTCGGAAAGAAAAACAGGAAGCACAGATCTCATGATTCTGGTTTAAATCTATGAACTTGGATTTATTTCTGACCTATTACAGAGAAAGTGATTTATTTATGCTTAGTAAATAACAGTCTGGGAATCTTCTATCAAGCACCTTATTCAGTGAAATGGTAAAAAAATATCTTTTGGATTCAACATTGATTGGAAAACTGGACAGCTTTAGACTTGAATGCTCAAGCTTCCTTTTTATGCTTCCTTAAAAACCACCAATGGGAGTATTCCAAATCTTGATTCAAAAGTGTCATACATGATCCTCCTTTCAATTTCTCTGTTCTTTTATGCCTTTTAAATTTCTTTATCTCCTCTTCCTAGCAAAGTTAAGACTGGTGACTTCTAATACACAAGGCAGGAGATCTGAATTTAACAAGATAACTGAAGGTTGAAACTATTATTTTTAGGTCTCTTGTTGTTCAGTCGCCAAGTTGTTGTTGCTGTTGTTCAGCTGTTCAGTCACCAAATCATGTCAGACTCTTCACAACCCCATGGATGCCAGGCTTTCTTGTCCCTCACCATCTCCCAAAGTTTGCCCAAGTTCATGTCCATTGCATTGGTGAGGCCATCCAACCATCTCATCCTCTGTCGCCCTTAGGCCTCTTAGTGTTTTCTTAATATTAATCAATTACAAGATTACTCTGTTGTTTGAAATACATAAAGATTTATAAATTTTGTACAATTTTTAAATGTACAAATTTTAAATGCATGTACTGAAAAGTACATGCCTGTCCAGATATTTGAATATGTCCTCACTTTCTTTTCAGAGAACAAAGTTAATTCTACCAGATAAAATTGCAGATAAAACCCCATTTGACTGTAGATTCCTTTAGTTGTTTTTATCATCCAAAAATACTAACTAAATGAACTAAACTTTTATATTGAAAACACCATTTTCTTTATCTAGGTAGGATCTGAATATAAAAAGCAAGATAGTTTATTTTTTATAGTATGTGTAAAAATGTGAAATTAAACACATAAATAGGGATATTTTAAAAATAATAGCAAATATTTATGATATACTAGGTCTCTTGTCAAGCCACTCCAGTACTATTGCCTAGAAAATCCCATGGATGGAGGAGCCTGGTAGGCTGTAGTCCATGGGGTCGCTAAGGGTCGGACACGACTGAGCGACTTCACTTTCACTTTTCACTTTCACACATTGGAGAAGGAAATGGCAACCCACTCCAGTGTTCTTGCCTGGAGAATCCCAGGGACGGGGAGCCTGGTGGGCTTCCGTCTATGGGGTCACACAGAGTCGGACACGACTGAAGTGACTTAGCAGCAGCAGCAGCAGCAGGTCTCTTGTAATTTTTTTAGGCATCACTCAAGTGGAGAAGGCAATGGCACCCCACTCCAGTACTCTTGCCTGGAAAATCCCATGGATGGAGGAGCCTGGTGGGCTACAGTCCATGGGGTCGCTAAGAGTCAGACACGACTGAACGATTTCATTTTCACTTTTCACTTTCATGCATTGGAGAAGGAAATGGCAACCCACTCCAGAGTTCTTGCCTGGAGATATATATATATATATAAAATGACAGATATATTGCTTTTCAGTTCAGTTCAGTTCAGTCTCTCAGTCTTGTCCGACTCTCTGTGACCCCATGAATCACAGCACACCTTTTAGAGACACCATAATGAAGAAAACAGAGGTTAGCATAATTTTTGTAAAGTAAACAGCAATATAAAAATGTTGTATTTTGTAGGAACTTCTATATATAACTATTAAAAATGATATAAATAACTCCAACTGTAGGAGGCTAAGGATCAGGAAGAATATGCACACATTATCAGCTGTATGATATTATTAACTATTTAGGTCATATATTAGTCATGTTTTTACAGGTGTAGTTTTATTATTGAATAAACAAGCATAAAAATTCAAAATGACCATTAAAAAAGATGTTGAATATACTACGAATCAAGAATTATGATCAATTCAATGCTGTGGACCTAAGGTTTAGTCTGGGTTTACCCTCCCTGTTGTCTGTAACTGAAGCTATTGATGATACTATTTTTGTTAAATCCACAGTGTTATCAGGTACAAGGATGAAAATAAAAATAGAATTAGAAAGCTATAGATGTAGGAGGGGCTTTAATTTTTTCCAGTGTGGTAAACAGGAATTCATTGAATATTTTCTTACTATGAACTATGATCACTTTTGAGCACTTCAGTGAAAAAGAAATAGATTGTAGGTGGTATATGTTATGTCAAAGAATAAAAAAGTATGCCTGCTTTTTCACCTAATACTAGCTTAGTAGGCTGTCAATGTTATTTTAGTTAAATTAGAAAGGGCAAAATGTTGCTACTATATAAAACTATATTAATACTATTAAAATAATTATATAAAATAAGTATGTAATTTTTAACTCTAAGTAAAAGAAGTAACCCTAAATATTCTAAAAGTATACTTGTAAAATCAAGTGAGTTAGAGCAGAACTCTCAAAATAATCAAAAGTTAGGAAAATTAAAAATAAGAACTGAAAAAAGAATTTCATTTTATTCTTTGTGCTGCTAATTTTAGGGTCATGGGAAAACTAAGCCTCCCTGTTTCTTTGTATCTCCCTGTCACTCTCTGAATACCTCTCACATGATAGAAATTTTCACCCACAGTGTCTAAATTTTCACCTAAATTTAGACACCCACAGTGTCTAAAAGGATCTTCACAATCACCAAATGAAATAAGTTAAATACTCTTACTGTTCCGAGTTTGGCTCTCAGTGCAATCTGTTGGGGTTTCAGAGTGGGAAATAGCATGACTCAAGTGTAAGCCCGGTGTTTTCCGATGCCAGGCCTTCATCTGTGTCGTCCTTCTTTCTCTCTGTTCAGGTCCAAGAGTATAATTCCATTTCCAGGGTAACTATTAATTATTTTAGGCTTTGAGAGATTTCTCTCCATAATCTCTATCAGATTCCTTCCAGGGTTAAATTAATAACCATCACTTTTCTCAATATTTGGAAATTTCTATTAATTATAGTTACATATCTGTATCCAGAACACAGTTTTCCTTACCTCAAAGAAAGCTGTAGACCCTGATGATTGCGGATCTGTGACTACCTGAATATTACCTCAGAGAAGACACCTCTATAGCTGTAAGATCCTGTAGCAGTTACTCATTTTGATGATATAGGGAGTCCGGAAGTTTCCAAATGTACTTTGGAGAAGAAACCCTTGATATTTCTGAAAGCTATGCAAAAATTCCAAGCCATTCTAATTAGTGTGCATGGAAATATGGCATTAAAAGATTGTCTTAAATATGACAGAGAAAGAGAACCAAGGGAGAAGTTAAGAAGTTTACAAAGTGTAGAGTGTATCTTCTTACCAGAGAGAAACCCTGGGGTCACACAGAGTCGGACACAAGTGAGTGTACACATACACAAAAGCGATATTATCAATATTCTTCTAAATATTGTAAGGGAAGCTTACCTTTTATTTTCATTTATACAATATTATGTGATTTAGTCTTAAGGACAAGAATCCAACACTTTAGTGATCTGAGAAGGAAATATGATAACATGTGTCTATCTGCCCATGGGCTGTTACATTTTTTTCATCAAAAGAATACAGTTATTCACATATTGGTGGTTATGGTTTCAGTTTCCTTTTTATGCAGTTACAAGTTTACATGTGCACATGTCTCTCTCTCTCTCTCTCTCTATGTATATATATATATTCACATATATGGTGGAGTTTTTTCCTTTGAGATATAGAGTATGGAAGGATATTTTAAATTCAATTAATTTAAACTAATATTATGCTTAAATAAATATCATTCAATGTAAATGGTTGTTTTAGAGAAATAAAGAGAAATTAGAGAAAATTTAAGCAACAGCACATTTTTAGTGTTCTTCTCGCACTTTGGGAATGAATGGCAGGGTTTGGAAAGCAGACATGAAAAGAATGAAGTAGAAGAGTGGGATTATTACACTTGACATTAACTATGTAGATAGTGTCAGTGATGTCAGTCCACCACTGGTCAACTCGGCTGATGATCAGGCATAGGAGGGTCTTCTGTCTTGACACACAGTTTAGAATCATCTGTTCATTACACTTTAGCTGACTATGTTTAGGAATGGAAACCAGAGATAACCCTTTAAACCATTTATTTAGGTTCCATTGTTTGAATATCTCAAACATAGGGTAATACAAACATTTAATTATGATAACTACACTAAATAACCTTGAATATGGGGTTGGGAGAGGGCAGAGTCAAATAGCTTCCTCTTAGCTCCACATCAGCTCTTCAGAAATGGGTGGCTACAATGCAACATATCTGCGAGATGACTTTCTATTCACTTTCTTCCCTTCTCATTGTTAGACAGCTTTTGCTAACCAGACAGTTCACTATTTCTCAGTGACTGGGGACTCTGGACAGGTTCCCAGGGTTTATCTAAACTTCATAATTACTCCTCTTTATCTGGTAAATCTATGTAGGTGTTTTAGGTAGTAAATGAATGCTGTGTTTCAACTCCACCAAGTTAGGAGACACAACAAGTGGAGGAGGTGGACATTCTATTCAATTAATGAAGGTGTTAAAATATTGTTATTCTTATGCCCCTCTGACTTCGAGGAAATGGGACCCTTCAGAAAATGGAACAGCTAACCAAAGAATAATGTGTAGAAATCTGTAGCCTGATTAATGAAACTGTAAATAAGAACAAACTTTTGGAAAACAGTTTGCTAGAGCCTTACCAAACTAATAATAGTATTGCCATTTGATAAAGTAATAGTACTCCTAGGTATTTACCAAACTTAGTTAAAAATTTTGTTCATGCAAAACCTGTATTGAATATTTGTGACAGCTTTATTCATAATTACCAAAAACTAGAGACATCCAAGATGTCCCTCAATCTGTTAATGGTTAAATAAAGTGTGGGACACTTGTACAATGGAATATTATTCCATAATAAAAAGAAATAATTTATCTAGTCATGAAAAGATATAGAGGATTCTTAAGTGTCTGTTGCTACATGAAGGAAGCCAATCTTCAAAGTGTACAAACGGTATGATTCCACTTTTATGATATTCTGGAAGATGCGAAACTATGGAGACAGTGAAAAGTTAGGTGCTTGTCAGGGGATCATGAATTCATGGGAATGAATGAATATGTGAAGCACAGGAGATTTTAGTGTAATGAAATTCTTTATGATAACTGTTACTTTGAATATATTTTCTTAGGCATTTGCCATGTCTTCTGTGAGGGCCTAAATGCAATGACACTCTAGAAACAATGAGCACGTGTTTATTTCTAATTCCATTATCCGTAAATGGAATCAGGGATCTTTGGAGACAGGGCTATTGTTGGAATAGGAAATTAAGATACAAGATAATCTGGGAGCATCTTTTAGTCCCAGAGAATAAGGGAATGCTCAAACATACATAAACTCACAAAACTTGATGTGGATATACATCAAAGAGGCTTAAGAGCCAAATGAAAATGCTCCCAATAGCAGTATTTGATTATAATCCAGATTATAAAATAAATATCCATGGTTTCATACTAATATAAATGATTGAATAAATTAGTGGATGGGGTAGCAAAGTTATCACTCATGCAGGAGAATTAGAGATAAATTGTGTAGCACGCTACCCTAATCAATGGGAGCATAGCTACTCATTCCTTAAGTGTGGGCTGAGTGTAGTGACTTTTCTCAAAATACAGTGTGGATAGTATGGAAAGTAAATCTACAGTGAGGGAACCTGACATTTCAGTCAGATGATCAAGGTCAACATCAACAGACATAAATCATGGTGATGGTAGAGACACTTGATGGGAGGTGTCAAAAATGGCAGATCACATGTGGTGTGCTTCCCCTGAACCCATAACTCTGGTGTAATCATGAGAAAATGCCAAATACATTTCAGTGGGGTGATACCCTTCCTACTTTGCAGTTCCTCACAAAGTTAAACAGAATTATCATTCAGTTCAGTCCAGTCGCTCAGTCGTGTCCGACTCTCTGCGACCCCATGAATCACAGCACGCCAGGCCTCCCTGTCCGTCACCAATTCCCGGAGTTCACTCAAACTCATGTCCACAGAGTCGGTGATGCCGTCCAGCCATCTCATTCTCCGTTGTCCCCTTCTCCTCCCGCCCCCAACCTTTCGCAGCATCAGAGTCTTTTCCAGTGAGTCAACTTGTCGCATGAGGTGGCCAGAATTATCATAGAACTCACCAATTCTGCTCCTAATCTTCAACCCCAAAGATTTAAAAACTTGTACATGAATATCTAGAACTATTCAAAATGGGCAAAGGTGTTCATCCAACTGTTCATCCGCTGATGAATGGATTGATAAATGTGGTAATCCATACAAAGGAATATCATTCAGCCACAAATGTGTATCAGATACACATTTCAACATGAATGAAAATAGTTTGGAACTAGGTCAAAGTGATGATCCCACAATATGCCTAAATGCCATTGGTTTGCAGCTCTCAAATGGTTGATTTTACATTATATTAATTTATCTTGATAACATAAAATGTAACACTAAAAAGATAAATTAGTAAATATTATTTTCCACTATGAATTATGGTTTTAGTTATTAACTTTTTTTAGCTTATTTTTTTTAAAAAACTGTACTTGGATAATGTGTATTTTTGATGTAAAAGAGAATGCTACAATTCTAACACTAAGTTTTTGCTCATTTCTTTCTAGGCTGAATGTTATGTAGAAATTAGTCTAAATTTTTGTAAAATGAGAATAATAGCAGTTTAACAAAAAGAATTTTAGTACAATATGTTGAAATGTAGCTCTTATAATAATGTGAAATTTTATAAGAATGGTGATATTTGATCTTCTGTGTGTACACATTTCTTTTCTGAGCAGAATTATAGAGTTAGAGGTATTCAGTATGTCCAGAGTTAATTAATGAATAAAAAAATCACAGTGCTAAATGCCAAGGCACACAAATTATTTCCCCTTAACTGAAAAGTCACAGTCTTATTTCTCATCAGGTGAGGAAGAATATGGGATTTCCATCTCACTGTTTGGTTAGACATAAGAAATGAGATCATATAGTTATTATACTCAGACAAGTGAAAAGCTTAATAGACTTGTGAACTTCTTTTTAATACATCGTGGCATTGATCTAAAAAAGAGGCAGCATAGCTAGGGAATGAATTTATAGACTTTGAAATCAAAATATTATTTCACTTGAATTTTCATTTTGACTTTAGTATTCTGAACTTTGCCAACATATTTATTTCTATTTTTAAGATATTATCATGGCCAAAATGGGATTGGTAATTATATCAATGAGGTAAAAGCAGGGATAGGGTTTCTAGGAATATTGTATGAATATGTTTCCATTAGAATTTGAAATAATTTTTACTAATGAGTGTGTTAATAGGCATTTCTTTTTCACTAGTGTTGGTCTAAATGATATTGATCAGTAGGTATTAAAATATTAGGAGATGCTAGTTTCCTTGAATATATTTTGCTGTCACAGTTTATGAATCATAGCTTCCTTTTATTTGCATTTACTTTTTAAATCAAGCTTCTAATATTTTTTCTTTTCTTAATGGCATGGGAATTCACGGTAGAGATCTCATAATAAACGGCCTGGGGACTCAGGTCACTGAGTCATCAAAGGGCCACCCAAAAGTGTTGTTAGAGCTGGAGTACTTGTAAGGAGTACTAACCACAGAGATCAAAGAGGGAAACACTTCTTAAGAGGTTCATTTATAGTGAAAATATTGTTTTCTGGGACCTTTTTTGGGGGGCGTGGTGAGGTCAGGTAAGTGGGGACAGTATAATTTAAATGAAGAGCCTGTTAAAATTACCAGCTGTTTTCCGTCAATGGGCAAAGTATAGCAACTCTGCTACAACATTTCAAAAATTCTACCCCCCTGCCCCCTGCACCTTGCCTTCCACTTTTTCTTATCTCTATTTCTATTTTTCAATTCAACATGCATTTGTTGAAACTAGTTGAACCTATACAAGTGCCAGTCTTTCCAAGGGGAAGTCTGAGTTTTCTCGAGGCATGAAGCTCTTCATATGCCTGCACTGTGTCTTAATTCACAGGGAAATTTTTGGACATGGATTATATTTCACTTAGAACTAGGAAGGACCTTGAGAATTGGTTTTGATGTGAATCATCTTTGACCTGTCATTTTTTTCATGGAAATTTCTGGAATGAATTTTGCTTTTTAATTCCACTGGCGTCAGTTTTCAATGAGAATAGTATAAAAACCCAGTGTGTTTGCCAAGAAACTATTATCAGTTTTGAGGTGTTTATTTGCACATGCATGCTCACAGCCATCCAACCCCTTGTCTTCTCTCCCAAATTCACACAATTTCGTATGGTCAGAATTTCTGACTAAAACATAGTCCCTGCTCTCAAGAAGCTCATACTTTTTGCAGAGGAGACAGAAAAACTAGTCAATTGTGAATTATATTGTCATGAAAAAGTTATCATGAGAACCTCACAAGTAAGATGTGATAGCAGGGTGGAGGAATATCTCATACAGAGTGGAGGAGAGATGGGGTGTATCACCCCTCTGAGTAATAACTGACAGAAATTTTAGAACAAGAAGTAATTGGCCAAGGGGAAAATGCAGGGAAAACTATAGAGCAGAACAAAAGTATGAGTAACCCTCATCTCAATGAAAGAACAATTGTCCTAGTAGTTCAAGAGATTTATAAGGTGGAGTTGTGAGATTAGAGGCTGGGAAAATGGGTTGTAGTCTGTTGCATTATGTGTCTTGCTGAGACATTGTGAAGAGAGAAGTTACTGAGAGTTTTTAATTGGTGAGCAGGCAAAAAAGACTCAGGAACCACTCCTAAGGTATGCTGTTCTGACTGCTTCCTTTTTAATTGTTTAATTGCTATTCCTTCTTGCTTGTTTCTGTTTTCTCCTTTTTCTTTTTACTACTGTCCCTGTGTGGTCTGTCTCCTCTCTTTTCATCTCTTTCCTTACTAGTATCAGTCAGCTAAATGATAGATATATTTTATAGCCCCTAGCAGTAGACTCAGGGAAGGCAAAGGCACCCCACTCCAGTACTCTTGCCTGGAAAATCCCATGGATGGAGGAGCCTGGTAGGCTGCAGTCCATGGGGTTGCTGAGTCGGACACAACTGAGTGACTTCACTTTCACTTTTCACTTTCATGCATTGGAGAAGGAAATGGCAACCCACTGCAGTGTTCCTGCTGGGAGAATCCCAGGGACAGAGGAACCTGTTGGGCCGCCGTCTATGGGGTCGCACAGAGTCGGACACGACTGACGCGACTTAGCAGCAGTAGCAGCAGCAGTAGACTGCCACAAATAGAAGATTTTTTTCTCGGCCATTGATTTCTTATGGACAACACTTTTTGTTAAGGTGCTATTGTGATGTTCTATGAGTAAACAGCTGTTGACACACTTGTAAAACTTTATTTCAGTTTTTAAATGCATGATTAAACTACCATCACTACAATCTGAATTTGCTGGGTTATACATCTGGGACTCTTATTCTGTATTTTCACAATAAATTTCATTTTTAAGTCAAAAGCCAATACCAGGTTGTTTTAGACCATTTAAATAATACAGAAATGTAGGCCTTAGGAGATGAAAGCCACATGTATCCTATTTTGAGGATTCACTGTTGGTAATATTTGATGTGTAGTTTTGGAACTTTTTTTCATGTACAAACATAGTTTCATAAAAAGAATTCTGCTTTTGCCACTAGAGGCTCTTGATTTAATCCAGTATTTGGGTGGTTGTTTTAGTTGTTTCCAGTTATTTAAATACGTATAAAAGACTGCCATCAGTATTTTACCAATTTAAAAGTGAACTCCGGGAGTTGGTGATGGACAGGGAGGCCTGGCGTGCTGTGATTCATGGGGTTGTGGAGAGTCGGACACGACTGAGCAACTGAACTGAACTGATCATCATATAACAGTTTTTGCAGGCTATGGAAATACACACACAAATATCTTACTCTAATACTTTGCCTTCACATCTAGATGATGATAACCTTATGATTACGCATGAGAACAGATCCTGAATTTTCATGTACCATCAAATTTAACTAAGTTTCTGAATTGCAATGATTTCTCATGTATGATAGCATGCAGTGCTTTTCTTTCTGTGACTGGCTTATTTCACTTTCTCCATGTTTAATAACAAGTTACTCTTGTGCCTTTTGGAGATGGCAGGAAATTTTTGCTTTTTAAGTTGAATGTTATGCTAGTGTTTGTGTGTTGTGTGTGTGTATCACATTTGCTTTATCCATTCATTGATAATTAAAGAGAAAAACAGGAAAAAATAATCACCTAATTTTCTTACTACCACTACAAATTTTTAATTACTACTTTTTAAAAAACTGACCTTTTATTGGTCTTTGAAACAGTTTTAAATATTTTTTACATATGGAAACAAAGTGAATATACATTGTTTTGTATACCAGACAATGTATATTTTAAAATCTACATATTGCATGATCAAAGCCTTTAGATACAGGTTTGATTATAGCTCCTTTGAAATGTCACACCCACTGCACTTAACTCTGATGAGTGTCCTATTCATTCTCCCTTGTTCTGTCCAGTTCTAATTTGTTCCCAGTTATTGGCTATAAAAACCTCCATTCACTGCCCCTGTATCAGGGCCTCCTGGCACCACCCCTGCAGTGTTTCCTTTTGGCTGCAAGACCCACTTCCCATCCATTACCCTCACTATTTCCTTCCTGACTGGCCTGGCTGCCTACATGTCTGTTCTCGGCTGTAACAGTTTCAAGGGGCTCCAACCGGCTTATGCTGCTTTCTCTCTTAGGCAGTGAAGATTATGCCCACAGGAGAGCCCAGGCGTGGTGTGGAATGCCAAGGGAGGAGTGACAAGAGACAGCATGGTTGTTAGTGGTGTGGGGCCTGGAGGAAAGCTTAGTGGTGGCAGTGCAAGTGGGGGACTCCTGGTATTCAATTCAGATGTGGAACAAGCATCAGTAATTTGGTTTGTTTCAAGATACAGTTCCGTTCCGTTCCGTCGCTCAGTCGTGTCCAACTCTATGCGACCCCGTGGACTGTAGCCTACCAGGCTTCTCCATCCATGGGATTCTCCAGGCAAGAATACTGGAGTGGGTTACCGTTTCCTTCGCCAGGGGATCTTCCCGACCCAGGGATTGAACCCGGGTCTCCCGCATTAGAGGCAGATGCTTTAACCTCTGAGCCACCAAGATACAGTAGTTTAATATTATGTCTAAAAAAATAGAATGTATATTAGGTTGAACTCTATAAAACTGGCATTTGATCAAATATGAACTGACTGAAAGAATAATCTCTTATGGCTCAAACTAAATGCATATAAGCCTGGACAGGAACAATTTAGTGATAAGAATTAAAGATATGCATTTTCTATTTTCTCCTTAGACATACAAGTTTTAAAAATGGATTTCCTTTATATCTTTCTTGTGAACTTCTGTTTTTAAATGTCTGTTATTCATATATTTCATTGCAATGTATTTTATTCCTATATATGAGTAATAATACTCTTCCAAGATGAAAGAACTATGAATATTTAATTCATATTTAACTATGAATATGCTTCATTGCAGACATTTATGTTATTTATAAATTTTTTAATAATATTTTATCATTGATGCCTCTTGTAGCTTAACTGTTAGTTTATCTAGTTTCAATACACTAAGAAAATTTTCTTCCTTTATTGAAGTATAGTTGATTAATCATTTTGTATGTTTTAGGTATATAGCAAAGTGATTCATTCATATATATATGTATATATCTCTCTCTATATACATATATATTCTTTTGCAAATTCTTTTCCTTTAGAAATTATTGCAAGATATTAAATATATTTTCTCTGCTATAGAATAGTTTTTGCTATTTATTTATTTTGTAAATAGTAGTGTGTATATGTTTTTACTTGACTTAGTCATAAACAGTGAAAATTTTGAAGTTTAGGAATCTAATTCTAAAGTACCTTCTAAACAAATTGAATTTCTTTTCTCTTTATCAGTGTATGAATGTGACTTTTTCCTCGTAGCCTCATCCATGATTTCATCAATTTTTTAAACCTTTGAAATTTGTTAATACAGAATAGCACCCAACGCAATCTTATTTACATTTCTTTGAGTACTAGTGAGAGTTTTACTTTTCATGTGACTGTCAGCTATTAGGACTTCTTTTGTGTCAGTAGTCTTAGACGTTTCTCTCATTGTAAATTTGGTATACCATGCTTTCTATCTTTATCTATCTGGAGGAACTAATTTCATAATAGAAATATTAGTCATCTGTCTGATATTTTATAACTTGTTTTTCAGTGTGTTTTTAATTTTTATTTTATAGTGCTTATACATCCATATAAGATATCTATGTAGCTGTGTATGCAAACTTTGTACATATACCTGTATCTAAGTATAGTAAGAACTGAATATTATGGATAGTGCCAACTATTTTTCCTCCCTCATTTGTTAATGAGATATTCTTAGAATGACTTTTAGATGTTAAATGTTTGTTTAAATATTATTTTTCTTTCTTTTGGTTTGTTACCCTTTTTGATGTTTAAATATCATTTTGAAACTTTCTTGAGTTTATGATGAGAGGCCATAATCTATGTATTTACAAGTTTATCTGTTGTGCCAACACCATTGACTGAATAATTCACACTGTCCAAACTGGTGTGATATGGTTATGATTCTTCAATAATCTACTGAGGTTACCCATTTATTCTGGCCCCTTCCTTCCATTCTTTACATAGAGGTTTTTTTAACTCTCTGACAACAGAAATATGATCAGCTAGAACTGAATATCCCCCCAGATTTTCTACTGCTCTTAGGGTAAAAAGCAGAATTCTTATTGTGGATTGAAGATTTCATCCTGTTTGGCCTATTTCTCTAGCCTGACCTTAGTCATGCATATTCTTGTCCCCCGGGCCTTGTGTCTCAGGGCCTTTGCACACGGCATTTCCAAAGTCTGGCCTACTCTACTCAATTTCAATGATAACTCATATTTTGCAGAGCCTAAATAATCATGATGGTGATGTGTCATATTATCATAGCCGTCTGATATTTCCTTCAAATTAGTTGTCAGAGACGAAACTGTATTTAAAGTTATTTAGTGTTGATCTACCTGTATCTACTCTAGATCAAACCTGTAAAACTTCAAAAGTCAGAATTTCTGTTTCACCTCAGACCTTGACTTTGGACTTAGAATATAGTTGATACTCATAGGATATGAGTTACACTCATTAGTTGTGTTACTTGAAGAAATAAATTAATGCATGATATTTTCATAACATATTAATGGCTGTTAGTGAAAATTTTTTTCTTCATAAAACCGAATTTGATAAACGCTTAAATCTGTTCCTTTAAATAGTAACATTTGATAAATTCTTTGGTTATTTTGTTTCTGGATTTTAGATACCATCAGAAAAAGCCAATGAATGAAAGAAATGACACTTCTGTGTCTGAATTTGTTTTCCTGGGACTTTCTACCTCTAGACCAGTGCAGCATTTCCTCCTCGCCTTCTCTACAGTGTTTTATGTAACAATTGTTCTAGGGAATCTCCTTGTTGTGTTTGCAGTGACCTTTGACCCTCACCTACATTCCCCCATGTACTTCCTTTTAGCCAACCTCTCATCTATTGATTTGTGTCTTTCTACCTTAACAGTGCCTAAGAGGATCTCTGACCTGTACTCTGGGCACAAAACCATATCCTTCCAGGGGTGTGTCACCCAGATATTTGTTCTTCACACCCTGGGTGGATCTGAGATGGTGCTGCTCACTGCCACGGCCTTAGACCGATATGTGGCCATATGTCAGCCCCTGCACTACCTGACCATCATGAGCCCACGGGTGTGCCTTTTGCTTGTGTGTGGTGCTTGGGCTATTGGCCTCATTCACTCAGTGGTCCAGTTAGCTTTTGTGATCCATTTGCCTTTCTGTGGTCCTAGTGAGATCGACAGCTTTTACTGTGACCTTCCTTGGTTTATCAGACTTGCCTGCATCGATTCCTACAGAATGGAATTCATGGTCACTGCCAACAGTGGGTTCATATCCATGGGCACTTTCTTCTTACTGATTATGTCCTACGTTTTCATTCTGGTCACTGTATGGAAACGCTCTTCAGGCGGCTTGTACAAGGCCTTCTCTACTCTGTCAGCACACATCACTGTGGTGGTTTTGTTCTTTGGACCATGCATCTTTGTTTACATGTGGCCATTTCCCACAGTGACAGTGGATAAGTTTCTTGCCGTTTTAGACTTCTCGGTTACACCCGTCCTGAATCCTGCCATTTACACATTGAGGAACAAGGACATGAAGATGGCAATGAGGAGACTGTGTAGTCAGTTCTTGAGTTGGAAGATCTCTTAAGTAACTCATGGGAGCACAGGTTATTTCAAGCAACTTCATGAAATACAAGTGGTTATATACAAATTTGGGGCTGTTTTTTCTGAAGTTACCATTTTATAATTTAGACCATTGATTATGTTGTTACATTGAATTATCAAGTTAACTCTCTAGATAAAGACTTGTTTGTCAGCCAAATTAAAGCCTCAATAAGTATTTGGCTATTTTTGAAAAAACAATGATTAGAGACTAGTGTCTACTGAAAGTATGGCCTTATGCATCAGACTGCCTATATTCAATTAATCAACTGAATTTTATTAATTCAATTAAGTAATGTAGAACTTACTTATGCAAATTTTCAGAAAGTTGTGAAATATCTAACTCTCCAATTTAAATGCTGGATATGAATAATTAAATAATTAAATTCATAATTATTTATCATAAATTAAATTTATTTTTCTTTCTGAAAGACAAAAATATGTGTCTTTGAGTATTTATGACCTGGGTAAAAAACAGCAAGTGAGAAGTGGAGTAGAGAGAAAATGGATCAGATGCTGTAATAGAGACTGACAGATACTGGGAAGGAAAACAAGAAGGAGAACCTCATAAACAATATGTTTTATGAGTTTGAAAATATGCTTCCCTTGCTTGTTTCATTTCAAATGGACTCAAGTCATCTGCAGTTGACTTAGGACAGGGAAATTTATGTATATGTTGGTATTTCACAATTTTTGAAACTGTGACTTAATCCATCAATGAATATTCCTCAAATATCAAAATGTGTTGATCTGACTATAGCCTGGATGGTATTATTATTATCCAACAACTAATCTATCCAAATTTTTTGCTGACTGTTTTCTCTAGTAACTCATATAACTCTACCGTGTCTCAATACTTGGGTCTTAAATATGTGTTAGTGTGTATGATCTGTGTAAATTACAAAGCCTATTTAATTTTTGGCTTGCTTTGACAGCTAGAAGACTGAGCCAGGTTCACTGTGAAGCTATGAAAGGACCCTGTGTCCTGAGTATTTGCGATCCACAATTCTTTCAGGGTTATGCAATCAGTTTGTATTTCATATTTTTCCTGTTCACATTATTTTGTTGTTTTGATTTATATTTTTAGTGGATTCTTTTTAGGTACATTCAATTAGAAAGTACAATATAAAGTCAGAACTCTGATTGAGGAATTTGTCTTACTTTTGAAAGTAGCAGGAGAATGGAGAAGACTAAAGTTCTAAGCTCAAAAGTTCTGAAAGGCAATACTGAACCACCTGAACTCTATCAGATTGAGGAGCAAAAGATCTATTAGAATCATAATCCAAATGTGGAAGGGATATATCCAAGGAACAGGAGCAAACCTTAAATGTACCAAGTCTTATAAAAATTACACTGCAGAATCAATAGGGTAGTACTTGATCGGACTGAAGTGATCACACCTTAACATTTTATGCCTCAGAGAGGAAGGAGTGGATCATTTCTGAAGGATTTATTATATCAACGCTACATGATCTTTTATATACAATGTGTAACATAGAAAAAATTAATTGTGGAATATGCAAGAAGCAGGGATATGTGATTGATAATTAGTGGGTAATGAGTTAAGAGAAGCAGACCACATAAGACACAATTTGTGAAATTAGAAGAGAGCATAAAATAAGTTAAAAGATATAGTTAAAAGACATTAAGAATGTGAAAAACTGAAAAAAATTACACAGAGGAACAGAATATCTCAGAAAGAACCAAGTGATTTTAGAAATGAAAAGGAAATGTGCAATATTTTGAATTTAAGAGAGATTCTTTATTAAAATTTGCAGAATACAAAGGATCATGTCATCTTTAGAAAGGAATAGGAAATTGGTAGTATTTCTAGATCCATCGATTTCATATAAATGGATGTAAACTTGTATAAGATTTTAAGGAAGATTTCTGAAGAAAAGTTTTCCTTAATGTAGTAATAAATTATTTATAAGTTCTGAACATAATCTAGTTCTTACAGGCTATTTGAACACTTCAGTGAATTAAGTGGATAGTTTATTCCAAAGCTACATTTTTTCACCTACCTAATCACTGACTCGATGGACATGAGTTTGGGTGAACTCCAGGAGTTGGTGATGGACAGGGAGGCCTGGCGTGCTGTGATTCATGGGGTCGCAAAGAGTCGGACACGACTGAGCCACTGAACTGAACTGAACTGAATGATGAACTGCCTAACCCATTTATGACTAGGAAGGAAAAAAGGAAAATCTCTGAAGGTTGTTGATACAGACATCTTTGTATTTACTGGGCTTCCCTGATAGCTCAGCTGGCAAAGAATCCACCTGCAATGTGGAAGACCCGGGGTCAATCCCTGGTTTGGGAAGATCCCCTGGAGAAGGGAAAGGCTAACCCACTCCAGAATTCTGACCTGGAGAATTCCACGGACTGTATAGTCCATTGGGTTATAAAGAGTTGGACACAACTAAGTGAATTTCACTTCGCTTGTATTTTTTTTCAGGTTTAAATCTGATTTTATTTATTTATTATTTATTTATTTTTTTTATTAATTTTAATTGGAGGCTAATTACTTTACATATTGTATTGGTTTTGCCATACATTGACATGAATCTGCCCCGGGTATACATGCGTTCCCCATCTTGAATCCCCCTCCCACCTCCCTCCCCATCCCATCTCTCTGGGTCATCCCAGTGCACCAGCCCCAAGCATCCTGTATCATGCATCGGACCTGGACTGGCGATTTGTTTCACATATGATAATTTACATGTTTCAATGCCATTCTCCCATATCATCCCACCCTCGCTGTCTCCCACAGAGTCCAAAAGACTGTTCTATACATCTGTGTCTCTTTTGCTGTCTCTCATACAGGGTTATTGTTACCATCTTTCTAAATTCCATATCTTTTAAAGATATTACACTGTTTCACAAATGTCTAAAACATGATGAAAGAGAAAAAAACTCTCCAGATTAGGATTATGATTCAATTTCCTTTCTGAATATGATTTGAAATATTTAGTGATTACTTATATATATATGTTTATAGAAGATAATAGAATGTTATCTAATTGATAGACTAATTTATCATTTTATAAAGATAAATATAGCAATATAATGCACTAACTTATTAAAGAAAACTTTAGAGAAGGCCTATGTAAAATGCTTTGTTAAGAAATGCATTGAATAATAGAAAATTTCCTGATAGTGTGGTGAGTGTTGAAAATAGTAAGAATCAAAATAATTAACATTAAAATTCTTACTAATTTCAAGTCATTCTTGAGAACAATCAAAATCATGTTTATAAAGACTGGCCACATTTCTCAAATAGGAACTCATTTTTGCAATTCTAGAACACTAAAGAATTGATACAAAACTTTCTTCAGGAGATATACATGATTTCTATATGGGGGGAACTCTTCACAGTCTTCAGTAGCAGGATAGGTGTGGCTAATTTAGGGTGCTCACAGAAGACATTCTGATAATTTGAGATGATAAGATACCAACAGAAATCCACAGTCTGTCATCATAGTCACTTAATGGCATTTCTAATCTCTTTGTTTCTTAAAGTATAAATGACTGGATTTAGTAGTGGTGTGATGATAGCATAAAATACAGCAAGGAACTTGCCCACTCAAGTGGTGCTGAGTGGAAAAAGAGAGATGAAGATACAAGGCCAAAGAATAACATGACCACTGTGACATGGGCAGTGCAAGTGGAGAGAGCCTTGGATGCCCTGCCCCTGGATTGATGGCAGACAGTAAGCAGAATATAAAAGTAAGAGATCAGCAGTAGAATGAAGCAGATGGTGGCCAGTACCCCACTGTAAGCATGAATCAATGTTTCTAAAACATAAGTGTCCGAGAAAGCTGGCTTGATCACCAATGGAATATCACAGAAAATACTATCCAATTCTCTGGATCCACAGAAAGGCAGTTATATAATTATAGTTAGTTGGCTTATTGAATGCACAAAGCCAGTGATCCACGATGTCATCACTAGCTGAATGCACATTTGTGTGTTCAGGATGCTAGAGTGATGGAGTGGCTTGCAGATGGCCACATAAAGGTCATAGGCCTTGGACACAAGCAGCACCATTTCGTCCCCTCAAAAAAAAATGTCCAAAAAAAAAAAAATCTGACACATGCATGCTCTAAGGGAGATGGTCTTGTTTGCTTTGAGAACGTCTGAGGTCAGTTTAGGAGCGGTTACTGATGAAAGGCATAAGTCAATGAATGAAAGATTGACTAATATTAAGTACATAGGGGAGTAGAGATGAAGGTCAGCAATAATTAGCAGCACATTGAAGATATTGCCTAATATGGTGATTAAAGTGAGTAAAATATCACTAGGAGGAAAGCCTGGAGGTCCCATAAATCACACAGCCCAAGAAAAATAAATCTGGACACTATGGACTGGTTCAGTTCAGTCGCTCAGTCGTGTCTGACTCTGTGACCCCATGAACCACAGGCTGTTGCTTCTTCCATTTAGTTCAGTTTATTCTAATTTTATCTGAAGAAAAAACATAAAAATATATTTTCTGAATCAAGCAGTTTTCTTATTTATTGCTGATGGAAGCATTTACTTAACATTGTCAATTTGGAAAAAAACTGTCCTTTTCTTGTAAAGCTCAACATTCAAACATCCTGTGGTCCAGCAATTTCAGTCTCATTTGCATGCTTGAGATAAATTCTTACAACTGTATATATGGAGATATTTATAATTATACATATAAACAGGACAGTGGAATATTATTCAGAAACAACATATAAAATACAACTATATTAAATGACAGAAATGTAGCTTTTTGAGACATAGTAATGAAGAAAAAAGAGGTTATCATAATTTTTATAAAGTGAACAGCAATAAAAAATGGTGTATTTTGTAGGGACTTCTATGTATAAAGTAAGTATTATAAATGATGTAAGTAACTCCAGCTGTGGGGAAGTAAGGATCAGGATGAGTAAGCACACATTATCAGCTGCATGATATTATGAGCTATTTAGGTCTTATATTAGTCATGTTTTTATAGCTATAGTTTTGTTTGTAAATAAAGAAGCAAACAAATTCAAAATAGACATTGAGGAATTTGTGAATATACTATGAATAAAGAATTATGATTAATTCAATGCTGTGGCCCTGAGGTTTTACCTGAATATAATCTTCCTGTTGTCTGTAACTGAAGCTATTGATGATACAAGTTTGGTTTAAATCCATTGATTTATCAGGTACCAAGGATGAAAATAAAAAGAAAATTAGAAAATAATAGATGTAGGAGGGGCTTTTAATTTTTTCCAGTGTGGTAAACAGGAATTTATATTGAATATTTTCTTACTATGATCTGTGATCACTTTTGAGCACTTCAGTGAAAAAGAAATAGATTGTAGGTGGTGTATGATTTATCAAAGAATAAAAGCTTATGCCTACTTTTTCACCTAGTCGTAACGTAATAAGTTGTAAATATTATTTTAGTTAAATCACAAAGGGCAAAGTATTACTGCTAACATAATTATATAAAAACTGTATTAATAATACTGTTAAAATAATTATATGAAATAGGTATGTAATTTTCAACTCTACCCTAAGTAGGAAAAGTAAGCCTAAAGATTCTTAGAGCATAGTTGAAAATCAAATGAGTTAGAGCAGAACTCACACACAAAAAATCAAATGTTAGGACAATTAAAAATAAAAATAAATGGGACAATTTATTTTCTTCTTTGAGTTGCTAATTTCACGTCATGGGAAAGCTAAACCTTTCTCTTTCTTTGTCACTCTCTCTCTGAATACCTCCCATATGCTAGAATTTTCACCCATATTGTCTAAAGTAATCTTCACAATAACCAAATAAAATAAAATAAGTGAAATATTTGTTACTATTCTGAGTTTGGCTCCCAGTGTAACCTGTTAGAGTCTCAGAGCTGGGAAATAGCTTGACTGGAGCGCAATCCTGATTCTCTCTGATGCCAGTCCTTCATCTGTGCTGTCATTCTGTGTCTCCTGTTCAGTTCCAAGAGCATAATTCCATTTCCAGGGTAACTATTGACTATTATGGGCTTTGAAAGATTTCTCTCCATAATCTCTATCAGGTTCCTTCCTGAGTTAAATTAGTAACTATCACTTTTCTCAATATTTGGAAATTTCTGTTAATTACAGTTACAGATCTGTGCCTAGAACATAGTTTTCCTGAAGTCAAGAAAACTGCAGGCCCTGATGACTGTGGATCTGTGAGGACCTGAATACTACCTCAAAGAGGGCATCTACATAGCTGTGAGATTGTGTACTCATTTTGATTATGTAGAGAGTCCAGAAGGTCCACCAATACCTTGGAAGAAATCTTTGATGTTTTTGAAAGTTATGCAACAATTCCTAACCTTTCTAATTAGTGTGCATGGAAATATGGCATTAAAACATTGTCTTCAATATGATAAGGAAGGGAACTAAGGGTGAAGTTAAGAAATTTAAGGTGCGGAGTGTATCTCCTTACCAGAGAGACACCATATTTGACCACATTTCTTCCCAAGAATAAAACATTGTCCATATTCTAAATAGAATCTGAAACAGAATCATATTGCATCAAAACGAAGAATCTACTTTCTGCTGTGACCAGCATTCATGGGGGAGTGTGAGGCATATATTTAGTATAGAGAGAGGCCTCTGGAGTAGGAAATTTTTCAAGCTACTCATGCTGTGTTCCTTTGAGACCACTTCATTCTGGTCTCTCTGAATTAAGAACATCATCTGGAAAGTGTGCCTTTTGTCAAGGTTAGGGTGAGAACTGGTGAGGACAACAATAAAAGTTCTAATGGTGGAGTTAAGCACAGTTTTAAAACATCTCTTTGATTAACTTTTTAACAAAGAAAAGCATTATCCCAGAACTAAGTTGCCGTCTCTAGTCCCAGATGACTTGAGTGAGTGGACATGGGCTGATGAGCAGAGGGAGAGGGACTCGGCAGTGCGTGCTCAGTGGCTCCCTCAGTGCTGAACACCAAGCATGCCCACTGTAGAGCAGTCAGTCGTGAACTGGGGTTTTAAGGAAGAATAGAGAGACATTTTAAAGTGTTAAAAGTTTCTCTAATTATGTGAGCAATGATCATGATTGAAAAACGGGCACAAGGCAATATTGGGGCTTCCCAAGTGGCTCTCAAAGAATCTCCTGCCAATGCAGGAGATACAAGAGAGATGGGTATGATAGTGGATGGGGAAGATCCCTAGTATAGGAAATGACAACTAACTCTAGTATTCTTGCAGGCGTAATCTTTTGGACAGAGGAACCTGGCAAGCTATGGTCCATGGGGTCACAAAGAGTTCGACACAACCAAGCGCTCTCATAACAAAAGGGCAATATTAACAGTATTATTCAAAATAACAAAACAATAAGGGAAGCTTACCTCTTATTTTCATTTATAAAATATTATATGATTTAGTCTTATGGACAAGAATCCAGCACTTTAGTAGTCTGAGAAGGAAACATGATAGTGTGTCTCTATCTGCCCATTGCTGTCACTTTTTATCAGAAGAATAAACTTGTTCACATATTGGTGGTTATGGTTTCAGTTTGTTTTCTATGTAGTTACATACCAACATGTGCACTTTTAAATATATAATATGGAGGAATCTTTTTCCTTGAAAGATATACAGTATTGACGGATATTTTAAATTCCAGTTACTCTAAAATAATATGCTTAAATATATTTCATTCAATGTATATGGTTGTTTTTAGAGAGATTAAGAGAAAATTTATGTAACTACACATTTTTAGTGTTCTTTTCACACTTTGAGAATGAATGGTTAGGGTTTGGAAAGCAGACATGAAAACAATGACGTAGACGAGTGAGATTATTACATTTGACATTAACCATGTACATAGTGTCAGTGATGTCAATCCACCACTGGTCAACTTGGTTGATGATCAGGCAAAGGAGGGTCCTCTGTCTTGACACAGTTTAGAAACATCTGTACATTAAACTTTAGCTGACTATGTTTAGGAATGGAAACCAGAGATAACCCTTCAAGCCATTTATTTAGGTTCTGTTGTATGAATATCTTTAACATAGGGGAATACAAACATTTAATTATGATAACTACATTAAAATAACCTTGAATATGGGGTTGAGTGGAGAAGGAAATGGCAGCCCATTCCAGTATTCTTACCTGGAGAATCCCAGGGACAGGGGAGCCTGGTGGCCTGCCACCTATGGGGTCGCACAGAGTCAGACACGGTTGAAGCGACTTAGCAGCAGCAGCATGGAGTTGGGAGAGCTCAGAGTCAAATACCTTCATCTCAGCTCCACATCAGCTCATCAAGAATGGGTGGCTAAAATGCAGCATATCTACAGGATGACTTTCTATTCATTTTCTTCCCTTCTCATTGTTAGAGATTTTTTGCTAAACAGACATTTCACTATTTCTCAGTGATTGGGGACTCTGGACAGGTTCCCAGGGTTTATCTAAACTTCATGGTTACTTCCTCTCTATCTAGTATATCTATTTATATGTTTTAGGGAGTAAATGAATCTTGTGTTTCAGCTCCACTGAGTTAGGAGACACAACAAGTGGAGGAGGTGGACATTCTATTCAATTAATGGAG
This sequence comes from Moschus berezovskii, assembly GCF_049115385.1. Lineage (NCBI taxonomy): Eukaryota > Metazoa > Chordata > Mammalia > Artiodactyla > Moschidae > Moschus > Moschus berezovskii. The sequence continues at coordinate 77,316,037 of NC_142468.1, forward strand.
GTGTTAATATTGTTATTCTTATACTCCTGTGACTTCTAGGACATGGGGCTTTTAAAGAAACCAAATGGGGCAACCAATGAAAGAGTAATCTGAAGAAACCTCTAGCCTGATTAAAACAACTTTAAATAAAGACAAACTTTGGAACAGTTTGGTAGAGCTTTACAAAGCTAATGATAGTATTGCTGTATGATAAAGTAATAGTACTGCTGGGCATTTACCAAACTGAGTTAAAAATTCTGTTTATACAAAATCTGCATTTGAACAATTGTTGCACCTTTATCCATAATTACCAAAAACTAGAGCCATCCAAGACATCCTTCACTCTGTTAATGGTTAAGTAAAGTGTGGTACACTTGTACAATGGAATATTATTTGGTAATAAACAGAAGTAATCTATTATGTCATGAAAAGATATACAGGATCCTTAAGTGTCTGTTGCTACATAAAGGAAGCCAATCTGAAAAGTCTATGTGCTGTGTGATTCCACCTGTATGAAATGCAAAACTATGGATACAGTGTTAGGTGGTTAGGTGGTGGTTAGGTGGTGGTTAGGTGGTTGTCAGGGGTTCATGGCTTCAGGGGAATGAATGAATAAGTTAACACCCAGGAGATTTTATTACAGTGAAATTATTTTTTATGATACTGTAACTTTGAATATATTTTCTAAGACATTTGCTATGTCTTCTGTGGGTGCCTGAATGGAATGACAGCCTAACAACAATGAGCTCGTGTTTGTTTCTAATACTGTTATCCAGTTAAAGGAACCGAGGATCTTTAGAGAAATGGCTATTGTAGGAATAGGAAATAAAGATGCAAGATAAGCCAGGAGCATCTTTTGGTCCCAGAAAATAAGGGGATGATCAAACATACATAAACTCACAATACGTGATGCAGGTATACATCAAAGAAGCTTAAGAGCCTAATGAAAATAAAACTCCCAATAGCAGTTTCAGATTATAATCCAAATTATAAATACCCATGATTTCATACTGATGTAAATGATTGAATAAATTAGTACATAGGGTAGAAGAGTAACCACCCATGCAGGAGAATTAGAGATAAATTATGAAGCACACTACCCTAATCAAGGGGAACATAGCTACTCATTCCTTAAGCATGGGCTGAGTGTAGTGACTTTCCTCAAAATGCAGTGTGGATAGTAAGGAAAGTAAATCTACAATGAGGCAACCTGAGAAACATTTCAGTCAGGTGACCAAGGTCAACATCAACAGACATAAATCATGGTGATGATATAGACACTTGATGGGAGTGTCAAAATGGCAGATCACCTGTGGTATGCTTGCACTGAACCCATAACTCTGGTGTAATCATGAGAAAATGCCAAATACATTTCAGTGGGGTGATACCCTTCCTATTTTACAGTTCCTCACAAAGTTAAACAGAATTACCACAGAACTCATCAATTATGCTCCTATTTTATAATCCCAAAGAATTAAAAAAAAGTATTAAAACAAAATCTTCCATGTGAACATTACTAGGTTGAAGTGATGATTCCACAATATAATGAATGCCTAAATGCCATCAGTTTGTAGCTTTCAAATGATTGATTTTACCTTATGTTGATTTTACCTTATTTTAATTTTACCTTGATAAGATAAAAGTGAAGTGAAGTGAAATTGTTCAGTCATGTCCGACTCTTTGCGACCCCAGAACTATAGCCTGTCAGGCTCCTCTGTCCATGAGATTTTCCAGGCAAGAATACTGGAGTGGGTTGCCATTTTCTTCTCCATATATAAAATGCAACGTTAAAGAGATAAATGAGTAAATATTATTTTCCATTATGAATTAAGATTTTAGTTTCTACCTTTTTTTAAGCTCATTTTTAAAAAATCATGCTAGGGAAATGTGTATTTATGTAAAAGAGAATGCTATTGTTCCAAAATAAAGTTTTTGCTTATTTCTCTCTAGGCTAGATGTTATGTAGAAATTAGTCTAACTTTTTGTAAAATGAGAATAATAGCAGTTTAACAAAAATCAATTTTTTAAAACAATCTGTTGAAATGGAGCGCTTAGAATAATGTTAAATGATATAAGAATTGTGATATTTGGTCTTCTGTGTGTACACATTACTTTTCTGAGCAGCGTTATAGAGTTAGATACATTCAGTATGTCTAGATTTAGTTCATGAATAAAGAATACACAGGGCTGAATGCTAAGACACACATTCTGTCCCTTTTCTACTATTAACTGGTAAATTGCAACTTTATTTCTTCATCTGATGGGGAAGAATATTGTATTTCCATCTCACCATTTTGTTGGAAATAATAAATGAGATAGTATAGGTATAATATTCAGAAAAACAAAAAGCTTAATAGACATATGAGCTCATTTATTTAAATATGTTATAGCATTGATCCAAAAAAGAGGCAGCATCGGTATAAGGATTAAATTCCTGATTCAGAATATTATTTCATTTGAATATTAGTTTTGACTTTAGCGTATTGACCTTTGCCAACATATTTAATTTCTATTTTCTTAGATATTATTATGGCTAAAATGTGTTTGGAAGTGAAGTGGAAGTGAAGTGAAGTTGCTCAGTCATGTCCGACTCTTTGCAGCCCCATGGACTGTAGCCTACCAGGCTTCTCCGTGCATGGGATTTTCCAGGCAAGGGGACTGGAGTGGGTTGCTGTTTCCTTCTCCAGGGGATCTTGCGACCCAGGAATCGAACCCGGGTTTCCTGCATTGCAGGCAGACGCTTTACCCTCTGAGCCACTTCAGTTCAGTTCAGTTCAGTCGCTCAGTCGTGTCTGACTCTCCGAGACCCCATGAATCACAGCACGCCAGGCCTCCCTGTCCATCACCAACTCCCGGAGCTCACTCAAACTCATGTCCACAGAGTCGGTGATGCCATCCAGCCATCTCATTCTCTGTTGGCCCCTTCTCCTCCCGCCCCCAACCTTTCCCAGCATCAGAGTCTTTTCCAGTGAGTCAACTTGTGGCATGAGGTGGCCAAAGTATTGCAGTTTCAGCTTCAGCATCAGTCCCTCCAATGAACACCCAGGATCCATCTCCCTTAGAATGGACTGGTTGGATCTCCTTGCGGTACAAGGGACTCTCAAGAGTCTTCTCCAACACCACAGTTCAAAAGCATCAATTCTTCGGCGATCAGCCTTCTTCACAGTCCAACTCTCACATCCACTGAGCCACTAGGGAAGTGCTAAAATGTGTTTGGTAATTATATAAATGAGGTAAAAGCAGGTATAGGGTTTCTAGGAATAGTCCATGAATATGCTTACAATAGAATAGTAAATAATTTTTACTAATGAGTGTCTTAATAGGCATTCCTTTTTCACTGGTATTGGTCTAAGTGATATTTAATTTATCAATAGATATTCAGATGTTAGGAGCTGCTGAGTTTCCTTGAAGATGCTGTTGTCATCATTTATTAACCATAGCTTCCTTTGTTTCCCATTTACTTTTTCAATCAAACTTCTAATATTTTTTCTTCTCTTAATGCTATGGGAATTCAAGGTAGAGATCTCATAATTAACATCCTGGGAATTCAGGTCACTGAGTCATCAAAGGGTCATTCAATGCTGTTGTTAAAGCTGGAGTAACTGTAAGGAGAACTAACCACAGAGATCAAAGAGGGAAACAGTTTTTAAGAGATTCTATTATAGTGAAAATATTGTTTCTTGGGATTTGTTTTTTGGGAGGTCAGGTAAGTGGAGAGAGTATAATTTAAGTGAATAACCTGTTAAAATCACCAGCTCTTTCCCCTATATGAGCAAAATACAGGAACTCTACTACAACATTACAAAACTTCTCCCCATGTACCTGACCTCCAGCTCTTTCTTATCTGTTTTTCAATTCAATACACATTTGTTGAACCTTGTTGAATACACAAGTGCCAATCTTTCCAAAGGTAAATTCAAGTTGTCATTTCAGTTTGTGTGCAGCTCTTCATACACCTAAATTGTATTTTAATTTACAGGGAAATTTTTGGACATGGATTATATTTCACTAAGTACTAGAAAGGACCTTGGGAATTGATTTTGATGTGAATCATCTTTGACATGTTGGTCATGGAAATTTCTAGAATGACAATTGCTTTTTAAAAAATTCTACTAGCATGAGTTTTCTTTGGGAATAATATAAAAAAAATCATTGTGTTTAATGAGAAACTATTATTGTCAATTTTCGAGGCATATGTATGTGCACACCCACAGCCATCCAAACCCTTGCCTTCTCTCCTAAATCCACAAAACTTCATCTGGTCAGGATTTCTGTTTAAGACATAGTTCCTGCTCTTAAGAAGCTCATACTCCTAGCAGTGGAGACAGAGCAACTGTGGTTAGTCACTCAGTTGTTCCTGACTCTTTGCGACCCCATGGACTGAAGCCCACCATGTTCCTCTGTTCGTGGGGATTCTCCAGGCAAGAACACTGGAGTGAGTAGCCTATACCTTCTCCAGGGGAACTTCCCGGCCCAGGAATCAAGCAGAGGTCCCCTGCCTTGCAGGCAGATTCTTTACCAGCTTAGCTACCCAGGAAGCCCACAGAGCGACTAGCCAATTGTAAATTGTAACATCATGAAAAAGAATGTGAGACTCTCAGTAGTAAGATGTGATAGCAAAATGGAGGAATATCTCAGGAAGACTGGAGGAGAGAGGGGGACATTGTTGAGTAACAATTGACAGAATTTCTAGAACAAAAAGTAATCAGCTGCGTGAAAAAGGAAAGCTATAGTACAGAACAAAAATATGGGTAACCTTGATATTAATGAAAGAACACGTGTCCTTGTAGTTCAGGTTTGTGAGGCAGAGAGGTGAGATAAGGGGCTGGGACAATGAACTGTCGACAGTCCCATTACGTGCCTTGTTGAGACGTTGTGAAGACAGAAGTTACTGAGGGTTTGTAAGCCATGAGCAGGCAAAAAAAGACTCAGGAACCTTCCCTAGAACGCTGTTCCAACTCCTGCTTCCCTCTCAGCTGTCACGGTATTCCTCCTGCTTGCTTCTGTTCTCTCCTGTCTCTCTCCTCCGCTTGTCCTCGTCTTTTCTGACTCCTCTCTTTTCTTTCCTTTTCCTTTCATCTTCTTCCTTATTAGTACCAGTCAGCTAAACGATAGATATGCTTTAAAGAAACTAGCACTTTCTTGACTCAGCTATTAAAAAGAATGCATTTGAAACAGTTCTAATGAGGTGGATGAAACTGGAGAATATTATACAGAGCGAAGTAAGTCAGAAAGAAAAATAACAATACAGTATATTGACGCATATATTTAGAAAAATGGTAACGATGACCCTATATGCGAGACAGTAAAAGAGACACGGATGTGAAGAACAGACTGTTGGACTCTGTGGGAGAAGGCGAGGGTGGATGATTTGAGAAAATAGCACTGAAACATGTTTAAAAAGAAAAAAAGAAACTAGCAGTTCAGTTCAGTCGCTCAGTCGTGTCCGACTCTCCGCGAACCCATGAATCACAGCAGGCCAGGCCTCCCTGTCCCATCACCAACTCCCGTAGTTCACTCAAACTCATGTCTACTGAGTCGGTGATGCCATCCAGCCATCTCATTCTCTGTAGTCCCCTTCTCCTCCCGCCCCCAACCTTTCCCAGCATCAGAGTCTTTTCCAGTGAGTCAACTCGTCGCATGAGGTGGCCAAAGTATTGCAGTTTCAGCTTTAGCATCAGTCCTTCCAATGAACACCCAGGATTGATCTCCCTTAGAATGGACTGGTTGGATCTTCTTGCAGTACAAGGGACTCTCAAGAATATTTCCAACACCACAGTTCAAAAGCATCAATTCTTCGGCGATCAGCTTTCTTCACAGTCCAACTCTCACATCCATACATGACCACGGGAAAAACCATTGCCTTGAATAGATGGACCTTGGTTGGCAAAGTAATGTCTCTGCTTTTTAATATACTATCAAGATTGGTCATAACTTTCCTTCCAAGGAGTAAGCATCTTTTAATTTCCTGGCTGCAATCAGCATCTGCAGTGATTTTGGAGCCCAAAAAAATAGAGTCTGACATTGTTTCCACTGTTTTTCCATCTATTTCCCATGAAGTGACGGGACCAGATGCCATGATCTTAGTTTTCTGAATGTTGAGCTTCAAGCCAAACTTTTCACTCTCCTCTTTTACTTTCATCAAGAGGCTTTTGAGTTCCTCTTCACTTTCTGCCATAAGGGTAGTGTCATCTGCATACCTGAGGTTATTGATATTTCTCCCAGAAATCTTGATTCCAGCTTGTGCTTCTTCCGGCCCAGCATTCCTCATGATGTACTCTGCATATAAGTTAAATAAGCAAGGTGACAATATACAGCCTTGACGTACTCCTTTTCCTGTTTGGAACCAGTCTGTTGTTCCATATACAGTTCTGACTTTTGCTTCCTGACCTGCATACAGGTTTCTCAAGAGGCAGGTCAGGTGGTCTGGTATTCCCATCTCTTTCAGAATATTCCACAGTTTATTGTAATCCACACAGTCAAAGGTTTTGGCATAGTCAATGAAGCAGAAATAGATGTTTTTCTGGAACTCTCTTGCTTTCTCCATGATCCAGTGGATGTTGGCAATTTGATCTCTGGTGCCTCTGCCTTTTCTAAAACCTGCTTGAACATCTGGGAGTTCACGGTTCACATATTGCTGAAGCCTGGCTTGGAGAATTTTGAGCATGACTTTACTAGCGTGTGAGATGAGTGCAATTGTGCGGCAGTTTGAGCATTCTTTGGCATTGCCTTTCTTTGGGATTGGAATAAAGACTGACCTTTTCCAGTCCTGTGGTCACTGCTGAGTTTTCCAAATCTGCTTGCATATTGAGTGCAGCACTTTCACAGCATTATCTTTCAAGTTTTGAAATAGCTCAATTGGAATTCCATCACCTCCACTAGCTTTGTTAGTAGTGATGCTTTCTAAGGCCCACTTGACTTCACATTCCAAGATGTCTGGCTCTAGGTCAGTGATCACATTATCATGACTATCTTGGTTGTGAAGATCTTTTTTGTACAGTTCTTCTGTGTATTCTTGCCACCTCTTCTTAATATCTTCTGCTTCTGTTAGGTCCATACCATTTCTGTCCATTATCGAGCCCTTCTTTGCATGAAATGTTCCCTTGGAATCTCTAATTTTCTTGAAGAGATCTCTTGTTTTTCCTATTCTGTTGTTTTCCTCTATTTCTTTGCATTGATCACTGAGGAAGGCTTTCTTATCTCTCCTTGCTATTCTTTGGAACTCTGCATTCAGATGCTTATCTTTCCTTTTCTCCTTTGCTTTTCACGTCTCTTCTTTTCACAGTTATTTGTAAGGCCTCCTCAGACAGCCATTTTGCTTTTTTGCATTTCTTTTCCATGGGGATGGTCTTGGTCCCTGTCTCCTGTACAATGTCACGAACCTCCGTCCAGAGGTCATCAGGCACTCTATCTATCAGATCTAGTCCCTTAAATCTATTTCTCACTTCCACTGTATAATCATAAGGGATTTGATTTAGGTCATATCTGAATGGTCTAGTGGTTTTCCCTACTTTCTTCAATTTAAGTCTGAATTTGGCAATAAGCATTTCATGATCTGAGCCACAGTCAGCTCCTGGTCTTGTTTTTGCTAACTCTATACAGCTTCTCCATCTTTGGCTGCAAAGAATATAATCCATCTGATTTCGGTGTTGACCATCTGGTGATGTCCATGTGTAGAGTCTCCTCTTGTGTTGTTGGAAGAGGGTGTTTGCTATGACCAGTGCGTTCTCATGACAAAACTCTATTAGCCTTTGCCCTGTTTCATTCTGTGCCCCAAGGCCAAATTTGCCTGTTACTCCAGGTGTTTCTTGACTTCCTACTTTTGCATTCCAGTCCCTTATAATGAAAGGACATCTTTTTTGGGTGTTAGTTCTAAAATGTCTTGTTGGTCTTCATAGAACCGTTCAACTTAGGCTTCTTCAGCGTTACTGGTTGGGGCATAGGCCTAGATTACTGTAATATTGAATGGTTTGCCTTGGAAACGAACAGAAATCATTCTGTCGTTTTTAAGATTGCACCCAAGTACTGCATTTCGGGCTCTTTTGTTGACCATGATGGCTACTCCATTTCTTCTAAGGGATTCCTGCCCACAGTAGTAGACTGTCACAAATAGAAGGTTTTAACTTGATCATTAATTTCTTATAGAGCACATTTTTTGTTAAGGAGCTATTGTGATTTTTTTTTTATGAGTAAGCAGTTGTTTACTCACTTGTAAAACTAATTTTTAAATATTTGACAAAATGGTACTGCCTTCAGTACAGTCTGAATTTGAAGGGTTGTATGTTCATCTGAGCCTCTTACTCTGTGTTTTATCAATAAATTTCATTTTTAAGTCAAAAGCCAATATCAGGTTGTTTTAGACCATTTAAATATACAGAAATATAGGCCAGAGGAAATAAAAGCCATACGTAGTCCTATTTTTTGGATTCACTATTGGTAATATTTAATGTGCAGTCTTAGAACATTTTTCCAAGCACAAACATATTTTCATAAAAATAATTTTTTGCCGTTAGAGGTTCTCGCTTTAGTTTAGTATTTGGATGGTTTCCAGGTACTTGAATAAATATAATAAACTGACATCAACATTATACCAATTTAAGACGTAGTACTGGTCATCATGTAACAATTTTTGCAGGAATCAATGCCAGCTATGTATATACATACACAGATATCTTTAGACTTTGCACATAGGTGATGATAATATTACTCATAAGAACAGGACCTCAATTTTCATGTAACATCAAATTTAACTAGATTAGTTCCTGAATTGCCAGGGGTGGAAAGCTCTTTCTCTAGGACTGCACAAGCCCCAACAAATGATGATTAATATAGGCTTTTTCAGATAGTTTACAATGTTATTATGCAGTAACCAAACAACTTTCATGCAAGTGGCTATAACAGGTTTTTATTTTTTTCAGAAAAATTGAGGTATAATTGTCACAAATATTTTGTGTATTTAAGGTGTACAACTTGATGCTTTCATATAGGTCTATTATACATTGTGTATATCAAATAATTTTTGTTATATGTCTATATTATATATGACAAATGATTACCAATAATTGTCAAGTAACTACCACAATCAAGCTAATGAATGTATCCACAGCTTGGCACAGTTACCACTGTTTTGTGTGTGAAGACACTTCAGATTCATCTTTCAGCAAATTTTAAGTATAAAGTACAACTTGCTTGTGCATTAGGTCTCCAGAACTTATTCACCTTGATATGTGAAATTTTGCCTCTTTTGACCAACATCTCCCCATTTCACCCTCCCTTTAGACCCCAAAACCCACAATTTTACTCTTTGCTTCCATGAATTGGACTCTTTTAGATGTCTCATATGTGATACAATGCAGTGTCTTGCTTTCTATGACTGGCTTATTACACTTTTCTCTGCTTTTAATCACCTTGTTGCAAATGGCCAGATTTTTTTTTTTAGAATGAATTATATTTTGGTATGTGTGTGTGTGTTGTGTGTGTATATCACATTTGCTTTAACTGTTCATTCATCACCAGAAATTATGTCTCTTTCCATAATGTGGTTAATGTGAGTAATGCTGCAATGAACATGGGAGTGTCAATATCTCTTCAAGATATTGATTCCATTTCCTTTGCATATATAAGAAGTGAAATTGTTACATGAAAAGATAGTTGTAATTTTAACGCTTTGAGAACCTCAATACTTTTTCCAAAATAGAAGGCATAGTGTTATTTTCATGTACTTTCTTGTGTCCCCTAAATTGAAAATCTTTCCAGATCTGTAAATATATAGAACTATTTATTAATTTTTATAGCTTCATAATATTGGAAATTCTTTTTCATTTTCATCTGTCTCTTTTTCTCTTTCTTTGTTCCCTGTCAGTTGGTGAACAGACAACTGTGAGCCTCCTAATCACTCTGCTGCTGAGGCTAGGCGTCGGTCAGTATGTTCCTGGGTCACTTGTATGTGCTGTTATTGTTCCTGCTGCAGTGCCTGTGCACATCTCCACTTTCTCAAGCTTACTCTCCTTGCCCAGTTACTATATTGACCTCTGCATCAAATGTAATCTTTTGTTTGACTAATGCCAATATTTTGCCTTTCTTACTGAACTATAACAGATGAAGAGTGTATTATTAATGGATTTTTAACGTTTAGAAAGTTTATAAAAGAGAAAAACAGGAAAAAAAATAATCACCTAGTTTTTCTAATACTAATACAAATATTTATCAGTATTTTTTTAAACTGAACTTGCTTTTGGTATTTGAAACATTTTAATTTATTTTTTACATTTGGAAACAAGGTAAATATGCATTGCTCTGTATACCAGACAATGTATGTTTTAAAATCTACATGTTTCATGATCAAAGCCTTAGACAGAAGCCTGATGACAGTTCCTTTGAAACGTCACACCCGTCGCAGTTAACTCTGCTGACTGTTCCATTCGTTCTCCCTTGTTCTGGCCAATTCTTTTTCTGTTATTGGCTATAAAATCCTCCATTCACTGCCCCTGTATCAGGGCCTTCTGGCACCACCCCTGCAGTGTTCTCTTCTGGCTACAAGACCCGCTTCACATCCATTACCCTCACAATGTCCTTCCCGACTGGCCTGGCTGCCTGCTTGTCTATTCTTGGCTATAATAGTTTCAGGGGGTTCAGAACAATTTCTTATGACTCAAACTAATAAATGCATATAAGCCTGGAGATGAACAACTTACTCATAAGAACTAAAGATAAACATTTTTCTATTTTTCCCTAGACTTTGTCGGAAAGTGGGTTTCCTATGTATCCTTCTTGTAAATATCTCATTTATTAAAATGTCTGTTATTCATATGTTCATTGATTGAACTTTGTTCTGTATGTGAGTAATAATGCTCTTCTCCAGATGGAAGAACTATGAATATTTAATTCATAGTCATTTAACTATGAATATTCTCTGCTGCTGATAATTATGTTATTTTTCTTTCTGTAATTTTTTTTATCATCAGTGCCCCTTGTAGTTTGTTTTAGCTTATCTAGTTTCAATACACTAGGCAAATTTTCTTCTTTTATTGAGGTATAGTTAATTTAAAATGTTGTGTTAGTTTTAGGTATACAGCAAGGTGATTCATTCATATATGTTTGTATATATCTATATATAAGTAAGTAAGTAAGTGAAAGTCACTCAGTCGTGTCCGACTGTTTGCGATCCCATGGACTATATAGTCTATGGAATTCTCCAGGACAGAATACTGGAGTGGGTAGCCTTTCCCTTCTCCAGGGGATCCTCCCAACCCAGTGATCAAACCAGGGTCTCCCGCGTTGCAGGAGGATTCTTTACCAGCTGAGCCACAAGGGAAGCACATATCTATATATACATATTTATATAATCTCTTTTCCAGATTTTTTTGCTTTAAAAATTATTCAGTTCAGTTCAGTTGCTCAGTCGTGTGTGACTCTTTGCAACCTCATGAATCACAGCAGGCCAGGCCTTCCTGTCCATCACCAACTCCCAGAGTTCTCTAAAACTCATGTCCATCGAGTCGGTGATGCCATCCAGCCATCTCATTCTCTGTTGTCCCCTTCTCTTCCTGCCCCCAATCCCTCCCAGCATCAGAGTCTTTTCCAGTGAGTCAACTCTTCACATGAGGTGGCCAAAGTATTGGAGTTTCAGCTTTAGCATCAGTCCTTCCAGTGAACACCCAGGATTGATCTCCTTTAGAATGGACTGGTTGGATCTCCTTGCAGTCCAAGGGACTCTCAAGAGTCTTCTCCAACACCACAACTCAAAAGCATCAATTTTTCGGCGATCAGCTTTCTTCACAGTCCAACCCTCACATCCATACATGACCACTGGAAAAACCATAGCCTTGACTAGACGGACCTTGGTTGGCAAAGTAATTTCTTTGCTTTTTAATATGCTATCTAGATTGGTCATAACTTTCCTTCCAAGGAGTAAGCGTCTTTTAATTTCATGGCTGCAATCAGCATCCACAGTGATTTTGGAGCCCCAAAAAATAAAATCTGACACTGTTTCCACTGTTTCCCCATCTATTTGCCATGAAGTGATGGGACCAGATGCCATGATCTTACTTTTCTGAATGTTGAGCTCTAAGCCAACTTTTTCACTCTCCTCTTTCACTTTCATCAAGAGGCTTTTTAGTTCCTCTTCTCTTTCTGCCATAAGGTTGGTGTCATCTGCATATCTGAGGTTATTGATATTTCTCCCATCAATCTGGATTCCAGCTTGTGCTTCTTCCAGCCCAGCGTTACTCATGATGTACTCTGCATATAAGTTAAATAAGCAGTTACAAGATATTAAATATAGTTGCCTTCGCTATAGACTAGTTCCTTGCTGTTTATCTATTTTATATATAGTAATGTGTATATGTTATTTTTTCTTGATTGAGATTCTTAGTCATATGTAAGGAAAATTTTGAAGTTTAGGTATATATTTCTAATGTGCCTTCTAAAGAAACTGCATCAGTTTTCATTCTTTTTATCAGTGTATGAGTATGACTTTCTCCTCACAGCCTCATCCATGATGTCATCAATTTTTTGAACCTTTGAATTTGTTAGTACAGAATAGGACCCAGAGCAATCCTCTCTACATTTCTTTGATTACTAGTGAAAATTTACTTTCATATGACTATCAACTATTGGGACTTATTATGAGTTGGTTGTCTTATATGTTTTTCTTATTTTAAAATTTGTATATCACATTTCCTTTCTTTATTTTTCTGAAGGAACTGATTCCGTAATAGAAATGTTAGTCATCTGTCTGATATTTTATAAGTTATTTTTCAGAGTGTGTTTTTTATTTTATAGTGTTTATATATCCATATAAGATATCTATATGTAGGTATTTATACAAAATTTTGTACATCCACCTATATCTAAGTATAACAAGACTGAATATTTTGGATAGTGCCAACTATTTTTCCTCCCTCATTTGTTAATAAGAGATATTCTTAGATGAGTTTTCCACCATAAATGTTTCCTTAAATATTATTTTTATTTCTCTTGGTTTGTTACCCTTTTTTGATGTTTAAATATCCTTTTGAAACTTTTTAAGTTTATGATGAGGCAATAATCTACATGTTTCCAAGCTTTATCTGTTGTGCCAACACTACTGGTTGAATAATTCAACTTGTCTACGGATGAAAATGATTCTTCAATAGTCTCTTGAAGTCACTCTAAGTTTACCTTCTCCTTCCATTCTTTACATTGAAGCTTTTGTAACTGTTTGAAAGCAAAAAATTATCAGCTACAACTGAAAATATCCCCCAGATTTTCTACTACTCTTAGGATAAAAAACAAAGTTCATATCATGGATACAAGATTCCATCCTGTCTGGCCTGTCTCTCCTCCTGAGCTCAATCATTCACCTTCCTTCCTCACTGGCCTTCGTGTCTCAGGGTCTTTACACGTGGCATTCCAAAGTCTGGACTACTGTATTTACTCTTTGAAAATAACTCATATTTAGCAGAGTCTGAGTAAGTATGATGGTGATGTGTCATATTGTTCTCACAGCCCTCTGTTCTTTTCCCAGAAATCAGTTGTCAGAGATGTATCTGTATTTAAATTCATTAAATCTATGTATCTACCTGTAGCTACCCCTCTAGATCTAGTCCGTTTACTCTCAAAGTCGGAATTACTGTTTCACCTCAGAACTTGACATTGAACTTGGAATATAGTGGATACTCATTAGGAATATCAGTTACACTCATTAGCTGAGTTAGTTGAAGAAATAAATTAATGCATTATATTTTCAGAATATATTAATGGCTGTTAGTGAAGATTTCTGATTTAAAACCATATTTGATAAAAGTTTAAATCTCTTTCTTTAATAAAAATGTTTCATAAATGCTTTGGTTATGTTTTGTTTCTAGTCTTTAGGTATCGCCAGACCAAGCCAATGTGTAAAGCAAATGACACTTCTGTGTCTGAATTTGTTTTCCTGGGACTTTCTACCTCTAGACCAGTGCAGCATTTCCTCCTTGCCTTCTCTACAGTGTTTTATGTAATAATTGTTCTAGGGAACTTTCTTGTTGTGCTAACAGTGACCTTTGACCCTCATCTACATTCCCCCATGTACTTCCTTTTAGCCAACCTCTCATTTATTGATTTGTGTTTTTCTACCATAACAGTTCCTAAGATGATTTCTGACCTGAACTTTGGGCACAAAACCATATGCTTCCAGGGGTGTGTCACCCAGATATTTGTTCTTCACACCCTGGGTGGATCTGAGATGGTGCTGCTCACTGCCATGGCCTTAGACCGATATGTGGCCATATGTCAGCCCCTGCACTACCTGACCATCATGAGCCCACGGGTGTGCCTTTTGCTTGTGTGTGGTGCTTGGGCTATTGGCCTCATTCACTCAGTGGTCCAGTTAGCTTTTGTGATCCATTTGCCTTTCTGTGGTCCTAATGAAATCGACAGCTTTTACTGTGACCTTCCTTGGTTTATCAAGCTTGCTTGCATAGATTCCTACAGAATGGAATTCATGTTCACTGCCAACAGTGGGTTCATATCCATGGGCACTTTCTTCTTACTGATTATGTCCTACATTTTCATTCTGGTCACTGTATGGAAACGCTCTTCAGGTGGTTTGCACAAGGCCCTCTCTACTCTGTCAGCACACATCACTGTGGTGGTTTTGTTCTTTGGACCATGCATCTTTGTTTACATGTGGCCATTTCCCACAGTCCCAGTGGATAAGTTTCTTGCCATTTTAGACTTCTTGGTTACACCCATCCTGAATCCTGCCATTTATACACTGAGAAACAAGGACATGAAGATGGCTATGAGGAGACTGTGTAGTCAGCTTCAGATTTGGAGGAGGATCTCCTAAGTAACTCATGGAAGCCCAATTTCCTCAAACAACTTCATGTAATAAAAATGCTTAAATAAATATATAAAATTTGGAGATTTTTTTTCTAAAGTCACCATTTTATAGTATTCAGTCTAGACCATTTATTATGAGGTTACATTGAACTCTTTAGGTAGCAAGTTGTTTGATAGCCAGATTAATCCCAGGAATTGCTTGGTAGAAATATTTGAAAGAGTGTCAGTTATACACTTCGAATCTGCCAAGTGTATGGCCTTGTACATCACCCTGCTTGGATTCAGTTAATCAATTTATTTCAATTAATTGAATTAACTTATAACTAATATTGTCAAAAGTTTGAGGGAGTTGTGAAATATCTAACTCTCCTTTGATTTAAAGCTAGGATGTGAAAAAATCATATTTTTTCTGATAGACAAAACAATGTGTGAGGGAGGATTTACAACCTGCAGAAACAAAACAGGGTAATAGAAGTGGAGTGGACAGGAGATGGATAAGGTAGCATAATAAAGAGAGATTGACAGATGGCAGAAGAAAAGCATTTGGGAGAGCCTCATAATATATTTCATGAGCTTGGCCTCAGGCTACTAATCTCACCCTAGCTTGTCTCAATTTCGGACTCAAGTCATCTACAGTTGGCTTTGGACAGGGAAATTTATGAATATGTTGTTATTTTACAATTTTCTGAAATTATGACTTAATCCATCAATGAATATTCTTCCAACACTGGAACATGTTGGTCTGACCATAGCCTGGCTGGTATTATCATTAGCTAACAGCCATTCTGTCCAAATCATTTGCTGACTATTTTTCTCTCGTAACTCATCTTATATAACTCTTTTGTGTCAAAACATGGGTCTCAGTTATGTGTTATTGTGTATAACCTGTATAAATAACAAAACTAATTTAATTTATAGTTTGATAACTAGAAGACTGAACCAAATTTCCTGCAAAGCTATGAAAGGACCCTATGTTTGAGTATTGTGATCCAAGATTCATTTAAGATTATCAATCAGTTCTACATTTTATATTTTTACTGTTCACAATTATTTCATTGCTTTTATTTGTATTTTTAATGGATTCTTGTTAGGTACCTTAATTAAAAAGAACAATGTAAAGCCAGATTTCTCTTTGGGTAATTTTCCATACTTTTTGAAAATAGCAAGAGAAGGAAGAAGACTAAAGTTCTAAGCATAAAAGTTCTGAAGGGCAAAACTGAATCACCTGAATTCTTTCAGACTGAGGAGAAAAAGATCTAGTAGAATCATCATTCAGACTTGGAAGGGATATATCCAAGGAACAGGAACAAACCTGAGGTGTACTAAGTCTTATAAAATTTACAGTCCAGATTCAAATAGGCTTTAGTCCTTGATTGGATTGAAGTGATCACACCTTATTCTTTTATGCCTCACAGAAGAGAGAGTAGATAATTTGTGGAGGAATAGTGACTCAGATGGAAAAGATTCCACCTGCAATGCAGGAAACCTGGGTTCGATCCCTGGATCAAGAAGATCCTGTGAAGAAGGAAATGGCAACCCACTCCAGTATCCTTTTGTGGAGAATTTTGTGGACAGAGGAACCTGGTGGGCTTCAGTCCATGGGATCGCAAAGGGTCAGAGATGATTGGGTGACTAACCCACACATATATCATGCCAGAGCTAAATATTCTTTTATACACAGTATTCAAAATAGAAAAAAAATATATGATATATAAGTAGCAGGGATATGCAACTGATAATTAAGAGGAAAATAATAGAAGTAGACTGTGGATGGCTCAATTGTTGACATTAGCAAAGAGTATAACTTGTATAATCTAAAGCGACATTAAGAAGTTGAAAACCTGAAAAAAATTTCACAGAGAAACAATCTAAGAAAGAACCAAGGGATGTTTTGAAATAAAATTGAATATATACAATTATGAATTTAAAGGGGCTTGATTTAAAAACAGACTGGACACAGCAGAAGAAAGGCTAGGTGGCTTCAAAGACAAGTCAATAGATACTATCCAAACTGAGTAAAGAGAGATTAAAAGAACAAAAAAGTCAGAATACATACGCATATGAAAATAGCAATTCTTTTATATAAAGGTTTATTCCTGAGATTTTCTATTGGGAATGTTACAAAATACACAGAATCATGTCATCTTTTGCTTCCCTGGAGACTCAGATGGTAAAGAATCTGTCTGGAATGCAAGAAACCTGGATTTAATCCCTGGGTCAGGAAGATGCCCTGAAGAAGGGAATGGCAACCCACTCCAGTATTCTTTCCTGGAGAATTCCATGGAGAGAGGAGCCTGGCAGGCTGCAGTCCATGGAGTCTCAGAGTTGGACACGACTGAGTGACTAGCATACATGTCACTAATTTGAGATATAAATTTGAGATATAACTAGATCCATGGGTTCAGATAAATGGATGTAAACTTGTATAATTTTTTGAGGAAGATTTCTGAAGAAAAGTTTTGTTTTGTTATATGTAGTAATGAGTAACTTGCAAACTTTGTATATAATCCTGTTTTTACAGGCTATTTGAACACTGAAATGAATTAAATGGATAGTTTATTACAAAACTAAATTTTTTTACCCACCTATATGATGAACTGCCTAATCTATTTATGAATTGGAAGGAAAAAAGCAAAATCTCTAAAGGTTGTTAATATAGCCATCTTTGTATTTCATATACATCATTTAAAGACAATTACAGTGTTTCACAAATAAAACATGATGTTGAAGAAACAAAGCTCTATACAGATTATGATTATGATTCAACTTTTTGAATATGATTAGGAATGCTTAATGATTACTTTTATAGATATGTCTATAGAAGGTAATGAGAATGTTAACTAATTGGTGACTATTGTTTTGTAAAAGTAAAGAGAGCAATATGATGCAGTAGCTTATTAAAGAAAACTTTAGAGAAGGTCTATGTGAAATGTTCTGCTAAAAGAAATGCATAGGATAGTAGAAAATTCCCTGATATGGTGGTCAGTGTTGAAATAATAGTAACAGTAGTGATATAAAATATTAACATTTTTACTAATCTCAAGTCATTCTTGAGAACAATCAAAATCATACTTCAAAAGACTAGCCAAATTTCCCAAACAGGAACTCACTTTAACAATTCTAGAATCCTAAAGAATTGACACACAATTTTCATCAAGAGATACACATGATTTCTATATGTGAATCGGGGAACTCTTCCCAGTCTTAAGTAACAGGGTAGGTGTGGCCAATTTAGTGCACTCACAGTCGACATTCTGATAATTTGAAATGATGAAATACCAAAAGAAATCTAAGTCATCATAGCCGCTTAATGGCATTTCCAATCTCTTTGTTTCTTAAAGTATAAATGAGTGGATTTAGTAGTGGTGTGATGATCGCATAAAATACAGCAAGGAACTTGTCCACCCAAGTGATGCTGAGTGGACATAGGTAGATGAAGATGCAAGGCCCAAAGAATAACACGACCACTGTGATGTGGGCAGTGCAGGTGGAGAGCACCTTGGATGCCCCACCCTTTGATTGGTGGCAGACAGTAAGGAGAATATAAGAGTAAGAGATGAGCAACAGAATGAAGCAAACGGTTGCAAGTACCCCACTGTTAGCATTTGCCAACACTTCTAGAATATAAGTGTCCATGCAGACTAACTTGATCACCAATGGAGTATCACAGAAAAAGCTATCCAATTTTCTGGGTCCACAGAAGGGCAGTTGTGTAATTATAGCTAGTTGGCTTATTGAATGCACAAAGCCAACGATCCATGATGTCATCACTAGTCGAATGCACATTTTTGTATTCATGATGCTGGAGTAATGGAGTGGCTTGCAGATGGCCACATAGCGGTCATAGGCCATCATCACTAGGAGCACCATCTCACCCCCTCCAAAAAAATGTCCGAAAAACATCTGACACATGCAACCTCTGAAGGAGATGGTCTTATTTTCTTTCAGAAAGTCTGTGATCAGTTTAGGGGTGGCTACTGAGGAAAAGCATAAGTGACAGAATGACAGATTTGCTAATAGGAAGTACATAGGGCAGTGGAGGTGAAGGTCAGCAATAACTAGGAGCACAGTGAAGACATTGCCTAAAATGGTGATCAAGTGAAGAAAATACCACTAGGAGGGAGGCCTGGAGGTCCCATGAGTCACACAGCCCAAGAAAAATAAATTCAGACACCACAGACTGGTTTACTTCTTCCATTCAGTTCAGTGTCTTCTAAATTTATCTGAAGAAAAAATGTAAAAATAGATTTTATAAATAAACAGTCTGTTCATCAAGTGTGTTTTTTATGCACTGCTAATGGAAGTGTGTACTTACATAATCACTGTAAAAAGCAATTGGCCTTCTCTTTTAATGCTGAATATACATATATTCTATGGTGCAGCAATTTCACTCCCATTTGTATGCTCAATGTAAACTCTTGTATCTGTATACAAGGAAAATGTACAGCAATGCCTATAAATGTAGTGATAGAATCTTAACAAAGTACAACTATATAAAATGACATGAATGTGTGTTAGTAAAATATAGTAATAAAGAAATAAAAAGCCTCAAATAGATCCTCTCGGCATAAATTTTATAAGATGAAGAGCACTACAAAAATAATAGTATACTTTTCAGGAACTTGTATAAGTAATAAAACTATGTCCCAAAATGTAACCTCAATTGTGGGAAGCCAAGATTCTGCGTGAAGATGAACACATAAGCAGTTGGCCATTATTGTCATCTGTTTAGATCTTGGACTGGGCAGTGTCTTATAAGTATAGCTTTATATTATGTAAACAAGCAAACAAACTCAAAATGGACATGGAAAAATTGGGAGAATATACTGTGAATCAAGAATTATGATCTATTCAATACAGCAGACCTGAGTTAAATAGTGGTTTCAGAAAAATGGCATTTGTATTTGTTAATTGAAGTATAGTTGACTTACATTAAATGACTTAAATTCTGTCATCTACAGCAACATGGATGGACTTATAAAGTAAGTGAAATGCCAGAGAAAGACCAGTACTGTTTGATATCACTCATATGTGGAATCTAAAAAATAATACAAAAAGTGACATTTTATTAATATCTTTGAAGCTGTGTGATAAAAAGATATTTATTATACATAAATTTGAAAAACTCAAACAATATTTAACACATTATTGAAGATTAATAATAATTTTAATGAATGGATCCAGTAAAAAAGAGATATTAATACTAGTTTTGATAAAATGACAAACTATTTTTACCAAGAAACATAGTTAACTATGTATAAGAGCAGATAAGCTAATCAAGGATAGTGTGGAAGAATACATGTTACAGGCATAAGGAGTAAATCACAAGCATCTGGAACAAATGTATTCTGTTCATGAAATTCAAAGCTATATAGCCTGTAATTGAGATAAGAATATACGTGTTTCCCAAACTGTATGAAGTTGCATTACTGCTCTTGGCACTCATTGCTTCTGGTTTTGCTTTCCTTTAGTCTTGGTTTATTCTCCCTGTTTTCTATAATTGAAGTTGTTGTTGATCATATTTTTTTTGTTTAAATCCACACAGTTATCACATACTAGGGATGAAAATAAGAACAGAATTAGAAAACACTATATGTAGAAGGGATTTTTAATTTTTTATGATAGGGTAAACAGGAATTTATTGAATACTTTCTTACTGTGAACTACAATAACTTTTGAGCACTTCAGTGAAAGAAAAGTGGATTGCAGTCATTAGAAGAAAAAGAAGTAAAAGGTTATGCCTATTTTCTCACCTAATTGCCGCAAATGTTGTTAATATTATTTTAGTTGAATTACAAAAGATAAAATATCACTGCAAAATTAATTGAAATTAATTGGAAAATGAAAGTGAAAGTTGCTCAGTCATGTATGACTCTTTGTGACCCCATGGGCCATTCCAGTCCATGGAATTCTCCAGGCCAGAATACAGGAGTGGGTAGCCTTTCCCTTCACCAGGGGATCTTCCCAACCCAGGGATTGAACCCAGGTCTCCCACATTGCAGGTGGATTCTTTACAAGCTGAGCTACTATATTTAATTTTCAAGTAAATACTACATGGGAGAAGTAAATCTAAAGATTTTAAGAGTACAGTTGTAAAATCAAATGAGTTAAAGCAGGACTCACAAAAAAGAATAAAAAGTTAGGATAATTAAAAATAAAAAAGAAAAGGAGACAATTCTCATTTTTTCTAAGCTGCTATTTTTAGGGTCACACAGAAATTACATGTCTCTGTTTCTTTGTATCTCCCTGTCTCTCTCTCTGACTAGCTCCCCTGTGCTAGAAATTTTCACCCACATTATTTAAAGTTATCTTCACAATAAGCCCATGAAAGACATCTTATTCTGAGTTTGACCATCAGTGTAACCTGTTCGGGTCTCAGAGCTGAGAAATGGCATGACTGGAGTGCAGTCCCAGTGCTCTCTGAAGCAGTCCTTTATTTGTGCTGTCATTCTGTGTATCTTTCTGTTCAGTTTCAAGAGCAGAATTCTATTTACGTGGTAACTATTGACTGTTACAAGCTTTAAGAGATTTCTCTTTGTTGGTCATTTTCCTTCCTGAACTAAATTAATAGCAGTCACTTTTCTCAATATTCGGAAATTTCAGTTAATTACATTTACATATCTGTGTCTAGAACACAGTTTCCCTTAATTCAGAGAAACTGTAGACACCAATGATTGTGGCTCTATGAGGACATGAATACATCCTCAAAAAGGACATTTAGGGAGCTGAAAGGCAATGGAGAAGGCAATGGCACCCCACTCCAGTACTCTTGCCTGGAGAATCCCAGGGACGGGGGAGCCTGGTGCCCTGCCGTCTGTGGGGTCGCACAGAGTCGGTCACGATGGAAGCGACTTAGCAGCAGCAGCAACAGCAAGGCAACTGAACTGAATTGAACTGAACTGAAGGCTGTACTCCTTTTGATGCTGAAGGGAGTCCAGAAGTCCCAGCATGTAACTGGGAGAAGAAATCCATGCTATGATTGGAAGGTATGCAGCAATTCCAAACCATCCTAATTAGTACGTATGGAAATATGATACTGAAGCATTCTCTTAAATGTGATAGAGGAAGGGAACTAAGGGAGAAATTAAGATATTTACAGAGCATATAGACTATATTCTTACCAGAGAGACACCATATTTGATCACTTTTTTCCCCAAGAATAAAGCATTGTTTATATTCTTAACTAGAATCTGAAATAAAATCATTACTTCGTTAAAACAGAATCTGCTTTCTGTTGTGATCAGCATTCATGGGGGACTGTGAGACATATATTTAGTGTAGAAAGTGGCCTCTGGGATAGGAGACTCTCAAGCTATGTTCCTTGGGGACCGCTTTATTCTGAGTCTCTCTGAATTGAGAGTTCACCTGGAAAGTGTTCCTTTTGTGCAGGTCAGAAAGAGACCTGTGGGGACAATGATAAAAGTTCTGATGGTGGAAGTTAAGCACAGTTTTAAAACATCTCTTTGCTTACTGTTTTAAAAAAGAAAAACATTATTCCAAAACTAAGTTGTCATGTCTAGTTCCAGATGACTTGAGTGGGGGGACAGGGGATAACCGCAGAGGGAGATGACCTAGTCACTGCTGTTCACCACCTATGTCCATGGTGAAACAGCCTTAACTGCTGGTTTTGTTGGGTTTCAATGAAGATTAGAAACATAAAGTATCAAAAATTTCTGATTATTTGAGCAATGATCTTGGTTTAGCATTGAGTAGTGTGTATGTGCAGTTGTTCAGGCATGTCTGACTCTTTGTGGCCTCATGGTCTGTAGCCCACCAGGTTCCTCTGTCCTTGAAGTTTTCCAGGCAAAATACTGGAGGGGGTTGCCATTTCCTACTCCAGAGCATCATCCTGACCCAGGAATCGAACAATGTCTTTTCTGCATTTCCTGCATTGGCAAGCAGATTCTTCCACGGCGCCATCTGGGGAGATGCTAACATTGAGTAAAGGGAAATATTATCAATATTCTACAAGATAAAGGCAATAAAGAAAGCCTACATTTATTTTTCCTTTAGGGACCATTATATAAATTCAGTATTATTGACAAGATTCCAACATTTTAGAAGCTTGAGAAGGAAATGTGATAGTCTGTCTCCACCCACCTCTGTTACTTTTTTCACCAGAAAAAAAGTTATCCATGTTTGGTGGTTATTCCATGCAATTACATATGTATATGTTAGCATATATGTTATGGAGGAGTCTTATTTGTTTTGTGGAATATATAGTACATGTAACGGTGTTTTAAATTCCAATTTATTTAAAATCAATTTATGTTTAAATATCTGTCAGTCAATGTAAATTTTTGCTGTGAGAGAAATTTATGTAGCAACACATTTTTAGTGTTTTCTTCACACTTTAGGAATAGATTCTTGTGGTTTGGAAAGCAGATGTGAAAAGACAATAAGGTACAAAGATGGGATTATTGGGCTTGACATTAACTATGTGGATAGTGTCAGTGATGTCAACCCACCACTGGTCAACTTGATGGATGATCAGGCATAGGAAGATCCTCTGTCTTGACATATAGCCTAGAACATCTGTGCAATAAAGTACAGTTGACTATATTTAAAGAATGGAAACCCAAGGTAAATCAGGAAACTACTTCAAGTCCAATATTCTTGAACACAGGGTAGCACAAACCCATAAATATGACAACTATACTAAAATAGCCTTGAATATGGAGGAGGCAGAGTCAAAATACTTCATCTCAGATCCACATAAACTCATAAAGAAAGGGTGGCAATAATGCAGCATATCTGCAGGATGACTTTTATTCATTTCCTTTCCTTCTCATTGTTAGAGAACTTTTGATAAATAAACATTTCACTCGTCCCCAGTGATGGGGACTCTGGACAGATTCCAAGCATTTATATAAACTTCATAGTCATTGTCTTATCTACCTGGTAAATCCATCTATGTATTCTAGGGAAGAAATGAATCCCATGCTTCAGCTTCACCAAGTTTTTATGTGACACAACAGTAGAGGAGGATGGTGACGAGATTCTATTCAGTGTCTATAAATCAAGGTAACAAGACTATTATTTTTATACTCCTACAGCTTCTAGGAAATGAGGCTTTTAAGCAAAGAAGTTAAATGCGGCAGCCAACCAAATAATAATATATTGAAATCTCTAGCTTGATTAATATAATTCTAAGTAAGGACATACATTTGGAAGACAGTTTTGTAGTGCCTTAAAAAGCTAAAGATCCTATTGCCATCTGATAAAGTAGTAGTACTCCTCAGTTCAGTTCAGTTCAGTTCAGTCGCTCAGTCGTGTCCGACTCTCCGCGACCCCATGAATCACAGCACGCCAGGCCTCCCTGTCCATCACCAACTCCCGGAGTACACTCAAACTCATGTCCACAGAGTCGGTGATGCCATCCAGCCATCTCATTCTCCGTCGTCCCCTTCTCCTCCCGCCCCCAACCTTTCCCAGCATCAGAGTCTTTTCCAGTGAGTCAACTCGTCTCATGAGGTGGCCAAAGTATTGGAGTTTCAGCTTTAGCATCAGTCCCTCCAGTGAACATCCAGGATTGATCTCCTTTAGAATGGACTGGTTGGATCTCCTTGCAGTATAAGGGACTCTACTCCTAGGTATTGACAAAATTGAGTTAAAAATTCTGTCCATACAAAACCTGAATTTGAATGTTTGTGGCAGCTTATTCCTAATTATCAAAAACTAGAGATAACCAATACTTCCTTCAATATGTTAGTGGACAAACTGTGATACATCCTTATAATGGAATACTATACAACAATAAATGGATGTAATCTATCAAGTCATGAATAGATATAGAAAATCCTTAATATCTTGCTACATGAAATAAGCCAATCTGAAAAGTCTACATACTATATGATTCCCCATTTATGACATGCTAGAAAATGCAAAACTATGGAGACAGTGCAAGTATGGGTGATTCTCAGGGATTCAGGGGGATGATGAATAGCTGAAGCATAGGAGATTTTAGTATGGTGAAATTACTTTTTATGATGCTGTAGTTTGGGATATATGGACTTAGACATTTGCTGCATCTTTTGTGAGGCCCTAAAAGGAATGACACTGTAGTAACAATGAATGCAAATTTGCTTCTAAAGCCACTACCCAGTAAAAGGAGCCAAGGATCTTTGGAGAAATGGCTATTGTAGGAATAGGGAAGAATGGTGAAAAATAATCTTGGAGCATCCTTTAATCTTAGAATATAAGAAAGTGCTCAAACATACATAAAATCACAAACATTGATGTGGATATATATCAAATAAAAATCTCCCAGTATTAGATTATAATAATAATTATATATATAAATATAGAATATATATATTATAATTAGCAGTATTATATTATAATCCAAAGTATAAAATAAAATCCATGATTTCATACAGATATAAATGATTGAATAAATTAGTACATGAAGTAGAGGAGAAACCACCCATGTAGAAGAATAACAGAAAAATTATGCTGTCCTATACAAGGGGAACTTAGCTCCCTATTTCTTAAGTATTGGCCAAGTATAAAGACTTTTTTTTTCCAAAAAGTGCATTGTGGATAGTAGGGAAAGAAACGTCACAATGAAGCAACTGACAAACATTTCAGTCAGATGATTAAGGGCAACGTCAGCAGTATAAATCGTGTTGATGGTATAGACCCTTGATAGGAGGTGATGAAAACAGGACTTTACCTGTGATGTTCCTCCATTGAGCCCATGATTCTGGTGTAATCATGGGAAAAATGCCAAGTAAATGTCAATACAATGGTATCCTTCTTACGTTGCCGTTCCTTAAAATATTAAACATACAATTATCCTCAGTTTAGTTCAGTTCAGTCTCTCAGTCGTGTCTGACTTTGCGACCCCATGAATCACAGCATGCCAGGCCTCCCTGTCCATCACCAACTCCCGGAGTTCACTCAAACTCATGTCCATCGAGTTGGTGATGCCATCCAGGCTACAACCCATCAATTTTGCTCCTAGTATTTAATCCCAAAGAAATAAAAACAGGTATTGAAATAACAACTGAGCACAAATGTTTAGAGTAGAACTATTCACAATGACCAAGGGTGGAAACAATCCAAATGTTCATCAGCTGATGAATGGATAAAAAAATGTGGTAATCCATACAAAGGAATACCATTCAGCCACAAAAAGGAACAAATCACTAATACACATTTCAATATGGTTAAACTTGAAAACATCATGCTAAATGAAAGAAGCCAGACACTAAAGGTAACATAATTGTTTTAATTCTTTTTGTATATGATATGCAGAATAGGTTAATTCATTGAGACAGGAAGCAGACTAATAAATGCCAGGGGCTTATTAGTGGACAGTGATTTTGAAGAAATGATGATTGAACAGTACTGTGAATGTACTAAATGCCATTGGATTGTACTCTTCAAATGATTTACATCACGTGATGTGAATTTTACCTCTATGATAAAATAGCATAAAATTTAATACTAAAAAAATAACTGAGAAAATATAATTTTCCATTATGAATAAAGACTTCAGTTATCAACTTTGTTTTATCTTATTTTTTTCAAAATCATACTTGGCTTATGTGTACCTTTCCCTTTTTAAGGTAAATGTATAATTCTTATGTAAAAGAGAATGCTGCAGTTCACACACTAGGTTTTTGCTCATTTCTCTCCAGGCTAGATGTTACGTAGAAATTAGTCTAAATTTTTATAAAATGAGATCATAGCAGTTTAACTAACAGAAATCAAAAGTTGAGGACAATGTATTAAAGTGGAGCTCCCTGGTGGCTCAGAGGTGAAGAAACTGCCGCCAGTGCAGGAGACCAGGGTTCAGTCCCCGCGTCAGGAAGACCTGGAGAAGGAAACGGCAGCCCACTCGGGAATTCTTGCCTGAGAAATCCCACAGACAGAGGAGCCTGGGGGGCTACTAGTCCATGGGGTTGCAAAGAGTCAAGCATGATTTTGCAACTAACCACAAAATAATGGTGTTAAATAGGAAAAGAATGATGACGTTTGGTCTTCTGTATGTGCACATGGATTTTCTGAATAGCATTAGAGAGTTAGAGATATTCAGTATGTCTGAATTTAGTTAATGTATAGAAAAAAAATCATAGGGCTGAATACCAAAGCACACAAATTCTATTACCTTTTCTTCTATTAACTGATCTGTCACAATCTTATTTCTTCACCTGATATGGAAGAATATTGGGTTTCCATCTCACCATTATATTAGAAATAATAAATGAGATAATATAGACAAAAATACTCAGCTAAGCATAAAACTAAGTAGACTTATGAACTCTTATTTATATGTTCTGTAATTATTAAAAGAGAGAACATATAGCATAGGAATTAAATCCATGGACGTTGAAATCAGAAAATTATTGTGTTTGGATATTGGATCTGACTTCAGCATATTAACTTTTGCCAACATGTTAAATTTCCATATCATTTAATATTAGTATCTCTAAAATGGGCATGGTAATTGTATTAATGAGGTAAAAAGCAGGTTTAGTGTTTTCAAGGATACTACATGGATATGCTTCCAACGGAATTCTAAATAATTTTTACTAATGTGTTTGTTAATAGGTATTCCTTTTTCACTGGTATTGGTCTAAATGATATTTATCAATAGGCATTAAAATGTTAGGAGATACTGGTTTTCCTTGAAGATATTTTGCTGTCGTATTTTATTAGACATAGATTCCTTTGTTTTCCATATACTTTTTAAACCAAAGTTCTAATAATTTTCTCTTCTCTTAATGTCATGAGAATTCAAAGTAGAGAGCTCATAATAAATGGCCGGGGGACTCAGTTCATTGAATCATCAAGGGTCCAAGCTTGCTCTGCTCTTCACAGGGTAAGTCAATGACTGAGAGACGAGGTATTGGGATCAGCAAGAGACTTTATCAGGAGCTAGCTGGCTGACTGAGAAGATGGTGCTAGAGCCTCAAAATAATCATCTTGTCAGGGCCTGGTTGCCTGGTTCTTTTATGGATCAGAGATGGGGTGGGGAGATGAGGAGACAAAGTAATACTCTTCAATGCTTGCAAATGTCCCCCAGAATGCCAAGCCTCAGGCAGGGGAATGTGTTGGTTTCACTTCCTTCTGGTCCTTCGCAGGCAAGCAGCTCAGGTTATCTCCTCGAGGCAGTCCATTATTCATGCTTACAAAAGTGAAAGATGAGGGTTAAAGTTACAGAAGCAGATACAGCATAAATTCAAAATTAACCTTTTCCAGTTACAAGGAGTCACCAAAAAAGTGTTGCTAGTCCTGGAGCGGTTCTAAGGAGCACTAACCACAGAGATCGAAGAGGGAAACATTTCTTAAAAGGTTCAATTATAGAGAAAATATTGTTTTCTGAACTCCTTTTTGTGAGAGGTCAGATTATATGGGCCAGTATAATATAAGTGACTAGCCTGCTAAAATTATCAGCTGTTTTTCTTATATGGGTAAGGCAGAGCACCTCTGCGACGTTACAACAAATCTCCTACTCCCTCTTTTCTCTGACTCTTCATTTCTGTTTTCAATTCAGCAAGTATTTGCTGAACCGCTACAGGTGCCAGCCTTTCCAAGGGGAAGTTAGTATTTCATTCCAAGTTGCTTGAATTGCTTCATATACCTTGATTATTTCTTGATTTACAGGGAACCTTTTGGGTCTGGACTATATTTCCCTAGGAACTTGAAGTGTTAGTTGCTTAGTTGTTCCTGACTCTTTGTGATCCTACGGACTATAGCCTACCAGGCTCCTCTGTCCATGAAATTCTCCAGTCAAGAATACTAGAGTGGGAAGCCATTCCCTTCTCCAGTGATTTTCCCGACCCAGGGATTGAAACGAGTT
Source organism: Moschus berezovskii (assembly GCF_049115385.1). Classification (NCBI taxonomy): domain Eukaryota; kingdom Metazoa; phylum Chordata; class Mammalia; order Artiodactyla; family Moschidae; genus Moschus; species Moschus berezovskii. The sequence goes on from NC_142468.1 coordinate 77,344,631, forward strand.
GTCCTGCATTGCAGGCAGATACTTTACCGTCTGAGCCAAACAAGTGAAATACATATATTGGAAGGACAGAGGAGGGGATAAAAAGCCTCCAATTGACCGGGTCCAGCTTGTCAGTCCAAATGGTGATTAGGTCTTTGTGATGATCTTCCTCAACACCATCATGAAGAGGATGCTATCTTACTATTCAAGTCTTTAAATTGAGATGCAAAAGAGCATTTTATTTTCAAGTGTAAAGCATACATAAGAGATTAGGTTTAGGTCCACAGGCATAGAGAAGTTACATTAATTTATGACTCAATTCATTCAACAACTATTACTGTCTCCTTGCCTTCCTTTACCCCAAACATACACCTATAGTTAACACAGAGAATTCCTTATAATGAGTAGAATAAAAATTGAAAATTTGGGCCTGAACATGCAGATGGTTTTTGCATGCTATGTTGGTCGCAACTAGGAGTAAAAGGCTACAGCTTTACAGTCCCAATTTAGTGAAATATTGTGTTTGAATATAACTTAGTTGTGGTTAGTATTTGGGCATCCCAGGTGGTGCTAGTGGCAAAGAACCCACCTACCAATTCAGGAGACATAAGAGATTCGGGTTCGACCCCTGGGTTTGGAAGAGCCCCTGGAGGAGGGCATGGTAACCCATTCCAGTATTCTTCCCTGGAGAATCCCATGGACAGAGGAGCCTGGTGGGTTACAATCCATGGGACTGCGAAGAGTTGAACACAACTGAAGCAACTTAGCATGCACATTGTCAGTATTCTGACTATGATCCTGAAAAACACTAATAAGAGATTCTCCCATTTGGAAGAAATGCAAGCAGTGTATTTGGTTGTCCACTTTGTTTGGCTAGAAGCATGCATTTATACTGATTCATGAAAAGTTATTAATGGTTCTGTTAGATGGTCAGAGCTTAAAGTAAATAGAATTGGAAGACTGGTGGCAAAGAATTCCTGGGGGAGAATTGGTGGTAGTTGATCTCTCAGAAGAGGCACAGATTATGAAAAATCTGTGTCTCATGTATTCTTACCAAAGGGTATACATCATAGAGGAAACTTTAGTAGCAGACTAATAAATTCTATAAATGCTAACCTATTTTTCCAGCCACCTCCGGTGCTTTCTAAATGGGGTTTTGTACAAAATAACTATGGTCAGAAGTCATGTATTGCTAAACACTGCATTTGATCAAGTTTATTTTATAGCAAAGCAATTAGCAACAATGGTTATAGATCATAACATGTACTTGCTGCTGCTGCTGTTAAGTCGCTTCAGTCATGTCCGACTCGACGCAACCCCATAGACGGCAGCCCACCAGGCTCCGCCGTCCCTGGGATTCTCCAGGCAAGAACCCTGGAGTGGGTTGCCATTCCCTTCTCCAATGCCTGAAAGTGAAGTCGCTCAGTCGTGTCTGACTCTTAGCGACCCCATGGACTGCAGCCCACCAGGCTCCTCCATCCATGGGATTTTCCAGGCAAGAGTACTGGAGTGGGGTGCCATTGTCTTCGCGGAACATGTACTTAATCACCCATAAACAGCTGATCTAATAAATGGTAGAATGGCATACTGAAGACTTCCTGATGAGTCTTTTGGGGGATAATATGTTCATTCTCTGATTCTGGAATCAAAATGTGGAAGTGATAGTTAATCCTTACACTGTGATGCTTCATAACCCACTCACAAAATTTTTGCTTCCCACCTACCACTTTGAACACTTCCACCAGAGTAAATAGTATCTTCACTAACTTGGAAGTTAAGACTGACTACTGTCCATTTAAGTTTGGCTAGAGAATGTATAAAATATGCATCCCACTGATTAATATCTGTGAGGATGAATATAAAAGAAACCAGTGAGAATTAAAGGGAATTTGCCTTTGTGATAAGTGTGTGAAAAATAATGTCAGATAGTATGAAAATGACTGTAATGTTTGAGTTGAGAGCATGTGATACTTGCATTTGTGTGGCAAATTATATTACAAGACAGTATAAGTTTCATTTTTTCATCCTATGCCCTTCTATCTTAAGAATATTAGAAAATTCATACAAATTGTACTTAAGAGGTTTATTTTTTAAGGACTGAGAGAAGTAAAAAGATACCCATTATTCTAGGCAGTGTAAAAGATGCTTTGAAAATCCAGAGATGACAATGCAGCAAATGAATGGGCATACCCATGAGAAAAAACTGAGGCGACCACCCGAAATAGGGACTGCCATGTGGTTGGCTCTTGGTCCTTTGGCACCACCTCTGTGCAGGCATGTTCTTGGTGATGTTTCTTTCATTCCCAACTTTCACTCCATGATAAAATTAGCTTGCAAATCATATTACTACCAATATTTTTTATACCGTTATATTGATAGAGACACTCTAATATTTTATTCTTGGCATAATTTATTCTTTTACTCTCAGGAATAGTTTTCTATTGTACTGTGTAGTGTCATATAATAAATGAATAATTTTTGAAATCAGATTGACCTTTGAATACTTAAGTGAAGAAAAAATTAAATTGTACTATCTTGAGGAACTGTATTTCATATTTCTGAGTCTCATTTTCTTATCCATAGTTTGGGAATAATAGTACATTTATATAATAAACATAACAGTGGTATAGAGCAGGCATTCAAGGATGATAAGTACTATTTTTTTTGCTAAAATTGTTTTAATTTTTTCACTTTAGTTGAAGCATAGTTGATTTATAATATTATACAGTATTAGTTTTAGGTATACAGCAAAGTGATTCAGCTGTATATGTGTGTATATATATATACACTCAATATATGTATTCAGCTATTATAGTTATTACAAGATATTGAATATAATTCCATGTGATATACATAAATCCCTGTTGCTTATCTATTTTATGTATAGTACTTTGTATCTGCCAATTCCATTCTCCTCATTTATCCCTCCTCCCATCCATTCTCCTTTGGTAACCCTAAGTATGTTTCTTTTGAGAGTCTGTTTCTGTTTTGTGTATAGATTCATTTATATTATTTTTATATTCTACACATTTCTACACAGAAGTAATAGCATATAATATTTTTCTTTCTCTGTATGACTGATTTCACTTAGTATGATTTTCTCTATATTCAACTACCTTGTTAAAAATGAAAATATTTCATTCTTTTTTGTTATGGATATATGGCCAGGAGTGGGATTGCTTTACATTTATTTCTAGGCTCTCTATTTTGTTCCCTTGACCTATAGGTCTATTTTGTGCCAATACCATGCTGTTTTGATACTGTAGCTTTATAGTATAATCTGAATCCTAGAAGGGCTATGTCTCCAACTTTGTTCTTTTTCTTCAGGATTGCTTGGCAACTCTGGTTCTTTTGTAGTTCCAAAAAATTTTTAGGATTGTTTATTCTAGTTCAGTGAAGAATGCTATGAATGTTTTGAAAAGTATCACAGTAAATTTGTAGGTTGCTTTGGGTAGTATAGCCATTTTAACAGCATTAATTCTTCCAGTCTATGAGCATGAGATATCTTTCTATTCCTTTGAATAAGTTTCAGTTTCCTTTATCAGTGTTTTATAGTTCTCAGCATACAGATTTTTCACCTCGGTTAAAATTATTCCTAGGTTTTTGTGGGTTTTTTTTGGTATTTTACTTTTGACAATATTTTAAATGGAATTTTTTTTTTGCTTTCATTTTCTGATACTTCATTGTTATGTAAGTGCATCACTTTTATTCTTCCATTTTTCTATTTTTGTGTCCATATTAAGAGAAATGAAATTTCTATATGTACCATATTTTTATTTTAGGACTTTTATTATTGATTCTTACAACTGAATTTCAATTTACTTAATTTATACCTCTAAAGGAAAGTAAATTTTATTTATTATTTAAAATTTTTAGGAATTTTTAATTCATGAAAAAATACTATACTTAAATACGCCATGATTGATAAATGGTATTGATATTTGAATTAAAAAAATCCTTTTATATATAAATTAAAATATGTTTTTAAAATATTGATTACAAATATTAAGTACTGCAGTTTCAAGAATTAACCAGGTAAGGCATAGCCCCTACCATTAAGGAATTTACAATTTCAGGACTTCTAAACCAATGGTTAATAAAATTCAAAGTATAAATGTTAATCCTTGAGACTAAGATAATCAAAGGAAATATTATTTGGGTTTTTTTTTTCTTTTATTGAGTTAATGGAAACCAAACACAGAATAGCTTCTTCTATTATTCTAGTGTCCACTGTCATTCCCTAGTACTGTACCACTGTTATTCTCTTTATTCTTCTCCTACTGCTTTCCATTAATATTTGGGTAGAGAGTGAAGCTAAACAGTAATTCAGTTGACAAAAGGTCAAGTGAAAAGTCTGAGGAAAAGAGTCAGTGTTACAGAAACACCTTCCAGATGGAGTTAGGAGAAAATTCTAAAGAGGTTTATTAAGATGCTATCCATCAGAACGGATGTATAGCGTGGTTGAATGAATTTTAGCTTCTCACTTAATACAGTTAAAGGCATAGGAAAGCTGATTAGACAATTCACTTACAAAGAAGAATCATTTGTGTTGAATGTTAGGGAAACATTTTGTGGTGTTCTACTGGTGATGGATAGGGAGGCCTGGCGTGCTGTAATTCATGGGGTCGCGGAGAGTCGGACACGACTGAGCGACTGAACTGAACTGAACTGGTTGATTAGTAAATGTTAAAATTCCATGAACTTTATTAACCCTATTCCTGTACTTAGAGACAGGCATAAAATGTAGATATAAATTGAATGCCTAGAATTTTCAACCTCTTTTATAAGGTCAGTATACTGTCAATTTGAACTGCTTCCAGTGAGGTTTCTGGGCATTAAATATTTCCCTTGGGATGTATGTAGTAGCTTCTGAATCTCTTCAGAGCAGTTTTTATCTCTTTATTTCTCAGGGTATAAATGGCTGGATTTAGGAGAGGTGTAATAACAGAGTAAAACACAGCTAGAAATTTGTCCACCCAGGTGATGCTGAGTGGCCACACATAGATGAAGATGCAGGGCCCAAAGAAGAGCAACACCACTGTGATGTGGGCAGTGCAGGTAGAGAGTGCCCTCGATGCACCAGCTTTAGAGCTTTGGCGAACAGTAAGAAGAATATATGTGTAGGATATCAACAAAACTATAAAGCAGGTCATGGCTGGAACCCCACTGTCAGCATTCATTAATATTCCCAAGTTATAAGAGTCTATGCAGGCAAGCTTGATTACCAGTGGTATGTCACAGAAGAAACTGTCAATTTCCCTGGGGCCACAGAAAGGCAATTGCACAATCACTGCCATTTGACTCATGGCATGCACAAAGCCAATGGTCCAGGAAGTCGCCACAAGCCCAATGCACTTTTGAAGGTTCATTATGGTTGAATAGTGAAGTGGCTTGCAGATAGCCACATAGCGGTCATAGGCCATTACTACCAATAGCACCATCTCACCCCCTCCAAAAAAATGCACAAAGAGGACCTGACACAGGCAGCCTCCAAAGGAAATAGTCTTGTTCTCTCTGACAAAGTCTGTAATCATCTTAGGAGTGGTCACTGAGCAAAGCCACATATCAACAAAGGAAAGGTTGGCCAATAAGAAGTACATGGGAGAATGCAGATGGGGGTCAGTGATGATTAAGATTATGATGGCAATGTTTCCAAATACAATGATCAGGTAAAGCATAAAAAATATCAGTAAGAGTAAGACCTGCATAGTCCATGAGTGACAAAGTCCCAGAAGCACAAATTCTGACACTACAGACAGATTTCCTGCATCCATTTAATTCAGCACGTCCTCTAAAATAACCAGGAGAAAAAGACAGATTTTTCAGTTAGTGGGATGGGAAAGAATACTTAATCTTTAGAAATTGGTTGAAATTCTATCTGAATGAAGTTTAAATTCATAGAAAATTAGCATCTATATCTGAAAGTGAATATCTAATTTGGAAGACAAATATTGGGAAAATACTCATGGTATTATGACCAAAAGAGAAGTAAAGGCCTAAAATTTGCTTTCCAAGATAGACTTCTTATAAATGATTAATTAAGAAGATATTCCCACAAAGAAGTGAGAAAGGTGGATAGCAAAATGAAAGGCTGAGAAAAGATTGTAGTGTCACCTAGAAACTAGTTTCAGTCTGCTTCCCCAGTGAAAAGAATCTGAGTGCAGCACCAGCAACTGTTACGCTGTAATAACTATGATTTGAGTAGTCTGCTTAGGAAGATGATGGTGAACTGATGCTGAAGTCCAGAACAAATGCCAGAGCACAAAATTACAGTTTCTCTCTATTATGCATACTGATTTCTTTAAGCCTCTTTTGAGTGTCTTCTATAAGACATCATTCAATTAAATTTTTACCTTATTTCTCTGTATTATATCTTGGAAAAATCTTTAGGAGAAAAGCCGTATAATAAATACCAGGCATGATAATTCACATGCAAAACCAAGCACATAATTTATCATTGTTTAAGATCACAAGTCAATAGAATTCATTTAGTTAACTAAATCTATTAGAAAAAATGTCTGGAGAATTATGTGAGAAAAGGAGGTTAACTCAGACTCAGGTTCTGTTTTGATGACATCTGAATGAACGTTCCCTATAACTCAAGCTTATGAATAGAAAATATTTACTTTCAATTATATCAGTAGATGGTAAGAAACCCCTAGGTTTTGAAATATTACTGTAAATGTATAAAAATATTTTCTAAGATTACAATAAGCTACAGACATGTGTAAGCAAAGTATGTCTTTGTTAGTACTGAATGAACATGAAGTTAAAACTTCAGAGATCATCAATTACTGACCTCTAAATAGAATAAAGATATAGCTTATATTAATCCTTAAGTACATTAAGAATTCCTCTCAAGCTGAATGGTGGAAATATAACTGTGTATCTCAAGTGAAAGTGAAAGTCGCTCAGTCTTGTCTGACTCTTTGCTACCCGAAAGACTATACAGTCCATGGAATTCTCCAGGCCAGAATACTGGAGTGGGTAGCTTTCCCTTCTCCAGGGGATCTTCCCAACCTGTGGATCAAACCCAGGTCTCCCACACTGTAGGCGGATTCTTTACCAGCTGAGCCACAAGGGTGTGTGTCTCTCTTCCTGCTCTATTTCTTTCCCTTGGTTTTGTTTTACTTTTTGGGTGCTGCATTTTCTTTTATCCTTAGAAATCTCAAGGTGGTGCTAAGGAGAGCAGGTGAACAATGAAAACTATTACCTCATCATGAGCACTGGTTTCCCCTTCCTTTATAATGTGAACTCAGAAGTATAAAGGATGGAAAGAAAAAATAATTTCTTCAAAAAACAGATGATTCACACTTTTGCTGTGAAAGGGGGAACATGTAATATTAGTCTCACAGCTTAAAGATAAATATATCCTCCATGATAGAGATATGTTTAATTTCTAAAGAAAATATCCTATATTGCACACAATAGACCCATGTCTGCTGAGAAATTAAACGATTTGACCTTTACTTGGAAACTTAATTTTTGTCAAGATAACAGACCAGGATTAGTTTTCTCTATATATTTTTTAATGCCTCTTGGGATAAGGGATGTGGAAGATAGCTAGTAGCAAAAGCAGAATTTCAACTGGGTTTGAGAGAGGAATTTCTTAAAATATTAATATATACATTGCTGAGGAACCATTTACCAAAAAGAAATGACAGTGTTTTTAAAATCAGTTTTGAAATTGTTACTATTTCATAATGTTAGTAGACTGATTATACCAATTAATATCAATCTAACATTTGAGATAGTTAGTAGAATAACCATGGCCTTTTAGATTAGTCAGATCTGGTCTAAACTCCAGCTTAATTACTTGCTGACCTTGTGATCCTGAGCTAAATTTATTTCTATTTCCATTTCCCCATCTGTGAAAAGAGAACAGTCAATCTAATAGAAAGAAAGTGAAGTCACTCAGTTGTGTCTGACTCTTACGATCCCATGGACTGTAGTCTGCCAGGCTTCTCTGTCCATGGGATTTTCCAGGCAAGAGTGGGTTGCCATTTCCTTCTCCAGGGGATCTTCCTGACCCAGGTATCGAACCCAAGTCTCCTGCATTTCAGGCAGAGGCTTTACCCTCTGAGCCACCAGGGAAGCCCCCCAATCTAATAGACTTGTCTTCAAATCAGAAAACATATAGAAATTACTTAAAGTTATCTGGTATTCAGCATATGTTTAATAAATACTAGTTATTTCCCCTCCTTATTGATTAAAATGTAACTTAAAACTCTGCAGTTTCCAAGGATTTCAAAAAACAATCTTAGTTAACTGCCAACCACCTTTTGTAACCAAAATATATAAAGTAAATTTTATTTAAAATAATAGCTGATTACATTTTCTTTAAATTACATTAAGCAACTTTATAAGATGTAGATGCAAAGGAAATATCAAGAAGCAAGAATTGCTTCTTGCTTTCCATGAGCTTAACAAGTTTTTCACATTTGACATCTGCTTCTATCTAGGAAGTGTTTCGTATTTTAAGAAAGCCTTCAAGAGAATAGTACATTTTTTCTTAGAGTACCTTTGAATCCTGTAACCTAGGGTCAGTTTTCACAAGAGGTAGTTATTACTTTGGGATTAGTGAAAATGAAAAAAATAGGGAAAGGAGACAAATTGAGTTACTTTTTTTAGAGTATTAAAATAAAGCCAAGCATGTTTCATCCCCATCTAGACACAAGGTCCTCCTATTATTTTTTTTTATAATAGCAGTTCTAAAACTGTGATTATCAACAGTTTTAATTTTACAAAGAGAAACTTGGACACAGAGAATTTAACAGATAGTCTGAGGTATACACTAGGGAAAGTACACAGGGAAATTGTCCAAGTTCCTTTCTCTACCTAAAGCTGCCCTCTTTTCTTCCTAAGGTTATGAGTTTTAATCCTGTTGAATCCTATTAGCCCTACAGTAACTTAGTATTGCATCACTTCTCACTGGATATAGAATTATTTTTTCTTCTATATTTATACTGAAAATTACCTTAAGTATGTAGTACTCTCTCTGATATAAAACTCTTATCTTTTAAATGGGAAGGATCATTTAGCCAGATTAGCTGGAAGTTGCTCATAATCAAGTAGTTGTTATAATATTCAAATAACTGTGATCTCTCGAAGCAGACTTGAGAGCACCTCTGAGGCATGGCATTATGATGGTATATACACTGTTATTAAAGAGACCATGGAAATTCCAGTAGGATAACTGATTATCTCTTTAAATGTCAGAAGCTAAACAAGTCATACTTAACTCTAAGCATAGTGGGCATGCATGAAACAGATACATAGGAATATTTTTTAAATTATTTTAAGGAAGAAAGTTCTAAAGAATATGAGATAACTTACTAAGACCAGATTACTTTTTACTCTTCTCTTCTGATATATGCTTGAGATAACATCCACTGTGGAGTGGAAACAGTATCTGTGGGAGAAATTTCCCTCAGCCTGACATATATTCACCACTGGAAGGAATCCCTTGGGTGAATTTTTCCTATTACCTGTTCTGGACAGAACAAGAATCATGAAAATAATTTACATTGTACATCTCTTAGGGACAGTTTTGTTAAGAGCAGTAACTTTTGCATATTCTGGAAATCGGAACTGGGAGTCAAGAAAAATCACACATAAAGCAGCCAAGAATAGTGAAGTTTTAAAATAGCTTTTTATTTAACCTGCAAGTACTAAGATGTGTTCTGCAGTCTTAATCTCTAACTAGATCTAAATAATCAGATGCAATTAAAATTTAATTCCAGTTTTAAGAAACCGTATCCTGAATAGTGTGTGATATATGACCACCAATAGAAAATCCTCATGTGAATGGCAAGATTATTTGTCTATTTAGAAAACATTCAAAGAAGATTTGATACCTACTTTTTTCAAACTATATAAAAACTTGGAGAGGGAAAATTCTCCAAACACGTTAATGAAACCAGCATTACTTTGATACCAAAACCAGACAAGGACATCACAAACACACAAATTATAGGCCAATACCATTGATGTACATAGATGCAAAATTCCTGAACAAAATATTAGCAACTGAATCCAACAATTAATTCATTTAATCATATATCACAATCTAGTATTATTTATTCCAGAAATGTAAAGATGTTTCAGTATTCACAAATCTATCAATGTGATTTATCACAATAACAAAAAGAGGGATAAAAATCAGATGATTATCTGAACTGAAGCAGAAATGCATTTGACAAAATCCACCATCCATTAACCATAAAAACTCTGAACAAAATTTGAAATATTTTCCTCTAAGATCAGGAACAGAACAAGGATGACCAGTCTCACCACTTTTGTTTAATATAGTATTGGAAGTTCTAGCCATAGCAGTTAGGCAATAAAAATGAAAGTCATCAAAATCTGAAGAGGGCTTCCCTGATAACTCAGTTGGTAAAGAATCTGCCTGCAATGCAGGAGACCCCGGGTTGATTCCTGGGTTGGGAAGATCTGCTGGAGAAGGGATAGGCTACCCACTCCAGTCTTTTTGGGCTTCCCTTGTGACTCACTGCTAAAGAATCTGCCTGCAATGCAGGAGACCCAAGTTAAATTCCTGGTAGGGAAAATCCTCTGGAGAAAGAAAGCAACCCACTCCAGTATTCTTACCTGGAGAATCCCATGGACGGAGGAGCCTGGCAGGCTACAGTCTGTGGGGTCACAAGAGTCAGACACGACTTAGTGACTAAACCAACCAATCAAAATCAGAAGAGAAGATGTAAAAATGTCACTATTTGAAGATCACATGGTATTATATATAAAGAGCTCTAAAGACTTTACAAAAAAACTGTAAAAACTAATAAATTAATTCAGTAAAATCAGAGTACAAAATTAATTTACAGAAATCTGTTGCAGTTGTACACACTAATATCAAACTGTCAGGAAGGTAAATTAAGAAAGCAAACCCATTAAAAATTTCATCAAAAAGAATTTAAAAACCTAAGAATAAATATAATCACAGAGGTTAAAGTTCTATATAGTGAAAACTGTAAGACACTGATGAAAACAATTAGAAGATACAAATTAAAAAGATGTTTTGTGTTCATGGATTGGAAGAATTAATATTGTTAAAATGTTCTTGCTACCCAAGGAATCTACAGATTCAGTGAAATCCCTATCAAAATTCTAAAGGTATATTTCACAGAACTACAACAAATAACTATAAAATTTGTATAAATCAAAAACAACCCTCAATAGACAAAACAACCCTGAGAAAGAAGAATAAAGCTGGAGGTATCATACTGTCTGATTTTAACTATCAAGCTATAGTAATCAAAATATTTTGGTACTGGCATAAAAACGGACACACAAGATTAATAAAACAGAGGTGAGAGTCCAGAAATAAACCCACATGAATATAAACAATATTTGGCAGGAGAAAAGGTCTTACACTGAGGAAAAATAGACTTCAATACATGGTGTTGGGAAAATTGGACAGGCACATGTGATAAAATAAAACTAGATCATTATCTTTCACCAGTCACAAAAATTAACACAAAATGGATTAAAGACATGAGTGTAAGACCTGAAACCATAAAATTCCTAGAAGAAAGCATAGGCCATAACCACACTGACATCAGTTTTATTGATGTTTTTGTGCATGTGACTTCTGATGCAAGAGCTGCAGAAGCACAAACAAACAAATGAAACTACAATAGCTAGAATGCTTCTGCACAGCAAGAAAAACTATAAACAAATTTAAAAGAGAATCTAAGAAACTCCAATACTTTGGCCACCTCATGAGACAAGTTGACTCACTGGAAAAGACTCTGATGCTGGGAGGGGTTGAGGGCAGGAGGAGACGGGGACGACAGAGAATGAGATGGCTGGATGGCATCACCGACTCTGTGGACATGAGTTTGAGTGAACTCCGGGAGTTGGTGTTGGACAGGGAGGCCTGGCGTGCTGTGATTCATGGGGTCGCGGAGAGTCGGACACGACTGAGCGACTGAAATGAACTGAACTGAACTGAAGAAGTGGGAGAAGATGTTTCTAAATCACATATCTGACAGGTGGTTATAAAATATATAAAGTCATACAACTTAACAAGCAAACTGATTTAAAAATGAGTAGAGGGTCTGAATAGACATTTTTCCAAAGAAGACAGCAAATACATGAAAAAATGTTCAATACCACTAATTCTTGAGGAAATGCAAATCAAAACCATAATGAGATATTGGTTCACACATGTTAGAATGACTATTGTTGAAAAGAAAGAAATAACAAAAGTTGGAGTGGGTGTGACAAAAATGGAGTCCTTGTACATTATTGGTAGGACTGTAAATTAGTGCAGCTACTATGGAAAGAAATATCGAGACTCCTCTAGAAATTAATAATAGAGCTAACATATGAAACAACAATTCCATTTTGAATATTTATCCAAAGAAAACCAAAAAACTAACTTGAAAAAGTGTATGCACCCCTATATTCACTGTCCCCTTATTTACAATACCCAAGATACAGACACTAGTGTCCATTAGTGGATGAATGGATGAAGGACACATGGTGTATATACACAATGGAACATTACCCGGCTCTAAAAGAGAGTGAGTTCTGTCATTTGTGACAACATGGGTGGACCTTGAAGGTTTTATGCCAAATGAAATAAATCAGATGAAGATGAGAAATACTGCATGACTTCAGTAATGTGAAATCTGGGACAACAAAGCAAACACAAACTCATAGGTACAGAGACCAGACTAGTGACTTCCAAAGGGGAAAGGGCTTGAACAGTAGGTGAAATGGGTTGAGTGTCAACTGACTGATGATGAATGGTAAGTATACTTAGACTAGGTGTTGATTACTTGTAGGATTTACAGATGTCAAATCATAATTCTATACACCTGAAATTTACATAATAAGTAAATACATACATAAAAAATAAATAGAAGTAACCTGAAAAACACTAAATTTACTGGGCCATTTAAAATGTAATATACACTTGAAATTAATATATTAATAATATTGTAAGTCAACTATACATCAATAAATTTAGAAAAATAAGTGAAGTAGTTCAGTCGTGTCCAACTCTTTGCATCCCCATGAACTGTAGCCTACCAGGCTCCTCCGTCCATTGGATTTTCAAGGCAAGAGTACTGGAGTGAGTTGCCATTTCCTTCTCCAGGGATCTTCCTGACCCAGGGATTGAACCCGGGTGTCCTGCATTGTAGGTAGTCTGAGCCACCAGTGAAATCCTTAGAAAAATAAAATATGCAATATTCAGTTCAGTTCAGTTCAGTCACTCAGTCGTGTCCGACTCTTTGCAACCCCATGAATCACAGCACACCAGGCCTCCCTGTCCATCACCAACTCCAGGAGTTCACTCAAACTCATGTCCACCGAGTCGGTGATGCCATCCAGCCATCTCATTCTCTGTCGTGCCCTTCGCCTCCCACCCTCAACCCTCCCAGCATCAGAGTCTTTTCCAGTGACTCAACTCGTTGCATGAGGTGGCCAAAGTACTGGAGTTTCAGTTTTAGCATCAGTCCTTCCAATGAACACCCAGGATTGACCTCCTTTAGAATGGACTGGTTGGATCTCCTTGCAGTCCAAGGGACTCTCAAGAGTCTTCTCCAGCACCACAGTTCAATATATTACTGAGTGTTTTAACACTGATTTAAGTTCATCATTAAAATAACTGCATTCATTGTGTAAAAAAATGTTTAATGCCATTATATAAAAAAATTTACACCAAGCATTATTTATCCTATATTATTTTATAGGATACTTATAGCTTACATTTTACAAAACATCTATGATCCATAATGAGTTAGTGTTTGTGAAAGATGTAAGGTCTATGTTTAGATTCTTGGGATTTTTGCATGTGGATATCTAGTTGTTCCTGCACTAACGAGATATTTGGTGTATTATATTGTGCTTGTTTCTTTGTCAACTGATTGACAAACTTGCCTATGTATGTCTATTTCTTGGCCTTTTATACCATGACATATATATTTCCATTCTTTAGCCAATATCACACTGCCTTGATTGCTGTAGCTTTATATTAAAGTCTAGTAATGTCAGTCCTCTGACCTTGTTGTTCTTCTTCATCCTTTTATTTTTAATCCATATCTTTATATTTAAAGTGTGTTTGACATGTAATAAATGGTTATATCAATATTCATTAGAGATATTGGTCTGTAGTTTATTTTGTGTTAGTGTTGCTTTTGTACCAGAGTAAAATTATTCCCTACTCCTCTATTTTCTGGAAAAGTTTGTTGAGAATTGGAATTATTTATTATTTATATATTTGGTAGAATGCACCAAGGCAATGGCACCCCACTCCAGTACTTTTGCCTGGAAAATTCCATGGACGGAGGAGCCTGGTAGGCTGCAGTCCATGGGGTCGCGAAGAGTCGGACATGACTGAGTGACTTCACTTTCACTTTTCACTTTCATGTATTGGAGAAGGAAATGGCAATCTACTCCAGTGTTCTTGCCTGGAGAATCCCAGGGACGGGAGAGCCTGGTGGGCTGCCGTCTATGGGGTCGCACAGAGTCGGACACTACTGAAGTGACTTAGCAGCAGAATGCACAAATGAAGCCATTAGGGCCTGGATTTTTCATTTTAGTAAGTTTTATAATTCCTAATTCTGTTCTTTTTTCTTTATGTCTTCAATTCTCTATTTCTTCTTGTGTCTTTTTTAGGTATTTGCTCATTCAATGTAAAATATCTAATTTATTGGCATATTGTTTTCAATAGTATTCTTTTTAATTCCTCAGCATATGGATAGATCACAATTTGCTTATTAATTTGAATTATTTCAAGTATTGATATTATGAACTGAATGCTATGAACATTTGCAAAGCCATTGTGTGGAACAAGAGACAATAATTGATTCCTTTCAGAATGTAATAACACTGGATAGCAGTTCCTGCAGATTCTGGAACTCCAACTAGAATCCCAAATCTCCAGGAGCAGTTTCTTACAGTTAGACCTGCTTTTCAGTTACACAAATTGAGCTTCTAGGTCTTTTTTTCCAGTCCTTCTCTACCTTGTCTTCTATCTTTTCCTAGTCTCCACAAACCCACTGGACACTAACTCCATATGGCTTTGGTCTCAGCAGGTTGTCGTGGAATAAATGAGATAAACCAACTCATGATATGATTTGCATGATTAAAACCAAACAAATATGTTACTGTTTGTAATTTTGTATACTTAAGTACTTTTTTTTTTTTTAAAGAAATGGTTTTATCACTAAAAGAATGACAAAAATAGTGGAATTTTAGGATGTGTGGCAAGTAATAATGAGTGAACATTTGGGAGAAAATACTCTTCCAGGCACTATTGAACTTTACCAAATGTATGTATACTTGTGTGTGGTCTGTGTATAAAGCTGTCCCTATGCTTCCTCTCTGAAGATGGGTAAGACCATCTTTTGTGGACTTGTCAAATACAGCTCTGATCCTCGTAGTATACAGTGAGTTCTCTAAATGCCATGGCTTCTTTCCTACTTTCAGATAGTTGTGAGTGACCAAGAAAATCTTTCATGTATTTTTTTTTGCATATTTATCTTTGGACTGGGAGAAAAGTAATGGAGACATTGAAGTGTGTGCATTTATGATAGAATAAATATGTTTTTTTATGTCATACTGCTTCTGTTTCAGTTATAATTCACAAACTTTTGATTTGCTCTCTAAGGTGGGAATATTTCTTTATTTTTTCAGTGGAACAAGAGGAAACAGTCTCTAAAGAGTTTAGAATTTATAAGAAATGCATTCTGAGGTAGACTAATCATAGTATGATGACTTATCCATTGTAAAAGTTGTTTAGTTCTCAACTTCTGCCATTTGTAAACAAAATATTTGCCCATTGTTGTGTTTTTCAGGTTATTTGTTTTCAGTGAGTGAATACACAGGATTGTTTTCCTACTTCTTTTTGTCTCTGTAACCAGAGTTGCTACCAATGACTGAGATGTCTTCCTTAAAATTGCAAGGTCTTCTATAATTATAAAATTCTAGTTTTTTTATTATGGCCAAGTGATACATAAAAATGACCTACCTAAACATGTATTGATCTTTTATCACCTGGACTCTACCCTGCCAAAAAACACACTTGGTATAATATAAAAATACCACTAGCTATAGCTGCTGGTTTTCCTCTAGTGTAGCAGTGTTATATACTAACAGAAAGGACTCAACACAAGCTGTCAATAAATCTATTCAAATGCACAACTAGAGAAGCTACCTTGAGCTGTGTTTTATTATTGGGAATTAGTAGTGATGTGATGGTATCCAAATGGCATTACATTAATTCTCTATAAAATAACATACGTGATTAACGTATTATCAGTTCAGTTCAGTCCTCAGTTGTGCCTGACTCTTTGCGACCCTGTGGACCACAGCACTCCAGGCTTCCCTGTCTATCACCAACTCCCAGAGTTTATTCAAACTCATCTCCATTGAGTTGGTGATGCCATCCAACCATCTCACCCTCTGTCGTCCCCTTCTCCAACTGCCTTCAATCTCTCCCAGCATCAGGGTCTTTTCAAATGAGTCAGCTCTTTGCATCAGGTGGCCAAAGTATTGGAGTTTCAGCTTCAACATCAGTCCTTCCAATAAACACTCAGGACTGATCTCCTTTATGATGGACTGGTCGGATCTCCTTGTAGTCCAAAGGACTCTCAAGAGTCTTCTCCAACACCACAGTTCAAAAGCATCAATTCTTCGGCATTCAACTTTCTTTATAGTCCAACACTCACATCCATACAAGACCACTGCAAAAACCATAGCCTTGACTAGACGGACCTCTGTTGACAAAGTAATGTCTCCAATTTTTAATATGCTGTCTAGGTTGGTCATAACTTTCCTTCCAAGGAGTAAGTCTCTTTTAATTTCATGGCTGCAATCAGCATCTGCAGTGATTTTGGAGCCCAAAAAAATAAAGGCAGCCACTGTTTCCACTGTTTCCCTGTCTATTTCCTATGATGTGATGGGACTGGATGCCATGATCTTAGTTTTCTGAATGTTGAACTTTAAGCCAATTTTTTCACTCTCCTCTTTCACTGTCATCAAGAGGTTCTTTAGTTTCTCTTCTCTTTCTGCCATAAGGGTGGTATCATCTGCATATCTGAGGTTATTGATATTTCTCCTGGCAATCTTGATTCCAGCTTGTGCTTCCTCCAACCCAGCATTTCTCATGATATGCTCTGCATGTAAGTTAAATAAGCAGGGTGACAATATACAGTCTTGTTGTTCTCCTTTTCCTATTTGGAACCAGTCTGTTGTTCCATGTCCAGTTCTTCCTGATCTGCATACAGGTTTCTTAAGAGGCAGGTCAGGTGGTCTGGTATTCCCATCTCTTGAAGAATTTTCCACAGTTTTTTGTGATCCACACAGTCAAAGGCTTTGGCATAGTCATTAAAGCAGAAATAGATGCTTTTCCGGAACTCTCTTGCTTTTTTGATGATCCAACAGATGTTGTCAATTTGATCTCTGGTTCCTCTGCCTTTTTTAAAACCAGCTTGAACATCTGGAAGTTCATGGTTCATGTATTGCTGAAGCCTGGCTTGGAGAATTTTGAGCATCACTTTACTAGGATGTGAGATGAGTGCAATTGTGCGGTAGTTTGAGCATTCTTTGACATAGCCTTTCTTTGGGATTGGAATGAAAACTGACCTTTTCCAGTTCTGTGGCCACTGCTGAGTTTTCCAAATTTGCTGGCATATTGAGTGCAGCACCTACACAGCATCATATTTCAAGATTTGAAATAGCTCAACTGGAATTCCATCACCTCCACTAGCTTTGTTCATAGTGATGCTTCCTAAGGCCAACTTGACTTCACATTCCAGGATGTCTGGCTCTTGGTGAGTGATCACACCATCGTGATTATCTTGGTCATGAAGATCTTTTCTGTACAGTTCTTCTGTGTATTCTTGCCACCTCTGCAGAGACTTTACTTTGCCAACAAATATTCAAATATTCAAACCTATCCAGTAGTCATGTATGAATGTGATTGTTGGATCATAAAGAAGGCTGAGTACCAAAGAATTGATGCTTTTGAACTGTGGTTCTTCTAGAAGACTCTTGCGAGTCCTTTAGATAGCAAGGGGATCAAACCAGTTGATCCTAAAGGAAATCTGAATATCCATTGGAAGGATTGATGCTGAGGCTGAAGTTCTGATGCTTTGCCACCTGATACGAAGATCCAACTCAATGGAAAAGACTCTAATTCTGGGAAAGATTGAGGGCAGAAGGAGAAAGGGGCAGCAGAGTATGAGATGTTTGGGTGGCATCCCTGACTCAATGGACATGAGTTTGAGCAAACTCCAGGAGACTGTGAAGGACAAGGAAGCCTAGCACGCTGCATTTCATAGGGTTGCAAAGAGTTGGACATGACAGCGACTGAACAACAGCAACAAGCATATATTTAGCTACCACATGTTTGTGTTTCTTCCTGTTTTTTCTTGTAATTGATTTCAAGTTACATAATATGGTGTTCAGAAAATATGCTTGATTTGATTTCAATCTTCTTAAATTTACTGAGATTGCTTTTTTGCCTAACGTGACTTATTCTGAAGAATGTTTCATGTGCACTTGAAAAGACTATACTCTGTTGTATTGGGGTGGAATTTTCGGGATATATATATATCTATTAAGTTCATCTGGTATAAGATACTTGTTGTTTTTCAGTCATTATGTCATGTCCAACTCTTTGCAACCCCATGGACTGTAGTGTGCCAGGTACCTCTGTCCTACACTATCTCCCAGAGTTTGCTCAAATTCATGTCCATTGAGTTGGTGATGCTATCTAAGCATCTCATCCTCTTCCATCCCTACTCCTTTTGCCTTCAATCTTTCCCAGGATCAGGGTCTTTTCCAATGAGACAACTCTTTACATCAAATGGCCAAAGTATTGCAGCTTCAGCAACATTAAGAATTAACGACTACTTTATCCAGACTCAGGCTTTCCTGGTTACTAAGATGGTCAAGAATTTGCCTGCGATGCAGGAGACCTGAGTTGATCCCTGGGTTGAGATGATGCCCTGGAGAAGGGAATGGCAACCCACTCCAGTATTCTTGCCTGGAGAATTCCATGGATGTAGCAGCCTGGTGGGCTACTGTCGATGGGTCACAAAGAATCAGATATGACTGAGCGACTAACACACACATATCCAGACAGGAGTTTGGTGTGGGGTGTGGAAAAATAAGTGAAGAAGATTAAGTGGTACAAACTTTCAATTATAAAGTAGAGAAGTCAGGAAGATTTGATTAAAACTTGGGAAATATATCCAAAAATATTGTAACAATTTTGTATGCTGACATGTTTGCTAGACTTATTGTGGTGGTCAATATTTAATCTGCATAAATGTAAAAAATCACTATTTTGTACACCTTAAATTAACATAATATTCTATATCAACTATACTTCACTTAGAAAAAGAGAAAAATAAGATAAAAAAAAGCATTGAAAATGTTAATTAAGTCCATTATTATAACAGATTAAATGAGTGAGGATAATTATCTCAAACTGTGCAGAGCAGTTTTATGAATTAAATATTCATTTATTATTAAAATATTACAAATCTATTAATATGAGATATATCTTAATTTCAAAAAAGTATCATCCATGATGGTATTTTAAAAACAAGCATTATGTATTTAGGAGAAAAAATGCTTCCCTTCAGCACTGTACTGGTGGTTCCAACCCATTCAATATGAAAGAATCCAGAAAACAATAACTACTTGGTCTGGAAAAGATCAGGAAAAACTTGTTATTTGTTTTCTATGTACCCCCTCATGGATCATAGCCTTGTCATGGCGAAGGGACTTGCATAACTTAGTGAAGCAATGAGCCATGCTGTGCAGGACCCCTCAAGATGGATGGTCACAGTGAAGAGCTCTGACAAAATGGGGTCCACTAGAGGCTTGGGACTTTAAGAGGAATCTATACACAAAATACAAATGAATGGTAGAAAATTTCAACAAATTTAATGAATATACAATGAATATATGAAAATTTGCTGTTTTTCTGCATGAGTAATGACCTACTAAAATATAGAGCAAAAGATATTTCTATTTAATAGCTTGAAAATATATTACCTGATAACAAATCAAACAAATCAAAATCACTAAAAAGAAAAGAATAAAATGTAACTAGGTAAAGTGATATACTAGGTTTATGGATTAAAATAATCAAAATCATAAAATTATCTATTCTTTCCAAATTAATCTATAAATTCTATCCAAGTTCAATTGATATCCTAAGATTGTTATTGTCTAATTTGACAACCTATCCTAAAATCATCTGTAAGAGTTAAGTGACAAGAAGAACTTAGATATTCTTAAAGTAGCATACCTGGAGAGTATAGATTAATTGTGCTAAGTACCAACCATATTTAAGATTTTGTATTGTTGTATCTGAGAAATAAAATGACTAATGGACAGAATGATAGAGTCCAGGAACAGAGCCAAGCATAGGTGAATGTTTGATATATAGCGAAGATGACATTAAAATCAGTAAGGAAAATCTATTCAATAAATCATATTTAGATGATCACTTATATCCATATAAAATAAATTATATTCCTCTTATACAGCAATACAAAATTTAATTTCTTGTTGGGTTAAATAACTGTGAAAAATAAATGTTTAAAATTATAAACAAGTGTAAAGACAATAAAATATTTTTAGAGATTAATTATGAAACATGTACTATAGAGGAGACAAAAGTTTTAAATAAAGAAAATAAATTGATAAAGGTAACAATTAAATTTTGTGTATGTATAAACATCACAAACTTTTCATATCATCTATAGGAGTGAAGGCATTTTCAGTTTATATATTTTTTTTTTGTATAAAAATGATAGCATCTCCAAAGATTTAGCTGAAGTATGAACTAAAAAGATGAAAGAGCATGTCCAGTAAATATTCAAATTGTTGCCCAAATTCACTATTAGCCAAGAAAATGCAATAAGTGTTTTAAAATTAAAATTTAACATTTTATTTTATAATTTTTTTTATCTACCTAAATGGAAAGAAAACACAGCAA
This sequence comes from Moschus berezovskii, assembly GCF_049115385.1. Lineage (NCBI taxonomy): Eukaryota > Metazoa > Chordata > Mammalia > Artiodactyla > Moschidae > Moschus > Moschus berezovskii. The sequence goes on from NC_142468.1 coordinate 77,365,599, forward strand.
TTTGCAAAATTCGATATTGATAAGTCATGGAGAAATTAGGACCATCGGTAGAGTATAAACATCTACAACTTAGGAAGAAACTTTGCAATTTCTAGTAAAGTTAGAAGGTTTATACCTTACAATTCAACACTTCCAGTTCTAGGTAAATATCCTACAAAAATTACCACATGTGCACAAAGAAGCATATATATATATATATATATATATGTGTGTGTGTATATACTTGAGCATGTATATATATGAGCATGTATACCTGTATATATATATTCAGTTGAGACACTATTTATAATAGTAAATAATTAGATAATTCTAAACTTTTTCCAAGGGGAAAGGGAAATACATTTTAGAATACCCACAAGAAGAAGACTGTAGCCATTAAAATGAATAAACTAAATTCAACAAGTGCGGTGAGAAAGCTAGATATACACATGTAAAAATGATGTTGGATTTTTAACCTTTCACCATATACCAAAATTAAATCCAAATGAAATAAATACCTAAATGTAATACCTGAAACTACTGAACTTGAAGAAGAAAAAATAGGAGATTTTAAAGATGTTGAATTTGGCATTAAAATTTGAATTTTGTTGGATAGGACAGCAAAACATAGCAAAAACAAAAATCACACAAAGTTATATCAAATTTAAAAACTTCTCCAATCAAGAGAGTGAAAAGGCAAACTACAAAATGGAAGAAAATGTTTGCAAATAATATATATAAAGAGTTAATATATATAGAATATATAAAGATCTTGTCAGTTCAGTTCAGTTCAGTTCAGTCGCTCAGTCGTGTCCAACTCTCTGCGACCCCATGAATCACAGCACGCCAGGCCTCCCTGTACATCACCAACTCCAAGAGTTCACTCAAACTCATGTCCACAGAGTCGGTGATGCCATCCAGCCATCTCATTCTCCGTCGTCCCCTTCTCCTCCCGCCCCCCAACCTTTCCTAGCATCAGAGTCTTTTCCAGTGAGTCAACTCGTCACATGAGGTGGCCAAGGTATTGCAGTTTCAGCTTTAGCATCAGTCCTTCCAATGAACACCCAGGATTGATCTCCTTTAGAATGGACTGGTTGGATCTCCTTGCAGTCCAGGGGACTCTCAAGAGTCTTCTCCAGCACCACATTTCAAAAGCATCAATTCTTTGGCGATCAGCTTTCTTCACAGTCCAACTCTCACATCCATACATGACCACGGGAAAAACCATAGCCTTGACTAGACGGACCTTTGTTGGCAAAGTAATGTCTCTGCTTTTTAATATACTATCAAGGTTGGTCATAACTTTCCTTCCAAGGAGTAAGCATCTTTTAATTTCCTGGCTGCAGTCAGCATCTGTAGTGATTTTGGAGCCCCCCAAAATAAAGTCTGACACTGTTTCCACAGTTTTTCCATCTATTTCCCATGAAGTGATCTTGTACAACTTAACAATTTGAAACCAAATAACCCATTGAAAAATAGCCAAAGGACTTGAATAGACATTTATTCAAAGAAAATATACAATAGTCAGTAAGCATGTGAAAAAGATGTTCATCCTTAATCATCAGGAAAATGTAAATCAAAACCACACTGAGATATTACCTCACAACTGTTAGGATGGCTTCTATCAAGACAAAAACCAATAAATAACAAGTGCTGATAAGGATGTGGACATTCAGAGAAATGGAAAGCCGTTGCATTGTTCAGTTCAGTTCAGTTCAGTCGCTCAGTTGTGTCCAACTGTTTGTGACCCCATGAATTGCAGCACACCAGGCCTCCCTGTCCATCACCAACTCCTGGAGTTCACTCAACCTCATATCCATCGAGTCAGTGATGCCATCCAGCCATCTCATCTTCTGTGTCCCCTTCTCCTCCTGCCCTCAATCCCTCCCAGCATCAGAATCTTTTCCAATGAGTCAACTCTTCGCATGAGGTGGCCAAAGTACTGGAGCTTCAGCTTTAGCATCAGTCCTTCCAATGAACACCCAGGTCTGATCTCCTTTAGAATGGACTGGTTGTATTTCCTTGCAGTCCAAGGGGCTCTCAAAAGTCTTCTCCAACACCACAGTTCAAAAGTATCAATTCTTTGGCGGTCAGCTTTCTTCACAGTCCAACTCTCACATCCATACATTGTTAGTGAGAATATAAAATGTCACAACCATTTAGGAAAAAATTATATTTAGTTTCTTCAAAAATTAAAAACAGAGAATAAAAATAGAGTTACCACTCAAAACACACATTTGAATTCTAAGTGTATATATATATATATTTATAAAGAATTGAAAGCAGTATCTTGAAGAGATATTTGCACACCTATGTTCATTGCAGCAATATTTACAATAGGCAAGGGGTGGAAGCAAACTAAATGCCCACTGATGAATGATTGGATAAAGAAAATGTGGCATGTACATACAATGGAATGGTATTTAGCATTAGAAAAGAAGGAAATCCTATCATATGCTACAGCATGGGTGAACTTTGAGAACATTATGCTAAGTGAAATAAGTCCATCTCAAGAAGATAAAAATACTTGATTGACTCAAGTACTCAAATCCTTAGAAATAGAATGGAGACTGGTGGTTGCCAGGGTGAGGTGAGGTGATAAGAGCACGCATAATGGCTATGGAGTTTCAGTTTTGAAAGATGAAAAATTTCTAGAGATCTATTTCACAAGGTGCATATATTTAACATTATTGTACAACTGAAAATTAAGATGTTATATTTTAACCACATTTTTAAAAAGAATGAACTAGAGCAGGATATATTTAAGTAAATGAATCTCTACAACAAAACGGTGAGTGAAAAAATAAATTTCAGAATAACGGCAATAATATATAGGTACCATCTGTATCAAGTTAAAACTGTGCAAAATGTACTTTTTCACAATGTATCAAAAATGAGGAAATATTTTTAAAAAATATACAGGTGAGTGATACTCATGGAGTTGATGATAGTTATTATCTTTGCTATGATAAAATAATTGAATATAGAAGATTGCTTGGAGGTTTTTATTATTTCTAATAATCCAGTTTTATACTAAAAAGGAATCTGAAATAAATATGGTAAAATGTTAAAAATTTGACAAAACCACATGCCATATCAGTGTCTAGATTAAACTCTACAATTGAAATAGATTATAGGAAAGATACAAATATGTCCAGTGATCTCCAAGGACCTTTCCAACCCTCCTCAAAGCATTTTTTAAAATAAAAATTTAGTGTGAAATATATCAAGCACATATGGGTAGAGAAGCATTTTAAAAGCACACTTTAGCCTATAATTAGTATGGACTGAAAGGAGATCAAACCAATCAGTCCTAAAAGAAATCAATCCTGATGCTGAGGCTGAAGCTATAATAGTTTGGCCACCTGATGTGAAGAGCTGACTCATTGGAAAAGACTTTAATGTTGGAAAAGACTGAAGACTAAAGGAAAAGAGGGCACCAGAGAATGAGATGGTTAGATAGCATCACCAACTCAATGGGCATGAATGTGAGCAAACTCTGGGAGATAGTGGAGGAGAGGAGTTTGGGGTGCTGCCGTCCTTTGGCTTGCAGAGAGTCAGATACTCCTTAAATGACTGAACAACAACAAGTTGTTTCGAGGCAATGAAAAAAAGTATTGGACAGATGCCCACAATAGGATCACTGAATGTCTGGGGAAAGCAGAGCGTTTGAATTTGATGCCAAAGAGATCATAGAATGTGTTTGTGTTCTAATACCCACGAGCTGTTTATCAAACTTGTAAATTGGCACACTTCATGCAATGCAAGTAGCTTGAATACTTTCTGTTTTATTGTGAAGTAAATAACTGAATATAGAGAGTTTCTTTATTTTTTCCTTTTCCATGTGGATTGAAATAGTACTAATGCTCTCACTTGACTCTTGATAGATACATGAGAACACCTGTGAATACAAACATGAATGATGGAATAAGGTAAAATGAACTGTATGTAACTTTTATGTTAGGGTGGAATTTCTATTTTCCTGAAGAATTAAATATGTGCTTCTTGCCAGCAGATGACAGCTATTATTTTGATCTCTCTACTTATAGAAAATTTTCCTTGTCAAAAAAGCAATAATTCTTATACGTATTATACGCAAAATTGTAAGTTTATGTGTGTATGTGCTTGTGAGTTGAGTTAATACTTTTGTATGCACATTTGGGCAACTGGAGAATTTAGCTAAAAGATCCCTCATTTTGAATTTAAAAGTGGACCAGATCATATTCGATTTCTCTTTATTTAATGAAGTTTAGTCTTGAACATTTCTGGGTTTCCCACTATAGTTAGTGAGTCAGGTTTTTTTTCCTCCTTATTTCTTCATTTAAGAAATTTAATCCCAGCTGAATTGAATTCAATTAAAAATTACTCTTTCAATAAAATAAATTATAGAGATATGATGATGGAGCATTTGGTAGGTTTAAAATACATTATGAATATTGAAAAAACTACAAAAGACAAATTAATACCAACTTATTCCAAGAGGTACTATATATGGATTATGGTCCATAAATCTTTGTCATCATGGTTGTTGCCTAGAAGGTCTTTCTGGAGCTCACATGTTGGGTCCTCAGTCTATTCATGGCTGCTTTCATCTCCTGATTTCTCAGAGTGTAAATAATGGGGTTCAGTAAAGGTGTGATAACTGAATAAAACACAGAAAGAAATTTATCCACTGAAAAACTACTAAATGGCCAAGCATAAATGAAGATACACGGCCCAAAGAACAGAGTGACCACTGTAATGTGAGCAGATAGTGTGGACAGAGCTTTGGAGAGACCACCAGAGGGTCGATGTGGAACGGTTACCAGAATGACAGTGTAGGAAATGAGCAAGAGTACGAAGGAGATGAAAGACAATAGTCCACTGTCAGCAATTACTAGCAACTCCAGAACATAGGTCTCGGTGCAGGCGAGCTTTATAACCCGCGGGAGGTCACAGAAAATATTGTCTACTATATTGGGACCACAGAAGGGCAAGGTGATGGTAAAAACCATCTGGCTCATTGTATGCACAAAGCCAACAGCCCATGACAGCAGCACAGAGCCTCTAAGTACCCGGTGGTTCATGATGGCTGTGTAGTGAAGAGGTTTACATATTGCAAAGTACCGATCAACCGCCATAACTATGAGAAGTGTCATCTCACTGCCCCCTAAAAAGTGAAGGAAGAACATCTGAGCCATACAGCCCCATAGAGAAATAGTTTTATTCTCCCTGACAAAATCTGCAACCATCTTGGGGGTTGTGATTGTAGAAAGAGACATATCAAGAAAGGAGAGGTTTCCAAGGAGGAAGTACATTGGTGTGGAGTGCAGATGAGAGTCCAAGGTTACGGTGACCACAATGAGAAGGTTTCCTGCCATAACTGCTGCATAGGCCAATAAAAATATGAAAAAAAATAGAAAAGCTCAAATACCCAAGTGTTGGTGAGTCCTAACAAAACAAACTCAGATATCATTGAGCTATTCATCGTTTTCATCAAGTTTGTGTACGTGTTTTCAGAAAGTCTTTAAAATGAAGGTAATCCAGAAAAAGTGATGATTTAATCTGTGACAGTTTTGAAGGTATGGGCATATAGAAAGTAGTATTTGATTCCTAAAAAAAAAGAAAAGGTAGATATTTCTGAAAAATACAGTTTAATTGACTAATGCAAACACATTACACTTTCACATTACTGCATTTATTTTTGGACAGAAAGGCACAAAAGGGAAAATTATTGTAAAACTTTGTAAATAGTGTTTGTGGATATAGCTTTTCTCTTCACATTTATTTGTTGTTTTTACCATGAGTTCATGAATTTGTGACCCTTGAGTTTAATGGATCATGTAATAATCAAATGGTCTTTGGTCATAAATTAATTCAAGTGTATTAGAATATAGTCACTAACTTTTTGGCAGCTAGTATTCAATCTTTTACCCTTTTCACCTTCCTAGTTTGAAATATTCAGATATGTTCATATGAGTTGAATTATATACCCACTCAGCAAATTGCTACAGTACTTTTCTTCTCTCACCTATACTACATTCTCACCCTTCCCTTTCATCTCAAATATATATACCAAATGCTTTAACTTATTCCTGAAGGTTTAAACTGGCTAGAGTCTGTCATGTGTCCCTACCTCCCCCAGATAATAACAAAATAGCTTCCCAGGAAGTTTCTGCACAAGAACATAAATATTTCCTTGTTAATGTTTCTCTCTTTCTTTGTTCTTTCCTTCTCCCTCTGTCCCTCCCTCCTTCCCTTTCTCCTTTCCTTCCTTCTATTTTCTTTCTTTCCTTTTTTTTTTTTTCAGTTGAGTTTTGTATCTCATACTTTGGATCATGAATAAAACTCTTCAGTTCAGTTCAGTTCAGTCACTCAATCGTGTCCAACTCTTTGCAACCCCATGAATCACAGCACGCCAGGCCTCCCTGTCCATCACCAACTCCCGGAGTTCACTCAAACTCATGTCCATCGAGTTAGTGATGCCATCCAGCCATCTCATTCTCTGTCGTCCCCGTCTCCTCCCACGCCCAATCCCCCCCAGCATCAGAGTCTTTTCCAGTGAGTCAACTCGTCGCATGAGGTGGCCAAAGTATTGCAGTTTCAGCTTTAGCATCAGTCCTTCCAATGAATACCCAGGATTGATCTCCTTTAGAATGGACTGGTTGGATCTCATTGCAGTCCAAGGGACTCTCAAGAGTCTTCTCCAGCACCACAGTTCAAAAGCATCAATTCTTCGGCGATTAGCTTTCTTCACAGTCCAACTCTCACATCCATACATGACCACGGGAAAAACCATAGCCTTGACTAGATGGACCTTGGTTGGCAAAGTAATGTCTCTGCTTTTTAATATGCTATCAAGGTTGGTCATAACTTTCCTTCCAAGGAGTAAATGTCTTTTAATTTCCTGGCTGCAATCAGCATCTGCAGTGATTTTGGAGCCCAAAAAAACAAAGTCTGACACTGTTTCCACTGTTTCCCCATCTATTTCCCATGAAGTGATAGGACCAGATGCCATGATCTTCGTTTTCTGACTGTTGAGTTTCAAGCCACCCTTTTCACTCTCCTCTTTCACTTTCATCAAGAGGCCTTTGATTTCCTCTTCACTTTCTGCCATAAGGGTGGTGTCATCTGCATATCTGAGGTTATTGATATTTCTCCCGGCAATCTTGATTCCAGCTTGGGCTTCTTCCAGCCCAGCGTTCCTCATGATGTACTCTGCATATAAGTTAAATAAGCAGGGTGACAATATACAACCTTGACGTACTCCTTTTCCTATTTGGAACCAGTCTGTTGTTCCATGTCCAGTTCTAACTGTTGCTTCCTGACCTGCATACAGGTTTCTCAAGAGGCAGGTCAGCTGGTCTGGGATTCCCATCTCTTTCAGAATGTTCCACAGTTTATTGTGATCCACACAGTCAAAGGCTTTGGCATAGTCAATGAAGCAGAAATAGATATTTTTCTGGAACTCTCTTGCTTTCGCCATGATCCAGCGGATGTCGGCAATTTGATTTCTGGTGCATCTGCCTTTTCTAAAACCTGCTTGAACGTCTTGAAGTTCACGGTTCACATATTGCTGAAGCCTGGCTTGGAGAATTTTGAGCATGACTTTACTAGTGTGTGAGATGAGTGCAATTGTGCGGTAGTTTGAGCATTCTTTGGCATTGCCTTTCTTTGGGATTGGAATGAAGACTGACCTTTTCCAGTCCTGTGGCCACTGCTGAGTTTTCCAAATTTGCTGGCATATTGAGTGCAGCACTTTCACAGCATCATTTTTCAGGATTTGAAATAGCTCAATTGGAATTCCATCACCTCCACTAGCTTTGTTTGTAGTGATGCTTTCTAAGGCCCACTTGACTTCACATTCCAAGATGTCTGGCTCTAGGTGAGTGATCATGCCATCATGATTATCTTCATCGTGAAGATCTTTTTTGTACAGTTCTTCTGTGTATTCTTGCCACCTCTTCTTAATATCTTCTGCTTCTGTTAGATGCATACCATTTCTGTCTTTTATCGAGCCCATCTTTGCATGAAATATTCCCTTGATATCTCTAATTTTCTTGAAAATATCTCTTGTTTTCCTATTCTGTGTAAAACTCTTAGCCTTTGCCTTTTGTCTATTTCCCTGACTCTCTTGTTGCTGGATTCCTGGCTGGAGTTTTCTTTCTTGTCTCTTTGCATTCTCTGTAAATGATCTCTAAACAATCATCAGGTCTTTCACAAGTGCTTTTTTTCCTCCTTGGCTCCTAAATGCTTACTTTTTGGTGATGATTGCTTTCCTCTGACTTTTCAAACTTGTTTCCAGACTGACTCTTGATAATTCCTGGTTCAAATATCCTTGATACTTGTACTGTTTTTCCACAATGAGTGGGCACTGTTGGCTTACTTTTGTCTATTTTTCTCTTTGATTTAGATTTTTTGGCCCCATCTTGCTGTTTCTTTTTTTTCCTTTAAAAGACTATTAATGGCACATACCAGCTGCACAGACACAGAGACAGAATCACAGATACACACATATGCTTATACCAAGTTCTAGTTCTAGAGTACAAGGACAGAATGTGGAGAATTTACTCTGAATTTCCCTTTTTTTTCTTTATAGTTCATGAAATATTCAGAATTTATTGCTTAGTCCAGTTATCAAAACTTGGAAAAACAAAACACTGAACCAAGGGTCAAGAACCAAATTTTAGTCCTGCCCTAACATGTACTAGGGAAACATACTCTTTAATTCTTTTCAACATTGATATAATTTTCTTTAAAAATAAAATAATATCTACTCTTCAACCTCTTGTTTTTGTTGTTCAGTTGCTCAGTTGTGTCCAATTCTTTGCAACCCCATGAATCACAGCATGCCAGGCCTCCCTGTCCACTACCAACTCCCGGAGTTCACTCAAACTCACATCTGTCGAGTCGGTGATGCCATCCAGCCATCTCATTCTCTGTCATCCCCTTCTCCTCCTGTCCCCAATCCCTCCCAGCATCAGAGTCTTTTCCAGTGAGTCAGCTCTTCACATGAGGTGGCCAAAGTATTGGAGTTTCGGGTTTAGCATCAGTCCTTCCAATGAACACCCAGGACTGATCTCCTTTAGAATGGACTGGTTGGATCTCCTTGCTATCCAAGGGACTTGCAACAGATTCTCTAGCACCACAGTTTGAAAGCAGCAATTCTTTGGTGCTTAACCTTCTTTATGGTCCAACTCTAACATCCATACATGACTACTGGAAAAGCCATAGCTTTGGCTATACAGACCTTGTTGGCAAAGTGATGTCTCTGCTTTTTAATATGCTGTCTAGGTTTGTCATAGCTTTTCTTCCAAGGAATAAGCATTTTTTTAATTTCATGGCTGCAGTCACCACTTGCATTGATTTTGGAGCCTGAGAAAATAAAGTCTGTCACTGTTTTCACTTTTTTCCCAAGTATTGGCCACGAGGTGATGGGACCAAATGCCATAATCTTCGTTTTTTGAATGTTTAGTTTTAATTCAGCCTTTTCACTCTTCTCTTTCACCTTCATCAAGCGGTTCTTTAGTTCCTCTGCACTTTCTGCTACTAGGATGGTGTCATTGGCGTATCTGAGGTTATTAATAATTCTCCCAGCTATCTTGATTCCAGCATGTGCTTCATCCAGCCTGGCATATTGCATGATGTACTCTACATGAGACGGAAATGCAACCCACTCCAGTATTCTTGCCTGGAGAATCCCATGGATGGAGGAGCCTGGTAGGCTATAGACTGGTAGGCTACAGTCCATGGGGTCACAGAGTCAGACATGACTGAGTGACTTCACCATCACTCTACATGTAAGTTAAATAAGCCAGGTGACAATATGCAGCCTTGACATACTCCTTTTCCAGTTTTGAGCCAGTCCATTGTTCCCTGTCCAGTTTTAATTGTTGTTTCTTGATCTACATGCAGATTTCACAGGAGACAGTTAAGATGGTCTGGTATTCCCATCTCTTTAAGAATTTTCCACAGGCAAAGGTTTTAGCATAGTCAATGAAGAAGAAGTAGATGTTTTTCTGGAATTCCCTTTCTTTTTCTGTGATTGAATGGATGTTGGCAATTTGATCTCTGGTTCATCTGCCTTTTCTAAATCCAGGTTATACATCTAGAGGTTCATGGTTCACATACTGTTAAAGACTAGCTTGAAGGATTTTGATCTATTTTTGTGTTATTTTATTCTATACATAGGTGCTAAATACCTATGTGCATTCCCCAAATTCTATCTTTAACTTTATCTTGTTTCCTGGTGATTGTGAGGATACTCAAACCAATAAGGACCACAGGAGGATTTTTACTATGCAAGAATTGGTAAAGTACACTTAGTGTTAATGAAAATGTTTTTCCTTATTAAATATGTGATGATTTTAAAAGAGTTGTTGTCATCATAATTGGTATTATATTTAATGCAATAAAAAAGTCTACATAATAGTTATGAAATTATCAAAATTATGCACTCTTCGATCTCAAAATACTAATAGAAGAAAAGCTTGAGGAGAATCCTAAAAGCAATTTTTATAGTTTATTATGTAAAATTGGAAAATTAAAAGTAAAAATTATATTTATTAATTTATGCTTTTAAAAAAATTTGCAAGCATATTTGTAAAATATATCCATCTAAATGCACATAAACATGATTCAAATATGTTATGATACAAAATAATTCATTTTTACAATTTTTGCTGCTGCTGCTGCTAAGTCACTTCAGTCGTGTCCGACTCTGTGTGACCCCATAGACGGAAGCCCACCAGGCTCCCCCGTCCCTGGGATTCTCGAGGCAAGAACACTGGAGTGGGTTGCCATTTCCTTAACTCCAATGTGTGAAAGTGAAAAGTGAAAGTGAAGTCACTCAGTCGTGTCCGACCCTTAGCGACCCCACGGACTGCAGCCTACCAGGCTCCTCCATCCATCGGATTTTCTAGGCAATAGTACTGGAGTGGCTTGCCATTGCCTTCTCCGTTACAATTTTTACATATGATCAAATGTGAAACATTTTTGAAATACTTACTCTCCTACTCAGACATAGGTAAAAATAAGTTAGAATCAGAAAAATAATGCAGTTATTGCTAACTTGAGGCACAGTTTAAAACTCAGGTAAAAAGTTTAAATTTTTGAGTGGTATGTATTTATACAAATAATATTGAACTGAAAAGGAAAGAAAAAATAATTGAATAACGCTCAATCAGGCAAGGTTTGGTTTTTCTCTAGCAGAAATTTCTGAGAATGGGATGGTTACCTGTGACTGGGGAGCCTAGCTCTTTCTGTGCTGTTTATGTGACTAAATGAGTAAGAATTAGGTCACCTATGGTGCAAACTTGAAGAAAGAAAACTATGTTTAATATTCTGTTTCTATATTCAGTAATAAAGCCTTTCTACACATTTTCATAAAAGCACTTAATGTATGTGGAGATATGTAACTGGAAGCTCTTTTGTTAAGTAATAAAGGCTGTGAAGTTTGTATTGATCTTGAATTTTTTTAATGATTATTTATCCTCATAGTGTTAAGCTGTGTATGGATTAGATAACCCATGAGTAATATTCACTTATCACAAAAAATGTTTGACATGTGAACAATCAGATTTTCTGCCAAAATAACCATTATAAATATTTTCCTAATTAAAAAATAAGCTTGCACAGTTGGTAGAAAAGTTCAAACATTATATGTGCCCAAAGAACTCTTTTCCCATATCAAATTTAAAATATTAAAGTATGTCTTTGTTATAAATGTAGGTAGAAAAGGGTGGTAAGTTTAGAAAAATTGGAAATAGTCCTTAGGTTACAAAATCACCAAAACAAATATATTAGCAGTATAATTAGACAATCATATTGAATAGAAGGTTTGTTACTTCAGAAAAATAAATATAGACTTGAGGGGAAATCTTTTAGATATTCATTTAAATTAATCACATTTAATTTAGAATTCCATAAGTGTTTTCTCAGTTGAAGTAAATATCCAATGTAGGAAAGTAAAAATATGAAGAATTAAATGAACATAAAATAAAATAAGTCAATGTTTTACATTTTCTTGATATGTAATTTTTATTAGACTATATTTTGGACTGGCTAAAGATGTTAAATATAGCCAAGGATGAAACTAATTTTTTGTTATCTTACCACATTCTAAATTATTTTGTCTTTTTATACAATAGTGGTTAAACAGTAAACAAACTCAAATTTATGTTCTCAAAATACAAACTCAAATTATAAATCTGACCCTTTAGATCAGGATGTCAGTGGTATTTTTCCATCACAGACTGGCTTTCTTCTTATTAAAACTGGGTAAATTTGTCCAGATGCTATCTGACCCAAATTGTATTTTACCGTTGCCTTCATGATCAGAATAATCTGGTTTTCATTAATTTCTAGGTTTCGTATACAAAGTTTCCTCCTTTATTAAAGTATACAGTTTCTCTACGTTATTAGCACTGCTATTTAAACCTACCAGTTCTAGCTGAGGAATGGCCTCTTCAAAGATACGTAGACGCAGTAAGATTCTGAATATACATTTATCTTTTTGCCTCTGTGGATATACACTACAATCATTTGCAGGTCAGAAAGAAAAAGGACACAAAACACATACATAAGGTGTAGATTAGTGATTAACGCCCAAAGGGAATTATTAGAGTAAAAGTGCTAGTTAGTTGTCTCTAGAGTTCAGAGTACGGACTTAGTCTCTCATTATTTAAGTTGATTATGAATTCATTAAGTGTATGAGTTGTGTGGAGTCTCCCTAATAAGTGCTTTCCAGGAAAAAAGCATTAAATTAAGTGTTTTGGTTGGTAGAGGGTAAGCAAATTTATGAAAATGGATCTACCATAGATGATGGACTTGAGAAAACTATAATTCTATTCATTTGGCTTTACTATCTGAATATATATAATGTGATAATTGAATGCATTTATTCAATTAGAATTAAAATAAATAGATACACACAGAGCAAGTCATATAAGGAAATTCATAGACTATAGACTAGTTCTTAGCACAGAGAAAACTTTCTTTTTACTCTGTAAGGGAATAAGAGAGAGAGAAAGAGAAAGAAGCACACACACTCATGAGCTAGATCAAGCAGAGGAGGCCTTCACCAGTGAAGTGAAGTGAAGAGAAGACACTCAGTCATGTTCGACTCATTGCGATCCCATGGGTTGTACCCTACTAGGCTCCTCCATCTATGGGATTTTCCAGGCAAGAGTACTGGAGTGGGTTGCCATTTCCTCCTCCAGAGGAACTTCCTGACCCATGGACTGAACCCAGGTCTCCCGCATTATAGGTAGACACTTTACTGTCTGAGCCACCAGAGAAACCCCTGGCCTTCACCAGGGTGATCAAAATGATTTATGGTACTCAATAAGTGATTAGTTAGTGGAGTTTAGCAGATTTGGAATTTCATGTAGTCTTACAATTATGTTTAACTTCATGATGGCTCAACAGTATTAAAAGAATCTTATGGAGGTTACAATAAACTGTGGAACATTCTGAAAGAGATGGGAATCCCAGACCACCTGACCTGCCTCTTGAGAAACCTGTATGCAGGTCAGGAAGCAACAGTTAGAACTGGACATGGAACAACAGACTGGTTCCAAATAGGAAAAGGAGTACGTCAAAGCTGTATATTGTCACCCTGCTTATTTAACTTATGTGCAGAGTACATCATGAGGAATGCTGGGCTGGAAGAAGCACAAGCTGGAATCAAGATTGCTGGGAGAAATATCAATAACCTCAGATATGCAGATGACAACACCCTTATGGCAGAAAGTGAAGAGGAACTCAAAGGCCTCTTGATGAAAGTGAAAGAGGAGAGTGAAAATCTTGGCTTGAAGCTCAACATTCAGAAAACAAAGATCATGGCATCTGGTCCCATCACTTCATGGGAAATAGATGGGGAAACAGTGGAAACAGTGTCAGACTTTATTTTTTTGGACTCCAAAGTCACTGCAGATGCTGATTGCAGCCAGGAAATTAAAAGACACTTACTCCTTGGAAGGAAAGTTATGACCAACATAGATAGCATATTAAAAAGCGGAGACATTACTTTGCCAACCAAAGTCCGTCTAGTCAAGGCTATGGTTTTTCCCGTGGTCATGTATGGATGTGAGAGTTGGACTGTGAAGAAAGCTGATCGCCGAAGAATTGATGCTTTGAACTGTGGTGCTGGAGAAGACTCTTGAGATTCCCTTGGAGTGCAAGGAGATCCAACCAGTCCATTCTAAAGGAGATCAATCCTGGATGTCCATTGGAAGGACTGATGCTAAATCTGAAACTCCAATACTTTGGCCACCTCATGCGACGAGTTGACTCACTGGAAAAGAGTCTAATGCTGGGAAGGATTGGGGGTGGGAGGAGACGGGGAAAACAGAGAATGAGATGGCTGGATGGCATCACCGACTCTGTTGACATGAGTTTGAGTGAACTCCGGGAGTTGGTGATGGACAGGGAGGCCTGGCATGCTGTGATTCATGGGGTCGCAAAGAGTCGGACACGAATGAGTGACTGAACTGAACTGAACTCTGCCATGTCTCCTCAATTACAATCCTCTTGAAAAGGTTACAAGAAAATGAGGGTTGTAAATATATGATAAATATGATTCATTTCCAAAGCCCATAGTAAATATTGCTAATAAATTTTTTATTCTTTCTAACTGAACCTCAGAATTTTTTTCAATGTAGTTCTCCAGGCAACTGCCAGCAATTAGAATTGCCATTAAAAAATATTTCAGCTAAGGAGATACACACCACAACATAGCATGACCTTTGAGGAGATGTTTGCAAGAGAGTAGAACATTCTTAAAAATAGAAATTAAAAGGATAATATGAGCACAATATTGATATCCAGATGAGATTACTCATACCAGTTGTTAAGGATTGTACACATTTAATTTTTCAGAATAAACTTAAATATTAGGTGCACAATGTCTAAGGTCAAAGTAAAACAGGGTGATGTATTGCTTCTCATCCTGTTTGTGATGCCAATTCATACTATGTTCTCTGTTCATTGAACCCATGGTAGATAAGGTGCAAGTGGGGAAGCTGGAAGAAAACCACAGCACAACCTCTCTCTAGACTGGCACAGCGGTCATGACTGTGTTCTCTCCTGGCTGATGCGGCAGTGGTAGCAGCAGTCACGCTGTCTTCTCTCCTCTTGTGGCTTACCCAACGGACGCAGCCGTGATGCAGCAGTAATGCCACTGCTCTCTAGGTGGAGTTCATATATCTGTATCACACAAAGTAGCCCACAGGCCAGCAGCACCTGGTGATGTGAATGCACAGCGCTCCAAGTGATCAGAGCTGTTCCATAATCATTATTTGCAAAATGTGGGGCAAGAGCATGAGGCTGTAGGGTGAGAGAGCCTGACCATGCCATCCTGGCTAATTTGCTTTTTCCCTGCAGGCAGTTACAATCGAACACAAGGGAAAAAACAAATAAGATGAAAATGAGAGAAAATATGCCTTATTCCAGGTTCCTTGTTTTGCAATATGTTAATAAAATACATCAAAAGAGGTGATCCTGAAGATGCTTGCATAATTTAGGTTTTCAATACGTCTTTAGAAGGACTCTTTGCAATGTTTCCATAAACTCACTGAATCATTAATAAATTCAGATTTGTAACCTCAAATAGCCCACTATTTTCTCTGTGTTCATTTCTATTACAATTTATTCTCCACTTAAGAAGACAAACCTTCATGACACTTTAGAAGTATGTTGAATCTATTCTCAAACCTCCCATTCTCAAAACTCTTTAATTGCTTTATGTTGCTACAAACTAGGATTCACGAGGCCTAAATACTCTGGTCTCTACCTTTCTATAGAATCTCTGCACATGTCTTTCTTCCTTTTAGTCCTCAACCTCCCTCATAAATGTCTGTCTTTGGTACCTAATATGACTTTCTCACTTTACAATATCCATATAAACTTTTCCTTCTGCCTGGAATACTCTTTTTCCCAGTCAAATGTCTATTCTTTAGCTTTTTTAATGCTTTTCTGTGAAGACTTCTTAACATGATCTTCTAACATCACCACACCTAATATGGATGCCTCCTCATTACTCTGCAAGGCAGAGAGCAGTGTTGTGTGATAACCACGTGTGTGTATTATTTATTTTAAACATTCCTAAGAGTTCCCTTGAATTCTAAAACAAGGAGTTAAAGGAGGCAATGAATGCAAGCTTATTGATGTATTACATTTGTGCTAAGAATATTTTCCAATAAAATAAAAAGATACCTTATTTTCCTCACATTTAGTAAGGTAGAAATTTAATATTATTTAACATTTGATTTCAATTATTTGAAGAAATATTTAAATGATCTTCCCTGGTGGCTAAGCCATAAAGAATCCACTTGCCAGTGTAGGAAATATGGGCTAAATCCCTGGACAAAGAAGATCTCCTGGAGGAGGAAATAGTAATCCACTCCATGGCAGTGGAGCCTCTTGGGCTACCATTCATGGGGTTGCAAAGAGTCAGACAACACTGAGCAACTAAACAATAACAATAACAACCCCCCAATTGCAGGGAACAAAAAATGATCGTATACAGCAGACAATATTTAGGGGGTGAACCAGGAACCAATATGCTGGTTGCTCAGTCTCTTAATGGCTGCCTTCATTTCCTGATTCCTCAGAGTATAAATAATTGGATTAAGGAGAGGAGTGATGACAGAGTACAACATAGACAGAAATTTATCTACAGAGTAACTATTAAATGGGAAAGCATAGATGAAGATGGCAGGGCCAAAGAAGAGAGTGACGACAGTGATGTGAGCAGACAGTGTAGACAGAGCCTCAGAGGGTGCACTGGAGGAGTGCTGCCAGATGGTGAGCAGCATGGCCACGTAAGATACGAGCAAGAGAATGAAGCAGATCAGGGCAAGAGCCCACTGTTCACGATCACCAAGAGCTCCAGGATGCAAGGATCAGTGCAGGCAAGCTTGATGACCAGGGGGAGGTCGCAAAAAAAGCTGTCCAATACATTGGGACCGCAGAAAGGCAAACCCATCATAAAAACCATCTGGCTTGTAGTATGGATAAGCCCAATCACCCATGAGAGCAGTAGAAGCCCAATGAGCACCCTGTGACTCATGATGGTCTTGTAGTGCAAGGGTTTGCATGTGGCAACATACCTGTCAATGGCCATAGCTATCAGAAGAGACATCTCTCCACCCCTAAAGAAGTGCATAAAGAACATCTGGATCAGGCAGCCCCACCAGGAGATGGTCTTGTGTTTTCTGAGGAAGTCTGAAGTCACTTTGGGAATTGCAGCAGAAGAAAGATATACATCAAAAAATGATAAATTTGCCAGGAAGAAATACATGGGGGAGTGAAGATGGTTATCAACTATCACAGAGATGACAGTGAGGAGGTTTCCTACTAGGACGGCGACATAGATCAGCAAGAAGACTGCAAAAAAGAATATTTGAGTTTCTTGAGAAGTAGAAAGTCCCACCAAAATGAACTCAGAAACGCTTGATCTGTTATTCAGCAGATCCATTCATCCTTCTGCAGAAGCTGTCTGAAAAGGGAAAACAAAGAGGGTGTGATAGGAAGTAATAGATCAGGGAACTTAATATTTACTTAAGCATTTTGCCTTTTATTCAGAGTAATGACAGTTTGGCAGTAGGACTGCTTTTTAGGTATTTAGCAGTTGGAGATATTTCACAGGACCATGAGACCGTAAAAAGGTGATGATTATGGACCAAGTTAAATCAAATTTTCTGATGGTTAGTGCAAAGCAAGTTCAGTTAGACACAGAAAACTTGTCTCCTTTCATGTTCAACTCCAGATCATACTGTGTAGAAACACTTAAACTATTAGAGTGACAAAGGAGAGTTTTCAAAATCTCCTGGAGGTAGATTTTTATCTTTCTTGAATCTCAAGAAGTACATTATGATATCCTCAGTATGCAGTAATAAGTTTACTTTACTAAAAAAAGATATTATGAAGACCAATTCAAGCCTAAAGCAGCATGAAGAAAATAAATAACAAAAATTATAGCAAAAATTAAATGTAGAATTCAGAGAAAGATAACAAAAGAAACCAGTGAAACCAAGACCTGGTTGTTAAAAAAAATGAATTAAAGCAATGATACTCTAAACAGGCTAAGAAGAAAAGAGAAGATGCAATTTAGAAAAATCAGAAATGAAGGAGAATTCGTCACTACTGGTCTACTCATCCCATAAACATTATGATAATAGTAAATAACTCTATAAAATAAATTAAAAATTATTTCCAAAATCACATTATGTGCATTATGCTTCCTGAAGTAGATTGATTAAAGACATGTATTGTTGATAGAAAGTTAAGTATTGAGACAGCTCCATGGTTTACTGAGATCAAACCCTATTCATTTACACCTGAAACACCAGATTAACTCTCAAAAGTGCAGATACTCATTTCACCTATTTTCCTAAATCTTCCCTTTATGTGGCTATGTAAATAAGTTTATTCCATCTGTGCATTCTTACCCTGCATGCTGCATACTGTCACTTCAGTTGTGTTCAACTCTGTGCGACCCTGTGGACGGTAGCCTGCCAGGCAAGAATACTGTGGGTTGCTTTGCCTTCCTCCAGAGGATCTTTCTGACCCAGGGATATCAGTTGCATCTCCTGCATTGGTAGGTGAGTGTTGCAAAATCCGTGACCGATTTTATCTGATATTTGCTTTTTAACTCACACATTTTCATAAATACAATGAGTATGTAGAAATACCAAAAATACTGTTAGTAAGACCATGAGCTAGTGATGTAACCAAGGTAGTCCTGTTCACCTTTTCACTCAAAGAGATGCAAGAAGCAGGGTGACTGAACTGTTTACCATTGTGCATCTCAACAAACAAACTAAAAGTATGATGAACTGTTCGAACAGAATAGCATCTTTGGATAGTTACTTCTCACCTTTGGACCTATTTCCTCTCGTTGATTTTCCTTAAATTTCCTTTAACCTTTAACTTTGTCAAGGATAGATAGAAGTCATAGATATTGTGGTGCTGATTGAGGTGGACTCTGTTAAGCTAAATTATTTTTTTAAAATATGAATAAAAGGAAAAGTCAATACTTCATCTACATAAATTCACTTATTTCATTGCCTCCCCTGTAGATCTGACTTTAGCTTTATTGTTCAAGTTTAATTACAGGCTCAATGATCATCCCTAGTGCTTTTATTGCCTTTATCAGAGCCTAGAGGCAGACCTAATTTCAAAATGAGAGAATAAAATAGGACATATTTGATTATTTGTGTACCTTTAACCTGTTAATCACACAGTATAGTTTTTAGAGACACAGTATATCCGGTTGATCATAACGAACGTTTTATGCACTTAGGGTATGTAAGATTAATATCAAGACACACATTTGATAAGTGGCTGTACTCTAACCATTATGTTTGACACCATTATCAGAGTTGCATAGAAACTTCGTTCTTTCACATGGTAGTCAGATAGAAAATGGAAATCTTTGATATGTGAATCATCATTCCTTCTTTGTGCTTTGTACTCTTAATGCAAGACAATGATTTTATCTAAGCTACAGCCACTGGATCTTCTATGTTTTTCTGAAGTATGCACATAAGTAGATTTGAAGATGCTCATTGACCTGGCAAACATCACATCCTAGACAGGGTGATTCTTCTTTTTTTTTATTTTTACAAACTCAGTTCAGTTCAGTCATTCAGTTGTGTCCGACTCTTTGCAATCCCATGAACCTCAGCACGCCAGGCCTCCCTGTCCATCACCAACTCCTGGAGTCACAAAAACCCATGTCCATTGAGTCGGTGATGCCATCCAACCATCTCATCCTCTGTTGTCCCCTTCTCCACCTGCCCCCAATCTTTCCCAGCATCAGGGTCTTTTCAAATGAGTCAGCTCTTCACATCAGGTGGCCAAAGTATTGGAGTTTCAGCTTCAACATCAGTTCTACCGGTGAACACCCAGGACTTATCTCCTTTAGAATGGACTGGTTGGATCTCTTTGCAGTTCAAGGGACTCTGAAGAGTCTTCTCCAACATCACAGTTCAAAAGCATCAATTCTTCAGAACTCTCACTTCTATACATGACTACTAGAAAAACTAATGTTTGTTTAAATACATGGCCATTTTCAGACTGCTGTCACTGGATAGTTTGTCATATATTCCTCTCCATAAATCTGAACAAGTGTAATGAAAGCATCAATATTTTGTACGTGTTGAAACTCTATTATTGTCCAAGCCATGAATCAGGCATTTTATCCTTGAAGTTTTGTTATCTATCTCCCTTTATAGTAACTGCATCCCTAGAAACAAATATTCAAATTCCTCTATATTATGTAGAAGCTTAAAGAATAAAGTCATTTAATCTGATCAGGGTTTCCAAACAATTAAAATATCTTGAAAACATAAAAAATAATAATTATTCTCTAAGACATTATTCTCTAAGAATAATTATCTAAGAATATTTCTAAGAATAGTATTCTCTAAGAATAATTTCTTCAGCCTGGATTGCTGCCTTAATTCCCAGCAAACATGATTACAGTGATTTTTATGTTTTTTCCACTTGTATAAAAATAAGGTTTATTTCCAGTTCAATTTCACTCTTCAACCCTCACTTCAGTTATTATTTTGGCATTTGAATTTTATCACTTACAGACACTTTTATATCATAAATGGACTAGCGTGACAGATGTGATATACAGGTAGAGTAACACATCAGGATGATGTAACCTACCAGTTGCACTTGTACTTTAGAAGTAACATCACTATGAAATCCTGAATCCTCAGTTAGTATCCAGTGATTTTATTTTCTGCTCTGGACTTCAAACTGCTCAATATATAAACGTATCCCTTAATAGGAGGTATAAAGGAGAAAACTCACTGGCTTGTTTCAGAGTCCTCAGAGACTGGCAGTAAAAAGTAACTGGGATTGTTAAAAGAGACTTTTGCCATTATGGAAATTGAGATACCATTTTTCAATTCTTAAACTGACAATTCTTTAAAGGGTACAATAGATAATCAAGGGGGTTTTGGAAGCTGTCACTAGTTGTGAATTGTGGTATTTTGTATAGTTTCTTTTGTTTTGTTGTTGTAGTTTAATTTCTAAAATAAGCATTAAGAAATGTTATATTTAGGCAAATATATATCCCAGGCGACTTTAACTATAAATTTTATTAAGGTTGAAAATGTCACATTTAAACTCAAATCTGTTGAAATATTATTGAGAAATGATATAAGGAAATTTTCCATCATTCCAATGAAATAGTTACTCCACTAACAATTTTTTTTTGTATACAGATATATATATATTTAAAACCTAGCAAATTTGTAGATGCATCAGGTTCTTTTTCAGGTCTGCTCATTTTATTCCTTGTCTTGGCTGTTAACTTTTGAGGAGGTCCTATGCACTTTATTTTTACTCATTATGTTTGATGGTATATCTTAGTGTTAGAAAGAGCATGTCCTATCTCATTGCTTTATTCATTCAAAGGGTTCTTGTATGTTTTTATATCTTTTTATTCTAAATTAAGTTGATTTTTTTTTCTAAAATTAAAACAAGTTCTACTAGTCATTTTGATATCACAATATTAAACTTATAAAATGCAGAAAAAAATAATAGAATTACAAAATTGAGTATAATAGGAAATTCTTACATCCCTTTAAATATTTACTATCATGACACAGCAAAATTTTGTCATGTTTGTTATTTCAACACATTTTTTGGTAACACATTTTTGTTAAATCTAATTTTGCACATTTTGTACTTGGGTGCTACACTTAAATTATGTTTTCCCCTAATATGATTGATCTTACTGTTATTGTTTTTGTTTTACATATATAGGTGGTAAATGGTATCATTGCTGACATCTCATTTTTAATAGTTTTTCTACTACTTTCTCTTCTTTATATTCTGTTCTGTTCCGTCGCTCAGTCGTGTCCGACTCTATGCGACCCCGTGGACTGTAGCCTACCAGGCTTCTCCATCCATGGGATTCTCCAGGCAAGAATACTGGAGTGGGTTACCATTTCCTTCTCCAGGGGATCTTCCTTCTTTATATTAGGTTAATGATAAAATGATCTCCAAACAATATTTTTTATATTACTTATCTTCTTAACTAAAATTTTCTAGCAATACTGAGTAACAGTGACAATAACTGCTATGGGCAAAACCTGTTAGCTTCCCAACCATGACTTTCTTTTTTCTTGATAATGCCACCTCATTTTCTTGGGATTAGTTGCCTATGTACTTCCACGAAGCCGCAAACTCTTTCTAAAAATCTGCATCTCACTAACCAAGGTCAATCCCAACTCCACTATTTTCCTCACCAGTATCTAGTTTAGCCATGATCGTAGACCAGGTAGCAGAGACAGCTATTATCTTCTGTGTGGCCTTCTCCTGTTCGTCATTTGTAATGGATACCTGAATTCATTTAGAGACATTGTACAGCCACCCTTGTAATTAGAACTGGCAAATAGCATAAAACAAAACAATATTATCATGTGGCTACTTGGTGGAAATTCCCTATAAGGGCTGACTCACCAACAAGTTATGCTCTTTGCCTCTTGCTGCTGCTGCTGCTAAGTCGCTTCAGTCGTGTCCAAATCTGTGCGACCCCATAGTCGGCAGCCCACCAGGCTCCGCCGTCCCTGGGATTCTCCAGGCAAGAACACTGGAGTGGGTCACCATTTCCTTCTCCAATGCAGGAAAGTGGAAAGGGAAAGTGAAGTTGCTCAGTCATATCCGACTCTTCACGATCCCATGGACTGCAGCCTACCAGGCTCCTCCATCCATGGGATTTTCCAGGCAAGAGTACTGGAGTAGGGTGCCATTGCCTTCTCCATTGCCTCTTGCTAACCCTATATAATCCAAGCCTGTGCCCCGACCAGTAATGCTGAAGAAGCTGAAGTTCAACTGTTCTATGAAGACCTACAGAACCTTCTAGAATTAACACTCAAAAAAGATGTCTGTTCATTATAGGGGACTGGAATGCAAAAGTAGGAAGTCAAGAAACACCTGGAGTAACAGACAAATTTGGCCTTGGAGTACAGAATGAAGCAGGACAAAGGCTAATAAAGTTTTGCCAAGAGAATTCACTAGTCATAGCAAACACCCTCTTCCAACAACACAAGAAAAGACTCTACACATGGACATCACCAGATGGCCAAAACCGAAATCAGATTGATTATATTCTTTGCAGCCAAAGATGGAGAAGCTCTATAAAGTCAGCAAAAACAAGACCAGGAGCTGACTGTTGCTCAGATCATGAACTCCTTATTGCCAAATTCAGACTGAAATTGAAGAAAGTGTGGAAAACCACTAGACCATTCAGGTATGACCTAAGTCAAATCCCTTGGGATTATACAGTGGAAGTGAGAAATAGATTTAAGGGACTAGATCTGACAGAGTGCCTCATGAACTACGGACGGAGCTTCATGACATTGTACAGGAGACAGGAATCAAGACCATCACCATGGAAAAGAAATGCAAAAAAGCAAAATGCCTGTCTGAGGAGGCATGACAAATAGCTCTGAAAAGAAGGGAAGCGAAAACCAAAGGAGAAAAGGAAAGATATAAGCATGTGAATGCAGAGTTCCTAAGAATAGCAAGGAGAGATAAGAAAGCCTTCCTCAGCGATCAATGCAAAGAAATAGAGGAAAACAATAGAATGGGAAAGACTAGAGATCTCTTCAAGAACATTAGAGATACCAAGGGAACATTTCATGCAAAGAAGGGCTCGATAAAGGACAGAAATGGTATGGACCTAACAGAATCAGATATTAAGAAGAGGTGGCAAGAATAAACAGAATAACTGTACAAAAAGATCTTCACGGCCAAGATAATCACGATGGTGTGATCACTCATTTAGAGTCAGACATCCTGGAATGTGAAGTCAAGTGGGCCTTAGGAAGCATCACTATGAACAAAGCTAGTGGAGGTGATGGAATTCCAGTTGAGCTATTTCAAATCCTGGAAGACGATGCTGTGAAAGTGCTGCACTCATTATGCCAGCAAATTTGGAAAACTCAGCAGTGGCCACAGGACTGGAAAAGGTCAGTTTTCATTCCAATCCCAAAGAAAGGCAATGCCAAAGATTGCTTTCTACTACCAAATAATTGCCATCATCTCACATGCTAGTAAGGTAACGCTAAAAATTCTCCATGCCAGGCTTCAGCAATACGTGAACCATGAACTTCCAGATGTTCAAGCTGGTTTTAGAAAAGGCAGAAGAACAAGAGATCAAATTGCCAACATCCTCTAGATAATCAAAAAAGCAAGAGAGTTTCAGAAAAACATTTATTTCTGCTTTATTGACTATGCCAAAGCCTTTGACTGTGTGGATCACAATAGACTGTGGAAAATTCTGAAAGAGATGGGAATACCAGACCACCTGACCTGCCTCTTGAGAAACCTGTATGCAGGTCAGGAAGCAACAGTTAGAACTGGACGTGGAAGACCAGACTGGTTCCAAATAGGAAAAGGAGTATAATAAGGCTGTATATTGTCACCCTGCTTATTTAAATTATATGCAGAGTACATCATGAGAAATGCTGGGCTGGAGGAAGCACAAGCTAGAATCAAGATTGCTGGGAGAAATATCAATATCCTCAGATATGCAGATGACACCACCCTTATGTCTGAAACGGAAGAGGAACTAAAGAGTCTCTTGATGAAGTGAAAGAAGAGAGTGAAACAGCTGCCTTAAAGCTCAACATTCAGAAAACTAAGATCATGGCATCCAGTCCAATCACTTCATGGGAAATATATGGGGAAACAGTAGCTTACTTTATTTTTCTGGGCTCCAAAATCACTGTAGATGGTGATTGCAGCCATGAAATTAAAAGATGTTTACTCCTTGGAAGGAAAGTTATAACCAACCTAGAAAGCATATTAAAAAGCAGAGACATTACTTTGCCAACAAAGGTCCATCTAGTCAAGGCTATGGTTTTTCCAGTGATCATGTATGGATGTGACAGTTGGACTCTAAAGAAAGTTAGTTGAGCACTGAAGAATTGATGCTTTTGAACTGTAGTGTTGGAGAAGACTCTTGAGAGTCCCTTGGACTGCAAGGAGATCCAACCAGTCCATTCTAAAGGAGATTAGTCCCGGGTGTTTATTGCTAGGACTGATGTTGAAGCTGAAACTCCAATTCTTTGGCCACCTAATTTGAAGAGCTGACATATTTGAAAAGACCCTGATGCTGGGAAAGATTGAGGGCAGGTGGAGAAGGAGGCAACAGAGGATGAGATGGTTGGATGGCATCACTGACTCAATGGACATGGGTTTCTGTGACTCCGGGAGCTGGTGATGGACAGATATGCCTCGCGTGCTGAGGTTCATGGGGTCGCAAAGGGTCAGACGTGACTGAGTGAATTAACTGGACTGAGCTGAACTGAAGATGTACAGTAAATATTTATAACCCTAAATAACCACTAAAAACCACAGGAAAAATATAACTATATCAACATTATTAATATGAATATATATAAATTAATAATGGAAAATACTTAAATATATCCCCCGAAAGAAAAAGGACAAAATCAGAAAAAATGGATGAAACAAATATAAAATAGAGAGTTTTGTCAGTTTTAACCAAACTGTACTTGTAATCATGATATATATAAATGGCTTAATAACCCAGTTAAACACAGAGATTGTCATATTGGTAAAATATATGTTGCAGACAAGAAGCCATTGTTAAAGCCATTGTTAAAATAATCTAATACTTAGATTAAAAGTAAAAGGACAGAAAAAGAAAAGTATGCTAATATGTTATTTTTTAATTAAACTGTGATGTGCTGGTTTACCTCTGCTGCTTTAAAAAATTACCACAAACTTAGTGACTTAAAATGCCATAATTTATTATCTTACAATTTTTAGGTCAGAAGTCTGATGCACTCTTATTGTGTTAAATTCATAGTGTTGGCAGAGTTGCATTTCTTTCTGTAAGCTATAGGAGAGAATTCATTTCCTTGTGTGTGTGTGTGTGTGTGTTAGTCATTCAGTCTGACTCTTTGCAACTCCATGGACAGCAGCCTTCTAGGCCCCAGCCTTCTCGGTCCATGGCATTCTCCAGGCAAGAATACTGGAGTGGGTTACCATTCCTTTCTGTAGAGGATCTTCCCCACCCAGGGATCGAATGCATTCTCCCACATTGCAGGCAGATTCTTTACCATCTGAGCTGCCAGGGAAGCCCTCATTTCTTCTCCTTTTTCAATTAAACCAAAAGAAAGCAGAAAAAATAGAGTAATACAAAACATCTGGCAAGAAAACAAATTTTAATGAAGTCATATCAATAATATCACTAAATATAAGTGATCTTTCATTTTGCACTATTGTCATGAATTTATACATGTATATACATATGTCATATATATAAGTCTCATGAGATATCTACTATTTTTTGTACAGTCAATTTTCAGTATGTACTTTTTTACACATATCAACATAATTGACAATCTGCTTCTATATCCCCCAGCTTTATAATTGCTATGAGGACAGTAACTTGTTTTATACACCATTTTGTTGGCAATGTTTTTGGATTATCACTGAATACCATACCAAATATACCTTTACAGCACTTTCCATGATTTTGTAAGCACTTAATGCCTTATATTACCTTATTTAAAAAATAACCAGAAAAGTTTAGTTATCTGTAACCAAATAATAATATACCAAATATACTGTATATAAAATACCTATCATTATTGTATTAAGTGAAAAGATTTTTGAGTGAACTCAAATTCCTTTCTAAGATTTAAAAAATTACCATTATGAATAACCACAAAACTCTCCAAAACTTTGAAATGTGAAGTTAAACTCTTTCATGACCATTTTCCATAGGATATAACAGCTTTCTTTACCTCACTCCACCAAATTAGGAACAAACAACTACATCTTTAAGTGTCCATTAAAATTATGTAACAGCATGATACTTTGTACTTAATGATATTTTACTATGCAAAACCCTTTATTTAGAATCTCGAGAATCCTGCTTTAAATCAAATATGAAACATTAGTCACTCTTTTACTTAATACCTTTTTTGGCCTCTCTTTGAAATTTGAATATATTGAACATCTTTTTTCACCTAAAATATATGATTTTCTTGTACTCTAGCTTCAATTTCTGCCACTTTCACACTAACTGTGCTACAGCCATTTTTCTTTATGATTTTCAAATGTATCAAGCTTATAAGATCTTTGTGTCCTTGTATTAGTCATCCTCTCTGCCTAGAATATTCAGTTCCCATGGTTATTGCATGGTTGTTTCTTTCAAATCATCTGGATATCAGCTAAATACCACTCAATATCTTGCTTAACAACCAAAAATAAAGTAACTACCATCTCTCAGTCAAACTCTAACATGCCATTATTTGTAATTAACTTCAGAGCATTATCTCTTTCAGACATTGTGTCTTTTTTTCAGTTTAATAGTATAACCTGTCTTTATCCACTCAAATACAGCAGATCTGGAATCTTATCTGTCCCATTCATATACTTAGAATAATGCCTGAAACAGGAAAGTGTTTAATAAATACATTATTTGCTAAATGATTGATTCGATGCATTAATGAATAAATAACTTATTTAATTCCAAATGAACTTACTCCCTTCCTTGGTTTTCCAGTCTTTCCATTGCATTCAGCAAACCATGTAATGACTCAACAACTTCTTCATGGAAGCTTTTACTTCCTGATTGCGAAGGGTATAAATCACAGGGTTCATCAAAGGAAAGATTACAGTGTGAAAGAGAGAAACCACTTTGTCAGCTGGGAAGGCTCTGAAGGGGCGGGTGTAGATGAAGATGGCAGGTCCAAACATGAGAAACACGATGATAATGTGTGTGGTGCATGTGGAAAGAGCCTTGCTCTTCCCTTCAGAGGAGTGCCCCTTTACACGGCAGAGGATGACTGCATAGGAGGCCAGAAGCCCCAGAAAGCACAGCAGGGTGAGCAGGCCACTGTTGGAGACCGTCAGGAGCTCCACCACAAAGGTGTCAGTGCAGGCCAGCTTGATGACCTGTGGCACATCGCAGAAGAAGTTGTCCAGTCGGTTTGGACCACAGAAGGGCAAGTGGATAATAAGAGCCACTTGAACAATGGAAGGAGTAAATCCCCCAAGCCACAGAGCCAACAGCAAGGCATAGCAGGCTCTAGGGTTCATGATAGTTGAATAGTGTAAAGGACGACAGATGGCAATGTAGCAGTCAAAGGCCATCACAACAAGAAGGAACATCTCCCCTGCCCCAAGAAAGTGCAAGAAAAAGAGCTGAGTGATGCAGCCTCTATAGCAGATCACCTTCTTCTCAGAGAGGAAGTCCACCAGCATCCTGGGAGCCACAATGAAGGAGTAGGATGCATCCAGGAAGGCCAGGTTGCCCAGGAAGAAGTAGAGGGGGGCCGTGAGCCCGGGGTCTGACCTGATGGTGAGGATGATGAGGAAATTTCCAGGGAGGATGATGAGGTAGAAAATTAAGACTAGTGTGAAAACCAGGAGTTGAACATCTTGAGACTGGGTCAGACCAGGTAGGATGAACGCTGTCACCGCAGTGCTGTTCTCCCCCTCCATCAGTGCTCAGTCTGCGGAATTACCAAGAGCAGAATACCATCTGTTATACCCACCTTTTCATCTATCCCCTAGCTCTGCTCCAAATAAAAATGATATTTTCCACATCCAGCACCTTGCCAGCTGAATGCAGTTTTTGCATCATAGGTCTCCTGTGTTTTCAGTTAAATTTTCTACCTTTCATTTTCCTGATTCTCCGAGACACTGATCTTATGGCCACACTTGCATTCCTGTTTAAGCGTGTGTTTCTGTATAATTGTGTTCCTAAGCTATTTTGCTTGAAGCATGCTAGAAAACTCCTGATCAAAGTGACACTGGTCACTATTAAGGTTGTCAGGCTGCTGTTGCTCTTGTTGCTGTCAGTGGTGCACTGTCTCTAATGCTCAGGTTAGGTGCTGAGTTTTCGTCCCCTTCTTCATCTCCACAGAGCAAAGATATTTTGCAGATGCTTCTTTCCTCCAGTTCCTGCAGAATCCCCAGTTCCTGATTTGCAGCTATGTACCTTGTTTTCAGAATTTGTGCCTTATTAGTTCCATCACAGTGTTTTGCTTTGGTGCCCTTGTGCAACCTTACTCCATTTAGTCACCTGGATCTCAGCAAGTACACTACGTTACACCTAACTCAGAGGTATTCCCCTAGTTGGGGCATCCCAGGTGACTGAGTGCTAAAGAATTCACCTGCCAATGCAGGAAATACTGGAGATGCAAGTTTGATCCCTGGATCAGAAAGATCCCCTGGAGGAGGTAATGGCAACCCACTCCAGCATTCTTGCCTGGATAATTCCATGGACAGAGGAGCTTCAACCCATGGGGTCACAAAGAGTCAGACATGACTGAGCAACTAAGCACACATTCCCCGACTTACACCTCTGACTGGTCCCCAATCCTGCATGTGTTCCACACCCTGTTCTTAAATTCTAATGAATACTAGTCTGGTCTTACTTGCTCACCATATATATCCACAGTCTACTTTTCCCTCAGATCTCAGGATGATAGCCAAATGCTATTCCCACAAATATTTTCTTGTAATGTAAACCTTATTAGAATATATAAAATATCTTGACTATCTCAACTAATAAAATCAAAGCTAGATCTGGAAATGACCATATAGAACATGTAGTCTAATATATCATTTAACAGATGAGAAAAATAGAGCAATTTCAGTTAAGATTCTTAAATTTACAATGACTTTTCTTTTTTATTCTAATTAGTAAGTCATAGGGGAGAAAAGGTATGTGTTCCTCAGTTTAAACAGATTGTGTGTGTGTGCTCAGTTGTGTCTGATTCTTTGCAACCCCATGGACTGCAGCCCACCAGGCTCCTCTGTCCATGGGACTTTCCAGGCAATAAAGTTACTACTATCAACTTGTATGATTTTATTTAGGTGCTTAAATAATTGCTATTTGCTTATGTAAATGCTTCATCCTTGTGGGCTATAATCTGATCTAAAGAATTCTGTTCATGACATCCAGAATGAAGATTTAATCTATATAGTGGTCTCCAAAATGGAATATGCTCATCTCAGTGGATAAACAAGATAATCCATTAGGGTGCATAAAAACAGTGGAACTTCTCCATATATTATTGTAAATCATGCTTTGAATTTTTAAAAGTATTTGTGATTGATTTCTAAGTTTTACATTGCTATAGTTGTAGAAACATTCTGAAGTAAATATTCATATATGTGATATTTGTGCATATTTGTTGAGAAGAATGATGTAAAAGGAGAAAGGTTGTTGACTATAACAAAATATTATAATGTGACATATAGCAATATTTCCCTTGATTTTTAATTGCACACAATGTTGATTTTCAAAAATGCTATGCATACAGTGGAATGCAATTTAGCAATGAAAAGGAATGGAGTACTGATGTATGTTACAACATGCATATAACTCAAAACCATTATGCTATATAAGAGGAGCCAGTCACAAAGGACCACATATTGTTTAATTCAATTTATGCAAAATGTCCAGACAAGGCAAATCTGTAGATATAGAAAGTAGAAGAGAGTTTGCCAAGGAATAGGAATGGGATTAGAGTGACTGTTAATGAGTATGAGATTTCATGCGGAGTGACAGAATGTTCTAAAATTATATCATGTTGATGCTTGCATAGCTCATTAAATACACTTAGCACTGAATAATATGGTCTAAATGGTAAATTTATGATATGCTTTTTGTATCTCAATAAGTATTATTTGTACTGTGCTCAATCGCTCTAGTTGTGTCTGACTCTTTGTGACACCGTGGACTGTAGCCTGCCAGGCTCCTCTGTCCATGGGATTTTCCCAGCAAGAATACTGGAGTGGGTTGTCATTTCCTTCTCCAGATTTCTTTAACTACTATTTAATGTGGCAGAGAAGAGCAGAGAGGAAAAAAATTTCTAATTGAAATTTGACATAATTATTACTAGCATCCCTAGAAAGAGGGAAAAAGAAAAGGAAAGAGTAAAGGAAGATCAGCTTTAACAAGTCTGTATAGGGAACTCATGGGAAATTCAGACAATCCACCAGTATTTTAGGCATACTTATTAGGAAACATCAGAACATGTGTTCTGTGTGATTAGTAACATTTGTAAGGAGCAGCCAAATGTGACATAAAAGGTGTTTATAACTCATGGGTGGGCTTCCCTCTTAGCTCAAGCAGTAAAGAATCTGCCTGCAATGCAGACCCGAGTTCGATTCCTGGGTCGGGAAGATCCCCTGGGGAAGGAAATGGCAACCCACTCCCATATTCTTGCCTGGAGAATCCTATGGACAGAGGAGCCTGGCAGGCTACAGTCTGTGGGGTCGCAAGAGTTGGACACGACTTAGGGACTAAACCAACCAAACCATAACTCATGGGCACATATTTGTGCATAAAAATACATATTCACACATTGTGAGTCTAAGAAAATTTAAATAGGAAAAAAGTATCTTTGGTGACCTTCAAATTAGTTTAGGAGCTTCTTTCTTTCTTTTATCCACTTAAACACTGATTTGTCTCCACATTCATTCTTCATTCTGCCTGTAGAAACCTGTTCTTAGGAAAGTAAGTCTACAGCTCCCTCTATCTGCTCTTAAGCTTTGTGCATTTCAGGTGCTCAAGGTTATTTCTTTGGGTTAATAGTTCCAGGACAGAGGGATCACTATGAGTTACAAGCTCTTCCACTCCACCTTTGCTTTTATTTTCCATCATCCACCTCTACTTCCTATTTGTTATTAACAAATGAAAATCTATACCACTTAATATTTTAAATTCACTACTCTTCTCCCATTCTCATGTACATACCTTCTATTCCAGGGATTCTCAAGTTGTGCTCATCACAGAGATAAAGGACAGATGTGCCTTGGGTGACTAAAAAAAAAGCATTCTGCTAGACTTACTGTGCTGATCATTTCATAATGTGTGCAAATGTCAAATCACTATGTAGAATACCTGAAACTAACATAATATTGTACATATATGTTTCAATTAAAAACAAATAGGCAAATAAAATTTAAAAATATACATCTTTAAGTTACCATGGTTCAAATTCAAATAATACCATATACTGTACATAGAAAGTAATGGCTTCAAGTATCATATTTGTAATTTCTCCCTCCATGCTTTATGCTCTTGTTTTCATATTCTTTAATATACTATAAACATATATATATAATAAATTGCTACTGCATTTCTTTGGATAATTTTCTAACAATTAAAACAGGAAATTAAATTTTAAAAAAAAAAGCATTCTGGGGGGAAAAAAAAAGCCCCAAGCAGTGGATCTTAGAGGGACAAGCTTTTGTCCTAATCCTATAAAGCAAAGAAGTACTCTCAACGTAGGCTAAGATAGAGATCTGAATGCTCTCATCATCTCTAATATTCCTTGTTATTTCAACTGGTTCAAAAACACATCTGGCACTGAAGATGCACGGGTAGAGATGTTTATCTCTTTTCCGTCTTTCTCAGAGTGCAGACCCGCAGCTTCCATCCACAAGCAATACTGAGCATGCCTAGCCTCCAGCTGCTGTCAGATCAGCTCTCCTCTGGGGACCTGATTACCACCCTGGCATCTCGCTCTTTAATCTTTCCCCATTTATTTCCTGTTCTTGTTTTTCTATAATTTCCCATTCTCTTCCTGTCACTTCTACCTTAATACATTCATTTTCTCAATTATTCTTTTTATATTTATATTCTCTTTAGCTTCTTTTAGTTTCAATTTTATTCTTTTATTTTTTCTTGCAATTTCTCTTCCTTGTTAGATCTCTTGCTTTCCCGTCCTCCTTACTTCCTTTCTTGTCATTCTCTTTCTTTTCCCTCTTTGTGCCCAAATTCTTTCAGTGTTAAATCCTTTTCACTTTCTTCTCTATATGTATTCTATTTCATCCTGTTCCATGCCTGTCTTTCCATTAGTTCTGAGATAATAGATTGTTTTTTCTCCCCATGGTAGAGGGAGCATGGTAGGTGCTTCCTAAATGTTCATTTAGAGTCGATTTTCTACACACTGAAAATTCTTCACTTGGTCTTCAGTGCTAGGCCTTTTCTCCTGAATACTATCCTCTGAAATTTACTCAGTCTCCATCACACATTAGTCACTCAATCACACATTCTCTCACATGTTTTGTCTGTTTTTAACTCATTCTGATAGATATGGAATGACTTTGTGCTCTAAAATTAATCTCCTTAATACCACCCTTGCCAAGATGAAAGTTCAAATATGACAATGTGGTTTCTGATAATGTATTGTTTTCTATATTTTATTACAATATATTGTTACCATTTCTACAAGTTTTAAAAAATGTGGATCAGGCAGAAGAATAAGAAATATTTAATTGATAGTAGAGTTGAGGATGATGTAAAATTTTATTCAATTGCACAAATCTTCACCCATACAGTATCTTATAAATTAAATGGAATAGTTAAATTAGATCATAGAAATTTTTATTTTCCTTTAATACTCTAAGATTTTATATAGTATCATGAATATTATTTGAAGATGTTCTATTTAATATAAGTGACTATTTCTATAGTTTGGTAACTGTATAACCTTGGGCAAGTCATTTAGTGTTTTAAAATCTTCTTTCAATCTAAAAAGGAGAAATAATATATCCCATCTTTCTGTTCTATGGGG
The DNA here is from genome assembly GCF_049115385.1 of Moschus berezovskii. Lineage (NCBI taxonomy): Eukaryota > Metazoa > Chordata > Mammalia > Artiodactyla > Moschidae > Moschus > Moschus berezovskii. The sequence goes on from NC_142468.1 coordinate 77,399,165, forward strand.
TCAAATGAGACAATCAGTAGCCAAATCACATCTACTTAGACTGAACTAAAACATCCAGTAATTAGACAAATTCTGGTAAAGAATGATAAAGTGGACACTATGTCAGTAGATCTTTGGTCAGTGCCCTGGAGTTTATTCCATCAAAGATGATGACAGCTTCAATCTGAATCATTTCAGGGTAGAAGATTGTGGATGTTCAAGAAAGTGCCCATGTAAAGTTTTCTTAAATATTTCAGCTAGGGTTTGTGAATCAAGTCTTTCTTGTTTTAAGATCCTTAACTTGGAGCCTTACGTTTTTGTATGTTAGGACCAGATGCAAGAGGAAATACTCATGCCCATTGAGTGTGGGATCCAAGAAATTTGCAAACTTGTGAGGTCAGTGTAGTTTGTTTCTGGGACTCTTAGGACTCTGATTCTTCCTCCCTTTATATCTGATTTAGTGTGAGGAAAAATCATTCGTATGATATCCCAATTTAAATTCAGATGATTAATCTCCTAAAGCTACTGGCATTTACACTTTTTTATAATAGTGGAAATAAAAATTTTAATTTCTTTAAAGTAACACTAAGCACCAGGAGGATGTGGCAGGAGTTGTGTTTGAGGGACAGGGTAGAAGTGCTGTTGGAATGTAGATCTCACCTTTTCTCTGTTCCTGCAACATTATCCTATTATCATGCATTTTCAGGCAGCAAATGTCCCGGACAGTTACAATGTGAATTGTTTTCTATTATCTTCTTCCTTTCAATTTCTTTCAAATAGGAAGACTGAGCAAAAATTTCACCTCACCAGCTGTTTATTGTTACTCTCGAACAAATGGCTATTGTCTTCCTCCTGATGAAAAGGAGATTAACTGATCATTCCAGAATTTTTCCTTAAATATATATTCTCATGGTGAAACATGATGAATTCTAAATCTGTTCTACTACTTATAATGCAACAAGGAGTGCTTGGGGTATTATAGCTACTTTAAGCCTGCAGAGTACTTCCAGTGGGAATATTAGAATATCATCTAGAATTAGAAAGAGGGAAAGATGAGAATATTTTAAGGATTAACTGTTAAAAAATGTACCAGCTAGAGCCACACAGGTCTTGTTAGGATTTAGAATTTGACAATTTATCAGTGAGAGTGATCATGGAATGGCACATATGTTTATTAAGCATAATGAAAGTAGAAAGTCTAGGGAGATTATTTTAGATCTTATTATACAATTCATACAAGTGATGAAAATGCTGGGTTGTTTAATCAGAAATTAAATAAATCAATGATAAAAATGTTACTACCTGCATTTCTTTATATAGAAGAGTTAGAGAATATATTATGCTCAAAATGTTTTTCAGGAATGTTCTGTTCTGTTCTGTTCAGTCACTCAGTCGTGTCCGACTCTTTGCGACCCCGGGGACTGTAGCCTACCAGGCTTCTCCACCCATGGGATTCTCCAGGCAAGAATACTGGAGTGGGTTACCATTTCCTTCTCCAGGGGATCTTCCCGACCCGGGGATCGAACCCGGGTCTCCCGCATCGGAGGCAGACGCGTTAACCTCTGAGCCACCAGGGAATAATTCTCCTTAAATAAGAGAACTTCATGATGTCTTGTAGAATAGTTTCTCTAGGGATATGCTGCCTCAAATAAAAGAATTATTCTACTGTTATTTTTGTATTTATAGTTATTCACTTTTTTTAATGTGTGTTCAGCTGTAACAAAATAAAGACTTTTTAGTTTCTAAATTAATGTTATATGGAAGAAAAAATACTTAATTGTAAAAAATTAATTTAACTTTTTGTTTAAGAAGTGAAATAAACCTATTACATTAAAATTAAAATAACAAACATCTTTTACAAAAGGAATACAATATATGATCAAGTGTACTTTCATTCAAATTTATATCCAATTCAGCCATATGTGCTGCACATAAATAACTTTGAATATATGTCATTTTGCTTGGGTAAAATTAATATAATAATATAAATTCCCAGAAAGACAGATTGAAATGTAATTGGAAAAGACAGGAGAAAAGAGGGGAGAATGGAAAGACATAATGGAAAAAATAGGAGAAAAGATGTAGAGACGAAGAAACCATGCCCACAGAGATGCCTGTGCCACAGAGGCATGTATGCAGATACAGAAAAAGGAGAGAGGGGACCAAGAGAGAGGAGAGTGTCAGAGAGAGATGAAATATCTCTGGAAATGCAGTGTCCTTTGTTGTGGTTTTCAGTTTTGGTTTTTATTGCTTTTTTATATAATTACAGATTTCTCAGGGATCTCAGTTTTCAGTGTTGATTGATAAGAAAGATTCTAGTTCTTTGAGAAGCCTCTGAGAAGTTGAGGTGTTAGGTGCATGGCTCGATTCTTTCCCTCCCCAGGGAGAAATTGAGAGCTGAGGTTTTCAATCACCAAGTAATATTCTATACTGTGGATACAGCACATTTTGTTCTATCCATTCATCAGCTGATGAACACTTGAGGATGTTTTAGCTTTCTTATTATTATGATTAAGGCTGTTGCAATCATTTGTCTACAGTTTGTTGTGTGCATATGTGTTTTTGTTTATGTTGCATTGATATTTGAAATAAACTTGCTGGGTCATATGTTAATTCTATGCTTAACATTTTGAAAAACTGCCAGAATTTTCTTTAAAAGTGTTGCACCATTTTATGTTTCACCAGCTATGTATTAGGGTTCCAATTGTTCTACATCCTTGTTGACCCTTGGAATTGTCTATCTATTGGATTATAGCCATCCCAGTGGGTGTGATGTAATTTCTTATTGTGAATTCTATTTGGGTTTCCTCCTGATACCAATGATGTTCAGCATCTTTTAAAATACTTATTGGCCATTTGTATATCTTTTATGGAAACATTTATTTAGATTATTTGCCCATTTTTAATTGAGTTGTCTTTTGATTCTAGAATTTTCTAAATTCTTATATTCTGGATACAAGTCCCTAATCAGATATATGATTTATAATTGATTTATACCATTCTGTGTATTTTCTTTTCCCTTTCTCCCAATTCTCAGTTATGCTGAACTTTTTCTTTGCTTGTCTTGGGTTTTTTTATTGTGAAAGTGTGAAAGTTTCTCAGTCATGTCCAGCTCTTTTGTGATCCCATGGACTGTCATCCGGTCATGCTCTTCTGTCCATGGTTTTCTTCAGGCAAGAATACTGTAGCCGGGCAGGCTCCTCTGTCCAGGCAAGAATACTGGAACTGGTAGCCATTCCTTTCTCCAGGGGATCTTCCCAACCTCAGGACTGAACCTGGGTCTCCTGCATTGCAGGCAGATTCTTTATTGTCTGAGCCACCATGGAAACATCTTTTATTGTGAGTTTTCTTTTAAAATATTTCTATGAGAATAAGTATAGCCTGTCTGAAAATTAAGAGGAAACCTTAACTAAAATTGGATTTGGGAAGGCCTGTAAAGGGAGCTCTCATGCCCTACCATTTATCCTCAGTTACCCCAAACAGGAAGTAATCAGGCACTAACCTCAACGGGAATAGATGTATATATATATAGTTCTCCCAAAAAGGAAGGACAATCATTCTACTTTCCCAGCAGGAGGAAAGAATACTTTCTTCTTGTCCAGCAACAAGTTCAAGCCAAAAGAAAATGCCTAAGCTCAGACTTCATCTGAACTTTTACTTTCTTTCAATGAACTTTCTTCTTTTTACTTACATGTGACTTCCTTTGCTTATCTCCTCTCCCTACTATCAAAGCTTCCATGTGTATCTCATAGTATCTTTCTGGCAGATGAGCCTTTCTACCTGACATGAATTGTTTAATAAGCCAATTAGATCTGCAAATTTACTCAGTTGAATTTTGTATTTTAACCGGTGATTCAAACCACAGTTTTTTCCAGTGAACTCTTGTGTTTTCTTCTACCAAATACCCAAGCCTATCACTTTGAAGTTGCATGTTAAAAGAAAATTCTCACCTTGATGTTTCAGGACATACAAATAATTTGATGACAAGACAAACTCTTGTTAGGGAAGCACTTATTTTCAACTCCACTAAAAATCAAGTTTGAGAGACTTTTTTTTCTTTTTTTCTTGCTGTCTGCTTCTGCTGGGCAAGCTTTCTACTGATTTTCTCTTTTTCTTCCCCCAGACTCTGAGCTCTCGTTCAAGTGAAGTCTGAGCCATCTCTGTTCAAGCTCAAAGTCTAGTCCACAGTGCTCTCCCAAATTCAGTTTTACTAGCAGGCTCTAGGCAGTGTATTCTATAGATGTTCTCAAAGTAGGCAATGGTTCCATGTTGGTGTATTTTCCTGGAATGCCATTCAAAGTTCAAACTAGAGTTCAGGTATGAATTTTTTAAATTTCTTTTAAAAATCATTAATTTAAAAAATATTTTAAATGATTTTTGACAATTCTATATGTTTTGTCAACCAAGTGACTGAAGAGCTTGAGCGATTTATACTGATAGACCCAAAAATCTTACATAATAATTTATGAAATGACATATAATTCCATCTACCACTGATTGGATACTTTACCTTGCAATTAGTTAGGATTCCTTTAATATCAGGTGTGCTATATTGTAGGACTGAGATATTTTTGTTTACTATGTAGAAATAGAGTTGAATATAATTCTTATGGCAAATATTCTTAAATTATGATATATAACATAAAATCAAACAATGAACTTCTTTTTTTTAATTGACATTTGAAAGTCAAATCACACTTATGAGCATGTGGTTTCAAGGCTGCTCTTGTAGTTCTATTGAAATTGTCCTTCCATTATTTCTTTTTCCTTTCTGGTATCTTATATTCACTCTGTCATCTTATATTAACTATAGTATCAAATTTATTTTTGTTCTTTATCTCATTGGTTCAAGAGGTTGAAATTAAATTTTTGCCTTTGCTGTTATCATTCTTTTAATCATGATTTATTCAGGGTACCGCATTTATGGTAGTAGTAGTTAGTGATAATCATTAGCAATCTATATTAAAATAATCTCTAATAGTACCACTACATATTTTTATATTTATCTCTTCACTAATAAATAAATATTGAATATATCATAAAGTATTTAATGACATTATATGTCTATTTTGCTGCAGATAACTAATTATCATTATGTGCTATAACAACATTAACTGTGAATTTAAAGCATTTTATCATTAATTAAAATAAAAGAGTAAAACCATGTATTACATATAATATATTCAAATTTTGTTAGCCTTATATTTGAAAGCTGGGTTATTTATACAATTCTAAAATCTAAAAATTCTATGTGGAGCTAACATTTTGGAACCTTAATTTTTTCATGGCCTCTTGCATTTTCTGATTTCTCGAGGTGTAAATAATAGGATTCAATAAGGGTGTGAATACAGTGTAAAATACAGCAAGGACTTTATTGCTGGCAAAACTCTTGAATGGCCAGGCATAGATGAAGATACATGGCCCAAAGAACAGACTGACCACAGTGCTGTGGGCAGACAGTGTGGACAGAGCTTTGGAGAGGCCTCCCGATGATCTTTGTTGCACAGTGGCCAGGAGGACAGTGTAGGAGACAAGCAGGAGGAGGAAACAGAGTCCACTGTCAGCAATGACAAATAATTCCAGGGTGTATGTTTCCACACACGCAAGCTTAATCACAAGGGGAAGGTCACAGAATATGTTGTCTACGATGCAGGGGCCACAGAAAGGCAGGTTTACCGTTAATACCATCTGACTCATGGTGTGTATAAAACCAGTTGTCCATGAGAGTATAACAAACCCGTTCAGCAACCTGTGGTTCATGATTTTCCTGTAGTGCAGGGGTTTACATATGGCCACATATCTGTCAAAAGCCATGGCTATCAGAAGAGTCATCTCAGCACCTCCAAACAAGTGCATAAAGAACATCTGAGCCATGCATCCCCATATAGAGATGGTCTTGTGTTCAGTGAGCAAGTCTCTGATCATCTTGGGTGTGGTGACCGTGGAGAGATACTTGTCCAAAAAGGAGAGGTTTCCGAGGAGGAAGTACATGGGAGAACGAAGGGTGGAACTGCATGTCACTGTGACCATAGTGAGAGCGTTTCCCAGCACAGTAGCCCCATAGATCAAGGAGAATGTCACGAAGGAGACAATCTGAAGTTCCCATCCTGCAGAAAATCCTTGCAAAATAAACTCGGTCACTACAGATCCATTTTTCAGATCCATTTACTCAACTCAAAAAAAGTTCCAGAAGTTTTTTCTTATCTCAGATATTTTCAAGAAATGATTAGTGCCTGCAAATTAGAGAAAATAAAATGAAAATAATGTTGTTACTGTAGGTTAGCCTCCAGAAGCATACAGAGTGGATACTGAAATGTTGACTGTTTACCTGGGAAGTACACAGAGGACAGAAGCACACTAAGCCTTCTATGAAGAGTTGTGCTACATGAATAAAATGTAAATGAGCATAAATATTACTATTGACACTTTTGTGGCAGTAAATGCAATAATTACATGCACTATGGAGAAATGACAAGGCTCGATAACTATTAAAATGAAAACCAGCTATAATTTGGGAACCATTGCCTTTGTCACATGGATTTATCTTTTTTACTTCCAGAATTATATTTTGTTATTTTTTAAAACTAAACATAAAGGTTTCTATTGTAAATGCTCCTGTTAATGAAAAACAGACTATATTTTTCACATAGTTCCTATGTTAGATAGAATTTTACAACCCCTGATACAACTAACAAAAGAAAAACCTGAATATGAAATTAATTCAATTAAGCAGAAATTGATTAAAAAGACTTATACTGGCCTTTTACTTTATTTCAGAGGGAAAGAGGGCATGAATTTAAGTTGATGACTTTCCCAGCGCTTGTGTCTCTTATTCTTCTTCCTGAGCAAGTCTTCTCAAAATATTTATTTCTGCACTTAATAGACCTGTTCTTCTATTATGAATACAAAGGTAACATAAATGAAAGGAAAGAAATTATTATATAGCTTAGACAACAACATGTATTGGTAAAGAAACTTTAATTCCTCTTGAATAATTAATTGCCAATTACATTTTATTACTTTCACTAAATTTATGATCTACTTTGGAGAAAATTGAAGGTAGAAAAATAATACATTAGCACTAGGAAAGAACTTTCTAATCACTTTTCTCCACACCTTATTTAGTAAATGAAAAATCAAGGTCTAGATAAGTAAGTAAATCTCCCCGAGTCCTAAAGGCAAGACCACTCCCAAGAATGTATAGTGACTATTAGATGAGATAGTGTATATATAAGCTCCTGGCTTGGCACAGAATGAGCACCGAGAAGGCGTATATTGAGTCAGTTATTCATGAAAATCCAAGATTAAAGCCTGAGAATAATTTATATAAATCCCTATTAGAAAAGTAATAAACCAAGGCTTATTTTATTATCAGATATGAACAATACACATTACTTAATGTAACAATTAAGCATTCTCTTTCTGTTTTATTATAGACATTTTAAGAAAACAAACATAATTTCAATAGATGCATTTTATATTTTTTAAAACCTATGCACACTTATCCTAGACAAATCTCAAAAACTAAATAAAAGAGACCTAACACAAAAGACCACATGTTATATATCTTGCTTTATATGAAATATTTAAAAACAAAAGTCCATAAAGACAGAATTATGTCAGTAGTCCCCGTGAGTTGGGATGTGAGTGCCAGTGGGCACTGATGATGATAATGACTTAAAATCAGATTGTGGTGATAGATACACAAATATATGAGTATAAAAATAATCATTGAAATGTGTACTTAAAAAGGGTAAATGTATACTATGTGAATTATATTCAATAAAATGTAAACCATTATACATTTTTAACTTTTATTCTTGTTAAAATTTTGTGTTTGTAAATTATAGTTTTCTAGTACTGTACAAGTACATCAAGTACTTGTTAAGTACTTGTCAAGGCTGTGTATTGTCACCTTGCTTATTTAACTTATATGCAGAGTACATCATGAGGAACGCTGGGCTGGAAGAAGCACAAGCTGGAATCAAGATTGCTGGGAGAAATATCAATAACCTCAGATATGCAGAAGACACTACCCTTATGGCAGAAAGTGAAGAGGAACTCAAAAGCCTCTTGATGAAAGTGAAAGAGGAGAGTGAAAAGGTTGGCTTGAAGCTCAACATTCAGAAAACAAAGATCATGGCATCTGGTCCCATCACTTCATGGGAAATAGATGGAAAAACAGTGGAAACAGTGTCAGACTTTATTTTGGGCGTCTCCAAAATCACTGCAGATGGTGACTGCAGCCATGAAATTAAAAGACGCTTACTCCTTGGAAGGAAAGTTATGACCAACCTTGATAGTATATTAAAAAACAGAGACATTACTTTGCCAACCAAGGTCCATCTAGTCAAGGCTATGGTTTTTCCAGTGGTCATGTATGGATGTGAGAGTTGGACTATAAAGACTGCTGAGCACAGAATTGATGCTTTTGAACTGTGTTGTTGGAGAAGACTCTTGAGAGTCCCTTGGACTACAAGGAGATCCAAACAGTCCATCCTAAAGGAGATCAGTCCTGGGTGTTCATTGAAAGGACTGATGTTGAAGCTGAAACTCCAATACTTTGGCCACCTGATGCGAAGAGCTGACTCATTTGAAAAGACCCTGATGCTGGGAAAGATTGAGGGCAGGAGGAGAAGGGGACAACAAAGGATGAGATGGTTGGAATGCATCACCGACTCAATGGACAAGGGTTTGGGTGGACTCCAGGAGTTGGTGATGGACAGGGAGGCCTGGCGTGCTGAGGTTCATGGGGTCACAAAGAGTCGGACACGACTGAGTGACTGAACTGAACTGAACTGCTCTCTTGAATATGAAGGATTTCCAGGTGCCTCACCAATAAAAAATTCTTCCTGCAATGCAGGAGACCCTAGTTCGATCCCTCAGTCAAGATGAGCCCCTGGAGAAGGAAATGACAACCCACTCCAGTATTCTTACCTGGAGAATCCCAAGGACAGAGGAGCCTGGCCTGCTGCAGTGCATAGCGTTGCAGAAAGCTGGACGCTACTGAAGCGACTTTGCACTTTAATACGAATATCCTGTAGGGACTTCTCACTCTTTCAGATTTATTTAAAATCTCATTGTATTAATGGTACGTTTTATACAGAGATTTTCTAAATATCTAGTTTGTGTCTACCTAATTCTACCTTGCCAAGTCCTGCTTCAACTGTCATTATATATGCATATTTACATGTTCTGCCAACACTTGAAGCTTGATCCCTATTCTGCAGAAAATATCATGAGTTTCTGGGTTTTCCATTATTTTCAATGATAGTATGAATTATCTGGATACTCAGGGTTTACTTTTCTTAATTTTAGTCATGATTCCTAATCACATCATCTATTGTCATATTTTACTTTGCAATATCATTTTGAGAATATTTATCTTTTAAATTTTCATGAAAATTGTTGATTATAGCTCATTGTGAAATAAGGATGTGATTTCATATCTTAAAATCCATAGCCTTTTCCTTTCAGCCAGTACAGGAGTAATTAAAATACCTTTTTCAGTGTATGAACCTTCTAATGAATTAGCTCTCTGTAACATTTTACTTACCTGCTCTAAAGGCACAGTATTAGGAGCAGCATGTTCAAGGGTTTATTCAAAATGACAAATCTACTTTTCACTCTCTGTGATTCCCTTCATATGGTTCTGGGTACTATTTTAGGCCTGTTTTATAAAAATGTGAACCACCTTGGAGGCAGACTTGTTGAATCTCTGGGAATCCAAATTTCAGTGGGAGTAGTTAAAACACAGGCAAGATGTTCACACTCAATTTCTGATCCTGGAATATACTGTCACTCTCCTGTCATTTCCTGGAGTATTCACATTTTCCTTTATTCTCTTGAATATGAGGGGCTTCCCTGGTGGGAAGTTGGAATGATTAAAATAGGCATGAGAGTGTTGGTTGATTGTGATATAGTAAGTGTAGACAGCTTTGATTTAACACACACTTTATTTTCCTTTACTTCCCTGGTGGCTCAGACGGTAAAACGTCTGCCTACAATGCAGAAGACCTGGGTTCAATCCCTGGGTCGGGAAGATCTCCTGGAGAAGGGAATGGCAACCCACTCCAGTATTCTTGCCTGGAGAATCCCATGGACAGAGAAGCCTGGTAGGCTACAGCCCATGGGGTCGCAAAGAGTCAGACGTGACTGAGCGACTTCACTTATTTTCCTCACTTCACTCCCAAGAAATTTTCTTACATTCCTTCTAACAACTCTGCAGTAATTTTTGAGATGAATAATCGAAAAATCGTTCTGTCCATCAAAATATTAATATAAAAATTTATCTACACATATTGTATAAAAACAATCTTATGTATATGTTTACATGTTACAGTAGAAATTTTTAAAGATAAAATTGAAATAAATTATGCTAAATTATTTAAAATTGATATTCATTAATGATTAATCATTAAGCTAACTAAAATATAGCTATTTTCGTTTTTCAGCTATCTTTCTATGAAATTTTGAGAGAATGTTTATACTTGGCACAAAATAGTTTCATAATCATTTCTGTGTGCTGTTGTGCTGTGTGCTCAGTTGTGTCTGTCTCTGTGACCCCATGGACTGTACCCTGCCAGGCTTCTCTGTCCATGGAATCTTCCAGGCAAGAATACTGGAGTGGATTGCCATTTCCTACTCCAGGGGATCTCCCCGACCCAGGGATCAAACCTGTATCTCTTGCATCTCCTGCATTGGCAAGGGGATTCTTACCACTGTGCCACCTAGGAAGCCCTTTCATAATCATTATCTTTTTTAAAAATAAAATATAATAAATTCTTATTTTGTGAGGTGTTGTTTTTACTAAAATAATCATATTGATATTTCTGGTATACTCTGCAACACAGTCTTCAAAGTCTGTTTCAATAACTTGACAACAAGGGCTGCCCTGAATAACTTTTGAATTGGTTGACATCTCTGTTCCTTATCTCTAAATCTTTATTTAATTCTAGTCAAATTCATCATTTAACCCATGGTTTCATATAGAGTTTTTGCATAGATATTGCTTTTTTGCAAGAGTCATTGTAGTTTTGGGAATTTCTCATATACAAATGTTAAAATCTCCCATAGTCTTACAATAAGCAAAATTCGTTTCCACAAGATTTAATTTATTCTATCACTATATTTGCAAGCCTTAGAAATGGTTTGTGTGTACCTTTCCATGGTGTTTGCTGATAAGGAATGCATTTTATTTATTGTCATATTGCTCATCTTACCCATTTTTACAGAATAGCAGAAAAACAAGTATTTTCTCAGTGGAATGTGGCTTTGTTCATTTGCTATTAATAAGAAACATTCTAAAACACTTTCTATTACATTAAGTGAAAATGTTAAAGCCTTCCATTGATTATTATATAACTATTAATATTTCAAAGAAATATTCATTATGGCATTATTGGAAAAGGTGTTTGATATATTTTCAATCTTATGTTTATTGAGACTTATTTTATCACCTAACTTGATATCGACCGTAGAGAGTGTTCTATGTGCAATTGAAAAAATGATGTAATGTCCGATAAATATCTGTTAAGTTTTTCTGTTCTAATCTGTCATTAAAGACCAATATTTCTTTACGATTTTCTATCTGGAAGAATATCCGTTGATATAAGGAGTGTGTTAAAGGTCCCCTACCATTATTGTACTGTCCTTTTATGTCTGTTAATATTTGCTTTATGTATTTAGGATTTCCTATGCTGAGTGCATAAATACTTACAAGTGCTATTTCTATTTTGAAAATAAATGATTTTCATTTTTACAAGATGTAATACCAGTCAATCTTGTTTATATCCAGTTTAGCAAATAAGGCATGAATAGCTGCAAAGAGATTTTAATATTTTAGTAAATTAACAGAGCACTTGATCGTGTAACACAACCTGTAATTTAAAATTGTATTTCATTTAATCATAAATTTCTGATATTAAAAGCAGAAAATAATCAGCAGCTTAGAAAATAACAGAGAAGAAACCAAAAAAAAAAATTTTTTTAAAGAGAGACAGGGGACATAGGAGAGCTACTTGGTAAGTTTGGTGTCTCAGTGGCATGTTTACTGGATGACTTGAAGACAGAAATACAAAAAAAAAAAAAAAAAAAAGCAGCCATGAGGTTGTTCTCTGATACCTGTTTCTCCTGCACTACCCTGCCTTTTCAAAGCTTCTGCTCCAGCCGTGTCTTCCCTGATTCAGACTTGCTCGTTGTTTCCTAGCATTCCAGAAATTTATTTCTCTTCTATTTTAGTTCCTAAATTTGTTATTTTAAACTTAGAAATATTTCATTACTCTGCAATTATTCACTTATTCTTGTTTATTTCTAGGTGAAAATTTTGAAGAAAATATTCCTCTGTAGTAGCATTCCGTTCAGTTCAGTCGCTCAGTCGTGTCCGACTCTTTGCGACCCGTGGACTGTAGCCTACCAGGCTTCTCCGTCCATGGGATTCTCCAGGCAAGAATACTGAAGTGGGTTACCATTTCCTTCTCCAGGGGATCTTCCCGACCCAGGGATCGAACCCGCGTCTCCCGCATTGGAGGCAGACGCTTTAACCTCTGAGACACCAGGGAAGCCCGGTATAGCCAATATATTCATGGGCGATACTTCAATTCAGTTCCATTGCTCAGTCATGTCTGACTCTTTGCAACACCATGGACTGCAGCACGCCAGGCTTCTCTGTCCATCACCAACTCCTGAAGCCTGTTCATGTCCATCAAACTCATGTCCATCAAGTCGGTCACGCCATCCAATCATCTCAACCTCTGTCATCCCCTTCTCCTCCTGCCTTCCATCTTTCCCAGCATCAGGGTCTTTTCCAATGCATTTTCCTTTGCATCAGGTGGCCAAAGTATTGGAGTTTCAGCTTCAACATCAGTCCTTCCAGTAAGTATTCAAGACTGATTTCCTTTAGGATCGACTGGCTGGATCTCCTTGCTGTCCAAAAGACTCTCAAGAGTTTTCTCCAACATCACAGTTCAAAAGTATCAATTCTTTGGCACTCAACCTTCTTTATGGTACACCTCTCACATCTGTACATGACTACTGGAAAAACCACAGCTTTGACTACAAGGACCTTTGTCGGCAAAGTGATGTCTCTGCTTTATAATACACTGTCTAGGTTTGTCATAGCTTTTCATTCAAGCAGCAAGCACCTTTTATTTTGTGGCTGCAGTCCCCATCCACAGTGATATTGGAGCCCAATAAAATAAAGTTCATCACTGTTTCCATGGTTTCCCCATCTATTTGCCATGAAGTGACAGGACTGGATGCCATGATCTTAGTTTTATGAATGTTGGGTTTTAGGCCAGCTTTTTCACTGTCTTGTTTCACCCTCATCAAGAGGCTGTTTAGTTCCTCTTTTCTTCCTAATATTAGAGTGACTATTACCTGCATATCTGAGGTTGTTGATATTTCTACCAGCAATCTTGATTCCAGCCTGTGAGTCATCCACATGATGTATTCTGCATTTCACATGATGTATTCTGCATAGAAGTTAAATAAGCAGGACGACTGTATACAGCCTTCACATATCTGTTCCCAGTTTTGAATCAATCAGTTGTCCAATGTAATGTTAGAAATACTGCTTCTTGTCCTGCATACAAGTTTCTCAGGAGACAGGTAAGGTGATCTAGTATTCTCATCTCTTTCATTTCCCCTAAAGTCAGGAATAAGACAAGGATACCCACTCTCACCACTACTATTCAACATAGTTTTGGAAGTTTTGGCCACAGCAATCAGAGCAGAAAAAAACATAAAAGGAATCCAAATTGGAAAAGAAGTAAAACTCTCACTGTTTGCAGATGACATGATCCTCTACTGAATACTAAACTGAAAAAAAAAAATTTCCACAGTTTTGTTGTGATCCACATAGTCAAAGGCTTGTATTGAGGAAATAAGCAGATTATCAAAGGAGATAATTCAGTATAAAAAAAGAACCCGATATACCACCATTCATCATTGGATCTTGATTGCCAACTAAGTTCTCAATTAATAATCTGAACATTTTAAAATAAATAGAACCCCTGGGATATGTCTTATTAAATACTCATATTTATTTATAATAAAATTGTGACCCAGGATTTGATTTTCCCAAAAAACTTGACAAATTATCTTGTCAAAGAAAACAACTGAAGCTCTCTCTCATCATATAAAATAACCCATGTCTTTGATGATTAATTTTCTTCAGTTTGAACTGAGAAGTTCATATAATGTTCTAAACTATGTTTTAATTTATAAAAGATGGTCATTTATGGTAGTCTTAGTGCTTGGGAAAAGGAAAGAAAAAGGCAATAAGTAATTTACTAGTGAATTGCATCTATTTTTCTGAAAAAAAAATAGAAAACTTGAAGAGGTATTAATTTTAGTGCACTGCTAGTTTAATTTTAGCATATAAGGCAAAATTAGAGACAAATATAGCACACAAAATGCCCCAAAGTAGAGAATATTAAAAAAATAAAAATAAAATTTCTATTAGGACCAGTAAAACTAGAACTCCTCTCTGTCACACCTACTTTTACCATGGAAAATGAATTAGACATTGGCTTTAAGAGCTTATAGCTGCATCCCAGGAGAAGGAGAAAAAGGTTTTTGGTAAGAAAACAAATCAAGATATTGCTCTATTATAATTAATATTATTTCCATAAAGCATCCTCAAAATTTCTTTTATTCACTATTGAAAGGATACCATCCCAAATAACTTTATTTGATATTTTTGCCATTTTTTTAAAGCCAGTCTTTAAATTCTGTTATCTACATGATAAATAATTTATAGATGTTAAGATGAACCAATCTTAAATGTATAGTTTGAAAATTTTGTTTTCTTGTGCAGGCATCTATGAAACTACCACACTTGTCAAATTTCTAAATAAATTTTTCTCACACCAAAAAGTTCCCTTCTACTGCTTTGCAATAAACATTCACCAGCAGAGATAAGGACTATTCTCATTTCTCTCACATAATATCAGTTTTGTCTACTGTTGAATTTCTTTTAAATAAAATCTTACAATATGTATGCTTTTGAGTATCTTCTCTCTAAAATTACAGTCTATTAGAGATGTATCCAGATTGTTTAACGTACAAGTTTAATTTTTTTTAATGTATTACCGAGTTTTATTCCACTGTGTGAATGTACTATGAATGTAACCTCATCTTGGTATCCATTTCTCAGAAGACCTAAATTAACATAGTTGGTACTGGGAGTGGTCTGAGAAACAGATGAAAATGGGGATTTGTAGCTGGCTCATCACCTGGTGGCCAATAAGATTCCACTGCAAATGGTAGGGTTCCCAGGTGGCTCAGTGATAAAGAATCCAGCTGCCAGTGCAGGAGATGCAGGTTCAATTCCTGGCTCAGGATGATCCCCTGGAGGAGGAAATGGCAACCCACTCCAGTATTCTTGCCTGGAAATTTCCTTGACAGAAGAGCCTGGCAGGCTACAGACCATGGGGTCATAAAGAATTGGCTATGACTGACTGAGTGAGCACGCATTCACTCAAGTGGTAGATGGGACACAGGCCCTCGCTTAGTGCAGTTGGCTGATGGCTAAATATTTCATGGGTGGTGATCTGGGAATACAACCTGTTGGAAAGGAATGCTATTGCAGGTGAATGATTATTTGGAAGAAAGAGAAGAGAAATTCCTATAAAGAGTGCAGTTGTTTGGTTATTGTAAGTTGTATTGATGCCTTGAAATAAAAAGAAATTGAAAGTCGTTAACTAACAAACGTTAAAGGTTAGGTGTAAGGATTTAAAAACTCTTTGGTAGTTTACAAAGAGTTCCTTGTCTCCTGAGTAAGTAGACACAGACAAGCAAGATACTGAAGATCTAACAGAGTTACACAAGTATACCTATAGAATATCCTTCACCTTTGAAACTGTTAGTTACTCAGGAGTGTCTAACTCTGCAACCCCATGGACTGTAGCCCGCCAGGCTCCTCTGCCCATGGAATTCTCTAGGCAAGAATACTGAAGTGTGTTGCCATTCCCTTCTCTAGGGGATCTTCCACAGTTACACGGATCCAAAAAAGTACAAACACTCTAGGCATGTGTATCATGATAAGGTCAGAGCACTGGTTGGGAAAACTTGAAAACCCTGAAGTATGGAATGAGTACATCTGGATAAATGCCCTGATAGACTTTGGTTCTACAGATTCCTCAACATCAGTAAGAGCTAGAACTTTCTGCTGCTCCAGGAGCTTCAGAGGCATCACTTCTGCAAGGAAATAGGTCATCTTTTAGGCCTGGACTAACTTCCTCTTCTGCTTAATAACTAAAGTAGAAGCCCAGCATAACCCCTGGGATACGCTGGGCCTGATAAAAATGAAAGAGACTATATACTAAAGTAATTGTGAGATTTTACTGTCATGTTCTGGCAGGAGCCATGAGACTATTATTGAAGGGAGTCACGAGACTGTTACTGAAGGGAGTATTCATGCTTTGCTCTCTTCATTCCAAAGGGAATCTTTATGACAGTTACTTTCAATTCTCAGTTAGGTAAATCATGAACTCTGTTTCACTAGTGTCAGTTTCTGGAGATTTACCTTGCTTCTTTGTTTAGAACATCTTTGCCTGGTTCTCTGTTGATTCTCTGCATTGGTCTCTAAACATTAGACCGTGCAGGCACCTCTGCCAGTCTTCACAGATACGCCTTGTACAGGAGGAGGTCCTCACCAATAAACCTGAACAGAGGTTCTGGAGACCTCTGCCAATGGTTTCCCTCCTCAGGAGGAAGCATGCCTCTTGGCAGTGATTTTTGTTTTCTCACTCTGTGGACAGATCGTGGTGGGGTATGTGGTGAAACTTTGGCGTCTAGAAGCCCAACCTGCTATCCCCTTTCTCCCCCAGCACCTGGACTCTATCTGAATCATCACAGCTCCAAGCCTGGTGAGATAAGTACTCGTTCTTTGGGAATCCTCTGTGAAGTTGTGATGATAGATCCATAAATTAACTCTTTCCTTTACAGGTGGAGAGAGCTGGAATATTTTATCCACTCATTCTGTGCTGAGTTATGGAGAATCAATTATATAACTGGCTCAGCTAACTGCCTCTGTCTTCCCCCAGACAGCCAGACTGTGACAGACCTGTAAAAGCTCCAAGACTAGCAAGACCTGAATCTCCTTGCCTGATTTGGTGAGTCTGATTTTTCATTCTCCAGAGATAAAAGAGACTTTCAATTGGTTTCAGGGTTCTCACAAAGAAAATCTGTCCACTCAGTTCAGTTCAGTTCATTTCAGTCGCTCAGTCATGTCCGACTCTCCGCGACCCCATGAATCACAGAACGCCAGGCCTCCCTGTCCATCACCAACTCCCGGAGTTCACTCAAACTCATGTCCACAGAGTCGGTGATGCCATCCAGCCATCTCATTCTTTGTCGTCCCCTTCTCCTCCCGCCCCCAACCTTGTTAAGAGATCTTAAAAAAAAAAAAAAAAAAAAACACGGAAGAGTTTCTAGCTGAGCAAAGAAAAATATTTTTTTTAAATATTTTAAGAATTCGGAAAAGTAAAAAATACTATAATAAAGATCATCCTGTTTTCAGAATTAACAAGTATGTGCATTTTTATCATTTTGCATCAAATTTTTTAAAGAAAATAAAAAATACTGGCAGAGGTAAAGTTCACTTATCATCTGACTAGTTTGTGTATGACATGAAAATGATTACGTGATATCTTGTCATAACAACATTTTGCAAATGATTTTATTTTTACTGACAAACTGATATTCTAAAATTGTACAATATACTTGTACATATCCATTTACATGTAAAAAATTTTTTCAAGATTACATTACCAGAAGCACAATTACTAGTCATTTTCAACTAATCAAATAATGCAAATTTCTCAATAAAGATTTATATAAATACTACTTTGCACAAATATTGGTATTTTTTAGCTCTCATTCTAACCACCTTATTTTATTGTAGGAATGCAAAAATGGTTCAATACTAGAAACTCACTTTATATAATTAACAAAATTAAAGAGTTAGGCAAGTAACATAATTTACAAGTGACAACAAAATAAGCATCTAATAAATATGAGGTTCAAAAATTATAAAATATGCCAATTATCTTTAAGTTCATATATATATTCATATACTCCCAATCTGAATTCAAGTAGGAGTTTTTGGAAAATTGACATGTTAATTCTAAAATGTATATTGAATTACAAAAGATCAAGATGAGCCAAGGCTGTTTTGAAGAACAAAGCTAGAAGATTTGTACTGCCAAAACCTACTTATAAAGCCATATAAGACAGTTTGATTTTGGCTCAAGGATATAAAAATAAACCAGAGAAACAAGTGAAATATCAGAAATGACAACAACAGATAACATAGTAAAGCACATTTGTGGAGAAACAAATATAACTGTTTACTGATGAGCCAGTATGTAATAAGTAGCTGATGCTGGTGGCTCTGTTTTGGTAAAGAGGACATTTCTAATGTCAGAATTCCACAATATCAATAAATACCATTAGTTGGCTTAATCATATTCTCCTAAAAATTTGGCTTCAAAATTAATATTGTTTAACTTTAAAGATTTGATATTTTAATATTTTCTTCCAGTTTGTTCTCAGGTTTGCCTGATTATAAAGTAGACCAGGCAGTGGGTGAGATAACTTTCCTAGGATGCATTATAAGTCTACATGCAGCAATAACCCAGCTTCCCACGAGAGGATGAGAAAAGAAGGAATTTTGCTAAATTTTTGCTTATAAGTTTTTCCACTAAATCATACTTTTCACATATGACTCTGCCATGTGACATAGCGGTGTTTGTCTTCATGCTCTGTTTATTCCACAAATTACAGATTTCAGAGAGTAAGGACCCAGAGCAGAAAGAATGAGTCAGAAAAATGAAACAAACCTACAGTTGACCGTTGAATAACAAGGGTTTGAACTGTGCATATGCAGATTTTTTCCAATAATAAATACTGCAGTATTATATAATTGTTTAGTTCCACTGTGTTGGAGAGTTGGTGCCCCTAATCTCCCCATGTGTTCAAGTTAGTAGCTCAGTCATGTCTGACTGTGATCCCATGGACCATAAATAGCTCACCAGGCTCCTCTTTCCATGGAATTCTCCAGGCAAGAGTACTGGAGTGGGTTGCCATTTCCTTCTCCAGGATGTGTTCAGAGTCAATTGTATTGTCCACACCTACACACAAACACATAGGTAAATGAGATATATAATAAAGATAGATTTTGGGATCAGTAAGGGAAATAGTAAATGATAATGGGGCAACTACTTAGCAATCAGGAATGGCAAGATCAAACCTCTAATTTCACTTCTCTTTTGCAAATAAATCTCAGAAGTGTAAAAGATTTAGATTAGAAAAATACAGCTATGAAAACAGTAAAAGCAAACATAGGTACATATTTTAACCCATTAAAAATAGCTCATTAAAATGTTTTAGATAGATATGGACTAGTAGATTTTACTTTACTAAATGTAAAAAATAAAAAAGTGATCATAAAAAAGAGATGAGAATATACTTTCAACAAATAAAACTAAGAACTGTTTCAAACTAAGAACTTTGATTAGTAAGAAAAGGTTAAAGAAACAGTGGGAAAGTGGAAAAACCATATAGATTAGCAATTCACAGAAGCAGAACTTCAAATATCTTTAAAAAACCCTTCTCAACTTTATTGATAATTAAGGAAATGCAATTTATAGCAAAATATGTAATTTTACTTATCACATTTAAAAATAAATTTAATTTTGACAGAATGTGAGATAGAGTTTAATAATTCTCTTTTTTATATTGGCCCTATATATATTTTGGGAGGGGGAGTTGGCACTATATCTTAGATTTAAAGGTTTTACGACAGTTTAATGGAGAACTTCCACTTGTGAGATTTATAGGCTAAGTGTTCAAAGAAACATAATTGCATGCTCTTTGCATCATTGTCTTTAATAACCAAAAATCGAGAAGCTCCTCAAAATTCCACTATTTGTGGGATTATTTTAAAATGGAAATACGTGTGTGCTAATCTGGAAAAACATATGACATATTAAATTTGTAAATGTTATATTTTAAATTGCTGCAATATTTTAATGAAATATTTCATACAAATTTCAGAGAAGTATCAGTTCATTAAACTACCAAGACTGCCTACCTCTGGCATATTAACATATAAAGTTTAATAAAGATTCTAAATTTTATAAGTTCAAATTCTGTACAATTTAATAAAATTGAATTAGAGTCTAGTCCTGGATAAGTGCTCTCAAAAATGTAGTTGGCGTTTGTCTACCGAAAGCTTTGAATCAGAGAGTCATTTATTTTACACACAGCTATAATGGAATATTTAAAATTATCCATAAGTAACCTGCAACTTGTGATATTACCTTGCTGTGCCAGTTTATCATCTACTGCCTAAAGCATTTAGAGTTGCAGTGGCAACTCTAAGTTGGTAATTATGGATTTGGCAATCAATCATGCATAGCCAGAATTGGAAACATATTCTAAGTTGTATATCAACTTTGACAAAGAAACTTCAAGAAAGTCAGGACGATATCTCTGTCCCCTTACCCTTCAGCCTTTCCAAAGTTTCCTCTGTGAATAATGAGAAAAATTCTTGAAGTGAAGGACAATGAAATCTGATATTAAAATGTACTACAAAGCAGAGTAATAAAATGATATTTTAGTTTCATAACATTAGATGGAGTAATGAAGTGATTGTAAGAAACCTGAGAATTTAAAAATAGTCATAGATTAAAAATATGTTCTTAAGGATAAATTTTCAGTTATTTGAGAATAAATATGGCTGGTTAGCTACATATCTTAAAGAAAAATAAATTCTAATTTCAAAAATAAAATACTGACATAAATATATGTGAATATATATGCTCTTTTGTATTAATATTGGGTAAGATCAAGATAAACCTATAAGTAAATATATTCATTTTGTTATTTTATAGTATTGAGTTAGGATCATGTAAAAGGCAAAAATAAAGGTGTATAGATTTTATTCAGTGAGGATGAGTAAACTCTCTATTATATAAAAAACATAAAAAGATTGTAAGAGGCAAGAGCTAAACTGGAGAGAAACAGTCAATATATATGCCCTTAATGTCAATTTTTTACGAGTCAACAGGACAATATCAAGAGCCATGTAAAAAAATTAAGACAAAGTGAAGTATAAAATGTTTAGGAAAATATATGTGATGTTTGAACCTGTGGAAAAAAGAAATTAATTTCCATAAAAATATAGCTTGAGATCATACACAGCAAAGTTTTGGTGATTTAGTTGGATGGTAGAATTAGATTTCTGGTTATATTTTCCCATATATCTTGATTTATCACAAATATGTTGTAATAAAGATATTTAATTTTTAAAATTAAAGATGTTTGAATAAATATTTTATTTAATGTATTCAAACATAAAAATGTCTTTAGTTTTTTTCTCCCTACATTGTACCTGCTTTGAGAGTTGTGGCTGAAAATCACTAGAATTTTTTTTTCACTTGTTCCCACTTTTCTTTAATCTTCTTTCTGTATGTGCAAATTCTAATAAAGGAGAATTTTACTTGAAAATGTACAAGACAACATGAAAAATGTGTCAATTATCGACCTTGGGAAAATCTGGCATCTTATAACTGAATTCCCTCAGCAAGTTAAAGGACATGTATTTGGCAAGCTAGAGTATTCGAATTCTCTCATTAGTGTGTAGTTTTTCCCAATAACAAGGGACAAAAATAAGGCTTTGCCAACCAAACAATGCATCCACATTTCAAAAAGCAGACATGGATATAAAAACTGAGTATCTATATAAAGTGTAGATAAAATTTAATTTTCAAAAATACAAAGTAAGAATGATTTATAAATAGAAGAAACAAGATTAATTATAATTCACTTTATATAGAAAATTTCTTCAAAAAATACTTTCCTAGCCATAAACATCTCTTTCTTTAATCCTATTATCTGAATAAAAGTCAAGAGAACAAATTTAATTGGAAATATTGGAAAAAACTTATTCCTAAGAGTCACATTCCTCTGATACCTTTCTATTTTCCTCTGTAATTAGTTCCTCTTGGATTTGCAAGCTCCCCCATAACTGCATTGTCCCAGAAGAGTTCAAACTGGTTAAAATTTGGTTAAAATTAAAAAGATTTACTGTTTTTTGATTTCTTCCATGTCAAACAGCAGCTAATTTTTTTCTCACATTTGACTGCCAATGTTTATTATGTCAATAAATGGCCTATGCAACCAATTATTTTGTTGAATTATATTGTGATTTCGGTGAAAAGCCTGGTTAATAATATCCAAAAGTACTTATTTTCTGCCTCTATATTGAAGTTTCACATATTGATTACTTCACGTATTCATAGTTTCAGTTCAGTTCAGTCGCTCAGTCGTGTCCGACTCTCCACGACCCCATGAATCACAGCACACCAGGCCTCCCTGTCCATCACCAACTCCCGGAGTACACTCAAACTCATGTCTACAGAGTCGGTGATGCCATCCAGCCATCTCATTCTCCGTTGTCCCCTTCTCCTCCCGCCCCCAACCTTTCCCAGCATCACAGTCTTTTCCAGTGAGTCAACTCGTCGCATGAGGTGGCCAAAGTATTGCAGTTTCAGCTTTAGCATCAGTCCTTCCAATGAACACCCAGGATTGATCTCCCTTAGAATGGACTGGTTGGATCTCCTTGCAGTATAAGGGACTCTCAAGAGTCTTCTCCAACACCACAGTTCAAAAGCATCGATTCTTCGGCGATCAGCCTTCTTCACAGTCCAACTCTCACAGCCATACATGACCACGGGGAAAACCATTGCCTTGACTAGACGGACCTTTGTTGGCAAAGTAATGTCTCTGCTTTTTAATATACTATCAAGGTTGGTCCTAACTTTCCTTCCAAGAAGCAAGCGTCTTTTAATTTCATGGCTGCAATCAACATCTGCAGTGATTTTGGAGCCCAAAAAAATAAAGTCTGACACTGTTTCCACTGTTTTTCCATCTATTTCCCATGAAGTGATGGGACCAGATGATCTTTGTTTTCTGAATGTTGAGCTTCAAGTTTAGATACTCTTAAGAAAATAACATACCTGTTAAAGGGTTAATGTGTTATTCCCAAATCCGCTATAAGCATTCTTGTACATTTCTTTTGGACATGATCATTTCTTTCTCTTTAGGTGTATACCTTGCAGTGAAATTACTGGCTCCTAGGTAGGCATGTCTTTTAGAAACTACCAGTTTCCGATGTTGTTTCACCAATTTATCCTCCCACCAGCAGTGTACAAGAATTCTAGATGTTCCATATCCTTCACAGACTTTGATATTCTCAACCTTTTTTAATTTAAAGCTATGTTCTTATGTACATAGCAATACTAATTGTGGTTATATGTACATTTCCCTGATTACTAGTAATAAAGAATACCTTTTCATATGATTATTATCTATTTGAATATTCCCTTTTGTGAAGTACCTATTTAACTCTTTTTGCCCAAATCTTGTGAATGGACAACTTAAGTGAAACAAGCAAATCTTGAAACCACAAATTATACTACTGGCAAGAGAAGAAAGAAAATGTACATGCTGTGTATCAAAGAGATTAAAACCATAATTTAAAATAATCCCTTTAAAAAAGAAACACAAGGAACATTTGTTTCACTAATGAAAAATTTCCAAATGTTTTAAGTGAAATAACTTGGAGTAGACAGAGATGATGGTGGAATGCTGCTGCTGCTAAGTCACTTCAGTTGTGTCTGACTCTGTGTGACCCCATAGATGGAAGCCCACCAGGCTCCCCCATCCCTCGGATTCTCCAGGCAAGAACACTGGAGTGGGATGCTTATTTCACCTCCCCCCAGAAACACATCAAAAACATCTACACATGGAGCAATTCTCACTGAAAACAACTTTGAAACTGGCAGAAAGACTCTTGTTTGTAAGAAAGATACACACAGAATTGGGTAGGAAGGGAAAAGCTGAGATCAGTTCAGGACTCACAACCCATCAGAGGGGACATAGAAGAAAAGGGGTTTGGAGATCCTCCCTGGAGAGTGAGAAGTTCAAATCGCATATTTGACACCCCAGCCCTGGAGTCTGATGGTAGGAAGATGAGTCCCATTAGCTGATTTGAAAACCAGTGGAACTTACAGAGGGCTGTGAGAAACCCAGACCCACTGATGAAGGGCATGTACATCTTTTTTACTCCCAGGAACAAGGAAGAGGAAGCAGGTTGAAACTGCCTCAGGCTCTGGCTGGTTTCCAGAAAGCACCCCAAAATGTACCTTTGCCCATGCCAGTCACCCAGTCTGGCCCCTCTACCTCCAGCACAATCCCCCAGTAGAATGAACACTGCCTTTGTCAAGCAGAGTGTTCAGTGTTGATGAATTTATGCCTAAAAAATTCCTGAGACTAAAAAAGGAGACAAATATTCAGGCAGAAGATAAATATTCAGATATTCATCACAGAGAACCCTAATCAAGAAGAACCTGAAGAGACCCACACCAAGTCATATCATAACTAAAATGACAAAAATTAAAGATCGAGAATTCTAAAGGCAGCAAGAGAAAAACCGAAGAGTCATATACAAAAGAACCCCTATCAGACTATCGGCTGAATTTTCTGCAGAAACTTTGCAGTCTGGAAGGGAATGACACGATATAAATTGCTGAAGGAGAAAAAAATAAACCTAGAATACTCTACCCAGCAGGATTATCACTGAGAATTGAAGGAGAGACAGACAAAAATTAAGAGTTCATCAACCTCATTTTGTTCTTTGATCTGTGGGTTCATTGTTGTTATTCAGTCATCAAATCACATCTGATTCTTTGCAACCCCATAGACTGCAGTGCACCAGGCTTCCCTATCCCTCACCATGTCCACCGAATCAGTGGTGCCATCCAACCGTCTCATCCTCTGTCACCCTATTCTCCTTCTGCCTTCAGTCTTTCCCAGCATAAGGGTCTTTTCCAATGAGTCAACTGTTCGCATCAGGTGGCCAAATTTCTTCTTCTTCAGCATCAAAACTTCCAAAGTGTATTCAGTGTTGATTTCCTTAAAGATCAACTGGTTTGATCTCCTTGCTTTCCAAGGGCCTCTAAAGAGTCTTCTCCAGCACCACAGTTTGAAAGCATCAATTCTTTGGCACTCTGCCTTCTTTATGGTCCAACTCTCACATCTGTACATGACTACTGGAAAGACCATAGCCTTGACTATATGGACCTTTGTCAGCAAAGCGATGTCTTTGTTTTGTAACACACTGTCTAGTTTTGTCATAGCTTTCCTGCCAAGAAGCAATCGTCTTCTAATATCATGGCTGTGGCCACCAACCACAGTGATCTCAGAGCCCAAAAAGGAAATCTGTCACTGCTTTTTCCCCTTCTTTTTGCCATGAAGTGATGGGACTGGATGCCATGATCTTAGATTTTTAATATTGAGTTTTAAGCTGGATTTTTCACACTACTCCTTCACCCACATCAAGAATCTCTTTAGTTCCTCTTCACTTTCTGCCATTAGAGTGGTATCATCCACCTATCTGATGTTGTTGATATTTCTCCTGGCAGTCTTGTTTCCATCTTGTAACACATCCAGCCCAGCATACTTTTCATTAAATTTAGATTTTTTTAAACATTATTTCTTTAGATATTTCTTTCTGCCATCCCTGACTCCAGTACCACATGTGGTATATTATGTGATATTTTTCATGGGTTATAGAGGCTCTTTTAAGTTTTTTGCCAATTTTGTTCTGTTTCTGGTTTAGCTTAGATGATTTCTATTTTCTATCCAAGTGTTTTATTTTTCCTTTGTTTCCCAAAAGGAATTTTTCAGTTTCTGTATTATATTTTCAGTTCAGTTCAGTTCAGTGGCTCAGTCGTGTCTGACTCTTGGCGACCCCATGAATCACAGCACACCAGGCCTCCCTGTCCATCACCAACTCCCGGAGTTCACTCAAACTCATGTCCACAGAGTCGGTGATGCCATCCAGCCATCTCATTCTT
The DNA here is from genome assembly GCF_049115385.1 of Moschus berezovskii. Lineage (NCBI taxonomy): Eukaryota > Metazoa > Chordata > Mammalia > Artiodactyla > Moschidae > Moschus > Moschus berezovskii. The sequence goes on from NC_142468.1 coordinate 77,425,072, forward strand.
TGTCGTCCCCTTCTCCTTCCGCTCCCAACCTTTCCCAGCATCAGAGTCTTTTCCAGTGAGTGAACTCGTCGCATGAGGTGGCCAAAGTATTGCAGTTTCAGCTTTAGCATCAGTCCTTCCAATGAATACCCAGGATTGATCTCCTTTAGAATGGACTGGTTGGATCTCCTTGCAGTACAAGGGACTCTCAAGAGTCTTCTCCAACACCACAGTTCAAAAGCACCAATTCTTCAGCGATCAGCTTTCTTCACAGTCCAACTCTCACATCCATACATGACCACGGGAAAAACCATAGCCTTGACTAGATGGACCTTTGTTTTACCGCCCCCCAATTCCATTTGGTTATTTATTTCATATCTTCATTTTTTTCTCTCATGTTCATATTTTCCTTTAAATTCTTGATTTATTTATATAATGTCTATTTCAAAATTTTTAATTTTAAAAGCTTATTCATCTAAATCATTTCTGAATATGTATCTCTTGATCATATAGATCATATCTTACTTCTTTGAATTTTTATTAGCTAATGATTGGATGTCATATATCAGTGGGATTCTCCATGAAGGGACATTTGGCATTATCTGGGGACCTGGTTGGATGTCACATGTGGGGGCTGCTACTGGAATTTAATGGACAGAAGAAGGAATGCTGCTAAATATCTTAAAATGATCAAGAAGACCTTTGAACCTACAATAAAGCTACCTTTAAAACTTAAAGTTGAAGTCAAGACTTTTTAAAGCATACAAAAGATTAAAGAATTCTTAGCAACCTGATGCTTATATAAATATGTTAAATGAAGTTGTAATGAAAATTTTTACATTTATTTATGTACAAATAAAATTTGAATATGACAATAGTTCATAGAAGAAAAAGTGCATAAAGAAGTTTCTTACATTTATTTAATGAAATGTTATAATTATCTGGAGGTATGAGAAATAGAATGTTTCTTGCCATATCAGTAAACGAAGATGTTACAGTCATTAGCAATTGCAGCCACCACCATGGTGAGCTGGTAAGCTCTGAGGGAACTCAGAAGGAGAAGAATACCTGCCATATTGAAGTCATCAGATTATAGCCACTCCCTACAGTGAGCCACAAGGAAACTCAGGATGTGACCGACACAGGATACTGGTCCTACACAGCTCAGGTGCAAATAAATGGGATGATTTCAGTGAGCCCAAACTCTTGCATCTTCCCATACATGGAAAAGAACTAAATTCCTTAACTTGAGTTATCCAGTTTTAAGTAACAACAATATTTTGTTGTTCAGACTATGTGCCTTTTGTTGAAAAAATTTTATATAACCTGGTTCTTCCCTTCACCTCCTTGGAGCAGTTCTCTCAGGGTCACTTTAGATGCTGTCTTCTAGGTTTGAAGTTCTAAATATCCTCACTGGAAAAAACAATAGCTCTCAACTTTTAGGTTGTGAGTATTTAAGTTGACAGAAATCAGAAAGTGACAATTTAAAGTTCAGTTCAGTTCAGTCACTCAGTCATGCCTGACTCTTTACAACCCCATGAACTGAAGCACACCAGGCTTCCCTGTTCATCACCAACTCCCAGAGCTTACTCAAACTCTTGTCCATTGAGTTGGTGATGACATCCAACCGACATCCAACCATCTCATCCTCTGTCATCCTCTCATCTTCTGTCGTCCCCTTCTCCTGCTGCCTTCAGTCTTTCCAAGCATCAGGGTCTTTTCCAATGAGTCAGTTCTTCACATCCGGTGGCCAAAGTATTGGAATTTCAGCTTCAGCATGTCTTTCCAATGAATATTCAGGACTGATTTCCTTTAGGATTCACTGGCTTGATCTCCTGGAAGTGCAAGGGACTCTCAAGAGTCTTCTCCAACACCACAGTTCAAAAGCATCCAATTTTCAGCACTCAGCTTTCTTTATGGTCAACTGTCACATCCATACATGACTACTGGAAAAACTACAGCTTTGACTAGACAGACTTTGGTCGGCCAAGGAATGTCTCTGCTTTTTAATATGTGGTCTAGGTAGGTCTTCTTCCAAGGAGCAACTGTCTTTCAATTTCAAGGCTGCAGTCACCATCTGCAGTGATTTTTGGAGCCCAAGAAAATAAAATCTCTCACTGTTTCCATTGTTTCCCTATTTGCCATGAAGTGATGGGACTGGATGCCATGATCTTAGTTTTTTGAATGTTGAGTTTTAAGCCAGCTTTTTCACTCTCCTCTTTCACCCTCATAAAGAGGATCTTTAGTTCATTTCTGCCATAAGGGTGGTGTCATCTGTGTATCAGAGGTTATTGATATTTCTCTCAGCAATCTTGATTCCAGCTTGTGCTTCACCCAGCCTGGCATTTCACGTGATGTACTCTGCATATAAGTTAAATATACAGCTTTGATGTACTCCTTTCCAAATTTGGAGGGCTTCCTTGGTCGCTCAGACATTAAAGACTCTGCCTGCAATTCAGGAGACCCAGATTAGTTTCCTGGGTTGGGAAGATTCCCTAGAAAAGGAAATGGCAACCCACTCCAGTATTCTTGCCTGGAAAACTCCATGGACAGAGGAGCCTGGCAGGCTACAGTCCATGCGATTGCAGAGTCAGACACAGCTGAAAGACTAAGGCTTTTTCCAATTTGGAACCAGTCTGTTGTTCCATGTTTGGTTCTAACTGTTGCTTCTTGAATGACATACTGATTTCTCAGGAGGCAGGTGAGGTCGTCTAGTGTTTCCATCTCTTGAAGAATTTTCCACAGTTTCTTGTGATCGACACAGTTCAATAAAGCAGAAATAAATGTTTTTCTGGAACTCTCTCGCTTTTTTTATGATCCAACGGATGTTGGCAATTTGATCTCTGGTTCCTCTGCCTTTTCTAAATCCAACTTGAACATCTGGAAGTTCTCGGTTCATGTACTGTTGAAGCCTGACTTGGAGAATTTTGGTCATTACTTTGCTAGCATGTGAGATGAGTGCAACTGTGTGGTAGTTTGAACATTCTCTGGCATTGCCTTTCTTTGGAGTTGGAATGAAACTGTGGCCAGGACTGGAAAAATTATGTAAGTTAAAGTTACATATTACATACTCTAAAGAAACCACAGAAATGAAACAGAGAAAGAGAGTATGACAGAAGGAGGAAGGAAAGAAAGAAGGAAGAAAGGAAAAAAGAAGAAAAGAAAAGAAAACTGAAACAGAGGTTATCTAAAATAATCGTGTCTGTCTAGTAGTTACTAACTTGGAAAACCCAGTCTAAGCCATTTGATTCTTTCCTGGTCAAACCAAACAGGCGTTTTGGATTAGCGATGGGCTTTCCAGAATGAAGGCCATGTTGCTCTTTGCATTATTAATCAGCCAGAATCAGTCCCAATAAGCAATAAAAATGTTGAAAAAGGTAAATCTGTATGACAAATGTGCCAAGTATCCCATGTTAGTATTGCAATAGGAATTCTGTTCGTAGTCACAGTGATATCTTCAGACATTGATAGACTCTTAAACCAGTGTTCTTCCTATGTGGTAAAGTACATGGGCTCCAGATAATTGGAAAATAAAACCACTCTTATTTTGAGAACTTGGTCATGGAAACTTTCATGGGAACTTTGAGGAAGATTTAAAAGGTCATGTAGAAACCTCTTGAGAAAAAAAAAAAAAACAAAACCTAGATCCAGGAAACTGGAATGCATCTGCAAGTTCTTTCAGATGACTTAGAATTCTTAGAAACAGCTACTTGGAGTCATGAAATACACTGACATGGGAACATCAAACAAAAAATAGGTGTGCATATTTCTCTCATACACAGCTGCTGAAGCCACTTCTCTGAACTGAACTCGGTGCCCACAGGAAAAATAATGTGAAGATGAGTTTAGGCAAATTTCTCTGATGGCAAACCTGCACAAAATCAGAAAATGGATTGTATTGGATTCACTCCTGAAACCCCAGTGGTATAAAAACAGATATTCAATAGAATTGACACCTATTCAGCTCTTAAATCTGCTTAGCCTCTTATAAAAGCAACCACCATGAATACAAGTAAAGATTTATAACATTGCAGAGTCTATCAGGGTACTTCATATGAATGCAATTCCTCTGGTCAAGAAAGGCATTTTTTAAATTAATATACAAAAATTATCCAAGAAACATTGAATTATGTGGTATTCACAGTTCTCATCATTCTTAGAGCATTGGTCTTACTGAAAACTGAAACAGGCAATTCAAAGCATATGTTACTTTGAATAGGAGTGGATACAGACACAGAAATCTGCTAATATTAACGGGAAAATGTACTTTTCAGTTGAATATGAGAGTAAGAGGAAATAGTCCACAGGAAAATTTTCTTAAAACTGGGGATGGAAATGAAGAAATAGAGGGAAATATAATTACCTAACATTATCTTTTCAAGTCTTGTATTTTAATAGGCCCAGTTCTATTTAAAATACATTATACATTAAAAAAAAAAACTAAAGTTAGTTTTCAGTAAACTTTAGATATATTTTGCATTTGATGCCTTTTAATACTCTTCAAGTAAATTTTCATAATTTGAATACACCAGACCTGAAAGTGGTTTTATATTGCCCTCTTATCTGTTGTCCATAAGTAAAGCATATCAATTTCTATAATTATGTGATACTAGAAAAGAATGTTTACTACTATTGTAATTAAGGGAAAACAATGTAGCATCTTTAATACTTCCCATTGGTATTTGCTCATCAGTTGGGTATTGTTAGGTCTCAAAATATATCCTTTTTTATTATCACCCTCTCAATATTTATGATCCCTTTTTCCCTAAGAAAATGAATATTCACATGTGTCACTATTTTAGGGATAATGCAATTATTTTGAAATGAGACACTGTTCAGGTTTCAGTGTGCCCGGAGTCAAGCGATGTTCTGAAGCACTCTGTACAGTTGGTAAGTCATGGAGTCAGTTTTAATTTAGATTAAGACAATACAGAAACATTCCTGGATACTGGCTTATAATCACATTGTCCATAGGTAGAATCAGATGTGAAAAGTCAATTAGAAGCTGAACAATGTGATAAAATTATTGAATTCTAGAAGGCATTATTACTCTAGTTGTCAAACAAATATATCATAGTCTCATAATGTGTGTGAAAACATGAAGAACATTATATGATTGAGTATACTTTGATACAACTCAAGTGATTTTATTTTCAATCTGCTAAACAGTGTCCATGTCATACTTTATCATGTCAGTGTTATTACCAACAAAAATTTTATGGCGAACTATGCCAAACAGTGTTTATTTAAAACAGTAACTGGGTGAATGGAAACTTCCCTCTTGTTTTCCAAGAAATGTGTTATTCTCTTGTGCTTATCAACCTACCACATCTAACACATCAATTTATCCTATTCTGTTTTTAAAGAAAAATAAGTCAGCTAAATTGACTGGTATAATATGGTTAAGAATATGACTTTTGGCAAATCTGACCTAAGAATATTCACTTTTACTTAACATTTTTATTAAGATTACAAATATTAAAAATATAAACCTTAAATAGAATAAATCTTTTATCTGTTCTCTAATACTTGAACATTTTGTTCTTTCTAGATAAAGCACAGGTGCATGCTAAGTTACTTCAGTCATGTCCAATTCTTTGTGACTCCATGGACTGTAGCCTTCCAGGTTGCTCTGTCCTTGGGATTCTCCAGGCAAGAATACTGGAGTGGGTAGCCATTGCCTTCACTAGGGGATCTTCCTGACTCAGGGATCGAAACTAGGACCTTATGTTTCCTGCATTGGCAAGCGGATTCTTTACCACTAGCATCACCTGGGAAACCCTAAAGCACTAGGTAATCAACCACAGTTTGTCCTTTTCTTATCGGATTTTGATGACTATAATCTTCTATGAGTAAATTTCAAATTCTAAAACTTAGTTCAGTGATACTTCCTGCACATGAGTCTATGTGCTCTACTTAGTCACTCAGTCACGTCCGACTCTTTGTGACCCCGTGAACTGTAGCCTGCTAGGGTCCTCTGTCCACAGGGGTTTTCCAGGCAAGAACACTGGAGTGGGTTGCCATGCTCTCCTCCTGGGGATCTTCCCAACCCAGGGAATGAACCCAATTCTCTCGCATTACAGGAAGATTTTTTACTGTTTGAGCATTAGAATTAAAATGTTAATTTTAGGATTTCATATATCCATCTTTATCCTCAACCATTTTAGAATAATCTGAAAGTTTTTCATCTAACAAAGGGAAGTTAAGGACTTTGCTTTTGCAGAAAGGGAAGATGACAGGCAAACAATCAAAATGATCCTTTTGAAAACAAAAGAGATTCTTTTCTCTGTCTTCTGCCTTCTCCATACCCTTAGGAGTATGTGTGGGTGAGTGTATGAGTGTGTGTGTGTGCTTTCTGTATGTATATGTGTAAGGTTTTGGATTAAAAACCTATATATAAAAATGTTCTTTAAAGGAAAATCATAGATTAGTGTAACACTATAAAAACAGAAAGAAATAAAAGTAGAAAAATCCTTTGGCTGTAAAAATTATTAGTTATATATTTTTAGAAATATTACCCTAAAAATATCAACAAATTTTTAGAATTTTTTCTTTTTAAATATCTATATGCTTTCACTCATTCAACAGCTTTATTGATGGCTTTCATAAGCTGTATTAGTATTATGAGAAATAATTTGTATATTTTCAAGTACCTTAAAAATTCCTTATTTGGGAAGGAAAACACACTAGCAATTTAACCCTAGAAGTCAGAGATACCTAGTGTTAAAATAAATTGTGCCTAATTCTTATTAGAAGAATTAAAGAAGAACGAAAGAGCCTCTTGATGAAAGTGAAAGAGAGTGAAAAAGTTGGCTTAAAACTCAACATTCAGAAAACTAAGATCAAGGCATATGGTCCCATCATTTCATGGCAAATAGATGGGGAAACAGTAGAAACAGTGGCTGACTTTATTTTGGGGGGCTCCAAAATCACTGCAGATGGCGACTGCAGCCATGAAATTAAAAGATGTTTACTCCTTGGAAGGAAAGTTATGACCAACCTACATAGCATATTAAAAAGCAAAGTAATGCTTTGCCAACAAAGTTCCGTCTAGTCAAGGCTGTGGTTTTTCCAGTAGTCATGTATGGATGTGAGAGTTGGACTATAAAGAAAGCTGATCGCCAAAGAATTGATGCTTTTGAACTGTGATGTTGGAGAGGACTCTTAAGAGTCCTTGGACTGCAGGGAGATCCAACCAGTCCATCCTGAAGGAGATCAGTCCTGGATGCTCATTGGAAGGACTGATGTTGAAGCTGAAACTCCAACACTTTGGCCACCTGATGCAAAGAACTGACTCATTTGAAAAGACCCTGATGCTGGGAAAGACTGAGGGCAGGAGGAGAAGGGGACGACAGAGGATGAGATGGTTGGATGGCATCACCAACTCAATGGATATGAGTTTGGGTAAACTCCGGGAGTTGGTGATGGACAGGGAGGCCTGGCGTGCTGCAGTTCATGGGGTCACAAAGAGTGGGACATGACTGAGCAACTGAACTGAACTGAATTCTTATTCTGAGCTTCCCTGGTGGCTCAGTGGTGAAGAATTTGCCTGCCAATGCGGGCAATGCAGGTTGAACCCCTGTGTCTGCAAGATCCCCTGGAGAAGTAAATGGCAGCCCACTACAGTGTTTTTGCCTCGGAAATCCCACGGACAGAGGAGACTGGTGGGCTCTAGTCCATAAGGTCACAAAGGAGTCGGACATGACTTAGAAACTTAAACAACTCTTGTTCTAGTGCTCCTTTAGAAGACTGAGAATTAATACATGTAATGGGGGCGGGAGGAGAAGGGGACGACGGAGAATGAGATGGCTGGATGGCATCACCGACTCTGTGGACATGAGTTTGAGTGAACTCCGGGAGTTGGTGATGGACAGGGAGGCCTGGTGTGCTGTGATTCATGGGGTCGCGGAGAGTCGGACACGACTGAGCGACTGAACTGAACTGAACTGAACTGAATATATGTGATGTGCTTCTTCCAGCCCAGCGTTCCTCATGATGTACTCTGTGAATAGCTAATGTTAAAAGCTGATTAAAAGAGAAATAGAGATCTAACCCTGTTAGAATTAAAATAAGCACAGAAGTCCAAAGAGGCATTATCTGAAGCAGCAGGTGTCTAGTCAAGGCTATGGTTTTTCCAGTGGTCATGTATGGATGTGAGAGTTGGACTGTGAAGAAAGTTGAGAGCCAAAGAATTGATGCTTTTGAACTATGGTGCTGGAGAAGAGTCTTGAGAGTCCCTTGGACTGCAAGGAGGTCCAACCACTCCATTCTGAAGGAGATCAATCCTGGGTGTTCATTGGAAGGACTTATGCTAAAGCTGAAACTCCAATACTTTGGCCACCTCATGCGACGAGTTGACTCACTGGAAAAGAGTCTGATGCTAGGAGGGATTGGGAGTAGGAGGAGACAGGGACAACAGAGAATGAGATGGCTGGATGGCATCACCAACTCGATGGACATGAGTTTGAGTGAACTCTGGGAGTTGGTGATGGACAGGGAGGCCTGGCGTGCTGTGGTTCACGGGGTCGCAAAGGGTCGGACACGACTATGCGACTGAACTGAACTGAACTGAATATATGTGATGTATATGGGAAATAGTTAAGTTATAGGATGCATGAAATGGACAATAAATGCAGTGGAAATTATCATGAGTTTCAAATTTATGGAGGGTCTTATTGTGTACAAGAGAGGCCTTAATGTGCTCTGAAAGGTTTGGTTATATGACAAAGGAATTTGTGTAGCTAAGAAGGAGAAAACAAGCAAGGATGGGGAAAAAAATGCGTGAAGCATGTAGAAAGCCATGAAGTTTCTGCTGAAAGAGATGTTGAATTTTTTCAATACTAGAAAATAGTATTGGATTGGTTAGTGAAGGGCTGACTATGAAGACCTAAGTACATTTGGGGACTCATAATATAGTTAGAAATTTATATAAGTTTTTAAGAAAACAGTGATATGATGAAAACAGAATTTTTATGGGAAATGTTAAAATCCTAAAAGCAAACTGCATTTGTGGGGTGATTACATATGCATCATCTATTGATGTAAAATCAAATTCTGTATAGCTTCAAAAAGTTCAGAATTTTTGTGCACTCATATGAACATGTCTTTAATTTTTAAGTGAAAAACCCAAGGGAAATAACTATGCATGTAGCATGAACACTTGTTGTCTTATAAATATATACACTAATATACATAACACACACACAAACACTATACTAGTATGTTATTATTTTTCTTGAATGCTATCTAGGATACAAATGGCTTACAGTTAGTGATCCTGTTATGTGTGACATGGTATTTTTTTCCCCATTAGTATAAGCTACTTTTACTTTTTAAAAAGTAATCTAAAGGAAAACTATATTTTTAACAAATATTTTAAAATGGTGATTGTTTCTGTTTTAAATGATTCAACATTCAATTTGACATATGATTAAAGTTTCCAATTTCTATTGACTTTGTTCTATAACTAATTTTAATCTAGATCCTGAATATATAATGCATAATTCACTTATTCAACCATTCTTTCAACAGATATTTAAGTGTCATGCACAGATGCTAAAATGTGTATAAATTACTTTATGTGTTTCTTGAGAGAACTGTCCTGTTCTCTTTAAATGAAGTTTCAAAAATTAGATTTTAAAAAGGATCACTATAAGGGATCCTTAAAATACTAGACTGTAGCCGAAAGGAGCTATAAACTTTCTAGACATGGAAATGAATAACCTTACAAACTTGATGTGATTTAGTACTTTATGTCAATTCATATTTCTCAGAGTAGGAAATTGGCCAAAAGATATGTTCCTATAGTGAAAAATGCAGCCTCATTTGGAAAATGTTTAATACTATGAAGTTGTTTTGAAGAAACTGAATATACACCATTATGATGCTTATTCTTTCTGTTTTTGATGATTGGGAGAGTAAATTGTAGGAAATTGATGGGATAGAGGCTTGGAGATGCATGGATATCCCTAGGATTCACAGAAGGCACCTTCACATGAAAATATTTCTCCCTGTCTGCTGGGTATCAATGGGGCAAAAAGAAGACTATATTTTATTTACTGAAGGAGATTTATAAAAACAGGTAATTTAGAAATCGTTTATGGTTACCATCTTTCTAAATTCCATATATATGTGTTAGTATACTGTATTGGTGCGTTTCTGTCTTACTTCACTCTGTATAATAGGCTCCAGTTTCATCCACCTCATTAGAACTGATTCAAATGCATTCTTTTTAATGGCTGAGTAATACTCCATTGTGTGTATGTACCAAAGCTTTCTTATCCATTCGTCTGCAGATGGACATCTAGGTTGCTTCCATGTCCTGGCTATTATAAACAGTGCTGCGATGAACATTGGAGTACATGTGTCTCTTTCAATTCTGGTAACCTTAACCCTGTATACGAGACAGCAAAAGAGACACAGTTGTATCGAACAGTCTTTGGGACTTTGTGGGAGAGGGTGAGGGTGGGATGATTTGAGAGAATGACATTGAAACATGTATGTTGTCATATGTGAAACGAATCAGCAGTTCAGGGTCAATGCATGTTACAGGATACTCGGGGCTGGTGTGCGGGGATGACCCAGAGGGAGGATAAAGGGAGGAGGGAGGCGAGAGGGGGGATCAGGAGGGGGAATTCATGTACACCTGGGGCGAATTCATGTCAATGTATGGCAAAACCAACCAATATAATATTGTAAAATAAAAAAAATAAATTAAAAAAAAAATCGTTTATGACTATGCTAAAGTGTTTGACTATGTGGATCACAACAAACTTGAAAATCCTTAAGGAGATGAGAATACCAGGCCATCTTACCTGCCTTCTGAGAAATCCCCTTGCAGATCAAGAAGCAACAGTTAGAACTGGACATGGAACAATGGACTGGTTCCAAATTGGGAAAGGAGTACCTTATATATAGAGTACATCATGAGAAACGCTGGGCTGGATGAAGGACAAGCTGAAATCAAGATTGCCGGGAGAATATCAATAACCTCAGATATGCAGATAACATCACCCTTAAGGCAGAAAGCGAAGAGGAACTAAAGAGCTTCTTTACGAGGATGAAAGAGGAGGGTGAAAAAGCTGGCTTAAAACTCAACATTCAAAAACCTAAGATCATGGCATCCGGTCCTATCACTTCGTGGCAAATAGATAGGGAAACAATGGAAACGGTGAGAGACTTTATTTGGGGGGGCTCCAAAATCACTGCAGATGGTGACTGCAGCCATAAAAGATGCTTGCTCCATGGAATAAAAGCTATGGCCTACCTGCTGCTGCTTCTAAGTCTCTTCCGTCGTGTCCGACTCTGTGCGACCCCACAGACGGCAGCCCACCAGGCTCCCCCGTCCCTGAGATTCTCCAAAAAAGCAGAGACATTACTTTGCCAATCAAGGTCCGTCTAGTCAAGGCTATGGTTTTTCCAGTGGTCATGTATGGATATGACAGTTGGACCATAAAGAAGGCTGAGCACTGAAGAATTGATGCTTTTGAACTGTGTGGTGTTGAAGACTCTTGTGAGTCCTTTGGGCTTCAAGGAGAACCAACCAGTCCATCCTAAAGGAAATCAGTCCTGAATATTCATTGGAAGGACTGATACTGAAGCTGAAACTCCACTACTATCGTCACCTGATGCGAAGAACTGACTCACTGGAAAAGACCCTGATGCGGGGCTATATTGAAGGTGGGAGTAGAAGGGGACAACAGAGGATGAGATGGTTGGATGTCATCACCGACTCAATTGACATGAGTTTGCGTAAACTCAGAATTGGTGATAGACATGGAACCTGGTGTGCAGCAGTCCATGATATCGCAAAGAGTTGGACATGACTGAGCGACTGAACTGAACTGAAGGATGAAAGCCATTTTTAAAAAGCAAAGCTAGTCAAATCAGTTTTGCAATAAGCATGGGCTTAATTAGGTGATTCTACTGCAAAATTTGTATAAGCTAGTTGCCTCAAACTTTCTCAGTTATTTTGAAGCCTGTTACAGATATACTTGCAAAAAACAACCAGTGGTCCTCTATACAGCAATAAGCAAACAGAATACAAATAAATGAATACAAACCAGAAATGAAATAAAATCAGCTACATTTGGCTGTGGATTTTTTTCACCTTTTGTACTTTTTGCCCAGAATTCTAAAATAGGCATTTGATGTGAATACAGTTAAATTTTGAGTGAATAAGTTGTATTTTTATATATTTTTAAAAAATGTGTAATGACCACCACTAGTTAAGCTGTGAGACATTGTTGCACTGGAGCATGGAATGGAGCATGGAAAAATAAAGGTAGATTTCTCAGGAACTAAAAGCATACATTTAAACCTTAATTTATGTTTTAATTCATAGTTCTTTACCAAAATATATTCCAAAATACAGTTCTTGTGAGTCATGGGTATATTGTCTACATTTCTAATTTCCAGATTAAAAATTTCAATATTACTCTGTCGATATAAAACCCACCATAATTATCTAATGCATGGTTATCTTTATAGCACGAAGAGGCGTTTAATGCTTTGTAGTCTAATTTTTTTTATTTTACAGAGACGGAAACTTGACCATCAAAAGGAAAATGGCTTATTCTATGTTGCTCAATGAATAGCTCTGCTAGGTGTTGTATTGAAACCTTCTAATTCCAAGTTCACAGCCTTATAAAATTGTGGTTTCATAATTTTGTGGTTTCATAACTATTTTTATTTTTGTTTTTCAGAAATGTATATTCTGAATTCTACCATTATTTGGATACTTCTCTGGACCATTTAGTAAATCACTGACCAACAAAAATTCCCAAAAGTAGAAGGTGCTTATAAATTCAAATACCCTATCTAAATAGCGAAGTTGGTCATCAGCATGAACCACCCTTATGTAAGCATAATTTTCCTACTCCTTATTCTTACTCATTTTGATTATTACAGGCTTAAGTAGACAACCAGACAAGTGGATGACGTGGAAAAGACAAACCATTCAGTGGTATCTGAGTTCATTTTGCTGGGACTTTCCAAATCTCAGAATCTTCAGATTTTATTCTTTCTGGGATTCTCTGTGGTCTATGGAGGGATTGTGTTGGGAAACCTCCTCATCTTAGTCACTGTGATCTTTGACTCATGCCTTCACACACCAATGTATCTTCTGCTTATCAATCTCTCCTGTATTGATATGATCCTGGCTTCTTTTGCTACCCCTAAGATGACTGTAGATTTCCTCCGAGACCAGAAGACCATCTCCTGGTGGGTATGTTACTCTCAGATGTTCTTCATGCACCTCCTAGGTGGGAGTGAGATGATGTTGCTTGTAGCCATGGCAATAGACAGATATGTTGGCATTTGCAAACCCCTCCATTACATGACCATCAGGAGCCCACGAGTGCTCACTGGGCTACTGCTATCCTCTTACGCAGTTGGATTTGTGCACTCGTCTATTCAAATGGCTTTCATGTTGAATTTGCCCTTCTGTGGTCCCAATGTTGTGGACAGCTTTTTCTGTGACCTACGCCTTGTGCTCAAACTCGCCTGCGAGGACACCTATGTGCTCCAACTCCTGGTCATTGCTGACAGCGGCCTCCTGTCCCTGGTCTGCTTCCTCCTCCTGCTTGTCTCCTACACGGTAATTATTTACTCTGTCAGGCACCACACTGGCAGTGGTCCCTCTAAGGCTTTCTCCACTCTCTCAGCACACATCAGAGTAGTGACTCTGTTCTTTGCCCCTTGTGTCTTTATCTATGTATGGCCCTTAAGCAGATATTCCATAGATAAAATTCTTTCTGTGTTTTATACGATTTTCACACCTCTCTTAAATCCTATTATTTATGCATTAAGGAATCAAGAGGTAAAAGCAACCATTTGGAAGATAAAGACTCAACATACAAATTCAAAGCACGCTTTGTAGATGACACCGCTGAAGAGGTGTTTGGACATTATTTAGGAATGTACTTTAAATGCATTTCAAGTTCTATAAAACAGTATGTGTGCTTGTTAAAAAGGAAGCCTCCCTATTGTCACCCTTAATGTTTAAATGCATAATATCTACAGTCTGGCAGGTGTGCATTGAAATCCCACCTTCACCACTTTCTCTCATGCAAATTTGAACAAAATGAATAAATTCTCTGCAACTTAGTTTCTTTATCTAGAAAAACTTCCTCGAATGTTTCTTTTACTATTTTCAGTTCAGTTCAGTTCAGTTCAGTCACTCAGGCGTGTCCAACTCTTTGCGACCCCATGAATCACAGCACACCAGGCCTCCCTGTCCATCACCAACTCCCAGAGTTCACTCAAACTCATGTCCATCGAGTTGGTGATGCCATCCAGCCATCTCATTCTCTGTCGTCCCCGTCTCCTCCTGCCCCCAACCCCTCCCATCATCAGAGTCTTTTCCAGTGAGTCAACTCGTCGCATGAGGTGGCCAAAGTATTTACTATTTTAGCAGGTCTTTAAGCTTTTGAGCTGTGGTGTTGGAGAAGACTCTTGAGAGTCCCTTGGACTGCAAGGAGATCCAATCAGTCCATTCTAAAGGAGATCAATCCTGGGTGTTCACTGGAAGGACTGATGCTAAAGCTGAAACTCCAATACTTTGGCCACCTCATGCGACGAGTTGACTCACTGGAAAAGACTCTGATGTTGGGAGGAACTGGGGGCAGGAGGAAAAGGGGACGACAGAGAATGAGATGGTTGGATGGCATCACCGACTCGATGCACATGAGTTTGAGCGAACTCCGGGTGTTGGTGATGGACAGGAAGGCCTGGCGTGCTGTGATTCATGGGGTCGCAAAGAGTCGGACACGACTGAGCGACTGAACTGAACTGAACTGAAACCTTGTAAAGTATATTATTATTGCTTCTATTATAGCTGCTGTCATTACAATGGTATTCTGCATTTGGAATATGCACACAGATGACACTTCACATAGTTGTTTAGCTAAGGGTCTGGCTAACTACCTTGCTAGAGAGCCGCATTTTGTACATAATCCCTAGTCAGTATGTATTAAGTTTTAATTACCTACTTAACACAGTGCCTCCAACCATTCTGCATCTATTTAGTTAGTCTGCAAAATCCTGGAAGATATATCTAGGACTGTAAGGAGCGTGGCCTAAGGATGGAGAAAGTGAACGAAATTGGCAGTTGTGTTGTGGCATGAAAGCACTATATTAAAGGATGCACAGGGTGCTGTCGAAATGCAGAGGAGCGACATCTAAATCAGAGCAGGTTCAAGGAAGCCTTCCAGGAGAAGGCAATAATTGGAGTAAGCATTGGTTGGATAGAGAAGAAAGACATGCTGAGAAAGGGAGCTGTATAGGAGAACACAGGGAAGCAAGAAATATGACACCTTGGAGGAAGCACACAAAATTTTTTTGAGCTGGGACATGGAGTTTGATAGTAAGAGCTGAGGTAGAGAGTTAGGTCAAATGCAGTCTTATCTTATAAAAGAAGACCTAAGGGACTCCTTGGCATTCAAAACTATATGATATGGAAATTAAAACAGAGGGAAAAAGAAAGCATAGATTCTCCTGCCCCAAATAGTACATTGTACTGTTCTTATTCCAAGTTTACCTTCTCCATTTCAGCTCTATCTATGATATTCCTCTTTGCCATCTAAGCAACTAAGCCTGGAACTGAATAAAAGGTAAAAGGAAATTTATGGCAACTGGTTATGGGAAGAGATGCCCATTGTCTTTTAACTGCAGCACACAATAAAAGAGAATCATCACATGTATGGAATTTATCATAGCTATGGCCCAGAAAATAAAACATTAAATACTATGGCGGCAACACATCAATAGGTCATTTCTACATAAAAGGCACATCACATCAACCTTAGTTGTTTTATACCGAAAAACCAGTTTCTGGATAAAACAATGTACATGCATATTGAATTCTATCTGGCTAGATATATCTTTTCTCTGAGCACATCTTGTAGAAATGCATCATAGATTTAGAATAGTCTACAGACTTGTTTCTACAAGCGCATTACTGATTGATGGTTGTGGCCAAAAATTTGTAATTTAAATTATTTGTAATGTATTTTTTTATGCCATCGCAGAGTAAAACCACTAACTACTCAAGTTTTTCCCCCAAACAGTTGCATATTTTTTCCACATCATTATTTTTAATATAATTTATCCTCTTTTCACTTCGTTATGTGAAATTCGTAAACTGTTGTTATTAGGAGGAATAATATTTTCCCTTTCTCACAATTCTGCTTGCCATCGACATATAGTACAGAAACATTCATCTTGATATTAGCAAGACTTCTCTCTTTTTGCACTTCCTTCCCTGTATCACTCACTCACTATTCCTCTTGGTATGAAGCATGATTTATAGATCATTAAGGTTTAAAAAGGAGACTGAGCATGAGGTCCTCATAGTTTTGCCCTTTCAGAGTTGCTCACACACACGAGTGCTCTTTCTGCTCTTGGTGTTAAACCTGAGTCAGGGATTATAACCTGCCTTCTAGGAGCAGATTTGGAAACATCTCAAAGTGTCTTCCTCCAAGAATTATCTGCTCTAGAGGTATGGGCAGTTAAATGTATACTTGCCCCTGTCTGTTTAAGTATTTGTTCTGCAAACCCTCCCTTTGGGTTTCAGGGTTAAAATTAAGGGGAAATAGTACAGAGACTTTCGGAGTTATACATTCAATACAGCTTTACCAGTAATAATATTGATACTCTCTCTCTTCTTTTTTCCTGATTCTATTTATAGACTGGCTCAGAACTCAGGAGGGGGAGGGGTGATTAACACTTCTGAGAATCCTGCAATCAATTCCTAGTACCCTCAGTTCCGTCAGTTCAGTTCAGTCGCTCAGTCGTGTCCGACTCTTTGTGACCCCATGAATCGCAGTATGCCAGGCCTCCCTGTCCATCACCAACTCCCGGAGTTCACTCAAACTCATGTCCATCGAGTCGGTGATGCCATCCAGTCATCTCATTCTCTGCCATCCCCTTCTCCTCCTGCCCTCAATCCCTCCCAGCATCAGAGTCTTTTCCAGTGAGTCAACTCTTCGCATGAGGTGGCCAAAGTACTGGTGTTTCAGTTTTAGCATCAGTCCTTCCAATGAACACCCAGGACTGATCTCCTTTAGAATAGACTGGTTGGATCTCCTTGCAGTCTTAGGTTATGATATATAATTCTCTTTAATCTGTTTTAGGTAATCTGGCCTCAGTTCAGTTCAGTTCAGTTCACTTCAGTCGCTCAGTCGTGTCCGACTCTTTGCGACCCCGTGAATCACAGCATGCCAGGCCTCCCTGTCCATCACCAACTCCCGGAGTTCACTCAAACTCATGGAGTCGGTGATGCCATCCAGCCATCTCATTCTCTGTCGTCCCCGTCTCCTCCCACCCCCAATCCCTCCCAGCATCAGACTCTTTTCCAGTGAGTCAACTCTAGTACTAGTATTAGGCTTTTTTCAAAAGTAGTTTTTAAATGGAAAAAAAAATCACTCTCTTTAGTGTATCATTCTGTAAGTTTGGACAAAAGCATATAGTCTTGTAAACATCACAGTAACATAGGAGAGTTTCATCAAACCCCCAAATTCCCCTGGTCCCATTTGTAGTCAACCTTCTCTCCCTTGCTCTGGTCTTGATACAAGTGATCTGTTCTCTGTCCCTAGTGTTTTGTCTTTTCTAGACTTGGATCTGGAATGACATGGACTCATATAGAAATAGCTTTTTGAACACGACTTCCTTCATTTAGCATAATGCCTGTGAGATTCATTCAATAGCAAGTTGTTTTAATTACCATAAACCCATGTTCATTTTAATATCTATTTATTAAGTATCCCCATTACTATTCTTCTAAAATTATTCTGAAACCAATTCAGTTATTCATTGATACTGAGTAGAATACTTCTATGAAATAACCTACTGCTGCTACTGCTGCTAAGTCACTTCAGTCGTGTCCGACTCTGTGTGACCCCATAGATGGAAGCCCACCAGGCTCCCTGTCCCTGGGATTCTCCAAGCAAGAACACTGGAGTGGGTTGCCATTTCCTTCTCCAATGTGTGAAAGTGAAGTCACTCAGTCGTGTCCGACCCTTAGCAATCCCACGGACTGCAGCCTACCAGGCTGCTCCATCCATGGGATTTTCTAGGCAAGAGTACTGGAGTGGCTTGCCATTGCCTTGGGTAATTATATTTGCATTCATCTTACACATCAATTTAGGGAGAAGTAAGATATTGACAATTTTGGGCTTTTTAATACAGAACATGTTTATTTCTGCACTTATTCAGGTCTTCTTTTATGTCCTCCAACAATGTTTAATAAAGTTTTCCATTACATACTAAAACTATTAAAATTATGACATATTATTTTATTTAATTTTAATGTCATTTTCAATTGTATTTTTTGTTATTTCTGGGGTGAAGAAAGTCTAGTTTTATATATGTGCGTGTGTTTGTGTGTGATACATATATATATTTACTTGAAATTAACTACTAAAATAAACTCTAATTCAAAATTTTATTCAATTTTGGGGGGCTAAGTATATAACATTTCAGCTATGATAAATATGTTTTTCTATTATTTTTCAGTGTTTTATTTTATATCTTACATCATGACATTTTGAGCACTTAGTACCTTTTCTGAATTTTTTTCCAAAAAGCTGGAGAACAAAATAGATATATGCCATAAAATTTGTGAGACAGTTCAACTCCAGTAAGATTTGCTGATTTTAAACTATTTATACAACATGTTGAATATTTTGCATTTTACAAAAATAATTTAATATTTGAGATAAAAACTACAGTTTGCACTTGGCTTATTTGACATGGATAAAATTGCTAATTTCATTGGAGCTACTGTTAACATTTCCAATAGGTAGAGGTAAACCTTTTAGGTGGTATAAGAAATCTAAGAAAATGCATTTAAAGCTGGAAGTTAGACCGCCTAGCAAAAATTAACACAAATTTATAAGGAGCTTGGGCGCCATCTAGAGAGAGCAGCCTCCTGTTTCTCTTCCTGGCTTTAAACAAGAAACCAAGAATTAGGAAGGAGAATTTATAAGAATGGGATGAATTCTTCCCAATCCCCTCAATACATTCGGCTCTAAGTCCTGTACCTCCCAAATAGGAAGTCAGGCTGATTATTCTCATCATTACCAAAAAATAGCCATTTTCACAGACAGTTTTAACATTATTTTGAGAGCTTTCTTTCCTCTAGTACCCATCAGCCAAGTCTATAATCCCAGTAGACATCACAACCTACTAAGTCACCGTTAGGGTGAAAAAGGCAAGTCAAACTATTAGTAGTAGCAAGAAATTATCTATTGCTTATGATTTAAAATTTTTATAACCTATCATAGATTTACAAAACTAATTCTTTAACTTCTCTAAAAGTGTGGATGAGCCTTCTAAATTTGAGGAGGAACAAATATATATAATACTCACTATAATCTTAATTTGCAAGATTTTATTTTGAGCATAGTTGGTCAGATTGGTTAATATGTCCCAAGAAAAATAGGAATTGTTTAAGGTTGCTATGGAAAGAGTGGTCAAAGGTAATTCTTCAGTCAGTATTCAAAAGACAGATTTTGAAAAATTAATAGAATTAAAATAATTTTTAATTAAAAATAATATAATGGATGAGAAACTAAGTAAATAACTTGGCTATCTCAGTATTATTAGCTACTTGATGATTTTATCCCCATTTTTATATATGAGGGAACTGTCACAGAGAAGCTTTATAATTTATCTAAGTTTCCATATCTAGTAAGTAAAGAACTAAGATTCAAACTCAGTCTGTTTTTAGACTCCATGCACCTCTTTATAATTCTTATGCTACCTCTACCTTTAAGCCAAATTCTGGAAACCATATTTATAAACAACCCATTCCCAAAATCCTGAAAGAGTTTAAAAATTAACAGAGGGAAGTTGGGTCCATGGACAAATAATGCAAAAGCTAATTTATTTTCCTTTATACTCAAGATTTTTTTGAAAAAGTGATATTGAACCCTTCAACTGTAAGACTTGCCTGTTCACAAGTATTGAGGTTTTGAAATAACCATATATGATAAATATGACGAAATTTTCAAGTAGTGTTGATTGTAAAAAGCTAAACAGTAAATAGTAAATAATTTATAATTTTGCCATAGAGAGAGGTGTAGTTGGTAGAAAAGCATTTTCCAAAATTCATGTCCACCTGAAATCTCAGGATGTGACCTTGCTTGGAAATAGTGTATTTGTGGATACAATAAAGATATTGGTATAAATGAGGTCATACTGGATTAGGGTGGCCCCTGAATCCGATGAATGTGCCCTGTGGAGACAGAAAAGGACACACAGTTACACAAACGAAATTCCATGTGAAGACACAATATGCAAAGTTTGGAGTTATGCTGTCACAAACCAAGGAACAGTTGGAGCTGCCAGAGCTGGAGGAGGCAAGAAGGGATCCTTTCCTGGAACTGTTAGAGGGAGCATGGCCCTGATGACATCTTTATTTCAGACTTCTACCTACTGGATGTGGAACAATAAATTTCTGTTGTTTTAAGCCACAGTGCTTGTAGCAATTTGTTATCGTAGCCCTAGGAAACTAATACAACCAAGGAAAGTTACTTCATGTACTAGAAAAAAATTAAGGCTAAATACAAAGTTGCACCACCAAATTAACATGAAAATCAGATTTTGAATGATGCAAATTGATGGCAAGAATGTGGAAATATAGGACTCATGCAACATTAGTGGGAGAAACCAGTTTGGAGAGAATTATGGCATTATTTATTGGACAAGGGAATGGTAACCCACTGCAGTATTCTTGCCTGGAGAATCCCATGGATAGAGGAGCCTGCTGGGCTACAGTCCATGAGGTCACAAAGAGTTGGACACGACTGAGAGGCTAACACACAATGGAACTAAATATATGCATATATTAATGCCAAGCAATTCCTCCCTCACACCCACTGGTGCTCACAAAGTGGCAGCTGATCCTGTAAGGGCCAGCGATGAGAAAGGCTCTGTGGATGGAACTGCCCCGAGCCTCACACTCCTCCTTTCCCTCATGTCACACTGGCCCCACCCAGGTGCCAGTGCCATGTCAGTCACCAGCTAGCCCCTGAGAAGATTTTAAGATGCCCCTTGGTGACTGGTGAGTGGTCCCCTTCTGGATCAGACCTTCCTGGGAAGGCTCATGGCTCTACCAGATGGAGAGAGGCCAGTGGTGGCATGCGGAGGAGATCTAGAACAGAAAGGGAGCAGAGACATGACCTGGGTGAGGACCCTGCCTATTTCCCAGCACCTCGACCAGTATCTGGCACACGGGAAGATAAGGTACAGAGAGGTTAAGCAACATTCAGAGATCATCCAGCAAGTCAGGTGCAGAGCTGGTCCAGGAGTCTCATGTTTAATTCCAAAGCTGGGATTTGCAATTTTAGGTTCCTTCAAGCAGGGATCAGAGGGAAGGCTGTGCTGTGGGTGGAGGTAACCTCTGGCTGCAGCATTTCAGCTCTGAGGTCCCAGGGAAAAGAAACTCTCCCCTGGAATGGGAGCTCTGTATCTAATAAGGCAGCCCATTTCTCGTTTCAGTGTGGAACTTTGGGATCCCTTTTAATTATTAAAAAACTTTTTTTTCCTGAATATTTGTCCTCTGAAAAAATGTGGCAAAAAAAAATGTAGAGAAAAAAAAAAAGTTTTATCAGAATTGTTCCATCCTGAAACACTGAAACTGTTTGAAATTACCAGACTAAAACATCACTCAATATAAAGCTTAGAAAATTCTGTCATAGAAGTGAAATGTTTGCTAAACAAATTAATAAATAAAATTCTTATTATGTGATAAGTGTTTGTGAATGTTATGTTTGCTCTTAGTAAAACCCATAAAAAGAGTATTGAAACCATATAGTGTCAATGAGAGAACATTGATTAAACACTAATATTTGATAAATTTGTTAGGAATCACACTAGAGAAAGATCCTCTACATTAAAGTCTTTCACAAACTTCAACGACTCTTATCAGTCTCAAACTAACATCCGTTCCGTTCCGTTCCATCGCTCAGTCGTGTCTGACTCTATGCGACCCCGTGGACTGTAGCCTACCAAGCTTCTCCGTCCATGGGATTCTCCAGGCAAGAATACTGGAGTGGGTTACCGTTTCCTTCTCCAGGGGATCTTCCCGACCCAGGGAATGAACCCGGGTCTCCCGCATTGGAGGCAGACACTTTAACCTCTGAGCCACCAGGGAAGCCCCAAACTAACATAGTCGGTTCAGTTCAGTTCAGTTCAGTCGCTCAGTCGTGTCCGACTCTCCGCGACCCCATGAATCACAGCACGCCAGGCCTCCCTGTCCATCACCAACTCCCGGAGTACACTCAAACTCACGTCCACAGAGTCAGTGATGCCATCCAGCCATCTCATTCTCCGTCGTCCCCTTCTCCTCCCGCCCCCAACCTTTCCCAGCATCAGAGTCTTTTCCAGTGAGTCAACTCGTCGCATGAGGTAGCCAAAGTATTGCAGTTTCAGCTTTAGCATCAGTCCCTCCAATGAACATCCAGGATTGATCTCCTTTAGAATGGACTGGTTGGATCTCCTTGCAGTATAAGGGACTCTCAAGAGTCTTCTCCAACACCACAGTTCAAAAGCATCGATTCTTCGGCGATCAGCTTTCTTCACAGTCCAACTCTCACATCCATACATGACCACTGGAAAAACCATTGCCTTGACTAGACGGACCTTGGTTGGCAAAGTAATGTCTCTGCTTTTTAATATACTATCAAGGTTGGTCATAACTTTCCTTCCAAGGAGCAAGCGTCTTTTAATTTCATGGCTGCAATCAGCATCTGCAGTGATTTTGGAGCCCCAAAAAACAAAGTCTGACACTGTTTCCACTGTTTTTCCATCTATTTCCCATGAAGTGATGGGACCAGATGCCATGATCTTTGTTTTCTGAATGTTGAGCTTCAAGCCAACCTTTTCACTCTCCTCTTTCACTTTCATCAAGAGGCCTTTGAGTTCCACTTCACTTTCTGCCATAAGGGTGGTGTCATCTGCATATCTGAGGTTATTGATATTTCTCCCTGCAATCTTGATTCCAGCTTGTGCTTCTTCCAGCCCAGCGTTCCTCATGATGTACTCTGCATATAAGTTAAATAAGCAAGGTGACAATATACAACCTTGACGTACACCTTTTCCTATTTGGAACCAGTCGGTAGTTAATGTTAAATAATAAATAGTAGTTTTAAAAACAGCTGAGCAGATAGTTCTATGCCCTCAATGATGTTTTTACCTTAACCTGGCCTCCTGTTTTAGGATTAACATTGTCCTTTTTATGTACACACTGTCCATGCTACATGATGCTATCATTTAAAGTTTGACTTTTTATTGCATTTTTTTGTCAAGAGCCACTAATCAAGTTACCCCTTGAGGCTTGCAATGATGTTTCATTTCTTATTCCCACTAGATTATTACACAATCTCTGGCATAAAATAGATTCTCAGGGCAGATTCATTTTAAGCAGTTAGTGCTACGGTTAATTATGTGATGAAGATTTAAAGATTTAAGGGGAATCAATTACATCTTAACCATTTTCAGTTAGTGTGGCAGTGAAACGGTCAGTTAATATATTCGAGAAGTCAGTAGTGACATGGGATTAGAAGGAGAGACAAAAGAGTAGAGGAGAGCTATTTACAGAAAATATACTTTGGTAACCAGTATAGTTGCAGGTTAGCCATAGAAATCCCAATTTATATGTTAATGTCAGATGCATTAACCTCTCTTTTATTTGTTGGTACCTGTACAATTTAACATATTCTAAACATGTGTGGAGAAGACTCTTGAGAGTCCCTTGGACTGCAAGGAGATCCAAACAGTCCATTCTAAAGGAGATCAGTCCTGGGTATTCATTGGAAGGACTGATTGAATTGAAACTCCAATACTTTGGCTACCTGATGCAAAGAGCTGACTCATTTGAAAAGACCCTGATGCTGGGAAAGATTGAAGGCAGGAGGAGAAGGGGGTGACAGAGGATGAGATGGTTGGATGGCATCACCAACTCGATGGACATGGGTTTGGGTGGACTCCGGGAGTTGGTGATGGACAGGGAGGCCTGGCGTGCTGCAGTTCATTGGGTCGCAAAGAGTCGGACATGACTGAGCGACTGAAATGAACTGAACTGAACTGAAACATGTGTGGTTATCAAAGCTGTTTATTTCTGTACATATCAGAAACTTTCCTTTGTTTATCGTAATTTTAGCATTATCTTCTCTTATGGCCAATGGCAGAGATTTCTTTGAAATAAATGTCATTTCCAGAAACATTTAATGAGTGGCAAGTTTATACTAGTATTTAGATTATATAATGTATTAGGATAGTTAAAATATGATCTTTAATTTTGAAACCATCAGTGTTTAGGCATTTTTAGAGAAACATTTTAATTAATACTGTAATTTAACAGACACCATTAGGTATTTTTTTTCTTTGAATCTATGGAAATATGAGATATTATTTCTAATATGAGTAGCTTTAGCCCACAGCAGTCAGATAACCAGTGTGCACAGAAGCCTGAGAATCCTAAACACAACATCAGAGGTAGAAAAGGCAAAGTGAGCATTAAAGAAAGTAGCAGTAGCTTCTGAATGGAAACCTGTTGGTGTTCTTTAAAATATAAGAGCAATGGAAGATTTGGCATAAGAATTTATTTTACAGGCTGGAGTAGAAGGCTTTCAAAGTCATGTAGTTCAACTCTAAAGTGTTTTGAGAAGAAAGTTCATGACAGGAGTAGCAGTAAAAAGTCATCAAAGAGTAGTATTAGGGACGTGTTACTGGGAACAACTGACATAGAGGAGGGTAGAAGGAAATACGAAAACCCAGAATATATGGAAGTCTATCTGACATGACCTTATGGGGCTCTAGAAGAATTATGCATGAGGTTTCAGTTTGATGTGCATCAAATCACTTCCCCAAATATTGTGGCTCATGTAGCCACTTTATTCTGCTTGCAAATTTGTGGGTCAGTGAGTGAGAAAGGGCTGAGACAAGTAGTTCACATCTGAGCAACATAGGGTCAGTTTATTTTGAAACTGAACTCATCTTGGGGTCATCTTTCAAGAGGGCTCCTTTTCTCATATGTCTGGCATTATGAGCTGTAAATCTTCATTGGGAGAGGCATGTCTCATTGTAGAAGAGTATATGGAAGAAAAGGTGCATATTTCTTTGGAAAATATAATCTGCTATAGGAGGCTAGTCAGGATTGTGACCCAGTATCTTGCTAACATTATATCATAGGTGAAAGAGCTATTGAACCAGAAGAATAACTGAGAATATTAATAAAGAGACAGAAATAATGAAAAAAGACATTTTGGAATGAAAAAATACAATAACAGAAATGAAACATTCACTAGTAGAAATGAAACACTCAACTTCACTTTGACTTAAAGAAGAAAATATCAGTGAACTTGAGGATAAGTCAATTGAGAGTATCCAGTCAAGAACAGAAACAAAGAAGAATAAAGAAAAATTAAAAGCGCTTTGGAGACCTGAGAAGTACCATTAAAAGTACTAAAATATATAATGGTAATTCTAAAGGAAAAAAAGACAGAAAGAAAGAAATAGAAAGAACAGTTAAAGAAATAAAAAGAGACCCAAAACCTTCCTATACTTGATGAGAAACACTAATATATATGCCAAAAATCTCATGTGTGAGTGCTCAGTACTTGAGTCATGTCCAGTTCTTTGTGATCCCATGGACTGTAGCTTGCCAAGCTCATCTGTCCATGACATTTTCCAGGCAAGAATACTGGAGTGGGTTGCCATTTCCTTCTCCTGGGGATCTTCCTGACCCAGGGATCGAACATGTATCGCCTCCGTCTCCTGCATTGGCAGGTGGATTCTTTACCTCTGCACCACCTGAGAAGCCCTCAGTGACCTTGATAAATTCAGGTTCACAGCTACATACATATTAGTCAAACTGTTAAATACTAAGTAATGGATCTTGAATCCAGAAAAAAAAATACTCATACATCACACACAAGTTACTCTCAATATGTTTACAGTTCGTCCCTCATCAAAAAGTGTAGATGCCAGAAGTTAGTGGAATGACATACTTAAAGTTCTAGAGGGAACAAAGCAGATGTTATTCTTAAAATATTATTTCTCTACCTTTACTTGTCTTTAGGCTACCTGAAGGAGTAGCACTTGTTTTTATTTCACATACCTAGTAACTCACTCAAGATAGAAAAGCAGACAACATTCCTCAAAACATTGTAATGCAAATAAAAAATCCACAGCAACCTTGGACAAAAGTTTACTGTTGAGGTATACAATAGAACACCAAAACTTATGGAACAAATTTGGGGAGAGTTTCTTTGGGAAATTGTCTCTTTCAAAAGTGACTGTGTACATTGAGGAATTAGAAAGTTACATGCATGACCAGAGTGAGATATAAGCTCAAAAACATTTAAAAAGACATGAGAAAATGTCTTTGCCAATCTGCAAAGTTTTAGTGGTTCTTTCTTCCTTCCCTCTCTGTGTTTTCTTTCTCTTTGTCTTCGTCTCTCAATCTCTCTCTCCTCGACTCCCTTTCTCTCTCTCACCTGCTCTTTATATTCAGAAAAGCTCTGTCAAAACACTAGCTGAAGACAGAGGAGTCCAAGCTGGCAAAATAGGAAGAACCTGAACTCATCGCTTCCCCTGGAAAAATAAACTGACTAAAACATACCTCATACTTGATCAAGAATGTGGTGTATTTATTCCAAATTTTGTATGTGAATA
The DNA here is from genome assembly GCF_049115385.1 of Moschus berezovskii. Taxonomy (NCBI): domain Eukaryota; kingdom Metazoa; phylum Chordata; class Mammalia; order Artiodactyla; family Moschidae; genus Moschus; species Moschus berezovskii. The sequence continues at coordinate 77,451,730 of NC_142468.1, forward strand.
AATGTAATATCTTGTTAATTTTTATGTTTGACATTTATTGAAGTAAGATGTTTAATGTTCACTGGCCTATTATTCTCTTCATTTAAAAAATAATTTTCTTATACTCTTTGCTCATTTTTCTCTTCAAGTTTTCTTACTGATTTGTAATTTTTTTTTTCTATATTAAAGATATTAGGCCGTTGTGATCAGGGCTATAATAGCCACTCTGGAACTTTGTGTGGATTGGAAAAAAAATGTGATTCCATTTTGGCAGACGCAGGCTTGGTCAGTGTAAATGGTTCATTGGATGGGTGGGGCACAGGCTTCAGCCCCCAAAGACCCTTTGGCCAGTAGGACTTGAGCAGTTAAAGCTTACATGATTCACAAGTTTAGACATACAGTTAACCAGTTTGTAGCTGGAGAAGGAAATGGCAACCCACTCCAGTGTTCTTGCCTGGAGAATCCCAGGGACGGGGGAGCCTGGTGGGCTTCCGTCTATGGGGTCACACAGAGTCGGACACGACTGAAGTGACTTAGCAGTAGCAGCTGGATTTTAATATTATTGTGATGATGTCTCAAATAAAAAATGTTTTTTTAATTTTAAATATTTTGATAATTTATCCTTCTACTATCTGAATTCTTCCATTGTGGAGAGAAGCGGTGGTAGAGGGGAAAGGAGAGGGAAGGGAAGGAAAAGGGCAAGAAGAAAAGAAATTTATTCTAAGGAATGGTTCTTGTGATTTGGAGCCCTAGCAAGTCAGGTAATCTGAAGTGTGGACTGGCAAGCTGGAATCCCAAGCAAGCTGATGATTTTCTTTTTCTTTTTCTGATTGTTGTTCTTCTATTCAATCTCAAAGATTTAGAGGACAATCTAGAGTATTCATTTAGCCTTCAACTGATTGGATAAGGCCCACCCACATTGTGGATTGTGATCTTCTTTACTCAGAGTTCACCAATTTAACATCAGTCTCATCCAAAGACACTCTCCATGTTGACACGTATAATTATCACATTTAGTAAATCTTTCCCTACCTCTGTATCAAGTGTCCACTTCTGTGATTTGTCACAGTTTCTCTGTAGTTGTTTTACATAATATAGCTGTACCCACATAAAAGCTACATTTCAGACACAAGTGACACTGATATGTCGTCTACTTCTACAATCATTATTTCTGTTCCGTTCCGTCGCTCAGTCGTGTCCGACTCTTTGCGACCAGTGGACTGTAGCCTACCAGGCTTCTCCGTCCATGGGATTCTCCAGGCAAGAATACTGGAGTGGGTTACCATTTCCTTCTCCAGGGGATCTTCCCAACCCAGGGATTGAACCCCGGTCTCCCGCATTGGAGGCAGACGCTTTAACCTCTGAGCCACCAGGGAAGCCCAATTTAGCAACCATTATTTCTATGTTTCTAATAGAGAAACAGAAACTTAGAAAGGTTTTATTATTCCTTTTAGTGAACTATAATTATGTAACACCAGTTTGGAACTGGTCTTTTCAGTACATGCAGGCGCTACCTTGGAAGAAAAATTTGTTATAAATTTGACTGCATATATATGTCTAATATGGAATTCAATGTTACGCAGATAGTTGCAAATGTGATTACCATTCATTAGAACATTCTAGGATTTTTGCAACCATACAACCATTAGAATAAGAAACTTGATTTAATTTAAAATGATTTGGGTAAGTAAGTGGGACACTAATTATAAATGATCTGTAGTAACCCAGAAAATAGGTGATCATATGAATCTGACTTTGAGAAAGAAAATATTTTGTTATATATAAATCTGATATTGCTGGTAGGAATGAGCCTTCTCCAAAGTGTTATGCTGGATCTTCAGCATATTTTTTAGAATGTAACTTGTTAATTTGACTATTTGAGAAAGAAGCATGCATATTTTTGAGGTCTTCCCTCATAGCTCAGTTGGTAAAGAATCTGCCTGCAGTGCAGGAGACCAGGGTTCAATTGCTGGGTCAGGAAGATCCTCTGGAGAGGAAATGGCAACCCACTCCAGTATCCTCGCCTGGAGAATCCCATGGACAGAGGAACCTGGCAGGTTACAGTCCATGGGATTGCAAAAGTCGGACACAACTTAGTGACTAAACCACCAACCAAAAGTATGTTTTATACTTTTTAAACTAGATAATGATGCCTTATTATTCTAGTTGACTTATTAAAATAATTGCAGCTATGATTTTATAACCTGACAGACATTTAAAATGTTTCTTCCATTGTCAATTGGGGAAGTGAACATGATTCACTACCAACAATTTCCACTAGAAGATGGTTTATTCCCCAGACTCCATCATGATAATTAGACAAAAATAGCTAGTCTTTAAAGGATTCTTAATCTGATAGGCAAGAGGATATAGACATTAATGTCTGAAATCTGAGGGAAACTCAAATCTGAAGTTCTCTATCTTCTTAAAATGATACTTCTCTGACTTATTTTTTAGGAGGCAGAAGAGATAATTAAATCTTCTCTGGAATTAAAATATGTATGTTTTAAAAAGTTTTATTAAAGTATAATAGATGTAAAATTCAAACTGAGGGATCTACAGTGTCAGTACTGAATATTTTAACTCCAGGTTAGTAAAAATCACTGGATGTATATTTAAGTGAATGTGTGTCTAAACATAAAAGTCAGATAGAGACTGATTTGTTCTTTTATCTTGTATATTAAATGATTAGAGTAAAGCGTATTAACATTTAAATGTCTTCATTGCTATACTTAAGCATCTTTTGTAGGTATGCAACCTCATTTTTTTTTCCTGATTACAAATTCAACATTGTTTAATTATCTTTAAAAAGCCCTTGCAAATCATAAAAGGGTCTCTGAAATTAGAACCCTATTTAAGTTTTTCTTATTTTACTTTTTTTAGTGTCTATTTTATTTATTTATTTATTTTTTTTATTGGAGGCTAATTATTTTACAATATTATATTGATTGGTTTTGCCATACATTGACATGAATCTGCCCTGGGTGTACATGAGTTCCCCTTCCTGAACCCCTCTCCCACCTCTGTTGAGATATAGTTTACATATCATACAGTTCACTCACTTTAAGTGTTCAGTTCAATGGTTTTTAGTATCTTTACATTTCAGAGTTGTGCATCCATCACCAATATAATTTTGGAACATTTTGACTCAATGGCAAGTAAGTTTTTGTTTTTTTTTTAATTTTTTGTTTCCTGAGTTTTCCATTTGATTATTTCAACTTTTCATTCCCTTAATTTTTATAAAATACTAAATTAAACATAGTTATGTTTTAGGTTTACATGTGACATTTTTCATGGTCATAAAGAGGAAGAAATATCAATAAAGATACTGCCATTATGGTCTGTACTATGTATGCTACAATGGGTGTCAGGGTAATCCAACTATATTTATGAAGAGTTCCTGAATTGTGATTTATGACCACTCTGTCCACGAAGCACTTAATTTCAAATTTATAACCCTAGTCTATTAACAAAGGTGTTGCAATTAAATATTTATAAAAGTTCAAGAGGAATAAAAAAGTTTTGAGTCCTTATTATCTTGACAAAAGTCTGTTGAGATGAGTGCTATTTGAGTGGTTTAAAACAGATAAAACCATTAACTCCTATAGATTTTAAAATTTTACTATTGTGTCCTATTCTTATCATTAGAATATTTCAAGCATGGAATGTGTTTCTTTATGTGCTTAGTCGCTCAGTTGTGTCTGACTCTTTGGGGCCCTATGTAGGCTGTAGCCCACCAGGCTCCTCTGTCCATGGAATTTTCCAGGCAAGAATACTGGAGTGGGTTGCCATTTCCTACTTCAGGGGGTCTTCCCAACACTGGAATCGAACCCACATCTCTTGAGTCTCCTGCATTGGCAGGTGGGTTCCTCATCACTAGCACCACCTGGGAAGCCCCTGTGTTACTTTAGTTCCCGGTAAAAACTTTATAATACTATTATTTCATATTATATTTTCAATTTTATAAAGGATAAACATAATAAAACTCTTACAAAGGACAGTTCTACATGTTTTGTAAAATTTTTCGTAAAGAACTGTTCAATGACTTTACAAATTGGTTTATACAGTAACTTCCTCTTGTGACAAAAGTGAAACACAAGCTTATCTCTCTTGATAAATCAATATTGGGATCTATACACCCCACTGTACTTCTGGGGAGCTCAAAGCTATATTTTTAAATCAAATACTGAATTTAGCAATCTCTTATACATAATTGTGAAAGCAGCACACCCCCCTCACCAAATTATTTCATAGGTTTTATGCTCTGATTTTTGTTGAGATGTCCTAAAAAATATCTCATTCATTGAAAGCCATCCTAAAATCTTTTCAAAACAGTTTATAAAAAACCAATTAGACCATTAGCTTTGTATTCCCAAACCAAATTAAAAAAAAATAACAAAAGCAGTAATTTTTAAAAATGTGTGGAATCAGGGGAATTGTATAAATCTTAGATAAATTTATTTACTTTCTTTCATATTGGTTGGTTTCTATATACTTAATTAAGTGAGAATGGGAAACTCTGTTGGTGTTATATAGATATCTGAATGAGTGAGTGTGTGAAGGAGTAAATTAGTACAGAAGATATGTTTACTGAATATCATAGAGTTTTTGTACTTAAAATGGGTGTATTTTATAGATGATCAATTGGAGTTAATAAATCAGGCCCCCAAAAAAATCCAAATAGGCTTAACCCGAAGAGATACTAACTCTATTGCTCTTTGGGAAGCCATATCTTGAGTTGAATATTAATTGGAAAATAAGACATAATTTTTCTGAGCCAGATCTTCTTTATCATTCAGTTAATCACAAGCATTATAACAACTTATACTATAAGAGCTTTTTTCATTTTTTGACAAAAACAGTTTTCTAAATGATAAAAGAAAAAATATATTCTCATTATAATTATAAAGCATAAAAAAACACAATTATAAAGAAGTGCATGAATAATAGTCTATATCCGTATTAACATGGTAAGTATCAGTCTATACTCTTTTATCTCTCTTTTCCATATATAGAATTTGCTGACTACAGCCCATTTTTATAGCCTTTTGAAATATTTTATAAGTGAACTCCACCAGATTTCTGTCATTTGTAGATTTGATTATTATGTTTTCTCCAAGTTTAGGAAAGAGTCCTGTGGCCTCAACTGAGGCTATTCTCCCTGATGGTACAAATTCATGCTTTACATTAAAATTGTATATAATTGGGCTACTATTTAGATCAAATTTTGCTCAAAGGCAGTAACAGAAAATATGATAAATGCCATTCTATAACTCATATAGAGCACAATAATGTCACCACCCCCCAATTTACTAAACAGAATATACAATGGTTCACAGTCTGGCAGGTTTCCTATATTTATATATCATCTCAAATATGTTTTTAACCAAATCATGCTTTTTAGCTTGGAAGAATATTTTTCCTTTTAATTTGCCTCGAAGGGATGATATTTACTTCATCTCTTGGCTTCTGGTGAGAGACGTTGGCTGGTGCTTAGGTATATAGATATGGCCACCCAACAAATGTCTTTGCCAGATATTGTTTTGAGTTTGTGTAGGTAAATGCAAGGGGCTTACCTTGTAGCTCAGTGGGTAAAGAATCCATCTGCAATGAGGGAGACCTGGTTTGGAAAGATCCCCTGGAGGAGGGCGTGGCAACCCGCTCTAGTATTCTTGCCTGGAGAATCCCCGTGGACAGAAGAGCTTGGCGGGCTGCAGGCCATAGAGTCACAAACAGTCCAACATGACTGAACAACTAAGCACAGCACAGGTAAATGGAAAACAGAGGAGAGAAGGGGAGACTCGACAATGTACATTCAATTGTCATTGATGGCATTATTTTAAATTAAGTTTTAATTCCAATTTTTAGGTCTGTTACTTAAAAATAGTTAAAAATAGTGACAGGTGGACAGACTATAATACTATTAAGAAAATCTTTATATTCTCAATCCTACAAAGATTTTTGGTTCACCTTCTATACATGATTGATTCTATATTTGCTCATGGCCAAAGGCTAGATAATGGAGAAAAAAATATTCCCACAACTCTCATCTATGCTGGAGTCTCCCAGAATGTCTAACTGCCCCTAAGGAAACACTGAAGTCTGAAAAAGTGAATAAATATGTTGGTAGGTAATTGATTTAAATCTTCTATATAGCATATTTTATGTTCTCTCTTACAAATTAAAAACTATATTTAGATCACACTTAATCGATCACTTTCATGTGCCTGGGAAATGATAGGCACTTTCACTTATATCTCTTTTCTTTGTGTAGATTCAGAACAAAATCTGAGACCAGTGATAATGGACCTGCAGAATTATTCCTCAGTATCAGAATTTGCGTTGCATGGACTCTGCACTTCACAGCATCTTCAAAAATTTTTCTTTGTATTCTTCTCTGAGATCTATGTGGTCACTGTTCTGGGCAACCTTATCATTGCGGTCACTGTAATATCTGACCCCCATCTACACTCCTCCCCTATGTACTTCCTGCTGGGGAATCTCTCTTTCCTGGACATATGGCTGGCCTCATTTGCCACTCCCAAGATGATCAGAGACTTCCTTAGTGATCAAAAGCTCATCTCCTTCAGAGGATGTATGGCTCAAATCTTCTTCTTGCACTTTGTTGGAGGGGCTGAGATGGTGCTTCTTGTTACCATGGCCTATGACAGGTATGTGGCCATATGCAAGCCTTTGCATTACCTGACAGTGATGAGCCGGCGGACTTGCGTGGGGCTGGTGTTGGTTTCATGGGTCATTGGATTTGTGCACTCCATCAGTCAGGTAGCCTTTACTGTAAATTTACCTTACTGTGGCCCCAACGAGGTGGACAGCTTTTTCTGTGACCTTCCTCTTGTGATCAAGCTTGCCTGCCTGGACACCTATGTCTTGGGTATACTTATGATCTCAGACAGTGGGTTGCTTTCCATGAGCTGTTTTCTTCTCCTCCTGATCTCCTACACTGTTATTCTCATCACTGTCCGACAGCGTGCAGCTGGTGGGGTATCCAAAGCACTCTCAACTTGCTCAGCACATATCATGGTAGTCACACTCTTCTTTGGGCCCTGCATTTTCATTTACGTGTGGCCTTTTAATAGGTTCTCTGTGGACAAGCTCCTCTCTGTGTTTTATACTATTTTTACTCCACTCTTGAACCCTCTTATCTACACACTGAGAAATAAGGAGATGAAAATATCTATGAAGAAACTGAGGAACCGACATGTGACTTTTCACTGAAGTCCAGCTTTCCAAAAAGTTATATGTTCTTATTCATTCAGAAGACATCTTTCTTTAATATAATTCTGATCAAATATTTCATTCTGACATGACATTGGTATAATTGGTATTGTGTTACATTATAGAGAAATAGTTACTGATTTCAACAAAATATATAGATAATTTTGTATGTGATATTATATATATGCATATGTAATTACTCATACAATATATGTTTACTCAGGGCTTCCCTAATGGCTTAGATGGTAAAGAATCTGCCTGCAATGCAGGAGACACATATTCAATCGCTGGGCTGGGAAGAGCCTATGGAGAAGGGAATGGCTACCCACTCCAGTATTCTTGCCTGGAAAATACTGTGGACAGAGGAGCCTGGCAGGCTACAGTTCATGGGTTCACAGAGAACTGGACACAACAGAGCTGCTAAGCAGGCATGCATGCGTATGTGTACTCAATCCCACACATCCTCCTTGGAATGAATTCCACATTCTTTAAGCCAGATTTCTCTTAACAATTTGTCTAACAAAATTGATTAAAAATGAATTTTTATTTCCTAATCATAGTCTAGTGGGGCTTCCCAGGTGGCACAGTGGAAAAGAATCTGCCTGCCAGTGCAGGAGATGCCAGAGTCATGGGTTTGATCCCTGGGTGGGAAAGAGCCCTTGGAGAAGGAAATGGCAACCCGCTCAAGTATTCTTGCCTGGGAAAATCCCATGGACAGAGGAGCCTAATGGGCTACAGTCCATGGGGTTGCAAAGAGTCAAACATGACTGAGCATACACACACATACACTCATACACACAATTATAGTCCAACATAACAAGGGCTCTTGGTTCATAGCATGAGATATTTGGCCCAGGGAAGGTAGCTTGAGAGTAAATAATACCATGTGAATCTTTGTCCTGGTTTTGAAACCCTGAGAGGAAAAATTGCTTCACAATTTCAGGATCATATTGCTTTAAAAAGCAAGATGGGGAGCACATGTACACCCGGGGTGGATTCATATCAGTGTATGGCAAAACCAATACAATATTATAAAGTAATTAGCCTCCAATTAAAATTTTTTAAAAAAGCATATTATTTTTTCTTTTGAATGTGTATTATATTTAAACTTTTTATTTAAAAACGATGCATGTTTTTGGTATTGAATTATCAAAGTCAGTTTTAACATGAGAAAATCAATATTTTATGGGCACATATTTCATTGTATAAACATAAACTTACTATATGATATACACTGGACTATTTAATTAATAAATCTTCACCTATAGTAGGTTTTTAATAAACATTACATCTTACTGAGTTGATGCTGTCCCTTAAGGAGTCATCTATTAGGACACGTTTGTCAGAATAACACAGATTCAGATCTTATGCTGAATTTTGAATGTCTTTGGATCCTAAAAGACAATCATAAGCAAGAATTAAGTTTGATATGAACTAAGTTAATGTTTAGAGGATTCAAGCAATTTTCTCATAAGTTTATTCGGAAACATCAAGCCAAAGGACAGAATTGGGTAATGCATGAATTATTTGAGTAGCTGGATGAAACTTCCAATAATTTTGGACACTGTTGTCAATCAGTAAAAGCATGCTCCTGGGTACTTTTGTTTTCCCTTCTGACTATAATCCTACACATGTGCCTAAACAATAAAAGAACATAGAATGAAAACAACTTCTTCCTTGGGATATTTTCTCTGTAGTTATCTTGCTTGCTATTATGATAATACTGTGCTTCTACTTTATAAATTTGGACACAGTCAATTTTTATGACGATGCCCATATATGTGAACATTGTTGTTGCTCACTCGCCCAGCTGTGTCCAACTCTGCGACCCCATGGGCTGCAGCACGCCGGGCCTTCTTGTTTCTCACCATCTCCTGGAGTTTGCCCAAGTTCATGTTCATTGCCTCGGTGAACACTGAAAAAGCTTAAAAGGAAATCAATATCTGTTTGGGGATTAATTTCCTTAGTTTTTATTGATGTAATACGGATTTTTTGATTTACAGATTTTGGACATAGCTCTTTTCATCATCAAAGATATAGCTAATACTATTCATAGATTTATTTACTCAGTTGACAAGTGTTTGTCAAGCACCTTCCATATTTAATGCACTGCACTAAGAATGAAGATAGAGTGTTTAAGAACACACATTTCCAGTTTAGTGGAATAAAGTTGGTTATGCACACAATCAAAGCATATGATTAAATTAAAGTTGTGATAGGAATAAACATGATATGCTCTGAGAGCAAATGAGAGGAAAACCTAGTGCAGTTTTGATATTCAGAAAATATTTCCCTTATTATTTCAGCTTTTCTATCTCCTAGGATTCTGGATTCTATTACTGCACACACATGTATGTGCACACACACATTTCATTTAGTTTAGCATGACTCAGTCACATAGTAAGTGCCCAAACATATGCTAAATCCTATGTTTCTTTTTATTAATAAAACTATCCAATGGCTATGTCCCGTCTGTAATACTTGCTCAGCTCTCCATGTTGCTTATGCCAGATCCATGAAGACGGATGTGGACCATTGTATTATTAGTCTAGGTGGAGAAATCCCTGCATTTAAGCTGTCTGGACACAAACATGGACATTTGATGTGTTAGTAAAATTAGTGTGAAAGGAGTCATCCATGTCTGTTTTCCACAGACTCTAAACTTTTGCAGGAAATTCACCACTGTCAATTCATAGGAAGTCATACCTTCCAAATAGAGGAACTTCTTTGCGTTTTGAGGAACTTCAAAACTTATTTTCCTATTCTGAGATAAGGTAAATTAAATACATAATACGGTGTTTCTCGAAGTATAACTGAAAGCTGCTTATACTAAAAAATCACCTGGAATGATTTTTAAATGCAAATAATATGTTCTTCTTTTGTTAACTGTAAACTGCCTCAGGTAATTGTAATTCACAACCATGATTGAGAACCACAGAACAATTGTTGACATTATCAATCTGCAGGAGTAGTTGCTATTAAGGTATGATTGGAAAGGTTTTCTTGTGAGAGAAATCTCTACTAATGGACCAGAAGGTGTTCTCAGAAGTATATCTCTGCAACCCAGAAAAATCCCTGACAGCAAAAAGCTGGACAATTGTAGGACTCAATGTTTTTCCTCTTAGGGACCATTGCTGTCCTTCGATGCCTGATGTCTAGGATTCTGAGAACTATTGTTTTGTGTATTTTATGTTAAGTTACTTTAGAAGGAAAAGTAAATCCAGTCCTTATTATTCCATCTTAAGCAGAAGCAGAGAGCATCGTCTGTGTGATTGATATAAATATTCTTTTCCTGAAAATAAAATGAGTGTAAGATTGTAGAGATGCTGGATGTCGAGCGTTTCATCATGAATATGCAGAAAGGGGAACTGCTGCTGCTGCTGCTGCTAAGTCGCTTCTGTCGTGTCCGAATCTGTGCGACCCCATAGACGGCAGCCACTAGGTTCCGCCGTCCCTGGGATTTCTCCAGGCAAGAACGCTGGAGTGGGTTGCCATTTCCTTCTCCAATGCATGAAAGTGAAAAGTGAAAGTGAATTGCCAATTCAGGGTCAATGCATGTTACAGGATGCTCGGGGCTGGTGTGTGGGGATGACCCAAAGGGAGGATAAGCGGAGGAGGGAGGTGGGAGGGGGGTTCAGGAAGGGGAACTCATGTACACCTGGGGAGGATTCATGTCAATGTATGGCAAAACCAACCAATATAATATTGTAAAATAATTAGCCTTTAATAAAAAAAAAAAAAAAAGAAAGTGAATTCGCTCAGTCGTGTCCGACTCTTATCGACTCCATGGCCTGCAGCCTACCAGGCTCCTCCGTCCATGGGATTTTCCAGGCAAGAGTACTGGAGTGAGGTGCCATTGCCTTCTCCGAGAAAGGGGAACAAGAAAGCTCAAAAGTAAATTCACAATTGTGTACAGTTATACCTGAAAGTATTGACTCTAAATAGTAGAGAGTGGCTCTCTTGCCAAATTCTGAAATATATCAACAGAATGATAATTTCTTTACATTCTATCAAGTGATATTTTGCATACATTAGGGTAATAATATATTTTTCTTCTTCAATCTGCTCAATATAATATTACACTGAGAAATTCTGTAAAGTTGAACCATCCTTGGTTAAATAATACCAGGATAAATTCTACTTGAAAAAGGAACACAAATACAGGCTTGAGTTTGTAAAAGTGTTATCTTTTTGAATCTGTTTGGGTTCAATCCCTGGGTTGAGAAGATCACTTGGAAAAACGAACAGCTACCCACTCCAGTATTCTGGCCTGGAGAATTCCATGAACAGAGGAGCCTGGCAGGCTACAGTCCATGGGGTCGCAAAGAGCCAGACATGACAGAGCGACTTTAACTTTCATAATAATTAGTAAGATTTGTTTATAATTTTATTTACTTTCTCTTTTTCATTTGGTATTGAATTTACAGAAGTTCTATAAAATAAGTTTGAGAACTTTTATTTTTCTGGAATACTTTTGCACAGGGGGAGAAATGTATTTTCCAGAAAATTTAGCAAAATCACCCATAAAGCTTTAACAGCCTGGCGTATTGGGAGAGGGATTAAGTGGGGGACAGTTATGCTACCGAAATTCAATTATTTTTGCCTCATTTTTATTTTGACCTTGCCAGATGTTTATTTTAATACTATTCAAATAAGTAACTTTTTATTATTTTTACCTTTTATAGATAAACATTTTTACTGAAGAATTGCATACATTTAGAGTGCTGGAGAAGACTCTTGAGAGTCCCTTGGACTGCAAGGAGATCCAACCAGTCCATTCTAAAGGAGATCAATCCTGGGTGTTCATTGGAAGGACTGATGCTAAAGCTGAAACTCCAATACTTTGGCCACCTCATGCAACGAGTTGACTCACTGGAAAAGACTCTGATGCTGGGAGAGATTGGGGACAGGAGGAGAAGGGGACGACAGAGAATGAGATGGCTGGATGGCATCACCGACTCGATGGACATGAGTTTGACTGAACTCCGGGAGTTGGTGATGGACAGGGAGGCCTGGCTTGCTGTGATTCATGGGGTCGCAAAGAGTCGGACACGACTGAGCGACTGAACCGAACTGAACTGAGAGGAGTATACAAATAATTATCACATAGTCCAACAAAATTTCACAAAATGAACACACAGATTGAGGAACATAGCATCAGAAGGTCCCTCACTCCCCCTTCCATTCTCCACCCACTCAGGATAACTACAGTCTTGACTTTTAATGGATACATTATTTTTTCTTTTCTTGAGCTTATAGAATGAAATCATAGAGTATGCACTTGTGCTAAAATTATGTCATTGTAAAAGGCAATTTTGTCTCTTTGTTTCCAACATTTATGGCTTTTAGTTTCTTTTCCTTGTCATATTGCCTAGATAGGACATCTAGCAGCATATTATTTAAATGGTAATATTGGGATTCTGGCGCACTTCATATCTCATGGGAAAGCTTTTTAAAAATTCACATGCTGATGTTTTCAGTAGATATTTATTGATATTCTATCTAAGATTAAGGCGTTTCCTACTATTTTTGAATGAGTTATGAATTTCATCCAGTACCCTTTCCATAATTATGAATTGAATATATAACTATTTTATTTTATATTTAATCTTTTTACTTTTGATGCTTTGAAAGTGAAAGTGAAGTCGCTCAGTCGTGTCTGATTCTTTGCGACCCCATGGACTGTAGCCTACCAGACTCTTCCTTCCATGGTATTCTCCAGGCAAGAGTACTGGAGTGGGTTGCTGTTTCCTTCTCCAGGAGATCTCCCCAACCCAGGGATCGAACCCAGGTCTCCCGCATTGCAGGCAGACGCTTTACCATCTGAGCCACCAGGAATGCTCTTTGATGCCTTACACGTAGTATATTTTTATACTTTTAATTACATTTTCAATTTTTGTATTGTCAGTGTATAGAAATACAATGGACTTTTTAAAACTTCTTATTTTAAAATACAGATATGCAGGTATTGCAAAAATGGTGGTGTGGTCGTGACAGGAGAAGCAGTAAAAGTCATCAAATAGTAGTATTAGGGATGTTTTATTGGGGTAGTTGCTTTCTTGAGAATTCTAGAGACCTTTATTTGTACTTCTGTTTAAACAGGCATTCTCACTTATCCTGTAGAATTTATAGTTATATCTGTTTTTTTATATTTTATATTTTCTAAGAATACTGATTTTATGTACTTTTTATCTTCTCCTCCTATAACAAAATGTTGAACCATTTTTTAAATTCCTAAGTATCACTTTTTCCCATATATTATTGATTAGTGGAAAATGTCTAGGAGCAAAAGAGATTCTCTCTTAATCTCTAGAGAAAAATAAACTGTATTATGTCTTTATGATGAATTGCCTCAATCCTGCTGAATTTTAACCCTTAGCTATCTCCTCTGTTAGTAATACTGTTATTAAGCAATAAAAACTAAAAGACTGACAAATAATTCAACTATAGTTATTTATAGTCATTATAAATAGTCACTTTTCTATAGATGAAGTCACATCTTTCTAGTTATTTGTATTATGAATCAGGTTTCCTAATTATCTGCTCAGTATTGAGGTGTCTATCTGGTCTTCACTGACAAGTGGTGTATCTATAAATGTTTTTATATCTATTTTAGGAACTAAAGCAATTTTGATCAGTTCTTGCTCTGTCATATCTCAAAATGTTTCCTATGTCTCAGTGAAAAATTTGCAAATTCTCTTTCCAAGTATGGGGAAAAAAACCTCAGCTTTGAAATATCTCTTCCCCAAATCATTCAACATATTTTTATTGAGTCTTAATTCATGTTATTTTGGACATTTAAATTAAAAAAATTTTTTTTTATTGGAGGCAAATTACTTTACATTAATATATTGGTTGGTTTTGCCATACATTGACATGAATCTGCCCCGGGTGTACATGTGTTCCCCCTCTTGAACCCCCCCACCTCCCTCTTCCCCATATCCTCCCTCCAGGTCATCCCCGTGCACCAGCCCCAAGCATCCTGTATCATACATCGAACATGGACTGGTGATTCATTTCACATATGATAATATACATGCTACAATACCATTCTCTCAAATCATCCCACCTTCACCCTCTCCCACAGAGTCCCAAAGACTGTTCTATACACCTCTGTCTCTTTTGCTGTCTCGTATACAGGGTTAAGGTTACCATCTTTCTAAATTCCATATATATGCGTTCGTATACTGTATTGATGTTTTTCTTTCAGGCTGACTTCATTCTGTATAATAGGCTCCAATTTCATCCACCTCATTAGAACTGACTCAAATGCATTCTTTTTGATGGCTGAAAAATACTCCATTGTGTATATGTACCAAAGCTTTCTTATCCATTCATCTGCAGATGGACAACTAGGTTGCTTCCATGTCCTTGCTATTATAAACAGTGCTGCAATGAACATTAGAATACATGTGTCTCTTTCAATTCTGGTTTCCTCGGTGTGTACGCCCAGGAGTGCGATTGCTGGATCATATGGCAGTTCTATTTCCAGTTTTTTGAGGAATCTCCACACTGTTCTCCATAGTGGCTGTACTAGTTTGCATTCCCACCAACAGTGTAAGAGGGTTCCCTTTTCTCCACACCCTCTCCAGCATTTATTTTGGACATTTTAAAAACTAGGTGTTGGAAATATGTAGGGCCTCCCTGGTGGCTCAGCAGTATATTCCACCTGTAATGCAAGAGACGTGGTTTCAATCCCTGGGTCGGGAGATTCCTTGGAGAAGGATATGGCAACCTACTCCAATATTCTTGCCTGGAAAATTCAATGCCAGAGGAGCCTGCAGGGGTATAGTTCATGGGGTCAAAAAAGAGTCAGATATGACTTGGCAACTAAACAATAATAACAAGTGCTAAGAGAACACTTTAGTGGAGGTTCAAACACTCGCTTGGAGTTTTGCTGCATCTATTCTTCACATTCACCAGCTCTGGCTACATGTGAGTCTTCATCTGTCATAGGAAAGAGCTAAATCTGACTCTGACTCGGAAATGTAGAGATAATAAAGACAAAACCTAAGTGTCCAATGAATTAACCAAATATTCTTGGCTTCTGTCTCTGTCACCCAAATTAGTTGCTGCAATGGCTTCTATAATAAACTGACATAAAAACCCTAAAAAGTGGAAGCTTCATTTGTATTTCACATTTGTGTCTAGTTTGTTCTAAACTTGAATGTCATTTTAATTTTCCTATCTTCGCTTATAAACAAAAAACAAACCTATGAATTAGTTTTAATATAACTTTAAGGATAAGTTTTCATTCCAATTCCAAAGAAAACCAATGCCAAAGAATGCTCAAACTACCGCACAGTTGCACTCATCTCACGCGCTAGTAAAGTCATGCTCAAAATTCTCCAAGCCAGGCTTCAGCAATATGTGAACCATGAACTTCCAGATATTCAAGCAGGTTTTAGAAAAGGCAGAGGCACCAGAGATCAAATTGCCAAAATCCACTGGATAATGGAAAAAACAAGAGAGTTCCAGAAAAACATCTATTTCTGCTTCATTGACTTTGCCAAAGCCTTTGACTGTGTGGATCACAATAAACTGTGGAACATTCTGAAAGAGATGGGAATACCAGACTAGCTGACCTGCCTCTTGAGAAACCTGTATGCAGGTCAGGAAGCAACAGTCAGAACTGGACATGGAACAACAGACTGGTTAAAAATAGGAAAAGGAGTACGTCAAGGCTGTATATTGTCACCCTGCTTATTTAACTTATATGCAGAGTACATGATGAGGAATGCTGGTCTGAAAGAAGCACAAGCTGGAATCTAGACTGGCGGGAGAAATATCAATAACCTCAGACATGCAAATGACACCACTCTTATGGCAGAAAGTGAAGAGGAATTAAAAAACATCTTGATGAAAGTGAAAGAGGAGAGTGAAAAAGTTGGCTTAAAGCTCAACATTCAGGAAACTAAGATCATGGCATCTGGTCCCATCACTTCATGGGAAATAGATGGGGAAACAGTGGAAACAGTGGCTGACTTTATTTTGGGGGGGTCCAAAATCACTGTGGATGCTGATTGCAGCCATGAAATTAAAAGATGCATATTCCTTGGAAGGAAAGTTATGACCAACCTATTCAGTTCAGTTCAGTCAGTCGCTCAGTCATGTCCGACTCTCCGCGACCCCATGAATCACAGCACGCCAGGCCTCAATGTCCATCACCAACTCCCGGAGTTCACTCAAATTCATGTCCACAGAGTCGGTGATGCCATCCAGCCATCTCATTCTCTGTCGTTCCCTTCTCCTCCCGCCCCCAATCTTTCCCAGCATCAGAGTCTTTTCCAGTGAGTCAACTCGTCGCATGAGGTGGCCAAAGTATTGGAGTTTCAGTTTTAGAATCAGTCCTTCCAATGAACACCCAGGATTGATCTCCTTTAGAATGGACTGGTTGGATCTCCTTGAAGTCCAAGGGATTCTCAAGAGTCTTCTCCAACACCACAGTTCAAAAGCATCAATTCTTCGGCGATCAGCTTTCTTCACAGTCCAACTCTCACATCCATACATGACCACGGGAAAAACCATAGCTTTGACTAGACGGACCTTTGTTGGCAAAGTAATGTCTCTGCTTTTTAATATACTATCAAGGTTGGTCATAACTTTCCTTCCAAGGAGTGTCTTTTAATTTCTTGGCTGCAATCAGCATCTGCAGTGATTTTGGAGCCCAAAAAAATAAAGTCTGACATTATTTCCACTGTTTTCCCATCTATTTCCCATGAAGTGATGGGACCAGATGCCATGATCTTTGTTTTCTGAATGTTGAGCTTCAAGCCAAACTTTTCACTCTCCTCTTTCACTTTCATCAAGAGGCTTTTGAGTTCCTCTTCACTTTCTGCCATAAGGGTAGTGTCATCTGCATATCTGAGGTTATTGATATTTCCAGCTTGTGCTTCTTCCAGCCCAGCGTTCCTCATGATGTACTCTGCATATAACTTAAATAAGCAAGGTGACAATATATAGCCTTGACGTACTCCTTTTCCTATTTTTAACCAGTCTGTTTTTCCATGTCCAGTTCTGACTGTTGCTTCCTGACCTGCATACAGGTTTCTCAAGAGGCAGGTCAGGTGGTCTGGGATTCCCATCTCTTTCAGAATGTTCCACAGTTTATTGTGCTCCACACAGTCAAAGGCTTTGGCATAGTCAAGGAAGCAGAAATAGATGTTTTTCTGGAATTCTCTTGCTTTCTCCATGATTCAGCAAATGTTGGCAATTTGATCTCTGGTGCCTCTGCCTTTTCTAAAACCTGCTTGAACATCTGGGAGTTCACGGTTCACATATTGGTGAAGCCTGGCTTGTAGAATTTTGAGCATGACTTTACTAGTGTGCGAGATGAGTGACCAACCTAGATAGCATATTAAAAAGCAGAGACATTACTTTGTCAACAAAGGTCCGTCTAGTCAAGGCTATGGTTTTTCCAGTGGCCATGTATGGATGTGAGAGTTGGACTCTGAAGGAAGCTGAGCGCCGAATAATTGATGCTTTTGAACTGTGGTGCTGGAGAAGACTCTTGAGAATCCCTTGGACTGCAAGGAGATCCAACCAGTCCATACTAAAGGAGATCAGTCCTGGGTGTTCATTGGAAAGACTGTTGCTAAAGCTGAAACTCCAACTTTGGCCACCTCATGCAACAATTTGACTCACTGGAAAAGACTCTGGTGCTGGGAGGGATTGGGGGCTGGAGGAGAACGGGACTACAGAGAATGAGATGGCTGGATGACACCACTGACTCGATGGATGTGAGTTTGATTGAACTCC
Organism: Moschus berezovskii; assembly: GCF_049115385.1. NCBI lineage: Eukaryota > Metazoa > Chordata > Mammalia > Artiodactyla > Moschidae > Moschus > Moschus berezovskii. The sequence continues at coordinate 77,469,703 of NC_142468.1, forward strand.
GGGAGTTGGTGATGGGCAGGAAGGCCTGGCGTGCTGTGATTCATGGAGTCTCAAAGAGTCAGACACGACTGAGTGACTGAACTGAACTGAACTGAATGTATTGATGAAAATAGTGACAGTAATATAAACTGTGCCCAACTGATGAAGTTGGAAATGTTGTGACATTTCTGTACGCTTTCTAGCATTCTCTTCAAACCAGTTACAGTAGGTTACACTGTTGTTTCATTAAGGCAAATCAACAAATTTAGAATTTCACCATCTGTATCCCTTGAAAAAGTATCAACTTCAATGAGTAAATAATAGTGAAACCCTGTTATGAACCAGGGTGAATCTGCATTCATATCTGTCATCATTTTTAGCTCTCACAAAGAACTGGAAAATAGACATCAATTTATACATGCTACAGATAGGGACCTTATTTGATTTGTAATTCAGAGAAGGGTATTTGAACCCACACTATGAGGCAATTGCTGTCTCATTTCCACTGCTAGATGGTAATTAATAATGTGGTGAAGTGATGAAGCAGACTAACATATCTGACTAGTTTGTTGTTATGCAGTCATATAAATCTGATTCACTTTGACTCATCTTACTGATATTCCTTTTTTTGGGAGAGTAAGAAGCCTGTATAAATTCATTACTTAATTTGTTGCAGACTTTTAGTTGGAGTAAGTTAAAACTGAGACCAAGACAAAATCTGTAGCAAGGTGGAGAAGAAACTGATGAGAATTTGGAAAGGGTAGATTGTACCTGTATATAATAGCAAACTGAATATACAAAATGTATAGAATAAAATTTGATTAGATAAGTAGATAGAATGGAAAAGCCTGAATTGATCGGAAACAGAAACCAGATTTTCTTTAGGGAAGAAAAAGAAGCAGAAAACAGAACAATTCATTATGAAAGGAGTATTTCTGGGTTTAATTTTGTTATAAAGCCATTAATAGGAGTATTATGATTTAATGGAAGATAACGAAACAACTAAGCTACCATCTCCTAACACATTCTTGCCAAAGTAATTATTCTCACCCAAGATTCTTTGCTTGCAAAAACTCACTTCATCTTCTTATGTCTCTTGCTTTTTCCAAGTAAGTCCACTCCTATGCCACAGCTTTCGCATGGCTGACTTGACCTCTTTGTTCCTAAGTGTGTAGATGAGGGGGTTCAGCATGGGAGTAATAACACTGTAGAGTACAGACACCATCTTGTCCACAGAAAAAGTGGAGAATGGACGAGCATAGATGAAAATACAGGGTCCAAAAAAGAGTGTTACCACCATGAGGTGAGAGCCACAGGTTGAGAGTGCCTTTTGCCTTCCTTCTTTGGAGCGAATCTTGACTAGGACAGTGGCATAGGAAGAAACCAGCACTACAAAGGAGCTGGTAGAAATCAACCCACTGTTAGATACCATTAGCAATTCAATGACAAAAGTGTCTGCACAGGCAAGTTTGATGACAGGGGGAACACAAAAGAAATTGTCCACCTGATTTGGCCCACAAAAGGGTAGACAGACAGTGAGAATTGTCTGGACAGTAGAGTGCACAAATCCTCCCATCCAGGAGGCAGCTACCAACACACAGCATAATCCTCGACTCATGATAGTGGTATAGTGCAGGGGGCGACAAATTGCAACATAGCGATCCTAGGCCATCACTGTGAGCAGGAACATCTCTGCTGCCCCTACAACATGCAGGAAGAAGAGCCGCACAATGCATTGGTCATAGGGAATGAGCTTTTCATCATCAAGAAAGTCGGCCAGAAGCTTAGGGGTAGTTACTGTTGAATAACATAGATTGAGGAAAGAGAGGTTGCCAAGAAGGAAATACATGGGTGACGAATTCAGATGGTTATCATAGACTACTGTGACCATGATAAGGACATTTCCTACCCAAGTGGACACATAGAAGAGAAGAAATAGTACAAATAGCCCTGTTTCAATAGATTGTGTCTGTGAGAAGCCTGCCAGGATAAATTCTCTCACTACCTTTGTTTGGTTTTCATCCATTTGATCTGGTTTCACCTGGATCAAAAAATTAAACAATGGGGCATTAGTAATGTTAAAAATTGATAAGATATTTCACATAAAATGTAAGAACCTTATTTCAAAAGTGAGCTTTTTCTCTAGGATGCATCTTGATTGGTTAGCTGGAAGAAATTATTTTTTCTTAGATGATATGAATACATATTTCCCAACAACTCTAGCTTTGAGATACTGATGAAGCAGCCAATATTTTTTGAAGTCACCAGTACTGGACTTTTAGCTGCAACTTGATGCATCTCTATATTCCATCAGTCAGCATTTTCCTTCCCCTATTTTACATTGTCTCAAGGCAATATTACATTTCACTAAGATATTAATATTTTTAAAAAATTATAACCTTTAGAAAAAAATAAAACTAGAAGATAGAATTTAAAATTCCAGTGTACAGGCATTAGAGTCTATAAAGGTTTTATCTGAGATAAGAAATCATCACACTGTAGATGGTTAGGCTACTATGATAACCCTGTGTCATTTTCTATGACGATAACTGAGGCTCCACCCTGTAAAAATGGCTAGAGGGAAGTTTATTTGCCACTTTGGTCTTATTGCTAGCTCATTACCTAAGTAATGACTCTTACTTAAGTTTGCTGAATGTCTGTCCTGCATATTATTGTTATAATAAATTTCCATCCAGCTTATTATTATCTATAATAACATTTCTCATCTTAAGTCATAGCTGTAGACTTATGGGTACATAGTATGCTTTTATTGATCTAAATAGAATCACATGATGGTTATTCATACATTAAAGTTACTCCTTTGTTTGACTCCTATCAAACTGGGCACAAAGAAATGATTTCTCTTATATGGAAGAATTAGCAGTCCAGGGACTGTGTTTGCATATTTCATCCATTCATATGAGCAATAGCTAGAAGGTGCTACTGCATGAAATGAAATGGGTAATAGTCTACTGAGGACTGTGGGGACACGCAATAGCTGCTACTGACACGAAGTCTACAGCGCTACTACACATGGCAATGTTTTGAGGAATTAAGACACAATAATTTCAAGTTTAGATATCAGTGAATATTCTTTATATTTTATTATCATAGTTCATGCTCTGTTTGAGTCTATGAACTGAATATCTTCATTTAGGCAATTAACAAGAATGCAAGTTTTGAAAAAGATAATTTTAAACCAAATAAAAATTAAAGAAAGCAGTAAAAATGCATATACTTCACAATTAAAGAAATTATATGAAAAAAGAAAAATTATATGAATAGAAATATTATTTATATGCTAACAATTAAAATTATCAAAGAATAATATGAAGAAAATCTCCCAAATTTAAGTATCAGTTTATTAAAATGATGCTTGCAAAAAGATGAATTAACCCAAGAAAATGGTAAAATAATAAAGGGAAATGAAACAACGCACAAAAATATACTTGAAACATGAAAAAAGTTTATATACACAGAAAAGTTAAGCTGTATAAACAGCTATACTAAAGGAAAAACAACAAAATATAAATATTTGCCCGGAGCCAGCGAGGGAAATCCTACCCGTGGCAAAGGTCAATTGGGGAAGAGGCCTGACCGGCAAAGGCTAATAGGGCTCGAGGAACCCCCTGGACTTACCTGAGCATCTACCCCAAAGAAAACCGGAGTCTGACTGCTTTACTATCCTATGCCTCTTACCAAGTCCTCTAATACTTACGGGGGCTTCCCCCCAACCACCTTTCTCTGAAAACATTAATTCAGAGCTGTAGTTTAAAAGTTCTCCTTGGCTTAATAGGAGTGTTCCAATCCAAGCCCCTCTGATAGCTTTCTAACTTGCATGACAAGTTTGTCCGGGCTCTTACAACTATGAGTGTGACTGCTTATGGCCTCCCAGCCATGCAAGGACAGAAAACCTAATATTCTAAAATACAGGAATCTGTTGAAGAAGTTAAAATCATTAGAATAGTACTAAAAAAGATTTCATTGTTGAATCAATGCTTGCTGCAGTTTCCTCTATCTATTGTATCCTTGGAAATATATTAATCACATATAGAGAATATAAGTAGCCTTTGATTTAACCACATTAGATCTTAATTTAATAAGTTCCTTTCTTGCAGCTCACTACACCGGTGCCTTATAGGAATGTAACTTTGTTATGTGTCTAGCACCTAACTTTAGGAAAGTCACCTTAAAAGAAAAGTCTTTTACTTGCTAACTAACCTATTGTCAGGAGAGAGGGCCATAAAACTGTTAGCAGGCCCCCTGGCCAGAAGATGATGTAAACCACCTAAAAACTTTTATCACGAGATACACAAAAATAAGCCCTGATCCTGATAAGGGTCAAGACTGCTGACCCCACATGATTTTGGTGTGAATCTATACCTCCCTTTCTCTGTTTGTTATGCGCATAACTTAGGGTATAAAAGCAACACTGGAAAGAAAAGTTTTGGGCCTTGCTCACTGAAGCTTGGTCTCCCCATGTCGTTCTTTCTCTTTTTCCATCCTTTTCTCTATTCTCCTTTTTCTGGTTGAGATCCTTGGAGCGCTGGGCCCTCTGAGTTTACTTATCTGCCTGGGCTTCTAAGACTCACCCTGGTGGGGTGCCTCCAGCGATTCGAGAGGGCGCCTGCGGCCTACGTAAACAGAGCAAGCCCGTGCTGGGGTTTTATTGGTTTCCAGCGTAAACCAAGGAATCATCAGCCCCTGTCTCTCTCTCTTTCTCTCTCTCTCTCTCTGACGCCGACGCCGTTCATCCCGAGGATACCCTGGGTCATATCAAGGCTGGTCCCCGATAAATATTTACTTGGACAATTGAAACTTTCTTTTTACTTATTGATAGTTTTAAATTTTCTATAATAAATCAATTATACTTTTGATTAATGTATAGCTCTCTGTGATTTTGTGCAGTTATAAATATCCACACAGCTTTTTTGATAGCAAAACTCTTATTTTATGTTAAAAAAACTGAATATTTGGATTTTGTTCTTTATGTGCAACTTAATTGTTGCTTATTTTAGTTACTAAATTTCAGATTAAAAATCCCCATAGTTATAATCCATGTAACTTTTTACAGAGCAATTATTGTTGTCTAAGTGTAACATAAAAAACCTCAAATTTATTAAAAAGCAAGGTTTTAATGATAGTATGTTTTTCAAAAATATTTCACTATTTAATTTTTCATGTTTAAACATTTGTGTAATTACAAAAATAATGAATATTTATTGATGAAATTTACAAACATGATAAACATGAGGAAAATAATTTTCTTAATACCAAGAAGCAAACATGATTAACTTTAGTGTGTCATATATTCTTGAAAGCTTTCTAAAATGTATTTTTTATTTATATAATTGATACTACATATACAGTATGACCTACTACTGAAAAATTCTGCAATTTCCATTAAATACTGGTCTTGCAAATGGGTATAAATAACAGGAACATGAAGTAAAGCTTTCAACATAATAGCGTTTAAGTCTAACTATATTCCTTCTTCATATAAAGTGTAGATTCTCTGATCATGTGGTCACAGAAGCCTGGCACATTAACACTACACAGCCATTCTAAATACTATAGGTGTAGGAAAATAAATAAATAAAGTTGAACCCCCAGGTTACACCAGCTATTATTAGGAAATTTTGGCGTTCAGGGATTTAGGGATTCAGGTACTCATAATCAAATAGCAATGGGAATTATTAAATTTTTTAAATCATAATCTGTTGCCAGAAATTACCAAACACAAAAAAATATGTGTGTTTTAGGGTAATAGTGGGATGCAGGGGTAAGTGGCAATGGATAGGAAAAATAAAGAGGAAAAAAGATTCTTTTTTTGCAATATATCAGCTGGCTGATAGTTCCAGTATGTCATCTGGGTTATTTAAAATTTCTAAATTAAAAATTATTCATTGTAGTGCTGTTTGCATAAGTTATGAAATAATAAATGATATGCATGTCCATTAATTCAATATTTATTTCAATGTAGCGGACCTATTTTTAAAATGATATGTAATTGAGAGGTAAATGTTCCCAGGACTGAGGTTAGTAAGAAAGATAATGAAACATTAGGAAAAGTTTGGTTCCAAGTGCCTTGCCAAAAATAGTCAACCTTTTCACCACTGTCTTTATTTGAAGTGCCTTCTCTAATCAGGATTCCCACTTTAGATTTTATATTGTTTTATTTTTCCTAATTATAGAACTATGTAAATAAGAGTAAAGTTCTCACCCTTTCTTCCACTGCCACATCCATACCACAAGGGGAAAGAAGGAGAGAGGGGTGAATAGACAGAAAAGAAGGAACGGAAAGAGAGAGAAAGATTGATATGGATATACTTTCATATACTGTGTGCAATGCTAATTCGTTGTTAATAATACATAATATTTTTGAAATAGTTCTGATATAATGAAATAAATATTCATTAATGGACATGCATATCATTTATTATTTTATAACTTCTGCAAACAGCACTACAATGAATAGTTTCAAATTTTGAATTTTGCTCATAGTTATTTAGGTATTTATTGGGATTTGGAAGGGATACAAGCCTGAGAGTGAAATTTCTGAGAAGAATGTTGACAAACTGTTTTTTCCTCCTGTGAACAATATACATGGTGCTATTTTGCACTCTTTCCAACACTGGATAATATCAATCTTTATTGTAATTTTATAAATGTGATAGGTAAAATAATAGTTCATTATCTTAATTTGTGTTTGCCTCATCAGCAGTTATTAATGAACATCTGGGTTTTTAATTATTTGTATGCTCTTTAAGCACAAGCTGGAATCAAGATTTCTGGGAGAAATATCTATAAACTCAGATGTGCAGATGACACCACCCTTATGGCAGAAAGTGAACAGGAACTAAAGAGCCACTTGATGAAAGTGAAAGAGGAGAGTGAAAAAGTTGGTTTAAAGCTCAACATTAGGAAAATTAAGATTATGGCATCCAGCCCCATCACTTCATGGCAAATAAATGGGGAAACAGTGGAAACAGTGGCTGACTATTTTTGGGGCTCAAAAATCAGTGCAGATGGTGACTGCAGCCATGAAGTTAAAAGAGCTTACTCCTTGGAAGGAAAGTTATGACCAACCTAGACAGCACATTAAAAGGCAGACATTACTTTGCCAACAAAGTTCTGTCTAGTCAAGTGAAGTGGCATCGCTCGGTTGTGTCCGACTCTTTGCGACCCCATGGACTGTAGCCTGCCAGGCTCCTCTGTCCGTGGGATTTTCCAGGCAAGAATACTGGAGTGGGTTGCCACTTCCTTCTCCAGGAGATCTTCCCAACCCATTGGGAAGATTTCACTGTAGGTCTCCCGCATTGTAGGCAGATGCTTTTATAGTCCAAGCCACCAGGGAAGTCTCATCAAGGAGCCTGTCTCGTCAACGCTATGGTTTCTCCAGTGGTCATGTATGGGTGTGAGCGTTAGACTGTAAGAAAGCTGAGCACCAGAGAACTGATGGTTTTGAACTGTGGTGTTGGAGAAGACTCTTGAGAATCCCTTGGACTGCAATGAGATCCAACCAGTCCATCCTAAAGGAGATCAGTCCTGAGTGTTCATTGGAAGGACTGATGTTGAAGATGAAACTCCAATACTTTGGCCACCTGATGCAAAGAACTGACTCATTTGAAAAGATCCTGATGCTGGGAAAGATTGAGGGCAGCAGGAGAAGGGGACAACAGAGAATGAGATGGTTGGATGGCATCACCAACTCAATGGGCATGAGTTTGAATAAACTCCGGGAGTTGGTGATGGACAGGGAGGCCTGGCATGCTGCAGTCCATGGTCACAAAGAGTCGGACACGACTGAGCGACTGAACTGAACTGAATACTCCTTCTGAAAATTTCATGTGCATGTTATCACTTAACTGTCTATTATGTTTTCATTATCAATTTACAGAAATCCTCTAGATTTCAAGGATATTACAAGATGCAAATAGTTGAAATATTGATATTTAACCCTAGCCTAAATTTAAATTTTTACCTATGTAAACTTCCAAACAAACAGAGAAATAGCATATCAACAGTACCTCAGGAGGCTAGCTCATATCCTCCTCTCAGTCAAAAATCCTTAATTTTATCTTTATTTTTAATCACTCTTAATTAATTTAGCTTTCTTGAACTTCAATAAGGGGAATTGAATGATAATGCTGTATATGTTTGATTACTTTGATTTAATACTATCTGTGAAATTTCTTCAAGCAGTTATGCTAATCAGTGTTTATTTTTTGTTACTAGTGAACTGTATTATTTCTTTTATTCTATGAACATACCATAATTTACTTAAACATTACATTGTTGTTGGACATTTGTCAGGTACAAGAAAGCTGCTATGAACATTACTGCTCATGTTTTTTAATGGACATAACACTCATTTCTGTTGGATGTATGTGTATATCAACTGAAACTTTTCAATCATAGAATAAATGTGTGTTTAATTCAATAAGAAACTGCCAAATATTTTTCTTTATTGACATCACTAGTTTCCCCTTTTGTAATATAAACATGCTATTCTCTTATATCAGTTTTTATCTTCAGTGTTGTAGGAAAAATCCAAAATCAAACTGACATCTTTCTCATATATCTATGGGCTATTAACTGGATCGTGGGTATTTTCTTACTGACTTATATTATTTGTATCATGTATAAGCAAATCCCATATTGAATATATGCATTGCAATGATCTAATTCTATTAGCACTTACCTTTTCACTTAATGGTGTCTTAGTAAGCAGAAGCTCTTAGTTTTAATAACGTCAAGTTTTTCATATATGGTTTTCATATGTGGTTTTTCATATATTCAAAAGACATTTCTTTTGAAAAATATTTCTTTCTTTCAAAGTCATGAACATATTCTCATTTTATTTTTTTTTATTGGAGGCTAATTATTTTACAATATTATATTGGTTGGTTTTGCCATACATTGACACGAATCCGCCCCTGGTGTACATGAGTTCCCCTTCCTGAACCCCCCTCCCACCTCCCTCCTCCCCTTATCCTCCCTCTGGGTCATCCCTGCACACCAGCCCTGAGCATCCTGTAACATGCATTGACCCTGAACTGGCGATTCGTTTCGCATATGACAACATACATGTTTCAATGCCATTCTCCCAAATCATCCCACCCTCACCCTCTCCCACAGAGTCCCAAAGATGGTTCTATGCATCTGTGTCTCTTTTGCTGTCTCGTGTACAGGGTTATCATCTGCATCTTTCTAAATTCCATATATATGCGTTAGTATACAGGATTGGTGTTTTTCTTTCTGGCTCTCTTCACTCTGTATAATAGGCTCTAGTTTCACCCACCTCATTAGAACTGATTCAAATGCATTCTTTTTAATGGCTGAGTAATACTCCATTGTATATATGTACCAAAGCTTTCTTATCCATTCGTCTGCAGATGGACATCTAGGTTGCTTCCATGTCCTGGCTATTATAAACAGTGCTGCAATGAACATTGGAGTACATGTGTCTCTTTCAATTCTGGTTTCCTTGGTGTGTATGCCCTGGAGTCATATTCTCATTTTAGAATGCTTAAAGATTTTTGGTTTTCACATATAAGGATATGATCCTTTTAAAATTAATTGTGTGTGGTGTGAGGTAGGGTGTCAAGTTTCATTTTCTTTCATATGGATATTTAATTGACCTAAAAATATTTACTAAAGAGACCACTGATTTCTGGCTAGATTGCAGTGCAGGCTATGTGATAAATAACACTATTTATGGGTCTCCATTTCAATCTTCTCTATTTTTTAATACTTTTACTAATACAACACTGTCACATTAAGATTTATATTAAATCTTGATACCTGATACTATAAATCTTCCCCTTTGTTCTTTAATATTGCTTTGTGTATTCTAGGCCCTATTCTTTTTTACCTACAGTTTAGAATTAGCTTACAACTTCCTTTAGCATACTTATAGGAATACTAATTGGAATTTTAATATATCAGTCAAACAAAGTAACTGTTTGGGATCATTGCCATATAACAGCAGAGTCATGTGTACATAAACATGAACATATTGCTTCCCTTAATTTCTCTCAGTTATGTGTTTTAGTTTCCAGAGTAGAGTTAGTTAGATTTTTTTACTCTTTATGTTATTTTTGAACTACTGCAAATTTATTTTTCTTTAATTTTATTTTTTAAACAGTTATAGTGACTTTGCTATATTCACTTAGCCTAAATTTTATTGTATTGAATCTACAGATTACTTGGGCTAGTATGCACATCTTAACAATATTATGTCTTCCAATCCATAAACACAGAATGTCTTTCCATTTATTTGGCTCTATAATTTATTTCAACAGTATGTTATAGTTTTCTGTGTAATGTATCTTCAACCTCCTTATGTTAGCTTCATTCCTATTTTAATTTTGATCTTATTATAAATGAATGATATTTAATTTTATTTTAAACTGTTTATAGTATCTAGAAGTGCAAATAATTTTTTGGGTTTTGAGTTTTTAATCCTACAACTTTGCTGAATTTATTCATAAGGTCCAACAGTTTGTTGGAATCTGTAGGGTTTTCTATTTATAAGATCATGTTGTCTGAAATCAGAAATTATTTTACTTCTTCCTTTTCTATTTCAGGATAATATTTAACTCTTTTCCCTGTGTAAAAGCTCTGGATTTCCTCTTATGTTGATCAGTAGAGGTAAGAGTGGAAATTCTTGCCTCATTTCTTATCTAGAGGAAATATTTTCAGTCTTTCACCACTGACTCTAATGTTAGCTGTGAGTCTTTTCCTAAATGGTCTTTATTATGTTGAGATAATTCACTTCTACCCCTAGTGTTTTTTTTTTTTAATGTTTCTTATCATGTAAGGGTGAGGAGTTTTGTCAGATTTTTTCTCTGCATTAGTTGATGTATTCATGTGGGTTTAGTCCTTCATGTAGTTAATATGTTACTTTGACTGCTCTTCTTCTCTTCAACCATCCTTTCATTCCAGGAAAAAAAAAAAACCCACTTTGTATAATCATAATCCTTTTAATATGCTGTTAAAATCTCTGTGATAGTATTCTGTTGATGATTTTTATTTTAGCATTTATTAGAGACATTGATCTGTAGTTTTCATTTCCTATGTCTTTGTCAGGCTTTGATGTCAGGGTAATGAAATTTAGGTTGTTTTCATATTTTGACTATTATAAATAATGATACAATAAACATTGGGGTACATATATCTTTTTCAATTAAAGTTTATGTTTTCTTTGATAAATACCCAGATATGAAATTGATGAATCATATGACAGTTACATTTTAATTTTTTGAAGAAACTTCATACTTTTTCCATAGTGACTGCACCAATTTACAATTCCACCGGCAGTGTACAAGTGTTTCCTTTTATCCACATCCTCACCAATACTCCTTATTTGTTGTCTTTTTGATGATAGCCATTCTGTCATTATGGCTTTCATTTGCAATTCTCTGAAGACTTCTGATGTTGAATATCCTATCATGTGCCTGTTGGCCAGCTGTATGTGTTCTTTAGAAAAATGTCAATTCAGGCCCATTATTCAACTGGTTGGTTTTTGTTGTTGAGTTATATGAGTGATTTATATATTTTGGATAGTAACCCCATATCATGTGTATTATTTGAAAATGATTTCTCCAGTTTAGTAAGCTGCCTTTTCACTTTGTTGATGGTGTCCTTTGCTGTGCAAAAGGCAAAGTTTGCTGTATTCACATTTATTTATTTTTTTATTTCCTTTGTTTAAAGAGATGGATCTAGAAAAATAATGCTATGACCAGTATCAGAGAGCATACTTCCTGCATTTTCTGCTAAGAGTTTTATGGTTTGAGGCTTTACACTTTAGAAAAAAAAGTGAAGAAAAGTGTTAGTTGCTCAGTTGTGTCCAGTTGTTTGCTACCCCATAGAGTCTTTAATCTATTTTAAATTAATTTTTACAAAGGGCATGAGAAAGTAGTCTAGTTTAATCCTTTTGTATGTAGCTGTCCAGGTTTTCCAACGACATCAAGTGAAGAGTCTATGAAAAATAGAAGTGGTGAGAGTGGGCATTCTTGTCTTGTTCCAGATCTTAAAATGTTTTCAGATTTTCATCAGTGAGCATGATGTTAGCTGTGGGCTTATTATATATGGCTTTTTATGTTGAAGTACCCTCCCTCTATTTCCACTTTGCATACAGTTTTTTATCATAAATGCATGTTGAATATTGTCAAAAGCTTTCTCTGGATCTATTAAAAAGATATTTGATCTTTATTCTTCAATTTGTTAATGTAGTGTATCAGGTTGATTGCTTTGTGGATATTGAACCATCCTTGCATATCTGAGATAAGCACCACTGGATCATGGTGTATAATCATTTTAAGTATTCCTGAATTTGTTTTGCAAACTTTTTGGAGGATTTGTGCATCCATGTTAATCAGTGATATTGACCTGTAGCTTTCTTTTTTTGTGATATTTTTGTCTGATGTTGATATGAGGGTGATGCTGGCAACATTTGCAAACATTTTCTCCCATTCTGTAAGTTGTCTTTTCATTTTTTGTATCTGATAGGTCAAATCTTACATCATTATTTTACTTTTTCAAAATACATTTATTATCTGAGAGTTTATTTCAAAAGAGATTGTTTAAATCTCTTTCTCAAGCTGAAAACTTCTATAATAGTATCTTTCGCACAGTCTGACTGGGATTTGTATCGGGGACCAGCCTCGATATGGCCCAGGGTATCCTCGGGATGAACGGCGTCGGCGTCAGAGAGAGAGAGAGAGAGAGAGACAGGGGCTGATGATTCCTTGGTTTACGCTGGAAACCAATAAAACCCCAGCACGGGGTTTGCTCTGTTTACGTAGGCCGCAGGCGCCCTCTCGAATCACTGGAGGTACCCCACAAGGGCACCCCCTCGAGTGGGTCTTAGAAGCCCAGGCAGATAAGTAAACTCAGAGGGCCCAGCGCTCCAAGGATCTCAACCAGAAAAAGGAGAATAGAGAAAGGACGGAAAAAGAGAAAGAACGACATGGGGAGACCAAGCTTCAGTGAGCAAGGCCCAAAACTTTATTTTCCAGTGCTGTTTTTATACCCTAAGTTGTGCACATAAAAAATAGAGAAAGAAAGGTATAGAGTCACGCCAGAATCACACGGGGTCAGCAGTCTTGACCCTTATCAGGATCAGGGCTCATTTTTGTATGTCTCGTGATATACAAAAGTTTTGGGTGGTTTACATCATCTTCTGGCCAGGTGGCCTGCTAACAGTTTATGGCCCTCTCTCCTAACAAAGGTTAGTTAGCTAGAAAAAGTCTTATATTCTTTTAAGATGATTTTCTTAAAGTCAGGTGCTAAACACATGACAAAGTTACATTCCTATAAGGCACCGGTGTAGTGAGCTACAAGAAAGGAATTTATTAACTTAAGATCTGATGTGGTTAAATCAAAGGCTACTACTTATATTCTCTATATGTGATTAATATATTTCCAAGGATACAATAGATAGAGGAAACTTTGCAGCAAGCATTGATTCAACAATGAAATCTTTTTTAGTACTATTCTAATGATTTTAACTTCTTCAACAGATTCCTGTATTTTAGAATATTAGGCTTTCTGTCCTTGCATGGCTGGGAGGATATAAACAGTCACATTCGTAGTTGTAAGAGCCCGGACAAACTTGTCATGCAAGTTAGAATGCTATCAGAGGGGCTTGGATTGGAACACTCCTATTAAGCCAAGGAGAACTTTTTAACTACAGCTCTGAATTAATGTTTTCAGAGAAAGGTGGTTGGGGGGAAGCCCCCGTAAGTATTAGAGGACTTGGTAAGAGGTGTAAGATAGTAAGGCAGTCAGACTCTGGTTTTCTTTGGGATAGATGCTCAGGTAAGTCCAGGGGGTTCCTCGAGTCCTGATTAGCCTTTGCCCGTCAGGCCTCTTCCCCAATTGACCTTTGCCACGGGTAGGATTTCCCTCGCTGGCTCCCGGCAGATTTGTCTAGACTGCCTTGGATTTGTGTACTGCCTTGTGTTAAATATTTATACTTAACACTAAGAAATCAATCCATGAAAGAACATGCTATAACTTTCCTAATAATCTGGTTTTCTTTTATATACCCTTGTAAAGTATCACATTTTCTTAATGGTATATGTACTATCTTTCAAAGTTTATTTCCGGATGATTTGTGTTGCTATGGAAAATGAAATAATTTACCCATAAGAATTTACAAATCTTCTCATCCTTAAAACGAAAGTTTTATCACCTACATGTTTTGTAGTTAGCTAATTTATTGAATCATTTTGTTTTAGTTGATTCTCTTCTTCTTGGTGGACATTCATTTCTTAGCCAACAATCAAAATTTCTCTTCCTAATATTCATGCCTGTATATTATTACCTTTGTCTCTCTTCATTGGTGTATACAGGAACAGTGATGATGATGTATCAACTGACTTTCCCCAAATTACGTTATCTTTTAAGTACCTGTAAACGACGTCAGCGGCTCCGAGGGCAGCAACCAAGAGGAGCTACCCCAAGCCCGAGGTCAGGGCCGGCGGCGGAGAGGAGCAACCCCACGTCCAAGTGGCGGCGGCTACACGGGCGCAGGAGGGCCGAGAGGAGCTCCTCCACGTTCAAGGTCAGGAGGGGCGGCTGTGAGGAGATAGCCCTCGTCCATGGTAAAGAGCAGCGGCTACGCTTTGCTGGAGCAGCCGTGAAGAGCTACCCCACGACCAAGGCAAGATAAATCCAAATAAGACGGTAGGAATTGCCAGAGGGCAGACACACTGAAATCATAATCACAGAAAACTAATCGATCTGATCACACAGACCACAGCCTTGTCTAACTCAGTGAAACTAAGCCAAGCCGTGTGGGGCCACCCAAGACAGGCGGGTCATTGTGGAGAGGTCTGACAGAATGTGGTCCACTGGAGAAGGGAATGGCAAGCTACTTCAATATACTTGCCTTGAGAACCCCATGAACAGTAGCAAAAGGCAAAATGATAGGATACTGAATGAGGAATTCCCCAGGTGGGTAGGTGCCCAATATGCTACTGGAGATCAGTGGAGAAATAACGCCAGAAAGAATGAAGGGATGGAGCCAAAGCGAAACAAATACCCAGTTGTGGATGTGACTGGTGATAGAAGCAAGGTCCAATGCTGTAAAGAGCAATATTGCATAGGAACCTGGAATGTTAGTTAGGTCTGTGAATTAAGGCAAATTGGAAGTGGACAAACAGGAGATGACAAGAGTGAACGTCGACATTCTAGGAATCAGTGAACTAAAATGGATTGGAATGGGTGAATTTAACTCAGATGACCATCATATCTGTCGCGGAGAGTCGGACACAACTGAGCGACTGAACTGAACTGAACTGAACTGAATCAGTACTTGGATGCAATCTCAAAAACTACATTATGATCTCTGTTCATTTCCAAGGCAAACCATTCCATAATACAGTAATCCAAGCCTATGCTCCAAACAGTAATGCTGAAGAAGCCGAAGTTGAACGGTTCCATGAAGACATACAAGACCTTTTAGAACTAACACCCAAAAAAAGATGTCCTTTTCATTATAAGGGACTGGAATGCAAAAGTAGGAAGTCAAGAAACACCTGGAGTAACAGACAAATTTGGCCTTGGGGCACGGAATGAAGCAGGGCAAAGGCTAATAGAGTTTTGCCAAGAGAACGCACTGGTCATAGCAAACATCCTCTTCCAAGGGAGAAGATTCTACACATGGACATCACCAGATGGTCAACACCGAAATCAGATTGATTATATTCTTTGCAGCCAAAAATGGAGAAGCTCTACACAGTTAGCAAAAACAAGACGAGGAGCTGACTGTGGCTCAGATCATGAACTCCTTATTGCCAAATTCAGACATAAATTGAAGAAAGTAGGGAAAACCACTAGATCATTCAGATATGACCTAAATCAAATCCCTTATGACTATACAGTGGAAGTGAGAAATAGATTTCAGGGACTAGATCTGATAGATAGAGTGCCTGATGAACTATGGACAGAAATTCATGACATTGTACAGGAGACAGGGATCAATAAAATCCCCAAGGAAAAGAAATGTAAAAAAGCAAAATGGCTGTCTGAGGAGACCTTACAAATAGCTGTGAAAAGAAGAGAAGTGAAAAGCAAAGGAGAAAAAGAAAGATATAAGCATCTGAATGCAGAGTTCCAAAGAATAGCAAGGAGAGATAAGAAAGCCTTCCTCAGCAATCAATGCAAAGAAATAGAGGAAAACAACAGAATAGGAAAGACAAGAGATCTCTTCAAAAAAAATTAGAGATATCAAGGGAACATTTCATGGAAAGATGGGCTCGATAAAGGACAGAAATGGTATGGACCTAACAGAAGCAGAAGATATTAAGAAGAGGTGGCAAGAACACATAGAAGAACCGTACGAAGCAGATCTTCATGACCAAGATAATCTCGATGGTGTGATCACTCATCTAAAGCCAGATATCTTGGAATGTGAAGTCAAGTGGGCCTTAGAAAGCATCACTACAAACAAAGCTAGTGGAGGTAATAGAATTCCAGTGGAGCTATTTCTAATCCTGAAAGATGATGCTGTGAAAGTGCTGCACTTAATATGCCAGCAAATTTGGAAAACTCAGCAGTGGCCACAGGACTGGAAAAGGTCAGTCTTCATCCCAATGTCAAAGAAAGGCAATGCCAAAGAACGCTCAAACTACCACACAATTGCACTCATCTCACACGCTGGTAAAGCCATGCTCAAAATTCTCCAAGCCAGGCTTCAACAATATATGAACTGTGAACTTCCAGATGTTCAAGCTGGTTTTAGAAAAGGCAGAGGAACCAGAGATCAACTTGCCAACATCCGCTGGATTGTGGAAAAAGCAAGAGAGTTCCAGAAAGGCATCTATTTTTGCTTCATTGATTATGCCAAAGCCTTTGGCTGTGTGGATCACAATAAACTGTGGAAAATTCTGAAAGAGATGGGAATACCAGACCACCTGACCTGCCTCTTGAGAAACCTGTATGCAGGTCAGGAAGCAACTGTTAGAACTGGACATGGAACACCAAACTGGCTCCAAATAGGAAAAGGAGTACGTCAAGGTTGTATATTGTCACCCTGATTATTTAACTTCTATGCAGAGTACATCATGAGGAACGCTGGGCTGGAAGAAGCACAAGCTGGAATCAAGATTGCCGGGAGAAATATCAATAACCTCAGATATGCAGATGACACCACCCTTATGGCAGAAAGTGAAGAGGAATTAAAAAGCCTCTTGATGAAAGTGAAAGAAGAGAGTGAAAAAGTTGGCTTGAAGCTCAACATTCAGGAAACAAAGATCATGGCATCTGGTCCCATCACTTCATGGGAAATAGATGGGGAAACAGTGGAAACAGTGTCAGACTTTATTTTTTGGGGCTCCAAAATCACTGCGGATGCTGATTGCAGCCAGGAAATTAAAAGACGCTTACTCCTTGGAAGGAAAGTTATGACCAACCTAGATAGCATATTAAAAAGTGGAGACATTACTTTGCCAACCAAAGTCCGTCTAGTCAAGGCTATGGTTTGTTCCATGGTCATGTATGGATGTGAGAGTTGGACTGTGAAGAAAGCTGAGCACCAGAGAATTGATGCTTTTGAACTGTAGTGTTGGAGAAGACTCTTAAGAGTCCCTTGGACTGCAAGGAGATCCAACCAGCCCATTCTAAATGAGATCAATCCTGGGTGTTCACTGGAAGGACTGATGATAAAGCTGAAACTCCAATACTTTGGCCACCTCTTGTGACGAGTTGACTCTCTGGAAAAGACTCTGATGCTGGGAGGGATTGGGGGCAGGAGGAGAAGGGGATGACAAAAAATGAGATGGCTGGATGCATCACCGACTCGATGGGCATGAGTTTGAGTGAACTCCAGGAGTTGGTGATGGACAGGGAGGCCTGGCGTGCTCTGGTTCATGGGGTCACAAAGAGTCGGACACAACTGAGCAACAGAACTGAACTAAACTGAACTGAATTATCAATGACTTACAGCAGATTCTTCTTTTTTTTTTTTTTTTTACTTGATTTGACTTGTTGCTTCTGGTTGGTATATATATTTTCTCTCCCTCTTGTACCTTCCCTCCCATCTTACCCCTCTAGGTCATCACAGAGCACTGAGCTGGGCTCCCTGTGCTATACAGCAGCTTCCTGCTAGCTAGCTGTTTTACACATGGTAAAGAATATATGTCAATGCTATCTCTTAGTTCATCCCACCCTTCCCTTCCCCCACTATGTCCACAAGTCCATTCTCTACATCTGTATCTCTATTCCTGCCTTGCAAATAGGTTTCCCCCAATTAATTTTTTTTAATTGGAGGCTAATTACGAAAGAGCCTCTTGATGAAAGTGAAATAGGAGAGTGAAAAAGTTGGCCTGAAGCTCAACATTCAGAAAACTAAGATCGTGGCATCTGGTCCCATGACTTCATGGCAAATAGATGGGGAAACAGTGGAAACAGTGACTGGCTTTTTTTTTCCGGTCTCCAAAATTATTGCAGATGGTGATTGCAGCCATGAAATTATAAGACACTTACTCCTTGGAAGGAAAGTTGTGAGCAACATATTAAAAAGCAGACATTACTTTGCCAACAAGGTCCGTCTAGTCAAGGCTATGGTGTTACCAGTGGTCATGTATGGATGTGAGAGTTGGACTGTGAAGAAAACTGAGTGCCAAAGAATTGATTCTTTTGAACTGCATAGTTGGAGAAGAGTCTTGAGAGGCCCCTGGACTGCAAGGAGATCCAACCAGTCCATCCTAAAGATCAGTCCTGGGAGTTCATTGGAAGGACTGATGTTGAAGCTGAAACTCCAATATTTTGGCCATCTCATGCGAAGAGCTGACTCATTTGAAAAGACCCTGATGCTGGGAAAGATTGAGGACAGGAGGTAAAGGGGACAACAGAGGATGAGATGGTTGGATGGCATCACCCACTCGATGGACATGAGTTTGAGTGAACTCCAGGAGTTGGTGATGGACAGGGTTCCTGGCATGCTGTGGTTCATGGGGTCGCAAAGAGTCGGACACGACTGAGCAACTGAACTGAACTGAACTGAATTACTTTACAATATTATAGTGCTTTTTGCCATACATTGACATGAATCAGCCATGGGTGTACTTTATAGTAGTGGAAAAAGAGCTGTGGTGCATTGCATAATGTTTCTTAAAGGTTTCTCTAAAAGTGCCATATGTAAAATAGTCTTATTGGGCAAACCATGTCACATTGCTTAGTCTAACATTTGTGAAACATAGAAATATTATCCTCTAGTAAAAAAGGAAAATGAATCATTTAGAACAATAACTCTGTCATATGAATATTTTGTTTTGTCCTTGATTTTAATTGTAATGTTTTTGTGTTTTACTACTAAGGTATGAGTTTGCCAATTATTTCTGATGAAGAAGTTTTTTTACCAAGTTAGATCATTTATTTCTATTTCTGGTTTACTTTATTAAAAATGGGTTTCAATTTTATCTATTTTTCTTCTGCATCTATCAAGACATTTTTATGTTACTTCTATCAATTAAAAAGTATTTTATATTTATATATTATATTCTCATATGATACAATAATGGATAGCTCTTAAGGTATACATCTTACTTGATAACATTCTATTATTGGAAATATTTTACTCTAGAACATGGTTTATGAATTCCCTCTCTAAAGGGCCAATTTCCAAAGATGGCCTCTACAGAACATAAAAGGGAACAATATTTAAATTCTTCATTTGATTCTGTCTAGACCATGATTTTCTTTGCTACAGTCACTTTGCCTTTACTGTTTATATAAAAAGGGAGAACTACAGAGGGCAAACTGAAGAGTACCCATGACTGACTTCTTAATCCCATAATGTTCCTAAAAGCCTATTCAGCAATTCATATGAATTCCCACAATAATTCATGGAATACTACTATATCTGGTTTTTCTGAGATATGAGAAAACAGTTGTATTTGGTTTTTCTGTATACTCGGATGTGGAAAATGGCCTTCAACTATACAGAATTCTATGATATTCACCTTGTATCTTCAGGTGAGGTAAAGCTCACATGTGTCTAAGCTCTCCTTATTTCTTTCTTCTACCCCTTCTTGTTTTATAACTTAATATGTGAATTATAAAAGTACTATTTCTCTAGAATCATAGCCGAGATTTTATGTGAGAGGTTATAAAAAATGTTATTTCAAACATTTGCTAAAACTCTTAAAGGATCTTGCCAGATGCTCCTTTTTATTCCCACTCTATGTAAGGGTGTTCTGATCCTAAATCAGGGAAAATTCCAGAAAATGAATGGATACGCCTTCTTTCAGAAAAGTCTATCCCCTGTACTTTCTCTTACTTTTAATGAGTAACAGGCAAGGAAATTTATTTTTACTTGAGATTGCAAAATTCAGGACATTCTTTGTGAGCATAAGTAAACATGACATATTTTAATAATTGATCACTTACTTAACTTTAACATGTATTTTTGAGAGTGTGTTTTTACTGAAGGGAAGAATTGAAATGTGAACTCTTGTAAATTTTCATTTTAATGTTGACTTATAATCTATTCTTAAAAAGATATAGGAATATTTCTCATAAACTAACTCAAAAAAATTTAAAGTTGTATAGAGGATTTAGATCTGTTGATATTTTCCTTAATTCAACTCCACATATTTCTCACTAATAGAACAAAGAATATTGAATAGCATTATCTCTAATGTCTTTGTATGTCACAAACACTGAGTTAACTTGGCTGTGTTTTTATTTGTTTTTTTTCTTGGGGGGGATCTGTGTTTTTTCAGTATTATTTAAAATGGTAAGTCCTTATGCATATTTACTTATTGTCAACACTTTGTTAGCTGTAGGAAATTAGGAAAGCTCTTTGTTCATTTTGTTTTTATTATATACAAAATAGGAATATGAATACTTGAAAATCATGGCAACATCTCTGTATATGGTAGGTAGCTCAGCTGGTAAAGAATTTGCCTGCAATGCAGGAGACCATGATTCAATTCCTGGGTCAGGAAGATCTGCTGGAGAAGGGATAGGCTTCCCACTCCAATATTCTTGAGCTTCCCTGGTGGCTCAGACAGTAAAGAATGTGCCTGCAATAAGGGCGATCTGTGTTCGATCCCTGGGTTGGGAAGCTCTCCTGGAGGAGGTCATGGCAACCCACTCCAGTATTCTAGACTGGAGAATCCCGTGGACAGATGAGCCTGGTGGGTCCCAGTCCATGGAGTACCAAAGAGTTGAATGCAACTAAGTACAGCACAAAGTAATGTAGCTCAAAGCAAGTCATCTGTCCTAATGAGTAATGTTTTGTAAGGCCAATTCTAATATGGAAATCTGTCATTCTTTTGCAGCTTTAAAAACAAATACACATGTAGAGAATTGCTCTAGCTCTGTGAGTAAATTCATCCTTTTAGGCTTCTCTTATACTTGGGAAATTCGGATCCTCTGTTTCTCAGTTTTTTCTGGGACATATATTCTGACACTCATTGGAAATCTGTGCATTATTTGTGCTGTGAGGTGCGACCATCAACTGCAAACTCCAATGTACATCCTATTGGCCAATTTTTCCTTCCTGGAGATCTGGTTTATCACCTCCACTGTCCCTAATATGCTAGCCAACTTTCTTTCTGAGATCAACACCATCTCCTTCTCTGGCTGCTTTCTGCAGTTCTACTTCTTCTTCTCCATGGGCACCACTGAGACCTTCTTCTTGTCTGCTATGGCCTTTGACAGGTACCTTGCCATCTGCAGGCCCCTTCACTACCCCACTGTCATGCCAGTGCAACGCTGCATCAGAATGGGAGCCTGTTGCTGGGTATGTGGCTTCTTGTACTTCCTCTTGCCTATATATCTAATCTCTCAACTCCCCTTTTGTTGCCTCAATAAAATTGATCACTTCCTATGTGACCCAGGACCCCTTATAAAGCTGTCTTGTGTGCCAGCTCCTGTCATTGAGATCATCTGTGCCATCTGAAATTCAGTCCTCATTTTCTCCACCTTACTCTTCATTACTAGTTCCTACACCCTGGTGATCAGAGCTGTGTTTAGGGTACCCTCAGCAGAAGGCCGGCATAAGGCTTTCTCTACATGTGGCTCCCATCTGTCTGTAGTGTCTCTGTTCTATGGCTCTATTATGGTTGTATATGTGAGCCCAACAGCAGGCAATCCAGCCGGGATTCAGAAATATGTGACTTTGTTTTATTCTGTGCTAACTCCACTGTTCAACCCCTTGATCTATAGTCTCTGGAATAAAGAGATGAAGGAGGCTCTGAGAAAATTATTTAAGACTGTGAGATTTAGGCAGAGGCCTGGCAGAAATCTTTGAAGAACTTGTGTTTGCAACTGAAATATATGTGGAATAAATGATTGAAAGTTTAGCATTCAATTGTATTAACCACATTAGACAAATATACTTGGGGGAGGGAGAAGAACATAGTCAAATGTAATTAAATGTTTATTAAATTAACTGTCGCCATCTGGCCATTTTTTTATGGTTTTAGAAAATTTACATTAATAGTAAATTTTTTCATATTCAAATAAAAATAATCAAAGAAAAAATAATCAGTCATCTTCCTGGCATTTAGACTTAATACTAGCTAAAATTTTGATGTTACCATTTCAGTTACACATGTAAACACAATAATCAAATATTTGTTACTAATATTTCTCAGGTAAGTCAAAAGTCATGCTAAATTTACAAAACAACATTTAAATTTTAATTTTTATGTCAATATTAAAGACGTGACAAAATTAATTAACCTCTTTATAAAAGTTCATTTATCATAATTGTACTTCCCACTATCTCACCAAGATTTAGTTTAAATACTCAGAATTTGGATCCAGATGGTTGCCATTATTTCTCATTTAAAATAATTTTTAAAAATAATTAAAATCATTTAAAAATAATTATTTTAAAATAAATTCTCTATAAAATAAACCATATACTGCCTTTTCCTGATACATCATTTGTGCATTCTACAAGCTAGAGATAACAGCCAGTGACCCTCAGGTATTGTTGTGATTACAGAAATTCCTAGATTTGCTTTGTTAACTATGTCAAGAACAATTGTATCTCATACTGTCAGCAGAATTTTCCTCATTTCACAAAAAGACCACAAATCCATTAGTTATTACTCCCCCATCCTTCCTCTCTCCAGTCCTTGGAAACAACTAATCTACTTTCTGTTCTATAGATTTACTTATTCTCAAAATTTCATATAAATGGAATAATACAATATGTGTGACCTTTTGTGACCAGCTTCTTTCACTTAACATCATGTGTACAAGATTCATTTTTGCTGGGCATGTTTATCTGTACTTTATTCCTTTTTATAGCTGAATAGCATTTCTTAGTATGAATATACCACATTTTGTCTATTCAATAGTTGATGGACGTTTGAGTTGTTTCCATCATTGGTCTATTGTGAGTTACACAGGAACAAATATTTGTATGAACGTATATTTTCACTTTGGGGGGGGTTTACTCCAGGGAGAGGAATTGTTGTGTCATATGTTAACTATTTAACATTTTGAGGAACTGTCAGACTATTTTCCAAAGTGACTGTGCCACCTTTACTATCATATCAGCATAGTGTGAAATGTATGGGGTTCAGTTTCTCTGTATCCTTACCAACACTTGTTTGCTCTTTCTTTTTTTTGTCCTTTAGCTATCCTTGTATATATGAAGAGGTATCTTATTATGGTGCTCACTTGCATTTCCCTAATGATAAGATTGTTGATTATCTTTCAGCGTGCTTATTGGCCACTTGCATGTCTTCACTGGGAAATATATATTCAAATCCTGATTATTTTTAAAACATTAGCCTATTCATCTTTCTAATTCTCAACTGTAGAGGTCTTTACATATACTCTGGATATAAGTCACTTATTAGATAAATAATTTGCAAATATCTTTTATCAATCTGTGTTACATTTTTACTTTTATGATTGTTCTTTGAAGTTTTGAATTTTAATGAAGTCCAACTTATCTTTTTAACTTTTATCACTTGTGATGCTAGTTTCATATCTAAGAAATCTTTGCCTAATCGAAGGTCACAAAAAGTACTACTATGTTTTTTATATATTTTTTTGTTATAGATGATTTTTCCAACTTTTATATGCATTTTATATTTTAATAGGTATTTGTTAAGAGCGGAGATCAAACACAAACTCCAAATCACTACTTTAAAACAAAAGTTTCTCAAGTATTTTATGGCATATCCAAATCTGTCACAAAGTTTATGGGGCAATATGAATCACAGCATGCTTACTTATTTTTTGCTTTGCCATCTTGATATTCCTGAAAAGATTGCTTTCTATCACACATTTTCAAAAGGAATCTATTTGATTATGTCCCTGAGATCATAAAATCTTGATCTAATCATTTTAAAACAAATTATTCATATAATTTATAATTAAATAGTACCTTTCAGTGACATTTCAAGCATTATTTAGGGTAGGAAAAAAGAATGACAAATAAATTACTTATATAAAAGAAAATAGGCAAATTGTGGAATATGGAGAATTAATGAAATGACTATAATAATTAATAATGTGTGGTAATAAAGTTCTTTTCTTTAAATACATATAAAATATCAAATTGTATAGGAAAAAGACTTGCTATGGCTAAATAGTTAAGAAGTTATAATAAGGGCAATTTTGATGGTGACCAAATTGCAGCAAAACATGTGCTTATCAATGCAGAATAAGAAGGCATTACAGTGACTATTCGACTATCCATTCACTTCTTTCACACGAGGAAATCCCTTGGGGTAAAAGAAGACAGGGGAAACACACTAAATTCCCTAGCGACTAGACTCCAGGTAAATCCAGTAATCCAGTAAATGTATTTTCCTGGAAAAAAAAAAAAAGACGTCATCCTTTAAACCTTCCTTCAGAATGTTGCTGGTAAAGGATTGAAAGTGAAAAAAGGTGTAGTTGCTCAGTCGTGTCCAACTCTTTGTGACCCCATGGACTCTAGCTCACTTGGCTCCTCTGTCCATGGGACTCTCCAGGCAAGAACACTGGAGTGGGTTCCCGTACCCTTCTCCAGAGAATCTTCCTGACCGAGGGACTGAACCTGGGTCTCCCACATTGCAGGCAGATTCTTTACTATCTGAGCCACCACTCTAAAAAGAATCTAGTACTTATCTAGGAGGCATGGCTTTCTAGAAAATATCATGTAAGTTATACAGCTCTTGGGAATTTTACAATTTAAATGCTTCCAGTTGTGTAAAGAAACTTGTGAAATTCAATTAGAAATCTAAACTCTGTGGTATGCGGTATGTCCCTTCTGTGTCCAATATGCTCAGTAACCTCTCTGAAACCATCTCTTTCTCTGGCTGCTTCCTGAAGTTCTACTTATTCTCCACGGGCACCACCAAGACCTTCTTGTCTGCCATGGACTTTGACAGGTCCCTTGCCATCTGCAGGCCCCTACACTACCCCACTGTCATGACGGTACAATGCTATGTCAATATGGGAGCCTGCTGCGTGTGTTGCTTCTTGTACTTCCTCTTGTGTATTCACCTGATCTCTCTGCTCCAGTTCTGTTGTCTCAGTAAGACTGAGCTCTTCCTATGTGAACCAGATCTCCTTATAAAGTTGTCCTTACGCCAACTGCCGTCACTGAGATCATCTGTGCTACCTGTAACAGTCATCATGTTCTCTACCCTACTCTTCATTACCAGCCTATACCCTGGTGATCAGAGCTGGGTTTAGGGTCCTCTCAGACGATCGGTGGTTTAAGGCCTTATCTACGTGCGCCTCCCATCTGACTGTGACGTCCCTGTTCTATGGCTCCATTGTGATTGTGTGTGAGTCCACGAGCAGGGAATCCAAGAGACCCAGAAAGTCTGAGTCTGTTCTGTTCCACGTTAACTCCATTATTCAACCACTTAGTCTACAGTGTATCTCTGGAAGAAAGAGATGAAGACAGATCTAATAAAACTACTTAGGACTGCAAGATTTAATCAAAGGCCTAAAAGAAATCTTTGAAGAACTTGCACTGACAGCTGAAATAATATATGGAAAATAAATAATTAAAGTATTAATATTCAACTGTATTAGCTGAAGTAGAAAAATAACTTTCAGGAGGAGGAAGAACTAATTCAATGTAATAAAATGTTAATAAAGCTATACCTATTTGTTCTTTTATTGGAGAAAAATTTGCATTAATAGTAAAATTTTCAGGCAAAAGTAATCAGACAAATAAGCTAATAGTCAACTTGTTAACATTCTGATTGAATGCTAGTTAATATTTTGCTACCAATATCACACACATATGCATACAATCTATCCTATACTAAAATTTATTACAAAATTTTTTTTTTAATTTTTTTTTATTTTACAATATTATATTGGTTGGTTTTGCCATACATTGATATGAATTTGCCCCGGGTTTACATAAGTTCCCCCTCCTGAACCCCCCTCCCACCTCCCTCCTCCCTTTATCCTCCCTCTGGGTCATCCCCGCATGCCAGCCCCGAGCATCCTATAACATGCATTGACCCTGAACTAGTGATTCGTTTCACATATGACAACATACGTGTTTCAATGCCATTCTCCCAAATCATCCCACCCTCACAAGAGAGTCGCTAGTTATTATACATGCTAAATTTACAAAACAACATTTAAATGTTATTGTGTCTATGAAAATATGACAAGCTGTATTCACTTTCTAATGAAAATTGATTTATTATAATTATTTCCAGTTTCTCAGTGAGACTTAGTGATAATTTTATTTAGATCTAGATGTTTGCCATTGATTTTTATCCACTATATATACACTTAATTTTAAGAATTGCTTTTGAAAGTGTTCTATTTAGGCTAAGCCATGCATTGCCTTTTTCTAACATGCCATTTTTGCCTGCTATAAGTTCAAATGAAATGACTAGTGCCCCCAGGTACTGTGATGACAGAATGTGTTAGATTTGTTCCGTTAACTGTCCCAAGGACACTAGTGTGTCCTACTCCCAAGCAGAAATTTTTTCATCCCATAAAGAAACCTTCTACCCAGCAACAGTCACTCCCCACTCTCCCTTCTCTCTAGTCCTGACATCCACTTTCCATTTCTGTGTATTTGTCTATTCTGGATGCAGTATTAATGGAATCATATGATATCTTGCCTTTGGTGACTGTCTTTTTTTTCCTTTATCACAATGTTTATATATGTTGTAGCATGTGTCATTACTTGATTCCTTTTTATAGCTGTATAACATCCCATTGTATAGACATACCACTTTTGTTTATCCATTCAATTGTTAGTGAATATTTGAGTTGTTTCCATTTTGTGGCTATTATGAATAATGCTGTTGTGACTAGTTATTAGTAAGTTTTCATAAGAACATGTTTTCACTTTCCTAACATATATCCCTGAGAGAGGAATTGCTGGGTTATTGGTTAGCTCTATACTTAATATTTTGAAGAATTGTCAGACTGTTTTCCCAAAAGACTGCATAGTTTTTCTATCACACCAGCAATGTATGTACTTTGGATTTCAAATCTCTGCATATCCTCACCAGCACTTGTTATTTTTTTCCTCTTTACTTTAGCCATGCTAGTAGGTATGGAGAAGGCAATGGCAAGCCACTCCAGTACTCTTGCCTAGAAAATCCCATGGATGGAGGAGCCTGGTAGGCTGCAGTCCGTGGGGTCACTAAGGGTCCGACACGACTGAGCGACCTCACTTTCACTTTTCACTTTCACACATTGGAGAAGGAAATGGCAACCCGCTCCAGTGTTCTTGCCTGGAGAATCCCAGGGACGGGGGAGCCTGGTGGTCTTCTGTCTATGGGATCACACAGAGTCGGACACTACTGAAGTGACTTAGCAGCAGTAGGTATGAAGTGGTATGTTATTGTGGTTTTTATTAACATTTTCCCTAATTGCTAATGGTGTTGATCATCTTTTCATGTGCTTATTGACCCTTTGTATATCTTGGTTGGAAAAACATATACTCAAATCCTTTGATCATTTAAAAATTATATTATTTGTCTTTTTATTGTTGTGATATAAGTTGATAATATTTTATATATAAGACCTTTGTCATAGATATGATTTGCAAATATTTTCTATGACCTATAAACTGTTTCATTACTTTCTTAAAATGTCCTCTGAAGTTTTAATTTTGATGAATTTCAATTTATCTATATTTTCCTTTTTCTAAATTTTTAAAAATTTGTATATAGTTTGCATACAATATATTTGTTTCAGGAATACTCCATAGTGACTCATCATTTACATTTCCCTGGGTAGTATGATCATTTTAACGATATTAATTCTTCTGGTCCATAAGCATGATATATCTTTTCATTTGTTTTTGTATAATAGTCTCCAGTTTTTTTCATCAATGGCTTATAGTTTCCAGAAAACACATTTTTTAAACACATTTATTTCTATGTATCTTATTCTTTTTTGTGCAATTTTAAATAAGACTATTTTCTTAATTTCTCTTTCCAATGATATGTTATTATTTTGTGAAACACAATATGTTTCTATATAGCACTGTGTGTCTTGAAACTTTACTGAATTTATTTATTAGTTCCAGAGTTTTTTGGTGGAGACTTAAGGATTTTCTGTAGATAGTATTATATCATCTGGGATTTTCTGTAGATAGTATTATATCATCTGCAAACAGTGGCAGTTTTAATTCTTCCTTTCCTATTTGAATTCCTTTCATTTCTTTCCTTGTCTGATTGTTGTCATTAGGACTTCCAATACTATGCTGAATACAAGTGACAGGAGTGGCATTCTTATTTTGTTCCTGATCTTGGAGGACATGATTTCAGCTTTCCACAATTGAATATAATGTGAGCTGTGGCCTCGACATATATGGCCTTTATTATGTTAAGGTATGTTCCTCCTATATCCATTTTGCAGAGTTTTTTAATGTAAATGGATGTTAAATTTTGTCAAAAGTTTTTTCTGTGTGTATTGAGATGATCATATGGTTTATATTCTTCAATTTACTAATGTAGTAAATCATTGATTTGTGGATAGCAAACCATCCTTGTGTCTCTGGGGAAAATCTCACTTCATCATGATGTATGATGCTTTCAATGTGTTCTTAAATTCAGTTTGCTAATATTTGCTGAGAAATTTTGCATTTGTGTGCATTAGTGATATTGGTTATAATTTTTTGTAGTGTTTGTCTTTTTTTGGTGTCTGAAATTGATACTGGCCTTCTATAAGGGGTTAAGAAGTGTTTCTTTCTCTTCAATTTTTGAAATATTGTGAGAATCATAGGTGCTAACTCTTCCTTAAACTTTGGATAGAATTCACCTGTGAAGCCCTCCAGCCCTAAAATTTGCTGAGATATTTTTAATAACTGATTCAGTTCTATTACTGGTAATCAATTTGTTCATAGTTTGTATTTATTCCTGATTTAGCCTTGGGAGATCATGCATTTACAGGCATTTATCCATTTCTTCTAGGTTGTCCAATTTATTAACATATAATCATTCATAATACTCTCGTATGATCCTTTGTATTTTTAATGGTATTGGTTAGCTTTCATTTATGATTTTATTTATTTATGACTGCTCTTTGTTTCTTGATGAGTCTGGCTAATTGTTTATCAATTTTGGTTTTTCTTTTCAAACAACCAGATTTTACCTTTATTGATCTATTTTTTTTCAGTAGTTATTTCATTTTTTCCCCCATTCTGGCATTTATTATCTTCTTCCTTCAACTAACTTTGCATTTTGTTTGTTTTTGTTTTTCAGTTACTTTATTTGTAAGGATTGAGATTTTTCTTGTTTTCTTAGGTATTCTTATACCACTATAAACATTTCTCTTTAGAA
Organism: Moschus berezovskii; assembly: GCF_049115385.1. NCBI lineage: Eukaryota > Metazoa > Chordata > Mammalia > Artiodactyla > Moschidae > Moschus > Moschus berezovskii. Next base: position 77,499,432 of record NC_142468.1, read on the forward strand.
TCATTCATCCTACGTCCCATAAATGTTTTTTTAACTTTGTATCTAACTAATTTATTTATTTTATTATTGATGTATAATTGCTTTACAATGTTGTATTACTTTCTGCAGTACAAAAAAGTGAATCAGCAATAAGTATACATAAATCCTCTCTCTCTTGAATCTCCCTCCCACCCCTCTACGTCATCATAGGTTCCATAGATTTTGATTGCTATGTTTTCATTTTCATTTTCCTCCAAGTTTTTTAGTGTACTCTTCTATTTCTTCAATGACCCCCTTGAAAATTCCATGTGTGTGGTTATTGAAGCTTTTTATTTTCCGTTGTAATCTCATGGTTCATGGTCAGAAAACATAGTTGATATGAATTCAATATTCTTGAATTTGTAAAGACTTGTTTTGTGGCCCAAAAAGGTGATCTATCCTAGAGACTATTCCAACTGCACTTGAAAGGAATGTATGTTCTGTTGCTTTTGGATGGACTTTTCTATGTATATCTATTAAATCTAATTGTCTAATATGTCATTTAAAACAAGTGTTTCCCTATTAGTTTTCTGTCAGAATGATCTCTTCATTGATAAAACTGTGGTGTTAAGATCCCCTACTATTACTGAGGTTTTTTTTTCTTTCTTTTTGTTTGTTTATATTTGCTCTATGTACTTGCATGTGTGCATGCCAAGTCCCTCCAGTCATGGCCAAGTCTTTGTAACCCTATGAGCTATAGCCCACAAGTCTTCTCTGTCCATGGAATCTCCAGGCAAGAAAAAAGGAGTGGGTTGCCATGCCCTCCTCCAGGGGATCTTCCTGACCCAGGGATCAAACACATTGGCAGGCAGGTTCAGTTCAGTTCAGTTCAGTTGCTCAGTCATATCCAACTCTTTGTGACCCCATGAATCACAGAACGTCACTGTCTATTTGGATATCCTATAATTATTTTTAGCTGGTAGGTTTATTATCAATGATATAAATAAAATCTGTAAAGTGCTATGACAGTTGTCCCAGAAAGCATAAGACTACTCTTATAATTTGAATTATGGCCTTGGTGATGCTGCTGCTGCTGCTGCTAAGTCACTTCAGTCATGTCCAACTCTGTGTGACCCCATAGATGGCAGTCCACCAGGTTCTGCCCTCCCTGGGAAAGTGAAGTCGCTCAGCCGTGTCCCACTCTTTGCGACCCCATGGACTGCCGCCTACCAGGCTCCTTGGTCCATGGGATTTTCCAGGCAAGAGTACTGGAGTAGGGTGCCATCGCCTTCTCCGTGGTGATGCTGCTGCTGCTGCTGCTGTGTCACTTCAGTCGTGTCTTACTCTGTGTGACCCCATAGACGGAAGCCCACCAGGCTTCCCTGTACCTGGGATTCTCCAGGCAAGAACACTGGAGTGGGTTGCCATTTCCTTCTCCAATGTGTGAAAGTGAAAAGTGAAAGTGAAGTCGCTCAGTTGTGTCCAACCCTTAGCGACCCCACGGACTGCCACCTACCAGGCTCCTTGGTCCATGGGATTTTCCAGGCAAGAGTACTGGAGTAGGGTGCCGCCGCCTTCTCCGTGGTGATGCTACTGATATGTTATTTGCTTCAAATTCAGAGCGTCAAAACTCAGTCCTATCATTAATACTATAGTATTTGGGGTATTTAAAATTTAACATAAATAATAAATATAATTTAAAATTTATGAATAGTATCGCCTTATTTATGAATGTGGAATATTTGCAACTACCTATAGGCATCAAGTTATTAGCTGAAATAATTATGAACTATAACTTATGAAAGCAATTTTCATTTAGCTTGTAATGTCAAAGCAGTTTCTATTTTCAGCACTAAATTTCTTTCTATGCTACTCCAGTCAAGTTAGATGTGTTTGCTAATCTGATTTAATATGGAGATATCTTTAAAAGGTTGCAAGATTTTTTAACAAGACCTATATAAGGGACATTATAAATTTTAATATATGTAGCTACTGTTTTGGGGCTTCCCTTGTGTCTCAGACAGTAAAGAATCTGCCTGCAATGTGGGAGACCTGGGTTCAATACCTGGGCTGGGAAGATCCCCTGAAGGAGGGCATAGCAACCCACTCCAGTATTCTGGCCTGGAGAATCAGAGGAGCCTGGCAGGCTACAGTCCATGGGGTCACAGAGTCAGATACAACTGAGCAACTAAGCACAGCACAGCACAGTTACCATTTCAGGCAAGATGAAGTGAGCCACAGAATATCAAAACTGGTAACATAATATGTGGTTCTGCATTGCATTTGCCAACTTTAGAGTGACAAATCAGGTCCTATAACCGGAAAGACTAATTATGATAGAAACACAATAACAACTACACATAGGCATTACAAAGAACAAGAAGAAAGGACTTGTGTTGCTTCATCACAGTTGTCTAAAAGGCTTCCTTGGAACCCACATGTTGGTTCTTTAGTTTCTTCATGGCTTCCTTTACATCTTTATTCCTTAGGGTGTAAATCATAGGGTTAAGAAGAGGAGTGAATACAGTAAAAAACACAGAGATAAATTTATCAATTGTGAAGCTTTCAAAGGGCCAAATGTAGATAAAGATTAATGGGCCAAAGAACAGAACTACAACAGTAATGTGGGCAGACAGAGTGGAAAGTGCCCTGGATGTCCCACCAGAGGCTTGGCGATGGACAGTAGCAAGGATGATAGTGTAAGAAATGAGCAAAAGGAGAAAACAGATAAGTGACAACAGGCCACTATTTGTGAGCACCAGGATCTCTAAAACATAGGTGTCCAAGCAGGCAAGTTTAATCACAAGGGGGAGATCGCAAAAGAAATTGTCTACCTTGTTGGGTCCACAGAAAGGAAGATCTATTGTGAATACCAGGTGACTGGCTGAGTGCAAGATGCCAATGGCCCAGGAGACCCCCACCAGGACAGTGCACAGTCTTCGGCTCAGGATGGTCATGTAATGTAGAGGTTTGCATATAGCGATATATCTATTTAGGCCATGGCAACAAGAAGTACCATCTCACTGCCCCCAAAAACATGCAAGAAAAAAATCTGTGACATGCATCCCTTGAAAGTGATGGTCTTGTGTTCACTGAGGAAATCTGCAATCATCTTGGGAGTGGCAAATGTAGCCTGACAGACACCAATGAAAGAGAGATTGTTAAGAAAAAAGTACATTGGAGAATGCAAACGAGTCTGTAATCACTGTGAGAATGATGTTTCCCAACACTGCAGCACCATAAAACACAGAAAAGGTAAAGAATAGGAAGAGCTGGAATTCCCGAGAGCTAGACAGGCCCAACAAAATGAATTCAGTAACCAATGACTTATTGATCCATCCATTAACTGAATCTGGGCTGCTCAAGTTATCTAAAGGGAAAAAAAAAATTTTATTTAAAAAAATAACAGATAAGGGTATTATTATTATTTCCAGGAATTTATATTTTCCTTGTGTTACATAACTATACAAATTGTCATTTACTTTGGCATTTATGGATTGGCTAGATAAAGAAAAGGATAAAGATTTACCTAACTAATAGATGTCAATATGGAAGGAAGGGAAAATTTGATTTGATATTATATACCAATACACTTTTTATAGAAGTGTGCAAGATCTCAATAGCATTTTGATAGTCCCATGTACCATACTTACACATTCAGATTACAAATTCAAAAGATGAATCTGATGCCTTTTACAAAATCTTGGAGGGACAAGAAATTTAGGCCAAGTGCAAAGAGATGAAAATCAGACCAGTTACTTTAGCAATGACATTGGAGAAATAAGTGAGATGTGTCCATGCATTTGAGAAAATCTGCAGTGATAATAAGAGAGAGAAATTAATTTGTAACAAGTTAAGCTACTATGAGTGACAAATTACTTTCACTTTTCTATATTAAAACAATTTGGGTTTTATATGATTTAGTAGTCAAAATGTCTTCCTAAAACCTCAGAAGCATATGTTCTTTTCAATCACTCTTTATTTCTCTCCATATGATCTCCTTTTCACAGCAGTTGAATATAATTTTATTTAATCAGACCTTCAAAGCACTTCAAAGATGGAACTGAATGTAATTTAATTACTATGATATGTTTGTTATTTAAACATATTTGTACCCCTTATCTTTGCTGGTCATTTTTTAATCTCTTTCTCTGATGAGTTTATCACAATAACAAAAGTGTTTTTCCAAAGTCAACTGAAAGCATAATTTATATATTAACAAATAATGCAAATTGCCTGCTCTGCACCATGCAACCTTATGGGCTCTGGAGGCAAAGCAATGGGAAAAAAAAGAGGGGAAATATGCCCCACCTTCATTTGGTTATATCCTAAAGAAATGGTGGGACTGGCAGAGGCAATGGAGACAAAATATATATTATGTCATTTAGTGATAAGTACTTCAGAGAAAATAAAATAGGGCAAAGGAATATGGACTAACCAAGTGATCATAAAAGCCTCACTGGGTAGGTTACATTTCAGCAGCAACTAAAGAAAATGAAGAGCAAGCCTTGAGGAAATCTACTTCAGACAAAAGGAATAGCAAACATGTGCAACAAATTGTTTATGTGAAACAAGCATTCTCTTGAAAAACATCAGTATAATTTTGGCTGGTTTATTAGAAATTAAATAATGGAAACTTAGCTTTTAACCTTACTATGAAATTGGCATAATCGACTTTTTTGAACAATAATCTGCCTCATAGGCTTAAACAATTTTAGAAAGCTGTAAATTCAGTCTTAAAATATGGACACACACTAAAAACCTAGTCTTTTTTGTTTTCTAAAAAAAAAATATAGATAGAAAATTGCATTTCAAATTCTATACATATACTTCTGTATATAGAATTTGAAAAGCAATTTATATTTTTATTTAAATGTGTGGTGATAATTGTGTCATTCAAAATAAAATTGAAATGATCTGTGATTTCTTGTAAGAACCCTTGAAATGAAGCTTATGGCCAGATCTCAGAAACTGGGAAAATTTTTCTGTGTCTGTAGTCACATTCAATGACAGCTGCATGAGATATACTGTATTATTTACTAAAGGTAAGACATCCACATATTGAGAGCATTTTAAAATATAAAAATTACTAATTACTTTTTTGTATTATTCATAGAATCTTATGCCTTTTAAAACATCTTCCTATAGTGTATCAATGTATATACAAGGCTTGACAAGTTTTCGAAGTGATAAATGCAAAATCTATTGGGTTATTAAAACGACAACTTTTTGCCCCATTCTATTCTCTATCACCATATCTATTTTTTCAAAATAATTTAGCTATAGGCTTACCTTCACCTGGGTGCTTTAGTCCATCAACATGTTAGCAGTGACAATAATCAAATAAGTCTAATGTTTTATTTCAGATTTTAGAATCTCATATACAAACTCCAAGCTCTTTTTTCAATTTGATTCTTTTATATTGGAGTATAGATATCTTACAATATTGTGTTAGTTTCAGGTGTATAGCAAAGTGATTCAATTCTACATATACATATATCCATTCTTTTTCAGATTCTTGCCCCATATAGGCTATTACAGAATCTGGTCATCTCAATTCTATAAATACTTTAGCCCAGAATCCCTTTAACTCTGAATGTTAGTATCTATATTTAATTTTTTGCTTCATGTGATTAAATTCCACATACCAGTTTTGAGCCAAATCACAGGGGAGCAATAATAGGTTGAAGAAAAGAAACCTCCAAAACCTATTGGCTTTTTAAAAAAAAAAAAAGATTGAGTCACAAGAGCCCATAAGACAATATTTGAATACCATACTCAGTTCAGTTCAGTTCAGTTCAGTCGCTCAGTCGTGTCCGACTCTCCGCGACCCCATGAATCACAGCACGCCAGGCCTCCCTGTCCATCACCAACTCCCGGAGTTCACTCAAACTCATGTCCACAGAGTCGGTGATGCCATCCAGCCATCTCATTCTCCGTTGTCCCCTTCTCCTCACGCCCCCAACCTTTCCCAGCATCAGAGTCTTTTCCAGTGAGTCAACTCGTCGCATGAGGTGGCCAAAGTATTGCAGTTTCAGCTTTAGCATCAGTCCCTCCAATGAACATCCAGGATTGATCTCCTCTAGAATGGACTGGTTGGATCTCCTTGCAGTATAAGGGACTCTCAAGAGTCTTCTCCAGCACCACAGTTCAAAAGCATCGATTCTTCGGCGGTCAGCCTTCTTCACAGTCCAACTCTCACATCCATACATGACCACGGGAAAAACCATTGCCTTGACTAGATGGACCTTCTACATGCCCCCAAATCTCAGATAACCAATCCCATGGACTGCAATAGCCCATTAAAAAAAACTTCCTTTAGTGAGGTCATCTTGCTGTGGGAATTATTAACATACTTCAAGTTGCTTTTCTCAAAAACGAGATGATGAAAACATTTAAGTTATTTGTCTATAATTGAAAGCAAAGTACATATCACAAGAGGGACATGTAGTGACCTAGGAGTCTGCAACACCAGTTACTCTTGTTTAACAAGCTGTCTCCCTCCATGTGCCTTTGTCTAGAGTGGCTAAGGCAATAAACTCCAGCCTAAATGCCCAGAGCAGGGATATGCATCATAAGAAATATAAATCTGGCAATGGGCCTAAGATAAGTAGAATCTTTTCTTTAATCCTTTGCTTTTTTCTTTTTAAGGAAATATCTAGGATAAAGTTTTTGAAACTCCATATCTTATAATAAGCTACCCCTCAAAATCCAGTATTTTCATTGTCTTTGCTCATTACTTAACCATACATTAGAATCAAAAAGAAAGTCTTTTGGGCATACAGTGGGTAAAACTGCTTAGATATGCAAGTAGTTTGCTTTTGGATATTGTGGAAAGAGGTCTCAGAGCAGTGAAAGGACTGAAGTCTACAGAGAAGAGCAGGTGACAGCAAGAAAGGGAAACTTGGTGAGCCAATAAAGAAGCCCAGGTTTCTCTGAATTCTCTACTGATAGACCAGCTTCCTTCTTGATATCTTTCTCTTTAATATTTCACAGATATTTCAATTCTTCTGTTTCCAAACCTATTCCCCCTTCACTCTGCCCCATCCCCAGCTAATGGCATTTCTTTTGCCTCAGCATTTTCAGCCAGAAACTTAGTACCTTCTTTTTCCTCAGTTTTTTCCTACATACTACTTTGTATTCTTACAAAATATTCCATTTATTAAATTATATTCATTTTAACTCCCCTGTCTAAACCGTCATCATTTTTCTCCTCAAATGTTTCAAGATCTTCTGATGATCTGAACTTTTACCATTGATTTTTTCAAATCGATTCCTCCAGTTTAATCTTTAAAAATAAAATAAAACCATAAGTCATGCCAACCTTTAAAATAAAGCAGGCAGTTACCTTAACCAGAAAAAAAGATTTTATTCAGGAATAGCAGACATATTGCAATTGCAAGTTATGACAAAAACCATAAACAAGCCTGGCAAACAAGAGAAGGATGTTACTTTATAGAGAAAAAGGAGGACATTTGGAGGAGCTGCTTTGAACAAAAGTTCATTGGAGGAAAGTGAGAATTCAGAGCGGTGATATCTCACTGGGTGAGTGGTGGTAGTTTCTCACTGTACTTATACTTCCACTTTTTATATGATAGTTTTAATATTTATTAATACGTTTGAGTTACTTGCAATTCATTAATAATAAACTGCCTATTATTATACTTTGCTAATTTTTACACTGGCTTCTGGGTATTTGCTTCAGTTCAGCTCAGTCACCCAGTCGTGTCTGACTCTTTGCGACCTGATGGACTGTAGCACCCCAGGCTTCCCTGTCCATCACCAACTCCTGGAGCCTACACAAACTCATGTCCATCACACTGGTGATGCCACCCAAGCATCTCATCCTCCATTGTCCCCTTTTCCTCCTACCTTCAATCTTTCCCAGCATCAGGGTCTTTTCAAATGAGTCAGTTCTTCGCATCAGGTGGTCAAAATATTGTAGTTTCAGCTTCACCATCAGTCCTTCTAATGAAGATTCAGGACTGATAACCTTTGGATGGACTGGTTGGATGTCCTTGCAGTCTAAGGGACTCAAGAGTGTTCTCCAACACCACAGTTCAAAAGCATAAATTTTTCAGCACTCAGCTTTCTTTACAGTCCAACTCTTACATCCATACATGACTACTGGAAAAACCATACGTTTGACTAGATGGACCTTTGTTGGTAAAGGAACATCTCTGCTTTTTAATATGCTATCTAGGTTGGTCATAACTTTTCTTCCAAGGTGTAAGTGTCCTTTAATTTCATGGCTGTCGTCACCATCTGCAGTGATTTTGGAGTCCAAAAATATAAAGTCTCTCACTGTTTCCATTGTTTCCCCATCTATTTGCCATGAAGTGACAGGACCGGATGCCATGGGTATTTGCTTACTGACTTATAAAACCTCTTTACAAATTAAAGATATTACCCCTGTGGATAATACTGCTTGTCACCTAATTTTTCTTTTGACTTTATTTGTGATAGAATTTTAAGAAAAGAAACTAAAACTTTTGTGGAAATTAATGCAGTCATATTTGCCAACTATTTTTTTAACTTTTCGACTTCTGAATTTTTTTATCAAACTCAATGTGATAGGTTGTGCCCGATCACTAAAATCCCAAGTAGACCCAACAATGATTAGAAAGTGGAAGAATGTGTCTCTGGTAGTACAAGGAACTGGCCAAATCAAATGACCACTCACAAATTCTAATTTCCCTCTTTCTCCTACTGTTCTCCCTCACCTCCATTTTTCCTTGTGTCACCTACCCCTCCTCTACCTCAGTATTTGACTATTGAGGATCAGAGCAGCTAAATGAGAGTTTTTCAAGGGTACTATTGGCAACTCTCCATTTTCACCTGCAAGTCAGAGTTAAAAGGGAAAAAAATACTACGAACAATATCATGAATGCATTAATGTTTATTACATATTTAAAATGTTTTGGCACTATATAAAATTTGTTTAAAAAAAGTCATGTTAAAGGAACATTACCATGTTTGATATTGTACAAATGAATTTGACCTGAAGTCTAAAGTTCCAAGAATTCTTAGCTAATAATTTGTATCATGGTTCTAAAAGACTATCTATATCTAAGACTCAGCTGGCTCTGATTTATCATACAGAGTTAATATCTAAACACATACTCACTAAGTTATGTTTTAAAATATAATTAAAATACTGAACCCAATGTGATGACAACTGCAGGCTTTCTATTTTCTGTTAAGCAACTCTTTTTTCTTTGTAGAATACATTTAGTCTTTTTGTTATAAGGCCTTTTTCATAAGGCAAAGGGAGAAGTACATAAGAAACCTTTGGCCAGCGAATGAAACAATAATTTGTTGTTCAGTCGCTAAGTCGCATTCGACTCCTTGTGGCCACATGGTCTGCAGCATGCCAAGCTCCCCTGTACTTCACTGTCTCCCACAGTTAGCGCAAACTCATGTCCATTGAGTCAGTGATGCCGTCCAACCATCTCATCCTCTGTTGTCCTCTTCTCCTCTTGCCCTCAATCGTTCCCAGCAGCAGGGTCTTTTTCAAATGATGTGGTGCTTCACATCAGGTGGCCAAAGTATTGGAGCTTCAGCTTGAGCATCAGTCCTTCCAATGAATACTCAGGATTGATTTCCTTTAGGATTGACTGGTTTGATCTCCGTGCTGTCCAAGGACTCTCAAGAGTCTTCTCCAGCACAGATTTTAAAACCTTATTACCAGGTGGTGCTAGTGGTAAAGAACCTGATTGCCAATGCAGGAAATAATAAGAGATCTGGGTTCAATCCCTGGGTCAGGAAGATTCCCTGGAGAAGGGCATGGCAATCCACTCCAATATTCTTGCCTGAAGAATCCTATGGACAGAGCAGCCTGGCAAGCCGCAGTCCATAGTGTCGCAAAGAGTCGGACATGACTGAAGCGACTTAGCATGCTTGCAAAGCATTATTACAAGTACAAGAATTTTACATTCTCTCTTCTGTGTTCCAAGAAATAAGAAAGAATAGATCCGAGTTTCAAAAAAATTTTGTCATTTTTGTGCGTTTGTATGTTTTAGGTACATAAGAAATTGACTTTTTCTGTGAATTTAAATATTCTATATCTGATGTATTTGCAGACAGTTTCAAGGATATTTGCAATTTTTTATGACTAATGTAGAACTCATTATAACTAACTTTTTCTACTTAAAAATAAGTAGACTAGGGAAATAGATAAGTATGCTGCTGATAGCAACAAATATCTAGAAAAAGTTTTGTAATGAATAGATATGTATATCAAATAATCTAGAAAAAACAGAAAAAATTTATTGGGACATAGCAGCAGATAGGAAAAACTATAAATAACAAAAAATTTTCAATACATGAGGAAAAGATAAGCTAAAAAACATGTAAGAAATGTATACAAGTGAGGTGAAATCTATGTTTTAAAACAATGTTTTTCCACCATGTCAATTTATAGAAAAAAATATTATGAATAAGTTGATAGAGCCTAACAGAAACATAATTTACTTGCATGTTTTGATTACAAGGCATAAAAATTACACAAGTTCAATTGAAGAGAATCACAAACTTAGTAACATGAATAGCTTTTTTTGTAGATTAGAATCTCTAAATTATTTATAAAATATTTTGAAAGGTTACTAAATATTTTCAAGAGAATTTGTACTTTAGAATTATAAAGTATGAAAAAGTGGTCAAAATTAAATAGCAAACCAAGAACTGGTTTTATGCAATTCCTTTGCAGTTGGGGAAAAAATCTAATTGTGTAATTCAATAACCCCAGTCATTAGCAAAAATAATTGGCTTGATGCTGTGATCCAGTAGGGGCTTTTCATTTTCATTGCATATTTATGTTCCTTCATGGTGTGTCCTAGTTTTTCCAGAAGCTCATATGACGGTTTCTCAATTTTCTCATGGCTGATTTAACATCTTCATTTCTCAGAGAGTAGATGATGGGATTCAACAGGGGTGTACAAACAGTGTAAAACACAGAAAGGAACTTATCCAACGAAAGTCTACTGAGCAGGAAGTACATAGGAGAGTTCAAATGGGCGTCAGAGGAAACAACAACAATAATCATGATGTTGCCCAGAACTGATGCCACATACACTATTGAGAAGATGGCAAAGAAGAAAAGCTGAAGTTCCCAAGAATTAGAGAGTCCCAGAAGCACAAACTCAGACACCATTGATTCATTTGTGTGAGCCATGTTTCCAATCTACTGTTACCTAAGTAAAAAAAATCAGGAAAATGTCACAATGATTGACACTTATCTAGTATATATACAAAAGAAAGATGATAAGTTTTCAATTAAAAGTTAATTTAATGAGACTATGTAAATAGTCAGTAAACTAGTATTTAACATCTATGACTGCTGTGGAAAGTAGAAGTGAGAAACAAAGATAATTAGATATGGATCCTATCATAGAGAGGTAAGATATTCATATTAAAATTAAAAATATAAAATCAGAAACATGCAAACAATACCTGATGAAATAATACCATAGATATTAGCAAAATGAAATTAACTATGCCAAAGTGGTAAGGTAACATATCATGGGGTATATATCATTTTAGCTAAAACTAGTTAAAAGCTTGTAATTTGCTAGCCAAAACTGAAGGAAACAGCTATTTTAAGCATGGGGAATAGCAGAACTAAAGCTACAAAGGTGAAAACATGAAAGGCATACTCAGAGAGCCATGAGTTCAGTGGCTTGGCTGGAGGAGGGCTAAGGAGGCTGGAGGCTAAGGAACAGTAAAAATGAAGTTGGGAATGGTAGGTTAGGAGTAAATCATGGACGTAATTAGCCTTGAATGTAATGCCAGTGGATTACATTAATGTTCTCCAAACTGAGAATCATAAAGTGACAGTGCTTTAAAAAGCTTAATAGAAGCAATTTGTGACAGTGTCGAACGAAGAGGCAATGGTAATACTCTGAAAGTTTCTGTGAAAATCAAGAACGTTCCTTTCATCCTTTGAACAAGTTAATCAGAGTTCACCTTCTGTTGCATGAATACCAGCAGTGAATGAGTCACCTATGTGTCTTCAATCTCGTCCAACTCTGCCTTTTGTCTCTTCCCAAACATGCCTGACACACCTTGATTTATCAAAATCTGTCTGTTCTTTTGGAAATATTTTATATGACTATATGTGGTGCATTTTGAACACATAATAGATTTTCAAAAGAGAAAATTTAAGTAATGTGTTAATAGCCTCTAAATTGATTTTTGACATTTTACTTTATTACATTGGGCACCATGTGGGCATTTGATCCCAGAAGAAAACCCTGCACAACCTCTTGTGGATCAGAAGACATTTTTGGCTTTAGCCCTGTGTATCCAACACAACACAATAGGTATTAATTTGTCACTATACTGATTGAAGTTCTACACCCTGTATACTTCAGTGAAAGATATAACTAATACAACAGATATTTAAAAGCTTAAAAGCAAAACTGAACCAATAAATTAACCAATTAAAAATATTTAAACTGTTAGAAGCTTTAATTTACGTGATTATAACCTGATAGTTGAGGCACTAAATTCTACCCTTTCAAAGAATACTCAGTGCATTTGAGTTACAATCTCTAGTTTTAAGGGGAATCAGAAACTTAAGTTACTCAAGAATAGAAACAGATTAAAAAGGCAAGAACTGACCTCATTACAAACTTCCATTATGTGATTCCCTTCTCCATGTGGAAGATTTGGGCCAGTGTTGGCTTTTCTGAACATGTATTTACATGAGCGATGCAGAGAAGGAGACAAACAAACATTGGAAAGGAAAGAAATTCCATTTCTAAAACTAAAAATGATCCTACAAACCTACAGTTATTAATTTTAAACATATAAAATTTGAGGCCATGATGGACTTCATGTAACTTTCAGTCTCCTAGATAAAGTCTGACAAATATCATGATAATTTAGTGGAATAACATTAAAGAGAGAGAGAGGGAGAAAGGGAGAGAGAGAGATGAAGATAAGAAGAAAATAAGTAGGAGGAAGAGAAAAGGGGGGCAGAAGAGGAGAAGGAGGAGAGTAGAAGGAAGAGGAGGAAGGGAAAGCATAATGGTTAATAACCTGTAGTCAGTGGTATTTATTCAACTTTTAAAGATCGTCTCATCTTTTAAAAAAGTTTTTCTGAAAATATCCAAATTTTCTACAAAGTATCTAATAGATGATAAGATTTGTCATTTCATTTTTCAAAATACAGGAAACAACTACAAAATCTTTTCCACCCTAGTTTCCTATGATTTCTTAATTCAAGTAGAATAGACGAGGGTTACGGAGAAGGCAATGGCAAGCCACTCCAGTACTCTTACCTGGAGAATCGCATGGGCGGAGGAGCCTGGTGGGCTGCAGTCCATGGGGTTGCTGTGAGTCGGACATGACTGAGCGACTTCACTTTCACTTTTCACTTTCACACATTGGAGAAGGAAATGGCAACCCACTCCAGTGTTCTTGCCTGGAGAATCCCAGGGATGGCAGAGCCTGGTCGGCTGCCGTCTATGGGGTTGCACAGAGTCGGACACGACTGAAGTGACTTAGCAGTAGCAGCAGCAGACAAGGGTTAATGCTATATCTCATTTTCTTCTTAATTTTTAAGGTAGTACCCATTAGTAAAAAAAAAAAAAAAAGAACAACTAACTTTTGTCACTTTTCAACTGCATGACTGCCTATAGAAGGTAGAACTAGATTATTTTCAAGGCTATTTTCATCTTTAAAATTCTAAGTTCAGAGGCAGTTATGTTATGGAAATATGTGGAGTTTATAAAAGTCACTCACAATTCCTTGGGCTAGGCACAGAGCACCAGGAATTTATTAATGAATCATACACCTTTTTATTGTCAATGTACTTCAGAAGAAATGCTTTCGAAATGCAAAGTACACTATAAGAGAATTTCCTCATTCTTGGTGTAAAACCAAGTTTGAGACACAGAAGTTGATGTTACATCCATAGTCATCTCTAAATTATGTTAATAGATCTCCAAAACCATAACATGCATAAATTTGTTTTCATTATTTTGTTTTACAACAGCTGATTACCTGTAAGCCTAACAGCAGAGGATACCCTTACTGGCCATTATCTAGTTACCCCTTCTTCATTCTAGGCAAATTGTGATAGCAAATAATTGTTTTAACAAATGGCCAATTATCTTCTGAATAGAAAGCATAAAAAATGGCATATAAGGGACAGATAATGGTTATATCATACTTCCTTTTGTTTATCAAATATTAATCCTATTATTATCAACTTGGCTGCCCTTCATATTAAAAATATTTTCAATATACTCTTGACTTGATGCATTTAAACTTGTCCCTGAACTGAGCTGTGCAAAAGCATACCCCTCAGTTCTTGTCCTGAAGTAGTGAAGGCTCTGCTCCTCTTGTCCTAGACTATACAATCACAATATCTAAGGTAATGCAATATAAAGCTTTCCATCCTCAATCCAGGAAACTGATTTCTTTGGGGAAGTGAGAAATCACCCTTTAGAGATCTGATGTCATCCAACAGTGGGAGTAATCATGTTTTACAAAATAATTTTTCCAGGAGTGGAAAAGAAAGGAAAAAAGTTTATTACCAACGAGTTGGTGTGTATGAAAGCAAAAGATAATTTATCTCTGATTCCTAGTCAGCAAAGTAATTTTTCAATTCCTAACTTTCTGTCGAGCGACTGAACTGAACTGAACTGAACTTTCTGTCAGTAACACAATCATCAGTCCAGTTCAGTTCAGTTGCAGTCATGTCTGACTCTTTGTGACCCCATGGACTGCAGCACGCCTGGCTTCCCTGTCCATCACAAACTCCTGGAGCCTGTTCAAACTCAGGTCCGTCAAGTCGGTGATGCCATCCAACCATCTCATCCTCTGTCATCCCCTTCTCTTCCTGCCTTCAGTCTTTCTCAGAATCAGGGATCAGGATCTTTTTCCAGTGAGTCAGTTCTTCACATCAGGTGGCCAAAGTTTTGGAGTTTCAGCTTCAACATCAGTCCTTCCAATGAATATTCAGGACTGATTTCCTTTAGCATTGACAGGTCTGATCTCTTTGCTCTCCAAGAAACTCTAAAGAGTATTCTCCAACATCACAGTTCAAAAGCATCAATTCTTCGGCACTCAGCTTTCTTTATGGTGCAACTATCACAACTATACAAGACTACTGGGAAAACCATAGCTTTGGCTATATGGACCTTTGTTGGCAAAGTAATGTCTCTGCTTTTTAATATGTTGTCTAGGTTGGTCATAGCTTTTCTTCCAAGGAGCAAGTATCTTTTAATTTCCTGACTGCAGTCACCATCTGCACTGATTTTGGAGCCCAAGAAAACAATCATACTGTCTTACAAATGATCACCCAGCCTCAGAGTGGTTTCCTCCAATCACAAGGAGCCCACTATTTCACAGGACAGCTTAGTCTATTGTTAGAGTGCTTAACTGGTTCTACCATCTGTAGTTTAAAGAAAACCTACTCCCACTTTAACATAATGTCTCTTCAAATATTTTAAGGCACCCTCATATCTTCTACATGAAAGATCTATTTCTCCCCCAAAATATTTCAACTGTCTGTGAAATGAAAATATCTCCTGCTATATCAATAATCAAGAAATGTTGAGTCATCAGCAATTTCTGGCCTCCAAATGTGGATGAGGGCCCCCAAAACAGAGCAGAATGCCTGTGATCCAGCAGACGCCACCATCCCAACCCCCATGGCAATTGTTGAAGAGCTGAGGGGATGCAAGAAATAGACATTTGCCACACCTGCCACTCCATATGGTGAACAAGGAATTAAAGATGTAAACAATCTAGAAACAGAATTTGGACCTAGATAGCTGAGATGCATATGAAAGCAATGAATTCAGTGAGCCTGAGCTTTGCATCTTCCCATGATATCTAGTTTTCCTTACTACTTAGCTATAGTCTTTGATGTTCAGACTGCTTACCCACTTTGTTGCAAACTTGTATATAGCCTGATTCCCTCTCCTGCCTCTTTGGAGAAGTTATCTCGGAGATACTGAGATGCTTTCTCCCAGGCTTGGAGTCCTAAACATTCCCACCCAATAAAATAATTCTCTACTTTGAGTTTGTGACTATATTTTTAGTGGACAATTCTTTTCATCTATATTTTATATAATACATTGTCTAAATTTCCAAAGGTTGTGATGTAGATGTAGGTTTTAAATGGTCATCTTTAAAGAATGAGATTGAAATAGATTTCTCCTATCACTTTGCATGTGTATATGCTAAGCGTGTGTGTGTACTCAAACGCGAGTAAAATGTGCACATACCTAAGGACACAAGAACAATGGCATGTACTGCAGCATTGATTGAAAAATATCGATACTGGAAACAACCCAAGTATCCATAAATTTGAGAGTATGAGTTTGAGTTAACTCTGGGAGTTGGTGATGGACAGGAAGGCCTGGCGTGCTGTGATTCATGGGGTCGCGGAGAGTCAGACACGACTGAGCAACTGAACTGGACTGAACTGAAAGAAATATATTTTAGTGTGATGGAATACATTCAATGATTAAATTATTACACTATTTTTATAGTTGAATATGTGTAAGATTAAAAACCTGACAAGGGAAATATAAGATAGGTAAAATTATCATGCACACATTTCTACAAACCAAACGTATGGACACAGCATATATGGACACACATTGACTAATATTAAAATGCACAACATGACAGTTGTGAGTTAAATTTTATTCAGGGACCTTACGGAAGACTATAGCCCAGGAGTGCTTTGCTTAGTTGCTCAGTCGAGTCCAACTCTTTGCAACTTCATGGACTGTAGCCCACCAGGCACCTCTGTCCATGGGGATTTTCCAGGGAAGAATACTGGAGTGGGTTGCTATGCACTCCTCCAGGGAATCTCACCAAACCAGGAGTCGAACCACAAACTCCAGCATTGCAGGTGGATTCTTTACCATCGGAGCCACCAGAAAAGCATGGAGAACAGCCCAGGAGACAGTGTCTCAAAGAGCTCTGAGGAACTGTCTGAAGAAGTGAGGGAGGAGCCAGAGTACAAATTTCTTTTGCTGAGAAAAACATGTAGTCAAAATAGCAGATTACTGCTAATTACAAAGGAACAGATATATCAAATTAATGCTTTTAGTGCTTTTCTATGTGTGGAAAAATACAAGAAGCTGAGGTCATTGAAAACTGTCCTTCAAAGGGCATCTTGGCCATCTAGAGGCGGCATCCACAGCGCCGTGTGCTGCCAGTGCTTCTCCATTCCGAGCGCCTCTCAGGCGCACTGGCAGCAGGTGACTGCGGTGGTGAAGGTTTGGTCCTTTCAGAGCTGATACAAAAGGCAGCATTTGTTTCTTTATACTAACTTCTTATAATAGTAACTTTGCGCTTTGAATGGTCAGAATTAGTTTCTTTTGCTTGCAGGAAAAGAAAAAAAGATTATCGTTAAAATAGCTGTAGGGAAGCACAATTTGCTTCCCCAAAATATTCCTTTGGCATGAGAATTATTTTGAGATGAAGACAAGTAAGATGCAAAGACTCAGGAAGAAACTGATATGCCCTTTAACTGCCTCAAGAATGTAGACAGGATCTGTTTTAGGAAGGGAGCTTGATGGGCTTCCCAGCTGGTGGTAAATAAGACAAGTTTCCATTGTTGGGTTGAGTTCCATTCCTGGGCTGGGAAGATCCCCTGGAGAAGGGCACAGCAACCCACTCCAGTATTCTTGCCTGGAAAATCTCATGGACAGAGGAGCCTGGCGGGCTAGAGCCCATAGGGTTGCAAAGTCAGACACGACGGAAGTGACTTATCGCAACACACTGTCACCTTGATAGCTATAATATGAACTACGCGTATAGCCGGGAGGAACACAGCAAAGTCTGTTTGTTAAGATTCTTCTCAGTGTCCCATTGTCTCTGCACAGCTCAGCAAATATTCGTTTACCAAACATTTGCTTTTGTATTTCCATGTAAATTGCCTTCCTCTCACCATACCTCTATCCCCAACATCCTCTTTTCTCTTTAGCTGCAGGCAGTATTTAGGTGAAGGTTTTAGCCATTTTGGTGAGTTACCCAGTTTTCCAGGTCTCTCACATGTATGTATGTTACTAAATTTTGTTTGATTTTCTCCTGCTAAACTGTTAACTCATATAGCTTCTTTGTCAAGAAATAGACAAAGGAGGGACTTCCCAACATTTTTAAAAACTTTAAAAATGGTTCACATCAAAAATACACATATTTTTTTTAAAAAAGGAAATGAGCTAAGGAGAAAATATGTGTGTGCTAAGTCGTTCCAGTAGTGTCCAACTCTTTGCAACCCTATGACCTGTACTCACCAAGCTCCTCTGTCCATGGGATTCTCCAGGCAAGAATATTGGAGTGGGTTGCCATGCCCTCCTTCAGAAAGAAAAAATATACTTTTTATTAAAGGAATACTTGTAATTTCCTTCTAACCTTTCTTATTACCTTTTCTGATGAAAGGAATCACCAGACATAATTGTTACCATTGCTCTTTTACTTGGCACACATTGGCTGGAAATTCTTCTAACTTATCTGAAATCGTATCTACTGCTAAGAAAGTTGTCAACTTCATCAACATTTAAAGGTAGGACCTGGAATATGCAGCTCGTAAAGAGATTACATAAAGAATTAAGAACAAAATGTGTTTTTCTCTACTACAAGAAAAATTGCTGGCTTTCCAGACATTCTTTAAAAAACTTAGTTGAGATATAGATAGCACTTTATATCTCCTTGAGCAAGACCTTGTAAAGATACTTTGTTCATTTACATACAACGTAAGTGAGGCCATGTGGAAAAATTCAAAATTTGGAGTCCTCTGACACAAACATTTCTTCTTCTGTGAAATTAACTCTGGGAATTCAGACTCCATTTCTTAATATTTAGCATTTTATTTCAAGAAGTTCATTAAGATACAAAATTAAGATTAATTCAATGTTATATATGGCATATAGGTTTCAATGTCAAAAATTACCTACCAAATCAATTTACCCAAACTAAAAACCAATGCCTTCACACTACAATGTATAACTGAACAATAAAGTGCAACAATAAATAAAAAAGGCAAAAAATAAAGTGCAAAATTAGAGTTTTCATTCTTAGCATAAAAGAGAGACTAATATTTCCATGATCTATTTGCCTTGTGTGAATTGAGAGATTTGGGAAAGTAAAATTAGAAGATCTAATCAACAGTAATAATTTTCCTAACTGTCCCCAGAGTCCAGGGTAGAGATCCATTTGTGGGGTCCTGATTGCTAACCAGGATGTATGTTTAACATTGATCATTATAACAAAGAACTTTGTATTTGGCCCACATACAAAGAGTGCTGCACAGCTCCTTATAGAACAGACTGAAAAGTCAGTGTTGAATTAGTCAGCTTTAAAGATTCTCCTGTCTTCTGCAACTAGTAATTTCAGAGGAAACTGGCATTTCCTTAACTTGTCAGAGAAAGCCCACTAAATATTTGAAAAGTAAACTTCCAATTATATTTAGTTCCATATTTAAAGCACTGTTAATTATTGGAGAATAATATGGGATAGGCATAATTGATATTGGAGGAGAAATCTCATAACTGAAGAATTTTCACTTAATTTTATGCACTTATCTTAAATCAGTGAAGCTGCTGTCCTCTGGATGGGAAAATTCAGTTTCAGAATCTTGAACACTATTTGCCTATATTGATTCTTAGGCATGTAAATTAGGAAACTCATAAGATTTTTTAAAATGTCTAAACTTATCCCCACCAAAGAATCAGCTACTCATTCTTTTTTCCCATCCTATTTATATTTACCTATAACTAAAGCATCTATGCTATCTATATACAACCATCCCATAACTTATCTCCAGAACCAGTAGTCATGATTTTTTTTTTCATATTCTTGGATATGTAACTTTTGCTAAGATGATATCAGGGAAAAAACTTAATAGCCACCAAATATCTCTAAATCATCTTCTTCATTATTTTCACCACAGTTAAGATATACCATGCAAACATGTTGAAAATATTTATAAACAGACTATTGATTTGTGGAATTTGAATGAATTTGGTCTTAATAAAGGGAATTCCTCACTATTACTGGCATTTCAGAAATTTTCTTGGGCCTCAAATAATGGGTCATAATTTTCCTCAAGGCAGTCTTCATATCTTTGTTCCTTAATGTATAAATAATAGGGTTTAGAATGGGAGTGAAAATGGTATAAAATATGGCAAGAACTTTATCCACAGGGTAGA
This sequence comes from Moschus berezovskii, assembly GCF_049115385.1. Lineage (NCBI taxonomy): Eukaryota > Metazoa > Chordata > Mammalia > Artiodactyla > Moschidae > Moschus > Moschus berezovskii. Next base: position 77,519,570 of record NC_142468.1, read on the forward strand.
TGGTAAAGGGCCACACATAGATGAATATGCAAGGTCCAAAGAATACTATTACTACAGTAATATGGGCAGCCAGAGTAGAAAATGCTTTGGCCATTGCAGCAGCAGACTTAAACCAGACAGTGATGAGAATAATGATGTAAGAGCTGACCAAGAGTGAGAAAGTGCTTAAGGAAAGGATTCCACTATTGACTACAATTAGGATTTCAATGATGTAAGAGTCCAGGCAGGCAAGTTTGGTCACTCGAGGGAGGTCACAAAAAAAGCTGTCTACTACATTGGGCCCACAAAAAGGCAGATTCACAGTGAATGACAACTGGCTTAGTGTGTGCACCAAGCCCACAGCCCAGGAGATCATTACCAGAGCAGTGCACGTCCTTCGGCTCATGGTGACGACATAGTGCAGGGATTTGCATATGGCTACGTATCTGTCGTAGGCCATGGAGACAAGTAGCGTCATCTCCCCTCCAGTGAAAAGGTGAAGGAAGAAAATCTGAGCTATGCAGCCACGGAAGGAGATGGTCTTGTGTTCACTCAGAAAATCAGCAATCATCTTAGGAGTAGCAAAGGAAGCCTGACAGATGTCCACAAAGGAAAGGTTTCCCAAGAGAAAGTACATGGGAGAGTGCAGGCTGTTGTCAGAAGTCACTGTGAGGATAAGGAGAAGGTTTCCCAGCACAATGACCACATATAACACAGAGAAGAAAACAAAAAAGAAAATCTGGATCTCCTGAGAACTAGAGAGTCCCAGTAACACAAACTCAGACACCACCGATGAATTGACCTTATCCATGGATCCAGGCTGCAGACTTGCTCTGAAACAATCCTGAAGAAGGGAAATTGGGGGAATCAGAATTACAAACTATAACACTTTTAATGTAAAGGATTCTGAGATACCAGATATAATGCATATTTGCTGAATGAAAAATTTTGAAGAGACCATGATAATATATCTGAAGAGTCAGAAGGAGCTTATGAGAATGTCCAAATAATTTTACCAGTCTCATTAGAATCCCGTGAGTTTTGGGATAGTCTTAATAATCTTTCACACAGTAGTAAAGAAGCTCATTCATGACCTAACTTATCATGATCACAATGTAAACAAAACTTTACTACTATTGCAGGAATAATAACAATTTAAACAGTTCCTACTGTTTAAAGGAGATACTGTTGAATATATATTTTCCAGGTCTATAGTTGCAACCTAGGCTGTCAATTACTCTTTTGCATAATTTCTTAAAATACATATTATAACTTTATCTTAATTATCTAAAACTCATCTTTGCTTAATAATTTAAAAACAAAACCTAAATTTTCCAATATGTTTGCCTATAAAGATTAGATTTAGAATAATTTATGATCCCCTTGCCTAGTGCCCTCCATGAGATTATTAAGACATCTTCATAATTAAAGACTAGTTGTTTCAGCATAGAGAAATAAAAAATAATTAAATTATAAATGCCCCATGCTCATTTAAATATATTTTATTTGGAATCAGAATAATCCTGAGAATTATTTCAAACTTGCATTTCATTTCTTCCCTGTAATAATATAGCCCTGCTATATAAATTCAATTCCATTAAACTGAAAAAAAAAAAACTTTCAGGAAGCTCTATTTATAGTTGTATTTGTTCTCACAATTAACCATTGATCACATTTATAGTAATGAACCTTAGAGTGAGAAGTGATCTTACCCCCATGTAAGAGCATATATGTGTTCAACTGCCTATTTCATACAAGAAGTTAAAGTCTCACTCTGTCTCTGGGATATCGTGCTAGACTCCCAATCCCACCCTCTCTAGCTTTATTGAGTAATAACTGATGAGTAAAACATATTTAAGGTATACAATGTGATATTTTAGTATGTGTATACACTGTGAAATTATTACCACAATCAAGCTAATATTAACATATCCATTATCCCACATAGTTATATTTTCATTTGTAAAACAATTAAAATCCAGTCTCTCAGCAAATTTTAAATATATAATGCATTACTACTAATTATAGTCACCATGCTGTACGTTAGATCTCCAGAATTTATTCATCCTACATATCTGAAACTCTATACTTTTTGATCAATGCTCATTTAGATCCAGATGCAATCACAATCCACACAGGGAAGCCCTCAAATAGAAAATCATTTCCTATATTTTTATTGGAAGAATGTTCAGAGAAACATTTCAAGTTATCCACCTTTTGTATATACATTATTGTGGACTTCTGGAGTCTAACTATTAGGAGAATCCATCTTAAATAATTAAAAATTAAATGAATGTGTTAGTGACAACAGTGTTTATAACAGAATGTAATTGCAGTATTCTGAAATATAACATACATTATTTTATTACCTTTTCCATGTGGACTCACTTTCTTTCTGTTTCCCCATCTCTAAAGTTGTTCTTGCTCAAGTTTATGAACTTATACATAAAATGATGAACTCTACCTAGTGAAAATGTTTATTGTATGAATACAATGTGTATAAAGGGGTTCCCAGGTGCTGCTAGTGCTAAAGAACCTGCCTGCCAATGCATGAGACATGAGACACGGGTTTGATCCCTGGGTCAAGAAGATCCCCTGGAGGAATTAGTAATATTCCATTATATGGGCTTCCCTAGTGGCTACTGGTAAAGAACCCTCCTGCCAATGCAGGAGATGGAGGCTCAATCCCTGGGTTGGGAAGATATCCTGGTGAAGGAAATCACAACCCAGTCCAATATTCTTGCCTGGGAAATCCCGTGAACAGAGGAGCCTGGCGGCCTATGATCCATAGGGTCACAAAGAGCTGGACTTGACTGAGCAACTGAGCACACAGCACAGTGTGTATCAATTATGAGAATAAGGTGCATTTCTGGCTCACAACTTTTCTCCTCAATTCAACTGTTTCCCCTTCCAGGATTTTTCATTGTGTAACTGTCACTGTTATTCTTCCAGGCTGTAAACCTTACTTTTTCCTCACTCTTCCACTTGTAACATCTCATTACTCGTTAAAGTGAAAAAATAAATTTTAAATTCTTTACCTTGACAACCAAGTATACATGGTCTCATCTGGTTTTATCTACACTGCTCTCTAGCAAAGACATACTCAATCATTTATTAAGCTGGTAAACACTACCTATTCATTTTTTCCTATCTTTCACAAATAGATGGTCTATTCCAATGCAAATGTCATCTCCTCAAAAAGTCTTCAGAGCGTAAGCTGAAATATCTCACCTCCTAATTTTGTTGAGGTGCTTTACTTACATGTATATTATGTGCTCTTTTAAGGTAAGAGTTTGTGGTTAGCTAACACACACATGGAGAGATGCTTGAATACTTGTGCATCTTATGTACAACTCACAGGATATAGTACAGATATTTTGCATGGAATAGATTTTCCATAAATGCACTTAGTGCTAACTGAAATATATTTCACTTCACATCTATCATTTTGCTTAGTATTTCTATCTTCTAATCTCCCTGTGCTCAGAGGCCTTCCCAGTAAATTGTCTAGAAAGCATAAACTGCCTACATAAACTTCATCTCCACACGGAACAAAAATACTTCATCTCATTAATAATACAAGCTCATACTTGAGTTGTTAAAACCAGTGCCCATAATCAAACCAACAGATTCAAAAGGAATAAAATAATCCCTTTGAATTGCAGCATAGAGAAAATTACTTACTTTTTGTATTGGAAATAAACAGCAGTCTGTTTACCAAGCTTTTAAAAAGTGATAAAAAAATAATGAGAATCTTAACAAGAAATTTGCACAGTATTTCTATAGGTTTAAGTAAATCTTGTATAATCCACTTTTACAGAGTGTAAAGTAAATCATTGATGCAAAGATATACAACCACAAAACTATAAGCTGAATTTGGTATTAACATTTCCACAATTTTTTTAATAGTTTTCCTTCATAGGCCTGTATCCACAAATATATAGCCTTGATTTTCATGTTTATTTATTCAGGTGCGAGGTAAGCGTGCCATATTGGATTTTTTGAGGTACAATTGGAGTTTGTCAAAATCTGCCCAAAAATACTTCACCTTCTTACATAATTTCTCACCAATTCTTCCAAACCTGCTAAAACACATGAACATTCTCATCTTGACTCATTTTCTATTACTTCTAATACATTTTCCTCCCATCTGTGGATTCTCTTTGAGGCACAATGTAATAATGCAATACGTACCTGGACACAATCTATTTTTAATGTACATTTTTGTTAGATATAACCTACCTGATATAAGACATGTCAGAGATGTAAATTGAACTCTTCAATTTTCTATTGTGGGATTAACTTTTTCCACCTGGTTATAGATGCCTTTTTCTCCTGTCAAATTGGAATAGTGGATGGTTTTATCTAAGTGACCAACTGAAGCTTTGGAGATGTAGCAATAGATAGCAAAGGTTCATCTTCCAATGGGTATTATTAATACTTTCCACTACATATTCCCTTTGGAACAAAGTAAATAGCATCCCACACTTGACAATTACATTGAGGGCCATAGAATCACAGGAGAAAAAGGGAGGGTCTTTAAGCCCTTGGGCAGTATACAGAGGAAAGGACAAAGAATAAGAACTTAAAGGAGGTAGATTCTTGTTCCCAACTCTATTAATAACTAAGAATAAGTTATTAGGTAAATCATTTAACTCTGAGCCTCAGTTTACCCTCCTGTAAAACTACTTTAACATTTCAAGTATACTCAAAAAGAACTGTTAAATGTCTTTGTATAGTATTCAACTTTGCCATATTTTAATGTTTTGCTATATTTCCTTCATCTTTATTAGTAATAAAACACTGTGAAAGGTAGCAAAATATACCACCCTGAAATATACCACTTTGGCTTAAGAATCATTTTAATCTCAGGACAATTGAGAAGAAGCAGATACAAGCAAAGCTCTCTGTCCTCCCTATCTGCCTAAATCCAGGACATACATTTGTGTGGGTGTTCCCTTCTCCTTTCTACCAGGAAGGTCAGAAGTTAATCAGAGACAACTCTAGATCCTTACCAGCTGAGATGACACCAAGGAATCTACATAACAAACCTCACTAACCTTATTTAAAGCAGTCTGTTTAGCTCGCTTCTTTATAAATTGCTTTGACAGGTACCTGTTATACATTCTATTTGAGCAAAGACTTGAAGGAATTGGAATCATAAATATGTATATTCCTTGTTGGATGGGTTTCCACATATTTTCCACAAATTTAGCCTCTGTTTATCCTTAGCTTAAAGGGAAACCAGTCTTCTCTTTATTTTGCACCCTCACTGTACTTGGCTTTTAACTCTTCAGAGAACCCAACCTCACTATCTGCCTACATGCCTGGAGAAATATTTGAACTTAGGGGCTAACCAGCCATATTCTTTTGGGTAAAACAATTCCTGAATCTCAGTTTCTCCATTTGTATGTGGGAATGATGGTGAATCACTGGGCCTCATTCTCTACCTAAAAGCTAGTACCCATTTCTTCTATGGTTAGTAAAATAAAAGCACAATAAAAATCATGTGATGAGCATGACATCTTTGATGATAAGAGAGACTCAACCCACATTTTTTTGGACAGGAAAAAAAAGAAAAATGAAGATGGGGGAACGACGCCTCCTCAGGTCCAGTGGGGATAGAAGTCCGGATTCTCAGTACCCAAGGATAAGTGAGGAGCTTCTAGTCATTGCTGGGTGGGAGAGAATTCTGGCTCCTCCTGAGGTCTCCTTCAATACTATCTGGCTGGGAGGGATTGGAGGTTGATGCTGCTACCCACTTACACCAAGGGAGGAGGAACTGATTATAGTCTGACAAAGATGAGAGCTCTGGCTCCCTACATGCCCTCCTCTGACACCATCTCAGGAGGTGGGGGGATTTGGGTACATTTTTACAGTTTGGACAGGGATAGGTGTCTAAGCTATCCATTGGCCTTTGCTAGTGTGAAGTGGGATGAAAGATTTTTTGGTATGGTGTTTGCCTGGAGTAGAGACATTATTTTGGAAGTTTTCTGTCTTGCCAGCTGCCTTCTTGGTTCTTCAGCTTGAGAGAACAAGATTTTGTTAGGATTTTTTTTTCTTTTCTCATTAGAGTTCCTGAGTTGTTATCTTTTTAAGTTATATCATGTCATTCCTTGGGCCCCTATCCAGTCTCCCTTCTTATAATGTTTGTTTTATAGATTATGTCCACTATTATAATTGTATGTAGCAGGAGGAATATGGAAAATTATGTCTACTCTTTTTACCCTAAGCAGAAGTCACCTGCTTTTACTTTATGATGGTAATATTTTCTCCTTTTTATTTGCTATATATATTTAGTCATTTTGAACAAATTTCTCATATATCTAATAGATTTACTACTGATTTGAGGGGGAAGCAGGAGGTTACTCTATTTTGTCCACTGACTCTTGTTCACTGGGGATAGGTTCCTCGTGTTTTGTGAGTTTGACTGTGAACTCAAACTCAGCAGGACTTCAGTTCAGTTCAGTCGCTCAGCCGTGTCCAACTCTTTGCGACCCCACGAATTGCAGCACGCCAGGCCTCCCTGTCCATCACCAACTCCTGAAACTTGCTCAAACTCATGTCCATTGAGTCAGTGATGCCATCCCACCATCTCATCTTCTGTTGTCCCCTTCTCCTCCCGCCTTCAAACTTTCCCAGAATCAGGGTCTTTTCCTATGAGTGAGCTCTTCGCATCAGGTGGCCAAAGTACTGGAGTTTTAGCTTCAACATCAGTCCTTCCAATGAACACCCAGGACCGATCTCCCTAAGGATGGGCTGGTTGGATCTCCTTGCAGTCCAAGGGACTCTCAAGAGTCTTCTCCAATACCACAGTTCAAAAGCATCAATTCTTTGGTGCTCAGCAGCAGGACTTCGTGTGTCTAAATCCATGTGATCCTTCAGAGACGTTTTTGTTTTTGCTTTTCCAAAGGCCACTCAAACTTCATTGTGCCACCCCATGAACAGTAGCCCGCCAGGCTCCTCTGTCCATGCAATTCTTCAGGAAGAATACTGGAGGAGGTTGCCACTTCCTCCTCCAGGGGATCTTCCTGACCCAGGGGTCGAACTCATGTCTCCTTCGTATCCTGCATTGGCAGGCAGATTCTTCACCACTGCCCACCAGGGAAGCCCCTGGTTCTCAATATTATATGTGAATTTATCAGGTAATTGTGTTCAAAATATACATACCATATAAATTCAAACTCTAAACTTATTTGTGAGTAATCCCGCTATTGTAATTTCCAAGAGGAAGCATTTTTATATCCATAAGTTTGGAGTGAAGACAGATATTCTGGTCTTTTCCTTGTGCTACTTAGTTTTCTCTGCTAGTCCATACTTTCACTGAAGTTCCCAGACCCAAACAGTCCTGCACAAACAAAATTTACCCCTGATAGTCAAGCACTGCCCATCACTTTCATGACCTACAGTCACTTTCCATTAACATTCCCCTCCCAAAACTTCCACTATTTCAGGTACCATGATGTCCTTCATTTCTGTTAAATAATACCAAAAACTCATAAGTATTTTTATTATTTTTTTAAATTTCAATAGTGTTGCCAATAGAGGTATAATCTTGGTTTTCTAATCCATAGATATTTTGCAAGGATGGAATGAGATGATATATAAAAATATAACTTATAAACTTTATGTGATCATTGAATATATGTTTTGCTTTATCATTCCCATTGTTGTATGACACAATCCTATATTAGGTTATTGTCTTTTGAGTCTGTGTTTCACAGAACAATCAACAAAACCTTATAGAATGGGAAAGTTATGGAGGAAAAATGAGTCTAAAACTGTTTAAAATATAATTGGCATTAAATCCTATCCCATAGAACTATTTCTTCTATGTGTGGTATATCAAAAGCATAATTTACCTTTGGTCATGGACTTTCTTTCAAAGACCAGAAGTCAGAAGTTAAAGGTACTTGAATCATTTCTCCTTCTTGCCAATTATGAGTGTGTTCAACTAACTTAATTTGTATGACACTCACTCACAGTTTTCTAATTGGTGAAAGAAGGTTACACTATGAGTAAGAATTGAATATTAAATTTGAGTTTGAAAATGTAACCTTTTTTTGAAAATTCAAAATAATAATTTTATACTTTTAGAGAGCCTTAAAATATGTATTCTCAATTATGTTTTATTGGTCAAGGTAAATTAAGAGGGCATGACATGGAGATAGGGAAGAGAATACATCGAGCAAAGTGACACATTTAACACTATTAGAAAAAATCCTCTCTTTATATATGGAGAGATGTCTATTTTTGGATGTACTCTTTGAATCACCAACTTTAAGTGTCAATTCTGAACTTCGATTTAATACACTGAAATATGTAAACATTACTTGTGGAGTCACATTTTAGTATTTGTAACATCATTAAAGTAAATATGCAAATATATTTGGTTTCTGAATTCAGATGAGTTCTGCAACATAACCTATGTGCTCTTTGACCTCTAAGTTTGGTTTGTTTGCAATGAGACTTTAGATTGCAAGAAATAATCTGCCAAAAAGTTTATCTCAGTGTAATTAGTTCCTTAGTTCAGATAAAAATAGCTTGAATAGCAAGGAATATAGTTGTTTGTGTTTGTATACATATATGAAGAAAGAAGAGAGAGGGAATGAGGTCTACAATCAGAAGGACTTATTCTGTCAACTAAAATGGTGAGAACTGTGCCAAGTTCTCCTCATCTGTAAAATTTATGACAATAATGATACCAGATAAAATAATGACTAGAAAATAACTGTAAATTAATTACTATCTTAAAACTTGAAAATATGATTTACATATTATACATATGGGTATTTTGTACATCTCCATATTTACCAAGTAGATTGGAAGAAGCTTGAATTTGATCACATTTTTTTAGGAAAAGAAGACTTTTATTGACGTATAGTTGATTTACAATATTATATTAGCTTCAGGAGTACAGCATACTGATTCAGTATTTTTACAGTTTATATTCCATTAGAAGTTATTGCAGGATAATGGCTATAATACTCTGTGCTATACAGTGCATCCCTGTTGTATATCTATTTTATACACAGTCATTTGTGTATTTTTGGCTTCCCTGGTGGCTCAGACAGCCTGCAATGCTGGAGACCTGGGTTGGATCCCTGGGTTGGGAAGATACCCTAGAGAAGGAAATGGCAACCCACTCCAATACTCTTGTCTGGAAAGTTCCATGGATGGAGAAGCCTGGTAGGCTACAGTCCATTGGGTCGCAAAGAGTCGGACATGACTGAACGACTTCACTTTCACTTTCACACAGTCATTTGTATCTCTTAATTCCAGACCCCTAACTGGCCCCTCTCCCATTTCTTCTCCCCACTCGTAATCACTAGTTTGCTTTCTATATCTGTGAGTGTGTTTCTGTTTTACTGTATGCCTTCATTTGTTTACTTTTTAAATAATGCACATAAGTGGTATCATAGTGTATTTGTTTTTCTGTGTCTAACTTATTTTACTAAATGTAATATTCTCTAGGTCCATCCACATTGCTGCAAAAGACAGAATTTCATTCTTTTATATGGCTGAGTAATATTCCATTGCTATACATATATATCTTTTTTATTCATTTATCTATGATGGACACTTGGGTTACTTCTAATAATGGCTATTGTAAACAGGGCTACTATGAATATCAAGGTGTGTATATCTTTTTGAATTAGTGCTTTCATTTTTTCCAGATGTGTGTGTGTGTGTACAGTGGAACTGCTAAATCATATGGCAGTTCTATTTTTAGTTTTTTTTAATACTGTTTTTTACTGCACCAATTTACATTTCCATTAATAATCTACAAGGGTCCCCTCAGAAAAAGAAGACTTTTAATATTATGGTTGGTGTCCATAGTAGGTTGCCTCAAAATGCGCCTCAGTGGCATACTGATTATTAAAGTTACTATCTTGATTCTTAAAGTTACTTAATAAATGACCATTGCAAGAAGGACACTCTGACTGACCCACATTTCTGCCTGCTGAAAGTAGGAACTCTCTTATATGAGGGGTTGCACCCTCTGTATCTGCAGGTAGAAAGACACACGTATCACCAAAGACAGGGAATTGGACCAAGAAGCCTACAGAAGCAAACCTTGTTACTTCTTTACTTTACTATCCCAAGTGCAAACTCTGCTTAGATTCTTCACTAACTGGGCACCCAAATCCTAAGTTTCTTTGTCCTGTCAATTCCTCACAAATTTATTGTTTATTGTTTGTTTGTTTTTTGTCTAAAATGTATAAAAGCTGCCTACTTTGGCCTCTTATTAGGTTTCATCTCTGTGAGAGCTTCATATGGATGAATTAAAATGTGTTTCTTTTTCCCCTGTTAATCTTTGTGTCAGTTTTTTTTACTAGTTTATCCACAAGACCTCACAAGGGGTAATAGGAAAAATACACCCCACCCCTTCCCAACATTATAAATAATTTTGCCATGAAATGTAAAAAAATTATTTCACAAGCAAAAGACAGGGTGTCCTATTCTCCTGTTATCTAAGATAGCTAGTTTGCTGTTCTATAAGCAAAAGATATGAAAAGGAAGAAAATGTGTCCGATGGTATTTGAGACACAACAGTAATTCACAGAAGAAGGTACAACGACCTGGCTATTATCATGGGCCGCTGTTCGCCACAAAGGAGAACTGGAAGACCGTTAGGAACACACCTGTCGGTGCCCCAGTTTCTGCATTGCTGATATTACCTTCTTATTTCTCAAGGTGTAGATCAAGGGGTTTAAAAGAGGAATAAAACCTGTGTAAAATATTGAGAGAAGCTTATCCACTGGGAGACTGCTAAAGGCCAGGTATAAATGAAGATGCAGGGCCCAAAGAAGAGGGTTACGACGGCGATGTGGGCAGTCAGGGTGGCCCTTGCTTTGGCCATGCCCGCTGAGGAACGCCGCCGCACAGTGCCCAGGATGACCATGTAGGAGGCCAGCAAGAGCCCAAAGGAGCACCCGGCCATTTAGACCTCTGTCTGACAGCATCAGGACCTCCAGAGTGAAGGTGTCTGTGCAAGCAAGTTTGATAACCAGGGGAAGGTCACAGAGAAAACTGTCCACTCTGTTGGGGCCACAGAATGGGAGGTTTACTGTGAAGACCAACTGACCGACTGAGTGCAGAACCCCAGTGAGCCAGGAGCCCACCACGAGGCTGATGCGCTTGCGCACATTCATGATGGTGACATAATGCAGCGGCGACATATGGCCACGTATCTATCGTATGCCATGGCCACAGGGAGCATCATCTCACCACCGGCAAAGACATGCAGGAAGAATATCTGGGCCATGCAGCCTTCAAAGGAGATGGTCTTGTGCTCCACGAGGAAGTCAGCAATCATTTTGGGGGAAGCAAAGGTGGACAGACACACATCAGTGAAGGAGAGGTTACTGAGTAGAAAGTGCATGGGTGTGTGTAGGGAGGGTCCAGAGAAGATTGTGAGCACTATGAGCAGGTTCCCCAGCAAAACAGATAAATAGAAAAGTGTAAAAAATGCAAAATAGAAAAGTTGTAGCTCTCGAGAACCTGAAAGACTGTGCAACACAAACTCCGTCACGCCTGAATTATTTTCTTGGTCCATGGTTTCAAATTTCTGAAACTGGGTCGGAAATGTTCCTGTAAAGTAAAATAGAAATATATCATAGAATTGGGAGAGAAAATGAGTAAGGCCAAGCTTGCTGTCAAATCCCTCTCAACATACTTACATTCCTTATTAGCACATTAAATACATGTTGCATACAATCATTTATTTTTTAATGACTGGATAACTCAGCTTTCATCTCTGCATTGGAGCATGATAGTTTTATTCTAAAAATAGAAGTTTACCAATCATCACAATTCCCGAAACAGGAAAGAAACTCTACACTCATACTGACAGCTTTCAAATACTATGTCTTGTAATTTCTAGCAATATGACCTTGGGTATATTAATTAAACTCTCTGGGCTTCACTTTTTGCAACTGTAAACTGGAGAAAATAATAATATATGACTCATAGGATTTTTGTAAAGATTAAAAGAATTACAAATGTCCCTTGCTTATTGAAAGTTTGCTTTACAGAAAAAGACTTATATTAGTGCCTGTTTTGCTAACTTAAATTCAAAGAAGACTTTTGCTTTTATAAAAAAAAGGAGAAAAGCAAAAATAGTGTTTGGCGTTTATTTTACAGTGAGTTGTGATAGAGGCGTCAAGATCCATGAATAGCAAGAAGTGGCACTGCCAAGTTTCTTCCCAGGACAACACTTAGGTTCTTAGCATCTGGCCAGCATAGCTGTGAACTGTATCTGTGAGTGTCTGTGTTTTATCTCAGGTCATTTGTGCATCCATTAGCAAGTTATGTCCTAAGGTAATTACTGCTTCATTTTATGCATTTTTTTCTTGCAAATGTTTCACTGATATGCCCTATTTTGGGATTGTAGGGAATATCTCAGTTCAGTTCAGTCGCTCAGTCGTGTCCGACTCTTTGCGACCCCATGAATCACAGCACACCAGGCCTCCCTGTCCATCACCAACTCCCGAAGTTCACTCAAACTCATATCCATGGAGTTGGTGATGCCATCTAGCCATCTCATTCTCTGTCGTCCCCTTCTCCTCCCACCACCAATCCCTACCAGCATCAGAATCTTTTCTAGTGAGTCAACTCGTCGCATGAGGTGGCCAAAGTATTGGAGTTTCAGCTTTAGCATCAGTCCTTCCAATGAACACCCAGGATTGACCTCCTTTAGAATGGACTGGTTGGATCTCCTTGCAGTCCAAGGGACTCTCAAGAGTCTTCTCCAGCACCACAGTTCAAAAGCATCAATTCTTCGGCGATCAGCCTTCTTTGCAGTACAACTCTCACAGCCATACATGACCACTGGAAAAACCATAGCCTTGACTAGATGGACCTTTGTTGCCAAAGTAATGTCTCTGCTCTTTAATATGCTATCTAGGTTGGTCATAACTTTCCTTCCAAGGAGTAAGCGTCTTTTAATTTCATGGCTGCAATCAGCATCCGCAGTGATTTTGGAGCCCAAAAAAATAAAGTCTGACACTGTTTCCACTGTTTTTCCATCTATTTCCCATGAAGTGATGGGACCAGACGCCATGATCTTTGTTTTCTGAATGTTGAGGGAATATCTATATAATATTAATAGAGAAAACACTTAATGTTAGCCCACGTTCATGCACCTGACACACAGAGAGTTCAAACAAACCAAAATATCAGAGTTTGTAGCAGAGAAAGCTTTATAGAAGGGCCATGAAAGGAGACGGGTGACTCAAGCCCAAAAATATAGGCATTTTTAAAAGCCAGATGAGGGAGAAGGGTCACAAGGTTTGTGATCATCCATCTCATGCACAATCCTCTGATTGGCTGATGGCAAGGTAACAGGGCAGTGCCATAGGGGTTAACAGTATCAGTCCTAGGCTCCAGGAGGCCTGGGGCTATGTGCTCCTGGTCATCAAGTACTTAACATCTTCCATTGGATAAAACAACTCAGGAAATGTGCATCAAATACTATTATCTAGGTACTTCAGAGAGCAGCTAAAGCAGAGTCTGTGGGGGAAGGCCTGTTGGGAAAGGCCTCATAAGGTCCACCTCTATTAAACTTATAACAATACTTCGTCCATAAAAGCTATTCAGTAGTTGTTAGGTACAATGCCTCTGTTATTGTACAATAACTCAAACTCATGTCCATCGAGTTGGTGATGCCATCCAGCCATCTCATTCTCTGTCGTCCCCTTCTCCTGCCCCCAATCCCTCCCAGCATCAGAGTCTTTTCTAGTGAGTCAACTCTTCGCATGAGGTGGCCAAAGTATTGGAGTTTATCATAAAAACTCCAATAATGATAAAATATTTCCATGTGTTAATTAATGTAGTATTTAAATATCAAAGTGTGATATTTGATATCATCCTGCTTAAGAGAATGGTTATGCCATGCACTTTAGTGGCACCTCTTTACACAAAGACCATTTTCCACCTTAGGCAAAATAATCAAGATAGTAAATAAAGTCTATCTTTGGAGAATTCCACGGACAGAGGAGCCTGGTGGGCTACAGGCTCTGTAGTCACAAAGAGTCAGACACCACTATCACTACACTTCACTTAGTTCCTCTGCCTCTACTTTCCTTTATCCATCAACTCAGTGGATCTTTCCCCTTTTGACTGCTCCAACTTAAGAATTCAAGGTCATCAAGCTCCTTTCCACAGATGCCTAGTAAAACCTGCAGTCAGATAAAGTAGTGTTCTTAACTGTCCAAACCTCTATTTCTTTATCTGAAATTAAGGAAACTTTCTAGAGCAGTCTGAGACCCATGTACTAAAATCATCTGTATACAAAACTCTTGCTAATGTTATACTCACAGAAAAGCTTATAAAGGTCTACCCTAAAGTGTTAATGGTGGTTATCTCTGAGTGAAAGAATGCAATAAATTTATTCCTTATACATTTTTATGTTTGCTGAAGTTTTTTTGTTGTTGTTGCTCTGCGATAAGTATATATAATCTTTCCAATCAGAAGAAAAAGTAAACCATTTTTTAATTAATAAGATTATATTTTTTAATTTAGAAAAGTCAAGTAAGGAATAAGAATAAAAATTATCTGTAATGAGAACACAGAGATAACTGTATATATAAAAGGTATACCATTATATACACAGTACATATTATTTTAAACACACCACTTAACAATATATAATAAATATCTCCCAGGTCAATACACTGGGATTTTATACCACTTTTAAAATATATTTGTTGTATTTTATTATATGGACATTTTGAATTTTATTATTAATGTATAATAACCTTGCTTTTATTTAGCTATAACTGAAGAGAAAACGTTAAAATTTTACATAACCTCCTACTCCTTCTGCCTCTGTAACTCAGCTTGCTCCTTGCAAAGTCTGGATTGCGTAGGTTTCAGAAAGTGGGGACTCACAATACTAGGAACTGGAGCTTATCTCACTCACCCTTGTCCTGTTCTTTGCAATCGCCCAGCCCCTGCAAACCAGCAAACCCACTTAATCATGCTTGTCCATATAGAAAAGCTCTGTAACCCCTTTGTTCAGGGCTCAGAGCTTAGAGTGATAACTCCTCTGGGCCCACCAGCATAATAAACCTGAGTTCTCCAACTCTCCAAGTGTGGTGTTTGGTTTCTCGAGTACTGGTTTTTTCAACATAATTTTATGATTATATACATTATTTATTTAGGATACATCATTATAATTATGCACTTCAGAGTTTTTAAATTAACTATACCAAAATTTATCTCACTAAAATGATATTTGAGGATGCCCATTCTTCACCTCCCATTCTCTTGACAAGACAGTGAATTATAGTTTGGTTTTTTAATTTTGCTAATTTGCTATATGAATCTGCATCTTGGGAATTCCCTGGCAGTCCAGTGGTTAGGACTCCATGCTTTCAGTGCTGTGGGCCTGGTTTAAATCCCTGGTCAGGAAACTAAGATGCTACAAGTCACACAATACAGCTCCCCAAAGAAAAGAAAACGCATCTCACTGATATATGAATGTATTTAATGATTATTAGTGGGGTTAACCACTAATCCCTGAATTGTCCATTTGTACTTTTTTCACTCCACAATTGCTTTTCCATGTCTTTTGCCCATTTTCTAATGGACTCTTCATCTGTTTAATATGTATTTATGAAGACACATATTAATGCATATCTTTTTTACAAATACATTTTAAATATCACTAAAAGGGTGAGGGAAGGCAAGGAATGAAAATTTTCAGCATACCTCTGGAATAACTCCATGAAATTTCTATTCCATCTAGTTAGTCTAATACCAGAAAAGGAACCTTATAAATAAACTAATCTCTTTTGCATGTTCCTTGTAATAGGAAATATCTTATCCCTCACTTTAACGCCTTAAAATAAGAAAGCCTCACTATAAGGACTTTCCAGAAAAAGATAAAAATACCAGAGCTTCCTTTGATCAGAAGATAGTCTAAGATATATATTTTTTTATTACCTAAGGGAGGACCTACTTTTGCATTCCAATCCCCTATAATGAAAAGGACATCATTTTTTGGTGTTAGTTCTAAAAGGTCTTGTAGGTCTTCATAGAACCATTCAACTTCAGTTTCTTCATTGTTACTGGTCAGAGCATAGACTTGGATTACCGTGATATTGAATGGTTTGCCTTGGAAATGAACAGAGATCATTCTGTCATTTTTGAGATTGCATCCAAGTACTGAATTTCAGACTCTTTTATTGAACATGATGGTTACTCCATTTCTTCTAAGGTATTCCTGCCCACAGTAGTAAGTACAATGGTCATCTGAGTAAAATTCACCCATTCCAGTCTATTTTACTACGCTGATTCCTAAAATGTTGATGTTCGCTATTCCAATTTGCCTTGATTCATGGACCTAACATTTCAGGTTCCTATGCAATATTGCTTTTTATAGCATTGGACCTTGCTTCTTTTATGAGTCACGTCCACAACTGGGTGTTTTTGCTTTGGCTCCATCCCTTCATTCTTTCTGAAGTTCTTTCTCCACTGATCTCCAGTAGCATATTGGGCACCTACCGACCTGGGGAATTCATCTTTCAGTGTCCTATCTTTTTGCCTTTTCATACTGTTCATGGGATTCTCAAGGCAAGACTACTGAAGTGGTTTGCCATTCCCTTCTCCAGTGGACCACATTTTGTCAGAACTCTCCACCATGACCTGTCCATCTTGGATGGCCCTACAGGGCATGGCTTTGTTTCACTGAGCTATTTCACATCCTAAAAGATGATGCTGTGAAAGTGCTGCACTCAGTATGCCAGCAAAATTGAAAAACTCAGCAGTGGCCACAGGACTGGGAAAGGTCAGTTCGCATTCCAATCCCAAAGAAAGGCAATGCCAAAGAATGCTCAGACTACCACACAATTGCACTCATCTCACACGCTTGTAAAGTAATGCTTAAAATTCTCCAAGCCAGGCTTCAGCAATACGTGAACCGTGAACTTCCAGATCTTCAAGCTGGTTTTAGAAAAGGCAGAGGAACCAGAAATCAAATTTCCAATATCCTCAGGATTATCGAAAAGGCAAGAGAGTTCCAGAAAAACATCTATTTCTGCTTTATTGACAATGCCAAAGCCTTTGACTGTGTGGATCACAATAAAACTGTGGAAAATTCTTCAAGAAATGGGAATATCAGACCACTTGACCTGTCTCTTGAGAAACCTATATGCAGGTCAGGAAGCAACAGTTAGAATTGGACATGGAACATCAGATTGGTTCCAAATAGGAAAAGGAGTACATCAAGGCTATATTTTGTCACTCTGCTTATTTAACTTATATGAAGAGTACATCATGAGAAATGCTGGGCCGGAGGAAGCACAAGCTGGAATCAAGATTGCCAGGAGAAATATCAATAACCTCAGATATGCAGATGACACCACCCTTACAGCAGAAAACAAAGAGGAACTAAATAGCCTCTTTATGTGGGTGAATGAGGAGAATGAAAAAGCTGGCTTAAAACACAACATTCAGAAAAAAAAAAGATCATGGCATCCAATTCCATCTCTTCATGGCAAATAGATGGGAGAAACAGTGGAAACAGTGGCAGAGTTTAATTTTTTGGGCTCCTAAATCAGTGCAGACCGTGATTGCATCCATGATATAAAAAAACACTTACTCCTTGGAAGAAAAGTTATGACCAACCTAGACAGCATATTAAAAAGCAGAGGCATTACTCTGCCAACAAAGGTCTGTCTAGTCAAGGCTATGGTTTTTCGAGTAGTCATGTATGGATGTGAGAGTCGGACTATAAAGAAAGCTAAGCACCGAAGAATGGATGCTTTTGAACTGTGGTGTTGGAGAAGACTCTTGAGAGACCCTTGGACTGCAAGAGACTGCATCCCTTAGGATATAACCAGTCCATCCTAAAGGAAATCAGTCCTGAATATTCATTGGAAGGACTGATGTTGAAGCTGAAACTCTAATCCTTTGGCCACCTGATGTGAAGAGTGACTCATTTGAAAAGACCCTGATGCTGGGAAAGATTGAAGATGAGAGGAGAAGGGGACGACAGAGGATGAGATAGTTGGATGGCATCATCGACTCAATAGATATAAGTTTGAGTAAACTCCGGGAGTTGGTGATGGACAGGGAGGCCTGGTGTGCTGCACTCCGTGGGGTCGCGAAGAGTCAGACACGACTGAGCAACTGAACTAAACTGAACCAGCTGAGGGTTCTGTAATTGATTTGTTGGAAAATGAAATGCGACTCTAGTTTCAGTATAGGAGAATATGATTAGGAGTATGCATCTGATGGTTGCGGAAATGACAAGAGGAGAGAAAGGCTAGAGGAGAATAATTGCAATTGGAAGTTATACCTCAGGAGTTCCTTATATGCCTTCTGAAGTCAAGATGGGTATGTACAAAGAAGAACAAAGGGATTAAACATTTTAGGAATAGGATATTCAGACTCATTCAGTTGATTGCAAGCAAGGACTGAGAGAGAGGGAGGGAAATCAGAATGAGAAGACCAATCAGAATGTAAAAATCCTGGAAGAGCCAGGAAGACTTTACAGCCCATGGAATTTCAAACTCTGATTCATGGAACCCTGGATGTGTTGTGCAGGTGCCCCCATGTGCTCTTAAAGGGAACTGAAGACTCCAAATCTTATCTCCTCCAATCCACTATAATCATGTTAGCTTTACATTCATCTGTTTTCATAGTAACATCCCGCAATTCCATAATAAATAAAAAGTGTTCCAGTGCTTATTTTTTATGGCTGAGAAAAAAAATAATTTAGCTAGGTTTCCTTCTTCTGTACATGATGAAATGGGATTCAAGAACGTTAAACTGTTTAAAAGATTTGAATCTAAAAACTGTGCTTCCTGACTGAAAGCTCAAACTTTTCTACAGATTTGCTCCATCAGCGGAAGTATCAGAAAAAGGGTGCTGCTTCCTGCGGTAGGAATATTTAGTAGACTTAGGTACTCATTTCTGGTTGTTTACATAGCATTGTATGAGGGTGGGGAGGGAAGGGGAAGCATTTTTGCTTAGAACCTTTCTATGGCTTGGAGAAAGAAATGAGGATTAAATATCAGTTGTGGAATGAGTAGCTTTTTACTCCCACTATGTTTATGCAGAGTAGTTTGGTTGTTTTTTTTTTTTTTTTCTTTTTTGCTTTCAATAGCATTAAGACCAATTTATTCAATGACATTTTTGCATGCCTACCAAATGGCCACCTCATGCGAAGAGTTGACTCACTGGAAAAGACTCTGATGCTGGGAGGGATTGGGGGCAGGAGGAGAAGGGGACGACAGAATGAGATGGCTGGATGGCATCACTGACTCGATGGACGTGAGTCTGAGTGAACTCCAGGAGTTGGTGATGGAAAAGGAGGCCTGGTGTGCTGTGATTCATGGGGTCGCAAAGAGTTGGATATGACTGAGTGACTGAACTGAACTGAACCAAATACCACGCAATTTTCCAAGCTTAGTGGATGTAGCAGTGAATGAAGCAAAGCTGCTGTCCTCAATTAAGCTTTTACTGGGTAGTTGGGAGAAACAAACAAATTTATTGTAAAGAAATAAGTACATGATATAATGCATTATATGGTAGTAAGTGCTATGGAGCAAAATATAAAACTGAAGCATGATAAATATTGTTGAAAACATTGTACTTGTAGATAGAGTTGTCACAGAAGACTTCACTGAAAAGATTACTTTAAGAGGAAACCTGAAGGAAATGAAGAGATAAGCATACAGATTTCAAAAGGAAGAAAGTTTCTTCCACAAGGAGGGGATATCAAATGCAAAGAGCCTGGTATAGGTGCTTGGAATTTCCAAAAACAGTAACAAGACAAGGCTGATTGAAGCGGGGTTAACAAGTGTGAGAAATGGTGAAGTTAAGATCAGAAAAGTAACAAGGGATAGGGGTATTGGGACTTAGAGTTGGTCATGACAACTTTAGTTTCAACGTGCAGGAAATGGATGAACACTTTGGAATGTTTTGGGCAAAGAAGTGACAAATTTTATCATGATTAGTTTGGCTGCTATATTAGAATATACTGAAGGCTAAGACTGGAAGCATGGAAACTTACCAGGTAAGAAGTTTTCACTGGAGTGACGTCATAATGTGCTTCTGGATCGTAATGTTTAATAATCTCCAAAATAACTGCCTTTTCAGTTTGCTGCCCTTTAAACCAACGTTCAGACACCACATTCGGGCTCAGTAATTACCTGATTCATAACATGTATGATGGAGGTTTTGTTCTAATTTTATTGTTATTGCTGTGCAGTCCCCTAGTCATGTCCAGCTCTCTGTGACCCCATGGACTGCAGCGCCGAGCTTCCCTGTCCTTCGCTCTCACCCGGAGTTTGCTCAACTCACGTCCATTGAGTCAGTGATGCCTCAGTCTCACCCTTTGCTGTCCTTGTCTTATTGCCAAGTGTCTAAAGTTCATGTCTGTGTGTATAAATCTTTTATGGGTCTGCATGTAAGTGATATCATACAGTGTTTGTGTTTCTCTGTCTGACTTATTTCTCTTAGCATAGCACCCTCAAACTTCATCTATATTGGTGCAAATGGTTGAGCAGTATTCCATTGTATATATAAGTATACTGCTTCTTCTTTATCTGTGCATCTGTTGATGGACACTTAGGTTGCTTCCATATCTTGGCAATAGTAAATAATGAGGCTACAAACACTGGGGTTCATGTATCATTCTGAATTAGTGTTTGGGGAAGGAGGTTTTCTTTGAATATATATTCAGAAGTGAAATTGTTTGGTCATTAGTAGCTCTATTCTTTAGTTTCTTGAGAAACCTCCATACTGTTTCCCACAGTGACTATACCAATGTACATTCACATCAACAGTGTACAAGGGTTCCCTTTTCTACAGATCCTCACCACTTGTTATTTATCTACCTATTGGCCATCAGCATTTTCTCTTTGGAAAAATGTCTACTCAGTTCTTCTGTCCATTTTTAAATCAGGTCATTGCTTTATTTGATGCAGAATTGTATGACACTTCTTACATATATTGGCTGTTAACCCCGTATCAGTCATATTTGCAAATATTTTATCCCATTCAGTAGGTTGTGTTTTTGTTTTGTTGATCAGTTCCTTTGGTGTGAAAAGCTTTTAAGTTTAATTAGGTCCCATTTGTTTATTTTTTCCTTTGCTTTAGGAGATAGGTCCAAAAATATTGCTATGATTTATGTCAAAGCGTGTTTTCTTCTAGGAGTTTTATGGATCTAGTCTTATATTTAGGTCTTTAATATATTTTGAGTTTATTTTTGCATGTGGTGTTAGAATGTTCTAATTTTATTCTTTTACATGTAGCTGTCCAGTTTTTCCAGCACCACTCATTGAAGAGACTGCCTTTTTTTTTTTTTTTAACAAGATGAAATGTGTTTAGAGCAATACCTCTCGCATGGTGAATATTCTACTAGCTATTATAATGGAGTTTTCTACCACATATTCTGATACATAAAATGTATGTATTGATCAAATATCCCTTAAAAATAACTGGGAAAAGACTACTTAAAAGGAGAATATATTATTATTAGAATTACTAATTAATACTTGAAGAGGGAAATTTTAATTGCAGGAGGACAGATTAATTACTATAAAATGAGAAGAAGGAAACAGACAGAAATGTTCCCGAAATTAAAACACTATTTATTTGAATAATTCTTCATCTGCTAACAAAATACAGAAAAGTAAATCGTTGTGCCTTGAATAGATGAGACTGTCTTTTCTCGGTGGTATATTCTTCCTTCCTCTGTTGTAGGTTAATTGACCATAAATCACTGCAGACAGTGAATGCAGCTATGAAATGAAAAGATCCTTGCTCTTGGAAGGAAAGCTCTGACAAACCTAGACAGCATATTAAAAAGCAAAGAAATCACTTTTCTAACAAAGGTCTGAATAGGCAAAGATGTTTTTACCAGTACTCACGTGCAGTTGTGAGCACAGAAGATTGCTGAGTGCAGAACCGTGACTACTTTCGAATTGTGGTGCTGGAGAAGACTCTTGAGAGTCCCTTGGACTGCAAGGAGATTGAACCAGTCAATCCTAAACGAAATCAACCCTGAATATTCATTGGAAGGACTGATGCTGAAACTGAAACCAATACTTTGGCCAGCTGATGAGAAGAGCCAACTCATTGAAAAAGACTCTGATGCTGGGAAAGATTGAGGGCAAAAGGAGAAGAGGGCAGCAGAGGATGAGATGATTAGATAACATCACTGACTCTATGGACATGAATTTGAGCAAAGTCCAGGAGAAAGTGAAGGACAGGGAACTCTGGCATGCTGCAGCCCATTAGGCCACAAAGAGTCAGACATGACTCAGCGACTAAACAATAACAAATGGACAATAATTGCATGTGTTTATTTCTAGGCTCTCTATTCTGTTCCATTGATCTATGTGTCTGTGTTTGTGCTGGTAACATACTCATACAATTTAAATTATACAATAGTTTCTGAAATATCTTGTTACTGACATTAGGTAGCAAATATAAGCAAATTAACTATAAACTATAAAACTATATCACAAATAATTGTAGCTAGAGAATGCATAATTGTACATAAGCTTCGTTACTATAGATATTTAATAAAGAACATGTATTACCTTTGTCACTTTAAGCAAATAAAGTATTTTTAAAAAACGATGGTGGTCACCAAGAAAGGAGACAATCCATGTTTCCTTGAGTATATTTCTGTCTACTCACCTCAACACATCTAGTCTTAGGGGAGAGAGTTGATCAGGCAGCCTGGAACATACATAGCGGGTCTTCAGTTTATGCATTGCCAATTTCATCTGTTTCTCAATGTGTAGATAATGGGGTTCAGTAGAGGTGTGAAAACGGTAGAGAACACAGAAAGGACTTTATCCACTGGGAAGCTGCTGAAAGGCCAGGCATAGATGAAGATACAGGGCCCAAAAAAGAGGGTAAGCACAGTGATGTGGGCAGTCAGAGCGCTGCGGGCCTTGGTCATGTCCACTGAGGAACGGCGTTGCACAGTGACCAGGATGACTGCGTAGGAGACCAGCAAGAGCAGGAATGTAGCCACCCCCATGAGACCACTATCCAAAGCATCAACACTTCAGGGACATACGTATCCGAGCAGGCAAGTTTGATGACCAAAGTAAGGTCACAGTAATAACTGTTCACAACATTTGGACCACAGAAGGGCAGGTTTACAGTGAAAGCTAGTTGGCTCAAGGAGTGCATGACCCCAATCACCCAAGAGCCTACTACCAGACCTGTACATTTGCACAAGTTCATGATGGTTGCATAATGGAGAGATTTGCATATGGCTCCATATCTGTCATATGCCATAGCTACAAGGAGCACCATCTCACCACCAGCAAAGACATGGAGTAAGAATATCTGGGCCATGCAGCCCTCGAAGGAGATGGTCTTGGGTTCATGAAGGAAATCATGAATCATCCTGGGGGTTGCATAAGTGGCCAGAAAGACATCAAAAATGGAAAGATTACTGAGCATTATGTACATAGGTGTATGCAGAGCAGGTTCAGAGATCACTGTGAGTACAATGAGGAGGTTTCCCAGCACAACGAGGATATACAAGAAATTAAACAACATGAAGAAGAAATACTGGAGCTCCCAGGAACTGGAGAGCCCCAGCAACACAAACTCAGCCACCCTAGAATTATTTTCTTGGTTCATGAAATACCTACAAAGAGAAACATTGATTTTTATCAAGAGCAAGAAAAGTAGACCCTGATCCTAAAGGGTTCTTCTCAACATTCATTTAAAATGCTCTGGATTTGCTCCTAATAGAAAATGTTTTATCTATAATTTTAACAAAGAGACTCTTCTCTCAATTATCCTTACTGATGAAGGATAGCTAAGAGGTGCAGATGCAGTAAATCAACACTTTATTTTATACATTTGTGGGTCAAATATGATGCTAAGCAAAAAAATAAATCTACATTGCAAATACAACAATTAATAGGAGGAGTTAAGGTTTCCAGAATTTTGTATTGCCTTCTTGCCTGGCTAATTTTCATTATCCACTTGGGATTATCCACAAGCAGCTTCAATTCTTAGAGAAGTCTCAGAGGCCACACTTACAAGGAAAGAACTGTGATTTTTACTGTGAGGGTCTCTCTCCTCTTGCCTCTGTCCTTTCTCTATTACTTAATTTCCACTACCACATCATTAAAACCATTTAATATATGTTGTCTCTGAAGTTATTATAGCTGTTTTGGTTTGAAATACAGTCCTTTGAAGCTAACATTGTATCATATGAAAAGAAGTAAACTGAGATGACCAGAATATAGTACAGAATATCAACAGATAAGGTGACAGCCATGAAATGCAAAGATCTGATTTATTAACATAGATCATTTGAAGGCCAAGTGTAGCATTTCACTTATCAATTCAGAAACCTTCCAAAAGATGATTTATATTCAGTATATGGAATTTCTAGGTTTTGTCTAGAATTTCTCAGACCTAGTGAAATAAGATATCTCCTTTAAAAAATATCCAGCTACACAATGATTTCTAATTAGACAAAAGTTGAGATAAGCAATAAGTGAAAACACGAATAACAAGATAATACACAATTGAGCAAATAAACACTTTGTCAATAGATTATAAAATAATCCGTTCTGACTATGTTCTCTCTGCAGCTTCTTTGGAAGAATGCAGAGAGAGCTTTTAAGAAGATAGATAAGACTTTGAGAATTCCTTAAAAAAAATATGTTTGTTTTTTTTTAAGAAAAAGTTTCTCACTTTTCATTTTCTATGTTATAATTAGAAGTGATAAGGGTCAGTATCTATAAAAAATAGTATAAAAAGCATAATGTCAGTGGGCAAAACTGTTTAGTTTGGAAGTGTTTTCACATACATTTTGTGTGCATTAAAGTACTTATAATAATCTGGTGAGGAGATGATTCGGTTCAGTTCAGTTCAGTTCAGTCACTCAGTCGTGTCCGACTCTCCGCGACCCCATGAATCACAGCACGCCAGGCCTCCCTGTCCATCACCAACTCCCGGAGTACACTCAAACTCATGTCCACAGAGTCGGTGATGCCATCCAGCCATCTCATTCTCCGTCGTCCCCTTCTCCTCCCACCCCCAACCTTTCCCAGCATCAGAGTCTTTTCCAGTGAGTCAACTCGTCTCATGAGATGGCCAAAGTATTGGAGTTTCAGCTTTAGCATCAGTCCCTCCAATGAACATCCAGGATTGATCTCCTTTAGAATGGACTGGTTGGATCTCCTTGCAGTATAAGGGACTCTCAAGAGTCTTCTCCAACACCACAGTTCAAAAGCATCGATTCTTCGGCGGTCAGCCTTCTTCACAGTCCAACTCTCACATCCATACATGACCACGGGAAAAACCATTGCCTTGACTAGACGGACCTTGGTCGGCAAAGTAATGTCTCTGCTTTTTAATATACTATCAAGGTTGGTCATAACTTTCCTTCCAAGGAGCAAGCGTCTTTTAATTTCATGGCTGCAATCAGCATCTGCAGTGATTTTGGAGCCCAAAAAAACAAAGTCTGACACTGTTTCCACTGTTTTTCCATCTATTTCCCATGAAGTGATGGGACCAGATGCCATGATCTTTGTTTTCTGAATGTTGAGCTTCAAGCCAACCTTTTCACTCTCCTCTTTCACTTTCATCAAGAGGCTTTTGAGTTCCTCTTCACTTTCTGCCATAAGGGTAGTGTCATCTGCATATCTGAGGTTATTGATATTTCTCCCAGCAATCTTGATTCCAGCTTGTGCTTCTTCCAGCCCAGCGTTCCTCATGATGTACTCTGCATATAAGTTAAATAAGCAAGGTGACAATATACAACCTTGACGCACTCCTTTTCCTGTTTGGAACCAGTCTGTTGTTCCATGACCGGTTCTAACTGTTGCTTCCTGACCTGCATACAGGTTTCTCAAGAGGCAGGTCAGGTGGTCTGGGATTCCCATCTCTTTCAGAATGTTCCACAGTTTATTGTGATCCACACAGTCAAAGGCTTTGGCATAGTCAATGAAGCAGAAATAGATGTTTTTCTGAAACTCTCTTGCTTTCTCCATGATCCAGCGGATGTTGGCAATTTGATCTCTGGTGCCTCTGCCTTGATTATTGTCCATATTTTTCATATGTGGGAACTGAGTATCAGAAAAGTTAACTAATGTGCTCAATATTATATTACTAGTCAGCAACACATCCAGAACCTTATCCCAGGGCTTTAAAACCCATACCACAATCCTTGATAATAGAGTCTCTAATAGAATCTAAAAAGTATGGTTTAAGAGTTTGTCACAAATGGAATTATCCAGATTGGAGGATGACAGGAGCTGAGTTTAGGCAGTTGATGTAAAATCGCATTTAATATTATTTAATGTACCATAAATGAACTTGAAAATAAGGGCCCTTTCTAGTTAAAAAGATAGGAGGTCATATATATTTGGTTAATGCATTTTGCTTAAAGAGATAAGTTTAAGTTTAAAATGTATTAGCTTGGAAAATTTTACTCTTTGATAGTATTTTCTAAATGAGTTATTGCTATGTGACGCTTTGCAAAGATTCTCCCAAAAATGTGAATGTAAAAAAATAATCAAGAGAATGAACAATGAATGCTGTGATGAAATAACCTAAACATTCCAAAGGATATTTAGGTCACTAACTGTCACCTGGAGTGGAACGGGCATCCTCTATTGCATTCTCTTGTGGGGAAGGGAATTTGTATCCAAAAGGAGTAAGTATAGGTCTAAGTAAGCATTCTTGATTATACCTTTTAATTTTGTCAGTCTCCTATGAAATGACAACTCTCTATTCGTGAAATTCAATGAGAAATTAATGAATGTGGAAGAAGGAGAAGAAAAATGCCAGAAATCCTCAGGGAGAGTAACACTGTATCCTACTGAGTGCCATTTTTGTCTATGTGTTGGACTGGACTGGGATGAACTGCTATAAATACAAAATGTTATGGAGAAAGAACTGGCAACCCACTCTAGTATTCTTGCCTGGAGAATCCCATGGACAGAGAAACCGGGCAGGCTACTGTCTATGGGGTTACACAGAGTCGGACACACCTAAAGCAACTTAGCATGCACATGGATATGCCTCTAGAAAACCTCCTTTGCTCAGAAGACCTTAAAATAAAATTTAAAATTTAGCTTAAATATTATAGATACAGATCCTTAAACCATTTTCCATCATAATCAAAGTAAAATTTTATGTGCCAGACCAACATGGATGTAAATATAATGTGGTTGAGGCAAAAGAATTTCAACTAAATTGTAAGTCCAAGTGTCACAAGTCATTGCTCCAAGTTTCTTTCTCTAGTTAAAGGTCCCAACCCTTTTTAAAGAAAGAAATCCCAAGCAAGTGGATCAAGCATGTGCTTGACACTAAATGAAGAAAACATACCAAGTTTACTTATCTGCAGATCTCAAGAAAGTTGAAACAAGTTTTGGTTTCTTTCAAATCAAATGCTCCTATAACAAAACTGAATCAGCTGTAAAACTATAAAAAAAATATTGACTTAGACAAACCACCTCTTCTTTACAACACTTTATGTCACCTTTTGCTCAATTTATTATTTCTCTATTTGGTTCAGGACTAGGGAATGAACTGGGACTGTGGGAGGTCTAATGTGTCCCATGGTGATTCTTTGTCGTTAGACATTTGCAGGTTTGTTGAATAGAGAAAATGGTTTCAGTTTAGAGAGCCAAATCATTTTCCATTTTCCCTCAGCTCCCAGAGCTCTGACCTTGCATCTTACCTCCACTGATGACAGGCACTGTGTTTCAAATTGATTTAGGGAAATCTGACACAAGAACTTATGAAATATTTTATGAAGAATTGAATCTTTAGTGATGTTTTCCACCTTAATGAGAATATGGAAAAACTCAGCAGAGAACATCTGATCCCCCCAATAAGAATATATAATAAAGTCCTCTTTTAATCTCAACTATTAAAAATCATTAATAGAGCATTCAATGTGAATATATTTGCATACCTGGGTTTTATGTTCTCATTTTTTAATGTAGGAGTTTTACCCATAGATTTACAAGTGAAACTGATGTGGGCTCGACGGGAAGATGGCGGAGGAATAGGACAGGGCGGCCACTTTCCCCCCAACAAAATCAACAAAAGAACATTTGAACGCTGAGTAAATCCCACAAAAAAACTTCTGAATACCGGCAGAGGACATCAGGCACTCAGAAAAGCATCCCATAGTCGTTGAAAGGAGGTAGGAAATAGATAAAAAGATAAAAAGAGAGACAAAAGAGGGAGGAACGGAGCTCCCTCCCGGAAAGGGAGGCTTAAAAAAAAAAAAAGAGAGAGAGAGAGAAGTGTCCAAACACCTGGAAACACTGGCGAGTGGAACCTCAGAGGGCCGCATAACTGGGAGACAAAAGACATAATTAAAACTCACAGACTAAGTGCCCAGAGGAAACTCTCAGCAGAGAAGCGGCGCAGACTCCCGCGCCCCTCACTAGCAGGCGAGGGCTGGGCAGGGAGGCGCCGGCAGCAGCGCTTAGAGGGAGAACTGGCGGCGGCGCTTAGAGGGAGAACGGCTGTGCGCTTAGAGGAAGAACCAGCGGCGGCGCTTAGAGGGAGAACCGGCGGCTGCGCTTGGAGGGAGACCCGGCGCCCGCGCTTGGAGGGAGATCCGGCGGCTGCGCTTAGAGGGAGAACCGGGCTTGGGCGCCCCAGCCCCCAGCCCCCACCAACGTGGGCAGGGAGGGCAGCCAGTGCCAGGGCGGGGGCAGCTGCAGCCCAAGAGAGGCTTCCCGTGCCAAGCTGCAGGCAGGCTTCCTTGCTGGCCAGGACTTCTTGGGTTTGGGCCGGTCGATATCCGCCTGAGAAACTGGTCCGGTTGTACCCCCAGAAAACCAAGCAGCAGGGACCAGGAAGGCGATAAGTCGCAGCGACTGCGCTTGCCAAACGTCTGGTCACCTGAGCTGCTAGGACCGGGGAAGGCACAAAACGCAGGCCCAGCCAAGTCTGTGCCTTTGTCGAGTACCCGAGGACCTGAACCTGAGCCGCTCAGACCTGGGAAGTGCATGCAACCCAGCGCCACCCGCAGACAGCTTGCAGCAGAGCAAACTAAAGCCTAAGCAGCATAAACAGGGAAAGCACACACGCCTCGAGCGGGAGCATTCCCAGTGTAGCCGAGACACCACGAGCACTCCCCACAGACGCCAGGGATATTTGTTAGCTGTTCCTCCCTCCCTACAGCAGGACTGAATAGGAGAGCCTGGGGAAAAAAAAAAAAAAAAGTGTCCACCACCGCATCCTGGTGTCAGGACGGGAATTAGACACTGAGGAGACCAGAAAACAGAAGAGGGAGAAGCCTTGAGCCTCCTGCAAGAATAAGACTGAAAACCAGAGGCAGAGGCTTAAGGCCAAATCCTGAGAACACCAGAGATCTCCAGTTCCAGAGAACATTAATTGATAGATACTCATCAAAGGCCTCCATACATACACTGAAACCAGGCACCACCCAAGGGTCAACAAGTTTCAGTGAAAGACATACTATGCAAGCTATCCAGCAACACAGGAGAATAGCACTGAGCTTCAATATACAGGCTGCCCAAAGCCACCCCAAACCCACGGACATCTCAAACTCATTACTGGACACTTCATTGCACTCCAGAGAGAAGAAATCCAGTTCCACCCACCAGAACATCTACTCAAGCTTCCCTAACCAGGGAACCTTGACAAGTCACCCATTCAACCCTACACACAACGAGGTAACTACATAATAAATAGAACTCCACAGACTGTCAGAAGACAGAAAGGCCACCCGAACACAGCAATATAAGCAAGATGAAGAGGCAGAGAAATACCCAACAAGTAAAGGAACAGGATAAATGCCCACCAACACAAACAAAAGAGGAAGATATAGGGAACCTACCCGATAAAGAATTTCGAATTTTAATTGTGAAAATGATTCAAAATCTGAAAGCAAAATGGAGTTACAGATAAATAAACTGGAGAAAAGGATGGAGAAGATGGAAGAAATGTTCAATAAAGAATTAGAGGAAATAAAAAAGAGTCAATATACAATGAATAATACAATAGACAAGATCAGAAACACTCTCGAGGGCACAAACAGTAGAATAACGGAGGCAGAAGACAGGATAAGCGAGCTAGAAGATAGAATTGTAGAAATAAATGAAACAGAGTCAGAAAAAGAAAAAAGAATTTAAAAAAATGAGGACAATATTAGAGACATATGGGACAATATTAAACGCCCCAACATTCGAATCATAGGAGTCCCAGAAGAAGAAGACAAAAAGAAAGACCATGAGAGAATACTCGAGGAGATAATAGTTGAAAATTTCCCTAAAATGGGGAAGGAAATAATCACCCAAGTCCAAGAAACACAGAGAGTCCCTAACAGGATAAACCCAAGGCGAAATACCCCAAGGCACATATTAATCAAATTAAGAAAGATCAAACACAAAGAAAAAATATTAAAAGCAGCAAGGGAAAAACAACAAATAACACACAAGGGGATCCCCATAAGGATAACAGCTGATCTTTCAACAGAAACTCTTCAGGCCAGGAGGGAATGGCAAGACATACTTAAAGTGATGAAAGAAAATAACCTACAGCCCAGATTACTATACCCAGCAAGGATCTCATTCAAATATGAAGGAGAAATCAAAAGCTTTACAGACAAGCAAAAGCTGAGAGAATTCAGCATCACCAAACCAGCTCTCCAACAAATACTAAAGGATCTTCTCTAGACTGGAAACACAGAAAGGGTATATAAACTTGAACCCAAAACAATAATGAAAATGGCAACGGGATCATACTTATCAATAATCACCTTAAACGTAAATGGGTTGAATGCCCCAACCAAAAGACAAAGGCTGGCTGAATGGATACAAAAACAAGACCCCCATATATGTTGTCTACAAGAGACACACCTCAAATCGAGGGACACATACAGACTGAAAGTGAAGGGCTGGAAAAATATATTCCATGCAAATAGAGACCAAAAGAAAGCAGTAGTAGCAATACTCATATCAGATAAAATTGATTTTAAAACAAAGGCTGTGAAAAGAGACAAAGAAGGAAACTACATAATGATCAAAGGATCAATCCAAGAAGAAGATATAACAATTATAAATATTTATGCACCCAACGTAGGAGCACCGCAATATGTAAGACAATTACTAACAAGTATGAAAGGGGAAATTAACAATAACACAATAATAGTGGGAGACTTTAATACCCCACTTACATCTATGGATAGATCAACTAAACAGAAAATTAACAAGGAAACACAAACTTTAAATGATACAATAGACCAGTTAGACCTAATAGATATCTATAGGACATTTCACCCCAAAACAATGAATTTCACCTTTTTCTCAAGCGCACACGGAACCTTTTCCAGGACAGATCACATCCTGGGCCATAAATATAGCCTTGGTAAATTCAAAAAAATTGAAATCATTCCAAACATCTTTTCTGACCACAATGCAGTAAGATTAGATCTCAATTACGGGAGAAAAACTATTAAAAATGCCAACATATGGAGGCTGAACAACACGCTGCTGAATAATGAACAAATCATAGAAGAAATCAAAAGAGAAATCAAAATATGCATAGAAATGAGTGAAAATGAAAACACAACAACCCAAAACCTCTGGGACACTGTAAAAGCAGTGCTAAGGGGCAAGTTCATAGCAATACAGGCACACCTCAAGAAACAAGAAAAAAGTCAAATAAATAACCTAACTCTACATCTAAAGAAATTAGAAAAGGAAGAAATGGAGAACCCCAGGGTTAGCAGAAGGAAAGAAATCATAAAAATTAGGGCAGAGATAAATGAAAAAGAAACAAAAGAGACCATAGCAAAAATCAACAAAGCCAAAAGTGGGTTCTTTGAGAAGGTAAATAAAATTGACAAACCACTAGCCAGACTCATCAAGAAAGAAAGGGAGAAGAACCAAATCAATAAAATTAGAAATGAAAAGGGAGAAATCACAACTGACAACACAGAAATACAAATGATTATTAGAGAATACTATCAGCAATTATATGGCAATAAAATGAATAACTTGGAAGAAATGGACAAATTCCTAGAAAAGTACACCTTGCCAAAACTGAACCAGGAAGAAATAGAAAATCTGAACAGACCCATCACAAGCACGGAAATACAGGAAGTAATCGGAAAGCTTCCAGCAAACAAAAGCCCAGGTCCAGACGGCTTCACAGCTGAATTCTACCAAAAATTTAGTGAAGAGCTAACACCTATTCTACTCAAACTCTTTCAGAAAATTGCTGAGGAAGGAAAACTTCCAAACTCATTCTATGAGGCCACTATCACCCTAATCCCAAAACTTGGTAAAGATCCCACAAAAAAAGAAAACTACAGGCCAATATCACTGATGAACATAAATGCAAAAATCCTTAACAAAATTCTAGCAATCAGAATCCAACAACATATTAAGAAGATCATACATCATGACCAAGTGGGCTTTATCCCAGGAATGCAAGGATTCTTCAATATCCGCAAATCAATCAACGTAATACACCGCATTAACAAACTGAAAAATAAAAATCATATGATTATCTCAATAGATGCAGAGAAAGCCTTTGACAAAATACAACATCCATTTATGATAAAAACTCTCCAGAAAGTGGGAATAGAAGGGACATATCTCAACATAATAAAAGCTATATATGACAAACCCACAGCAAACATTATCCTCAATGGTGAAAAACTGAAAGCATTTCCCCTAAAGTCAGGAACAAGACAAGGGCGCCCACTCTCACCACTACTCTTCAACATAGTTCTGGAAGTTTTGGCCACAGCAATCAGAGCAGAAAAAGACATAAAAGGAATACAAATTGGAAAAGAAGAAGTAAAACTTTCACTGTTCGCTGATGACATGATCCTCTACACAGAAAACCCTAAAGACTCTACCAGAAAACTACTAGAGCTAGTCAATGAATACAGTAAAGTTGCAGGATATAAAATCAACACACAGAAATCCCTTGCATTCCTATACACTAATAATGAGAAAATAGAAAGAGAAATTAAAGAAACTATTCCATTCACTGTTGCAACAAAAAGAATTAAATACTTAGGAATATATCTACCTAAGGAAACAAAAGACTTGTACATAGAAAACTATAAAACACTAGTGAAAGTAATCAAAGAGGACACTAATAGATGGAGAAATATACTGTGTTTGTGGATTGGAAGAATAAATATTGTGAAAATGAGTATACTACCCAAAGTAATTTATACATTCAATGCAATCCCTATCAAGCTACCAACGATATTTTTCACAGAACTAGAACAAATAATCTCACAATTTGTATGGAAATACAAAAAACCTCGAATAGCCAAAGCAATCTTGAAGAAGAAAAATGGAACTGGAGGAATTAACCTGCCAGACTTCAGGCTCTACTACAAAGCCACAGTCATCAAGACAGTATGGTACTGGCATAAAGACAGAAATATAGATCAATGGAACAAAGTAGAAAGCCCAGAGATAAACCCATGCACCTATGGACACCTTATCTTCAACAAAGGAGGCAAGAATATAAAATGGAGAAAAGACAGTCTCTTTAACAAGTGGTGCTGGGAAAACTGGTCAGCCACTTGTAAAAGAATGAAATTAGAACACTTCCTAACACCATACACAAAAATAAACTCAAAATGGATTAGAGAGCTAAATGTAAGACCAGAAACTATAAAACTCCTAGAGGAGAACGTAGGCAAAACACTCTCTGACATAAATCACAGCAGGATCCTCCAAGACCAACCTCCCAGAATATTGGAAATAAAAGCAAAAATAAACAAATGGGACCTAATTAAAATCAAAAGCTTCTGCACAGCAAAAGAAACTCTAAGCAAGGTGAAAAGACAGCCTGCAGAATGGGAGAAAATAATAGCAAATGAAGCAACTGATAAAGGATTAATCTCCAAAATATCCAAGCAGCTCCTGCAGCTCAATTCCAGAAAACTGAGTGACCCAATCAAAAAATGGGCCAAAGAACTAAACAGACATTTCTCCAAAGAAGACATAAAGATGGCTAACAAACACATGAAAAAATGCTCAACATCCCTCATAATCAGAGAAATGCAAATCAAAACCACAATGAGATACCATTTCACACCAGTCAGAATGGCTGCTATCCAAAAGTCTACATGCAATAAATGCTGGAGAGGGTGTGGAGAAAAGGGAACCCTCTTACACTGTTGGTGGGAATGCAAACTAGTACAGCCACTATGGAGAACAGTGTGGAGATTCCTCAAAAACTGGAAAAAGAACTGCCATATGATCCAGCAATTGCACTCCTGGGTATACACACCGAGGAAACCAGAATTGAAAGAGACACACGTACTCCAATGTTCATTGCAGCACTGTTTATAATAGCCAGGACATGGAAGCAACCTAGATGTCCATCTGCAGATGAATGGATAAGAAAGCTTTGGTACATATACACAATGGAGTATTTTTCAGCCATCAAGAAGAATGCATTTGAATCAGTTTTAATGAGGTGTATGAAATTGGAGCCAATTATACAGAGTGAAGTAAGCCAGAAAGAAAAACATCAATACAGTATACTAGCGCATATATATGGAATTTAGAAAGATGGAAACCTGAACCCTGTATACGAGACTGCAAAAGAGACATAGGCATATAGAACAGTCTTTGGGACTCTGTGGGAGAGGGTGAAGGTGGGATGATTGGGAGAACGGCATTGTAGCATGTATATTATCATAAGTGACCAGTCCAGGTTTGACGCATGATACAGGATGCCTGGGGCTGGTGCACGGGAATGACATGGAGGGAGGATAAGGGGAGGAGGGAGGTGGGAGGGGGGTTCAGGAGGGAGAGTACATGTACACCCGGGGCGGATTCATGTCAATGTATGGCAAAAACAACCAATATATTAATGTAAGGTAATTTGCCTCCAATAAAATAAATTAAAAAAAAAAAGAAAACTCTTTTTCAAAATAAAAAAAAACAAGTGAAACTGACCTGTAGTGTTTTGAAGTTGTGCTATCTACATCCAGTTTTGGTGCTGAGACAATGAAAGACTCATAAAATGAGTCAAAATACTCAGAAAAGAATTTTTATTCCCTAGCATTATCTGTTCTGAGGTTTTGGAAGATTTTGTACTTAAAATTGAATGTGTCTTGTGATTTATAGGGTAGCATCTTTAACCTCTTTTTCAGTGTGTTCCATAGCTATTGATGTCTTCAGTTTTCTTCTTCTCCTTAAGAAAATGTGGTAACTTACGCTTTTTTAGGAAATCAACAAATTCGTTTGGGTAAATCTGTCATCTTCTACTTTTATATAACATTCTTTAATTGTTTAATCTCCTCAGCATGTGAATTGATGGCCATTTTCTAATCTCCAATGATTACATGGATAGCACAGGTCCTTTTTATTTTATTCAGTCCTGGTCTTTTCTTTCCCTTTTTTGGCCTGTCCAAGAACTATTGGGTTGGCCAAAAAGTTACTTTGGAGTTTTCCATAAGATGTTATGGAAAAACCCAAATGAACTTTTTTGACCAACTCAGTATATTTTTCTTTCACTGATAAATGCACTAAGTCATTTGTTTTTATTTGAAGAACTTCTGTTTTAAAAGTAGAACTATACTGAAATATCATCTCTCACATACTGGCAAAAAGTTAAGATTTCATATCATACTGTCTTGACCAGGCTAGAGACACTCTCAAATACAGCAAGTGGGTTGCAAAATGCAGAAACTTATAGAAGTGCAGTTAGCAGTATCTATAAAGTCATATACACCATTGACCCTTGCATTCAGCAATTTTACTTTGAAGCCTAGAGAAAAAACCACAATGAGACATGTTGATAAGAATTGAAGCTGGGTAGTGAATACATGGAGAGGAACATGTAGACATTTTCTTGTGTCTTGTATATTTCCTCAATGTTCAATTATTAAGAAGTTAAAAAGTGACTTCTGCTTTTAACTATATTTATATAACAAATTCTTTGTGTTATATAGATTCTTTTGTTGTCCTGTATTAAAAGCTTCTTGAGTTAAAGTCCAAGTCAATTTGAACTCATTTCATAACAATGTATTAGTGCATCTCTTCATCAAATGGTCATTGAATACTAACTAATTTTCAGTTACTGAACTAGAAGTTAGGAATACATTGGGGTACACGATAATACAGTTCCTGACTTCACAGGATATGTATATTCTAAGGCAGAGAGCAGGTATCTTAACAAAGAACTAAAGTGAAATTGTACTTGTTTTACCACAGAAGAAGTAGAGAGTGGTGTGGGTACATTATAGAAGTTATGGTCTTAATAAGAAATTTATGGAATATTTCAGCTGATATATAAAGAATGAGCCAAATTTAGCCAGGTTGGTGGATGGATTGGGAACATTTTTAATCAGAAAATAAGCCACTGTCTATATGTAGAGAGGCAAAATTTGGTGAAGATGTAAAATTAAAGAATTAAACAAAATGTAATATGGCTTAAGTCTAGAGTGTATAGGATTTACCTATATAAGAAATAGTACATAGTGTTAAATTTTCTCCTAGGAAAATTAAAAAGCCATTGGGAGGAAAGCCCTGAATTATTAAAGGGAGTAGCATGATCAGACAGACACGGGACATATAGCAATCAAATCACCAACTTTTAGCTGCACCATATCAATCATCGAATTAGATGTAAATGAATTGGACACTCCAGTGAAGAGATGATCAGAGTAGAAAAATAGAAGACCCGATTCTATGCTGTCGATTATAAGCTGTCAACCCGCTTTAGATGCCACACCTTCTCAGTCATCAATCTTGCTGACATACATTCAACTTCAGCTTCAGAAGCAACAACCTACCTTCTGTACTTAGCATTTTCCACTGTCTAATTATTGTGTAAAGTCTGATCTTTATAATTCCTTATTTCATGTCACTCTTAGTAGTTCAGCTATCCTCATAAAATCCAAACTGATATTTGGATTTTATAGTTGTTCAGAAACAAAATTTTGCAGAAGCCCTTTTCTTCTAGTATCCTCATTGGTTTTAAGCTAGATTCACAGAAGGAGCCACAGGAAATTTCATTATTTTCTGCTCTTTATAAATTTTATCATTACTTCTTTATAATTTTTATCCTTTTACTCTTTCATTCTTCATTAGTTTTTTTCTCCCTAATTCCTTTTTTTTAAAAATAATTTTATGTATTTATTTTTGTCTGTCCTGGGTCTTCATTGCTGTTTGGGCTTTTCTCTAGTTGCTGCCAGCAGGGGCTACTCTCTAGTTGCAATATGCAGGTTTCTCTTGCAGTGGCTTCTCCTAATGTGGAGCTCGGGCTTTAGGGTACTTGGGTTTCAGTAGCCGCAATGTGTGTGCTTGGTAGCTGTGGGTTCCGGGGCTATAGAGAACAGGTTCAATTGTTGTGGCCCATGGGCTTAGTTGCTCCGTGGCTTGTGGGATCTTCCCAGATCAGGGATAGAACCTGTGTCTCCTACATTGACAGGTGAATTCTCTACCACTGAGCCACCGGGGAAGCCCCCCAACCCCCAATGCTAATTTCTTATATAGAACACTAAGCTTACAATTTTATCTATATTTTAACATGGTATTTATAACTAAAAATGTTCCCTGGAACTTTGGTAACTGGTAAAGAATCTGCCTGCAATGAAGGAGACCCCAGTTCAATTCTTGGGTCAGAAAGTTCCCCTGGAGAAGAGATAAGATACCCACTTCAGTATTCTTGGGCTTCCCTGGTAACTTAGATGGTACACAATCCACCTGCAATGTGGGAGACTTGGGTTCAGTCCCTGGGTTGGGAAGATCCCCTGGAGAAGGGAATGATAACCCACTCCAGTATTGTTGCCTGGAGAATCCCATGGGTAGAGGAGCCTGGCGGGCTACAGTCTACGGCGTGGCAAAGAGTAGTACATGACTGAGTGACTAAGCATAATACCCTATTTGTATTACCAAGCTCTAAATGTTTTTTTTTCATTGCCATTATGTTTTTTTTTAAACTCATGACTTACCTACAAAATTCTTTTTCTTATTTCCAAAGGCACAGGGTTCTATTTTTTTTTTTAAGGGGAAGGGAAGACTATTATCATTTCATATTTTATTGAATTGTAATTAGATAATGCATTGTATAATAATAGAATTTCTTGTATTTATTGAGACTCTAAAGCCCACATGTTAATTACATTTTTGTAAATGGTACGTGAATTCCTGGAAAGAGCACACATTCTTTAGTTTTCAGGTGTTAGTGTTCTGTAGGTGAATCTTTGCAGATTTTTTCCCACAATTGTTGGAAAACCATGTGATTGGTAAGTTATTGAGAAAGTATTTTTAAACAGCATCTTGGGTTAAGAGAATCTGCATAGTCTTTGGAAATTAAGAAAAAGCTGAAAAGTTGCCATTTTATTAACGCTTATATTACCATTCTTGTTTTGCTGTTGTTGGCAGGTGATTTATAAAGAAGATGGAGGCATTGCTATGTGAATTGGAAGTGCTGACTAGTACATTCAGTGGCAGAAGGTAACCCTTTTCCTCTTAAAGCAGACATTTTTAGAGTGCAGTCAAGTTAGAACATTAATGTGAATCAATGTTTGAAAGTTTATTTCATTATGAAACATTTTTACAACAAATGAACAAGGAAATGAACCATTAGTCCAAGAGGCCAAAACTGTACTGTGGACAGATTACCTTATATAATTAGCCAGAAATAGCTATCCCCTAGACCAATGGTCCCCAATGCTGCACCAGGAACTGATTTTATGGAAGACAATTTTTCCACAAACAGGGGTTGGGGATGGTTTCAGGATGATTCAAATGCATTACATCTCTTGTGCACTTTATTTTTATTGTCCTGGAGAAGGGAAAGGCAACCCACTCCAGTGTTCTTGGTCTTCCCTAGTGGGTCAGATGGTAAAGAATTTGCCTGCAATGTGGGAGACCTGGGTTCAATCCCTGGGTCGGGAATGTACCCTGGAGAAGGGAACGGCAACCCACCCCAGTATTCTTGCCTGGAAAATTCCATTGACAGAGGAGCCTGGCTGGCTACAGTCCATGGGGTCACAAAGAGTCAAACACGACTGAGCGACTTTCACTCACTCTCTTGTTTCTGTCGTAATTACATCAGCTCCACCTCAGATCATCAGGCATTATCCCGGAGTTTGAAGACACCTGCCCTAGACCACAGATAAAGGAGTAGTGATCTGGTTCAGAGAAAGCCCTCAGTCTCTATAAATGTTTTTCTCCCCTTTCTTTTCAGCTGTGTGTGCTTTACTATTGAGATTTAGGTAAAACAAGCACAGAGAAAGGTCAGTCTCTGCCTTGCTTGAGCTAGTTCACAATATATTCACTTATTTCCTTTGTTTTCTTTTAGAGCAAAGAAGAGCCATGTAGTCTCTTTGCAGAAAAATTATTTTAATTACTTCAGTGCAGACTTAATTTTCTCCATTTGTGAAAGCTTGTGTGAAATGAGAGATAGGGACAGCAGATACAAAATGACTCCAGGATCCAAATAGGATCTCTACTGATGAGGATAAGTTCTCAAGGGCTTCTGGGTTGAAGTTCTGTTTTAGATCTGAGAAGTAGTTATAATCGTGAGTGCCTTATATTTCATTAGGGTATGCATTTGTTGTATTTTTTAACCTTGGTTTTACTGTACAACAAAAAGGTTATGGTGATAAAAAATGAATATTAGTATGACAGACATTATTGATTGACTCAGCCTCGAATCCATCCTCCTCCAGGATGTTTTCTGTTGCATAAAAATCTTGAAATCTATAAACTGCTGTTTTTAGCGAAGGTTTTCTGTGCAAATTAGGTTCCACCAATTAGATGCACCAACATGAGCTTAAGAAGGCTGGCTTGAGGCAGATGGTAGCACCAACGTAATCACTGCTGGTGAGCAAGATGATGAGATGCAAGAGAGAAGTAATTGTGGCAGACTGACCTGTATTCTAGTGACTTTGCACTAGCTGCATGGGTGTTGAGGATAGTGAGGCAGCGGCAGCAGCATAAGGATCGAAGCTTTTGACCTTCAAATCTCACTACTGGGGTCTATTCTGGAACCCAACAACACTAGTAGTAACCCCCAAGTCCTACTTCTCTGTTTGTTCCAGTGGTTTGGTAAATATCTAATGCAGTGATATGCCAGCTGGATGAAGCACAAGCTGGAATCAAGACTGCTGAGGGAAATAGCAATAACCTCAGATATGCAGATGACACCTCTTTTACGGCAGAAAGCGAAGAGGAACTGAAGAGCCTCTTGATGAAAGTGAAAGAGGAGAGTGAAAAAGTTGGCTTAAAATTCAACACTCAAAAAACTAAGATTATGGTACCCAGTCCCATCACTTCATGGCAAATAGATGCAGAAAAATGGAAACAGCGAGAGACTTTATTGGTGGGGGGGCTCCAAAATCACTGCAGATGATGACTATAGCCATGAAATTAAAAGACACTTGCTTCTTGGAAGAAAAGCTATGACCAAACTAGACAGCATATTAAAAAACAGAGACATTACTTTACCAACAAAAGTCCATCTAATCAAAGCTATGGTTTTTCCAGTAGTCATGTATGGATGTGAGAGATGAACTATAAAGAAAGCTGAACACCGAAGAATTGATGCTTTTGAACTGTGGTGTTGGAGAAGACTCTTGAGAGTCCCTTGGACTGCAAGGAGAGAGATCCAACCAGCCCCATCCTAAAGGAAATCAGTCCTGAATATTCATTGGAAGGACTGATGCTGAAGCTGAAACTGCAATCCGTTGGCCACCTGATGCAAAGAGCTGACTCATTTGAAAAGACCCTGGTGCTGGGAAAGATTGAAAGCAGGAGAAGGGGACAATAAAGGATAAGATGGTTGGATGGCATCACCGACTCAATGGACATGAGTTTGAGTGAACTCCAGGAGTTGGTGACGGACAGGGAGGCCTGGTGTGCTGTGATTCATGGGGTTGCAAAGAGTCGGACACCACTGAGCGACTGAACTGAACTGAACTGAACTGAATGCAGTGATCCGCATTTTGGGTACCAGGGACTGATTTCATGGAAGACAGTTTTTCCACAGACCTGTTTGGGGAGTCGGGGGGTAGTTCAATCTATAGGAAGCAATGGGAGCAGTGGTTTCAGTTTTCTTCACTGAAGGCTAAGTAATATAATTATACCAGACAAGATGAAAAAGTTAATAGATACATATTTAATTGGATTAAAACAAATTTGTAAGTGTGCTTTCAAGCACTAGCATTTTCAGTCTAAGATACACTTTCTCCTTTCAGTTTCCTTTGGTGGGTGGTAGATGATGAAAAGGGGAAAACTGAACTTTTATTGATGGCTTCAGAGTCTTAGCACAATTATAAGGCAAAAACCAGGGTCAGGCAAATTGCTGATAGGCTAGAGATTAGTAGCCATAAAAAGGCTACTAGAGATAAGAAAAAACCTGGACCCTCTAGGCCTGAATATTTTCTTGAATAACAAAGCAAATTTTAAAGAGATAGTAAATGTAAATCTCCATACACTGGCAATGTAACTTACCAGAGTAAAATATAAAACACAAACATGATACTTTAGTACATGCTATTAATAGATGTTGGGATTCGTGCATGTGTATATATATACATGTTTGTATTTAACAAAAATCAGAAAGAAGTAGATACAATGTCAACTAAATTATACCAGCAACCATACAGATTGCATCAACCCATGATCCATGTCACAGTTCCAAATTTATTTGGATGTCGGTTCTTCTGAATCCATCATAAGTTGTGCATATTTACCTCATGGTATAACTAATAGAACATAATTCACAATAAGAAGTACACTGATCTTTATAAATTAATCATCACTACTGGAGCAAATAAGAAAGACTGTCAAATTGCTCAGTGGATTTTATTGGCATCTGAGAGTAAATTACCAGAGTAAAATATAAAAATGCAAGACGTTCACATGAATTATATTTACATGACTGCTTTTTCCTCCTTGTTTCCCATCTGGATGCATGCATCCAAAAATAACCAAGTAAAATAATAAGGAAAACATGGGAAGAGAATAGGGTTATTTCAACTTTCTTGTCAATTTTGCTTTAAGTGTTTTGTTTAAAAGTTCATTTGAAAAGCAAGGTTATTTTGCTTTTCATTGTTGTTGGTCATTGTTTAAGTTTGGAAACACATCTACAAAGAGTATAAACATGTTGAAATGATAGCATCTACCAAGAACTTCTTCCACTTGGCACCAGAGTCCAGTAATCGCATTGTCCCATGCCTTTATCAATGCAGAAAAATTCTTCACATAAACACAAGTTCATATACAAGTTATACTTATCTAAGTTAGTATTCACTAATCTGTGCATTTATCTATGTCTTCACGTTAATAATACAGAGGATCAAGCATCACCTTTCTTATTCCGGCCATAATTGTGAAAATCCAGTCTAAGATCAATTATTTAATAATTATACATTGTATAGAAGCAATCACATAGTAGTAAAACAACAATTTAGAAGTTCTCTTGATTCACAAAAATTATTACCAGTGAGAAAAACAAGTTTCTAGAGGTTTGAATTAATATTAGAACCAGTGTAGTTTTCTAGTGGAAGATACTTTTAATTTTCCTAGTTAATTAACACACATTAATTTTATGTACATATATACAGACATAAGGAGCTTCCCTGGTAGCTCAGTGGTAAAGAATCCGCTTGCCAATACAGGAGATGTGGGTTCAATCCTTGGGTCGGGAAGATTCACTGGAGGAGGAAATGGCAACCCAGTATTCTTGCCTGGGAAATCCCATGGACAGAGGAGCTTGGCAGGCCATAGTCCATGGGGTCGCAAAGAGTCAGATACAACTTAGCAACTGGACAACAACAATAACAATACAGACACAAATATTTTAAATTTATAAAATAAAAATTTACCTGTCAAATTAAACATGTCAATTGTTAGCTTAGGAAAGTACCAAGTTCCTTAAAAATACCCAGAGTTGTTTAGAATTATATTTTAATAACATTTATTGAATGCATATTATGTGCTTTATATGAATAACTTCCTTTATTCCTTAAAAAAACGCTGTGATGTAGATACCATTACCATGTTCTTTTACAGATGCAGAAACTGAGGCAAAGGTACGTTATGTATCTTGCCCAAGTTTACAGCACCAACAAGCAGTAAAACAGGCATTTAACCCTGGTAGAAACATGCCCGAGTCTAACATTTTTGTAGAAGTCTAACCTCTACACTCAGGGTAGATCCAGGTTCTGCAGAGCCTAGAGTTTAGGTAATATAAGGTGACTTCTAAAAGAAAAAAAGAATCAAAATTAGTGGACAAGTTGTTGCTGGGAACCATTCCAGAGCTTTTGAAGAAACGCATGCAGAGGAGGGGTCTAAACCTTAACCTTCAATGCAAATCCACCATCATCACACTGTATAATACTTTGA
This sequence comes from Moschus berezovskii, assembly GCF_049115385.1. Taxonomy (NCBI): domain Eukaryota; kingdom Metazoa; phylum Chordata; class Mammalia; order Artiodactyla; family Moschidae; genus Moschus; species Moschus berezovskii. The sequence continues at coordinate 77,562,889 of NC_142468.1, forward strand.
AATGTTCCTCAAATATTTTTGGAAGTATATAAAGTGTATATCATTTTTGGATTTTATTGTCATTAGTTCAGTCCAGTTCAGTCTCTCAGTTGTGTCCGACTCTTTGCGACCCCATGAATCACAGCACGCCAGGCCTCCCTGTCCATCACCAACTCCTGGAGTTCACTCAAACTCATGTCCACAGAGTCGGTGATGCCATCCAGCCATCGCATTCTCTGTTGTCCCCGCCTCCTCCCGCCCCCAATCCCTCCCAGCATCAGAGTCTTTTCCAGTGAGTCAACTCGTCGCATGAGGTGGCCAAAGTATTGCACTTTCAGCTTTAGCATCAGTCCTTCCAATGAACACCCAGGGTTGATCTCCTTTAGAATGGACTGCTTGGATCCCCTTGCAGTCCAAGGGACTCTCAAGAGTCTTCTCCAGTACCACAGTTTAAAAGCATCAGTTCTTCGGTGGTCAGCTTTCTTCACAGTCCAACTCTCACATCCATACATGACCACGGGAAAAACCATAGCCTTGACTAAACGGACCTTGGTTGGCAAAGTAATGTCTCTGCTTTTTTGATATGCTATCTAAGTTGGTCATAACTTTCCTTTATATCCAATTCCTTAGTGTTTTCCAATTTACATTTTGTCATTTCATCTAGACATGACTTTTACAGTTTTTTTTTTCACCTGCATTTGATAATATTGCTTAATTGTACTAAACAGCTTTTACAGTTTTTAAGAACTCATAGGTTTGGTATTGCCAAGCTTCCCAAACACCTAAGGGAATATGAAGTTGTTTGTCAACATACTCTTCTTGTAAATTCTCCATGTCCTGATGTTCCCTTAAATGTGTTATTGGAAATTCAGATCATTTAAAGCTATCAGCAACCTGGTATGTTTATACTGGTTTCTCTTCATCTAGCCTGCTTTATAAAACATTGTTTCTGCCTTTAGATACCCTAGTGGCAAATGGCACCATCTTACCTGTTTTAGGAGCCTGTGGCCACTAGACTGTATTTACCCTTGGTTAAAGAGTGTCAGCAGCATGTTGAGGAGACACGGCAATAAAATAATCCACCAGTGGCTCCTAATTAAGTTTTTAGTGTTTATGTAATGTGTAGAAGTATCCTGTATGATGACTCCTCACGCTGAGCAATCAGAGAAAGTGGTAGTTCTCTTTATATTTGGAAGTTGTCCAGAAGCTATCTATGGTCGTTTTCATTCTCAGCTAGAAAAACCTACTATCAATCCAACTACTCAATCTCATTATTGACTTGCCTTACAGAGTTATCTGCTGATGAGTTATACTGTTGAGAGTTTGGCAAATGCCCTTGGGTTTTAGAATTATCCACATAAGCACTGAAGATTGACGACATCCCTTTAAAAAGACTCCACAGTTTTACCTTTCAAAAAGCAGTTCATTTAAAAACATAATTCCTATTCAAATAAAGATATTATTTGAAAGCATTACTTGGAGCATTTCTAAAACAACAGATAGAAAAATTCTATATAAATGAGTTCAATTCTATATAAATGAGTTCTTTAATCCTGAACATATTTGCACATGTAACTGAAACAGAGAAAATTTATGCATACAACCAAAATTTGTCCATCTGTATCCCTATTTCAAATAGAATTAAGCTATTACTTTGCAGCTATAGACACATTTTATTCTTGTGTTAATACTGCAGATGATTTTAGTCAACAATTTCAAAAATGCCTAGTTTAAACACAATATCACACTTTTAAACTGTAAGCATCCCCTAGTTTAATATTTTAATTAATAAAATTAAAAACACACACTAAGGAAGAAAATCATATTTCTCATCATTTGGCTTAAAATGAAAAGTTAAGAATTTCATTTTCTTAAATTCCCTCTTGTTAGTGGTATTTAATGCATATATAATTCTTGGTTTTCACTGTTTGTTCAATAATGCCAGGAAAGAATAACAACTTGATATTTATCAAACACTGTGGTGGTAACTGATCTTTCTTCTTGTAAATACAAATTGGATAATATATTGGACACCATATTTTATAAGTATAATTCAGTAAATTCCAAATAACAGTTAATTCTTTAAGATTTGCCATCAACTAAGTCAGTGATTGAGAGAAGGCAATGGCAAGCCACTCCAGTACTCTTGCCTAGAAAATCCCACGGATGGAGGAGCCTGGTAGGCTGCAGTCCGTGGGGTCGCTAGGAGTCAGATATGACTTCACTTTCCCTTTTCACTTTCACACATTGGAGAAGGAAATGGCAACCCACTCCAGTGTTCTTGCCTGGAGAATCCCAGGGACGGGGGAGCCTGGTGGACTTCCGTCTATGGGGTCACACAGAGTCGGACACGACTGAAGTGACTTAGCAGCAGCAGTAGCAGCAAGCCAATGATTTGCAAAGTAAAGCATCCAGGAGATACCATGACTTTCAACGCCTGCATTTCCAGTATCTGCCAGCAGGTGGGAATGATACCTTGTGTACCTTCAGTCTATTTGAACCTGCTGCTGCTGCTGCTGCTGCTAAGTCGCTTCAGGCGTGTCCGACTCTGTGCGACCCCACAGACGGCAGTCCAGCAGGCTCCGCGGTCCCTGGGATTCCCCAGGCAAGAACACTGGAGTGGGCTGCCATTTCCTTCTCCAATGCATGAAAGTGAAAAGTAAAAATGAAGTCGCTCAGTCGTGTCCGACTCTTAGAACCTAGCACTTACTTAAAAGTATTAGAAAAAACAAAACAAAAAACTTTCCTGACAGAAATATACGTATTATATTGACAATGTATTACTAATCACAAGTTTCTTATTTTTGCATCCAAATATTAAGAGGAAGAAGCAATTTAACAAAAGTGTAAAACAATATAATACTTTACAGAAAAGCATAAACTTTCCATTAATTCACTGTCATATACTGTATCTTTCATTTCATTCCAGTTTCAACTTTCCAGGCATTAAACTGACATTAGGCTCTGTATGAAGCAAAGTGTACTCTTTTGAAACTCATTTCATAATATCTTCTACTGGCAGAATTTTCTAGCCTCTTTTTTCAGTCTGTATTATGAGAAGGAGTTATCATGAATGTGTTTCTTATTAGCTAAAAGTGAGTGTCTACTTACAGCACTCACTTTGGACTTCATCAACATTTATAATAAAATATACTCAGACTTTCTCTAACAGAACTCACAAATTTGTTTAAATGTTAAGTAGTAATGTCAGGAATGTGCATAGATAATCGTTGTTGATTGATCAGAGGCTACTCCTACAGCAGTATTGAATTTGTAAGGCATACAGAAATTTACTATTTTGTCATACTTTAGAGTTCTCTGAGTAACTCAGTTGTTAGTTGTATGTAAATGTCGTTATCTTCTAGCTATCTTTTGATCAATACTTCCTCTTCTCATTTTCTATTCCTCTTTTCCAATGAATAGAATGCTAATATTGAATTTCCTAACTGAAGCAATCACTCTTGACATTTTTATAGATATTCTTTGCATCTGGAAAAATTTGCTTCTGCCAGCTTGCTTTTCTGAAATTTAAAATGTATTTAAAATACATGTATGAGGATAGTTTTAACATGAACTTGTGATTTCACAAATTTTGGCAGTTTCAAGTTGATAATAACTTGAGAAATAAAAGCCTAATGTGTACTGTGTACACAAAAAAAATGTGGCAATTAATACCCAGGAATAAAACTAGATGTTAAAACTAAAAATATTGCAATGGAGTTGCCTTGTTAGAATTTAGAAGCTTATTCTTCAGTTTCCTCATGGCTGTTTTCACTTCCTGATTTCTCAAAGTATAGATTACTGGGTTCAGAATGGGAGTAAAGATGGTATAAAACACAGATAGAATCTTGTCTATCAGAAAACTGCTTAGTGGCCACATATAGATGAAGACGCAGGGCCCAAAGAACATGAAGACAACAATGAAATGAGCTGTGCAGGTAGAAAGAACTTTAGACGTTCCTTTTGAAGAACGATTTCTGATAGTAACCAAGACAATAACATAAGAACTGAATAAAAGAATAAAGCAGGACAAGGCAATGATGCCACTTGTTGAGATCATAAAGAGGCCCAGGACATAGGTATTTACACATGCTAGTTGGAACACCACAGGAAGGTCACAGAAAAAGCTATCTACATGATTGGGACCACAGAATGGCAATGTGAGAGCGAATATGACCTGGCTCAGTGAATGCATGACTCCTACAACCCAGGAAGCCACCACAAGGGCCACACACTTCTGGGGACTTATGATTGAAGCATAGTGGAGAGGCTTGCATATTGCAATATACCTATCAAAAGACATAGCCATTAGTAAAATAATCTCAGTGCCAGTAAAAAGGTGTAGAAAAAATATCTGGGTGATGCAGCCATCAAAGGAGATGGTTTTGTGTCCACTGAGGTAGTCTGTAATCATCTTAGGGGTTGCAAAGGAAGCAAGAGACATATCAATGAAGGAAAGGTTGGTGAGCAGGAAGTACATGGGGGAGTGCAGATGAGAGTCGGCTATCACTGTGATGACTATGAGGCTATTACCCACCATTGTCGCCACATAAAACAGCGAAAACACCACGAAGAAAAATGTCTGTAGCTTCCAGGATTTAGAGAGTCCTAGCAAAACAAATCAGAAACTGTAGACTCGTTCGCCACATCCATCGTCCTGACTGATAGTTGGAAATCTGCATCAAAGGAAAAGAAAAAAAATTCAAGATAAAATATGATTCTATTGAAGCAAAGGCTCTATTTCCCAGATTCATTTTCATAGACTTTGTTTCCTCTAGGAAAACTTATCTTTAGTATTCTTTCCACCTTCATTGGCTATATTGATTTGAAAGGTAGGATATGAGGGATCATGGTGAAGTACCACTTAAGTCATAGATGTTGAAAACAGCACTTTCCTTCCTAGTGCTATTGGACAATCCAAATGAGATTAGCCTGTGTAATTTTAAAGATAAGAACTCACATTAAGGAAGCACTTACTCTGGGCTGATTGTGTATTAAATGCATGCACACACACACACACACACACACACACACAGGTTTAGTCATTTAGAAACTTATCCATACTGAAAGTATGGATTTCCATAAATAAAATTATCCATAGCTAAACAACATTAAAAATTATATCACATATAAGTGACATGGGCTCTTAAGCAACATTATGGACAGACTTAATTTGACAGTTGCAAAACTCTTATAAATTTATAGACAATCATTAACATATTTATGGATAAAATTCATCTGATTGAGACCTACCAGAAACACTAAGAAAGTTAGTTTTGTTGATATTTACCCAAACTAAGAAGCCTTATAAGTCAGCAAAAACAAGACTGGGAGCTGACTGCCACTCAGATCATGAACTCCTTATTGCCAAATTCAGACTTAAATTGAAGAAAGTAGGGAAAACCACTAGACCATTCAGGTATGACCTAAATCAAATCCCTTATGATTATAGGTAGAAGTGAGAAGTAGATTCAAGGGGTAAGATCTGATAAACAGAGTGCCTGAAGAACTATGGATGGAGGTTCATGACACTGTTCAGGAGGCAGTGATCAAAACCAATCCCAAGAAAAAGAAATGCAAAAGGCAAAATGGTTGTCTGAGGAGGCATTACAAATAGCTATGAAAAGAAGAGAAGCAAAAGGCAGAGGAGAAAAGGAAAGATATACCCATTTGAATGCAGAGTTCCAAAGAATAGCAAAGAGAGATAAGAAAGCCTTCCTCAAAGATCAATGCAAAGAAATAGAGGAAAACAATAGAATGGGAAAGACTAGAGATCTCTTCAAGAAAATTAGAGATACCGAGGGAACATTCCATGCAAAGACGGGCACAGTAAAGAACAGAAATAGTATGGACCTAACAGAAGCAGAAATTATTAAGAAGATGTGGCAAGAATACACAGATGAACTATACAAAAAAAAGATCTTCATGACACAGATAATCATGATGGTATGATCACTCACCTAGAGCCAGACATCCTGGAATGCAAAGTCAAGTTGGCCTTAGGAAGCATTTTATGAACAAAGCTAGCAGAGGCAATGGAATTCCAGTTGAGCTATTTCAAATCCTGAAAGATGATGCTGTGAAAGTGCTGCACTCAATATGCCAGCAAATTTGGAAAACTCAGCAGCGGCCACAGGACTGGAAAGTCAGTTTTCATTCCAACCACAAAGAAAAGCAATGCCAAAGAATGCTCAAACTACTGCACAATTGCACTCATCTTTCATGCTAGCAGAGTAATGATCAAAATTCTTCAAGCCAGGATTCAATAACACATGAACCGTGAACTTCTAGACGTTCAAGCTGGATTTACAAAAGGCAGAGGAAGCAGAGGTCCACTGGATCATCAAAAAAGCAAGAAAGTTCCAGAAAAACATTTACTTCTGTTTTATTGACTATGCCAAAATCTTTGACTGTGTGGATCACAACAAACTGTGGAAAATTCTTAAAGAGATGGGAATACTAGACCACCTGACCTGCCTCTTGAGAAACCTGTATGCAGGTCAGGAAGCATCAGTTAGAACTGGACATGGAACAACAGACTGGTTCCAAATAGGGAAAGAAGTACATCAAGGCTGTGTATTGTCACCCTGCTAATTTAACTTATATGCAGAGTACATCATGAGAAATGCTGGACTGGATTAAGCACAAGCTGGAATCAAGATTGCTGGAAGAAACATCAATAACCTCAGATATGTAGATGACACCACCCTTATGGCAGAAAGCGAGGAAGAACTAAAGAGCCTCTTGATGAAGGTGAAAGAGGAGAGTGAAAAGTTGTCTTAAAACTCAACATTCAGAAAACCAAGATCATGGCATCTGGTCCCATCACTTCATGGCAAATAGATGGGGAAACAGTGGAAACAGTGACAGACTTTATTTTTCTGGGCTCCAAAATCACTGCAGATGGTGACTGCATTCATGAAATTAAAAGATGCTTACTCCTTGGAAAGAAAGTTATGACCAACCTAGATAGCATATTAAAAAGCAGAGACATTACTTTGCCAACAAAGGTCCGTCTAGTCAAGGCTATGGTTTTTCCAGTAGTCATGTATGAACGTGAGAGCTGGACTATAAAGAAAGCTGAGCACCAAAGAACTAGTGCTTTTGAACTGTGGTGTTAGAGAAGACTCTTGAGAGTCCCTTGGACTGCAAGGAAATCCAACCAGTCCATCCTAAAGGAAATCAGGCCTGAATATTCATTGGAAGGACTGATTCAGCTGAAACTCCAATACTTTGGCCACCTTATGCGATGAACTGACTCATTTGAAAAGACTCTGATGCTGAGAAAGATTGAAGGCAGGAGGAGAAAGGGACAACAGAGGATAAGATGGTTGGATGGCATCACCAGCTCAATGTACATGAGTTTGAGCAAGCTTCAGGGTGGTGATGAACAGTCTATGGTGTCACAAAGAGCGACTGAACTGAGCTGAACTGAAGAAGACTGAGTATCAAGTATATTGCAACATAGCCATTATCCCAAAGAAAGGCATTCAACTGCTTCTTTATTTCTTTTTTTCCTTAAATAGGAGTATGTTCCTCCTACAAATATTTGTAATTACATGATTACATGACTTAAAATTTTACCTTGTCTTCTAAAGGATATGTCTCTTAAGGCTTAGTCCCACTTCTATTTGAATTCTCCCTTCGTATATGCCAACATATGCAAACTGTTTTAATGATCTAACCCTCCAGAGTTAGAAGGTGGAAGTAGGAAAGACACAGGAAAAAAGAAAAGAAAAGAGCACTTTTGCTTACCAGATCTATAGCGGAATCAGGGCTTTATAGTATACACAGTGTCAAGTAGCCTGAGCGACTGAATGTAGAGGAGTTAGTTTTAAATATAAATAAATGACCGAGGTGAATCATTAGCTGTGTAGCAGCTGTAGATAAAATGGAAGTTGTAGGGACTTTGGAATTGACCAAGAAATCATATTTCAATGGGATCTTTTGAACAACAAAAGTGGTATGATTTAGTTCACAACAGGAAGATATATTAATTTTCTCATGGGAATTAACAATGATTGTTTTTACCTGGACCTGAGAGATTCAGGGGATGGAAGTTGGGAAAGCCAACATTTAGAAGGTAGAAGGAGATGTCCACAAATTTTAATTAGCACTCTTGATTATCTAACCTTGTTCTAGAGGTCATGGGAGAATAAAATCCAGGAACATTTATTTCTGCTTTAAGTAATGTATAATTTTTTGGAGTAACTGAACACTCATAAATAAAGCAATTTGTGAAACAATGTAGTCATATATATCAAGTTTTCAAGCTATTTTTAGAGATAAAGAGTAAACTGGATTGTAGATAAGGGAAAAATTGTGGTGTGCTTAATCAATCAAGAAAATGTTCTTACAAAGGAAATATCATGAAGCTGACCTATAATGAAAACTTAAAATTTGTTTGGTAAGGGAAAAAAGTATGTGGGAAATAAAATAGTGGAACTTATTTGCAGGAACAAGATATTCAGTTAGCAGTTTAGAAGAATAAGAATGCCACTCTAAAATAGGACTTGATGTTAAAGACAACAAAGGCTCATTGTAAGACTATAGGCAGAGTTATGGTGACTTGAAATCAATATTTTGTAAGGATTTATACAGATGATTTGAGAAGAGAGAATTTGAAGGCAGGAAATTATTGAATTAAATAGGTATAGAGAGATCCCTTTGATTAAAGTATTAGCAATGTGTATGTTATTGGGATAAATAAAATAAGAATTCCAAGTAACTATCATTATGAGTTATTTATTAATTGAACAATAGGCTATCTTATTCTACTTAGTTCATCTCTTCAGAGACCCTCCATTGCTGTTCAGTTCAGTTCAGTTCAGTCTCTCAGTTGTGTCCGACTCTCCACGACCCCATGAATCACAGCAAGCCAGGCCTCCCTGTCCATCACCAACTCCCAGAGTTCACTCAAACTCATGTCCATCGAGTCGGTGATGCCATCCAGCCATCTCATTCTCTGTCGTCCCCTTCTCCTCCCGCCCCCAACCCTTCCCAGCATCAGAGTCTTTTCCAGTGAGTCAACTCGTCACATGAGATGGCCAAAGTATTGCAGTTTCAGCTTTAGCACCAGTCCTTCCAATGAACACCCAGGATCGATCTCCCTTAGAATGGACTGGTTGGATCTCCTTGTGGTACAAGGGACTCTCAAGAGTCTTCTCCAACCCCACAGTTCAAAAGCATCAATTCTTCGGCGATCAGCTTTCTTCACAGTCCAACTCTCACATCCATACATAACCACGGGAAAAACCATAGCCTTGACTAGACGGACCTTTGTTGGCAAAGTAATGTCTCTGCTTTTTAATATATTATCAAGGTTGGTCATAACTTTCCTTCCAAGGAGTAAGCATCTTTTAATTTCATGGCTGCAATCAGCATCTGCAGTGATTTTGGAGCCCAAAAAAATAAAGTCTGACACTGTTCCCATTGCTGTAAAAGGAGTATAATTCCCACTTTTTTTTTTTAACTAAAGCCTTGGAAACATGACTTATTTATTCAAAATAATATGGGCAGAAGTTTTGTGCCAGATGTGCCACATTTGAGCAGAAGTTTTAAGATTCAATGCATAATTCCCCTGTTGCTCTTTATCCATCTTCCTGGGTCCAAGGATGAAAAGATGATAGGGAC